>NC_134540.1:42287500-42912500 GCF_050624435.1 Tenrec ecaudatus | reverse complement strand
GAGTGGCATTCAGAATACCAAGATCTGTCAAACACAGCATGCCCCCTGAAATTTAACAACCCACCCTGAGCTGCTTAAGGATATGAAGTTAACTGCTAAAAGATTGGGATCTTCAGGAAAAACAAATGGAAAACTCATCCAGTCTGTGCTCTCCTTGGTGACATATAAAGATGGGATTTTTTGCCTTTAAGGTTTCTCTTCTGTAATGCTATGGCAGCCACTTTCCTTTGGCCATGTGTGTACGAAGGGCACTTTTTGCATTTTGAGACACTGCTGTTTTACTTTCACTGGTGACCTCACTCTCACCTTTCCGAAGTTGGCTGATGAAACACTTGCTTCTACTTCCAACAACAGAAATAATAGAGACGCACCCTTTTCACACAAAGGTATCATATTTGTCTTTTACCTCCTATGTATGTCTGTTAGGGATTTCATCTTATTACCAAATAAGTATCAGATGCTTCAAAAATATATTTTATACAAGTCACAAGTCTATTTATAGTAACTCTGTTTCCAATATATAAACTGGATGACATTGTGCTGGTTTGTTTTATCAGAGCAAAGCATCTGCCTTCTTCACATGGCATTTATTAAATGACTGAAACAACATAGCAAAGTATAGATATATAAGCAGAGGTATGATCAGTTGCAGATGCCTTGTTGTAAACTTGAATTTCAATGCAAAACAGCAAAAATAAAAATGTTTTCCATAAAATAGTTTTTTTAAAAGAGAAATTCTCCATACATTTTTTTCTTATATATATATTTTTGCTACACAATCATTAAGGGAACTATATTTAAGACATTAAAAGGGGATGAAGCTATTTTTATTGAGAAAGATGAAGTTATTTACTTCCAAGTAGATTTACAGCCTTGGAAACCCAGAATGGTTTTCCAAAGTGGTGTAAAGCAACAGATAGATTTCGGGCAAATTGGTGGATTAGACTGACATGCTACACAGTTTTTCTATAAGCGATGGGGAGCATCTGGTGGCCAACAAAATCCTTAGTAATAGCCAACATCACAAGTCTCACAAAAGAAAAGTCATCCCATCCATCACTTCAGGGATGAGTTCATGAAACTTTTACCAGGATGGTCCGGGAATGATGTTATAAATATACAAAATGTCCTTGGTAGAAAAAAGGTCCCCCACTCCTGAACGGCAACAAAAAGATGAGAGATCCAGTGTAACGAATGTGAACAACAATGCCGGAACTCTCTGCAAGTATAGGCATTGTGTAGGGGCAAGTGTAGTGAAATGAAGTGAATTAGAGGCAAGTATAGTGAAACGGAGTGAATACTGACTAGAATTTAAAGAGAAGTGCCAAGACGGAGACATACAGAATGGGTGCATTGTCTTCATACACCTTTCCTGATGTTCAACTATGAAGTGCTGTTCCCTTTTCTGTTCCCACAACTGCTTCTTGACCATGAACAAGTTTCCCACAAGCACAATGAAGTGTTCTAGAATTCCAATTCTTTCAAAGCTATCCATATTTGGTTATGATTCATTAAGTCAAATTCCTTAACATAGTCGATAAAATACAAGTTTTTTTTTGTTTTGTTTTTTTGGTATTCTCTACTTTCAGCCAAGTTTCATCTGACATCAGCAAGGATATTTGTGTTCCCCATCCCCTTCTGAATTTGACCTGAGCCTCTAGTAGCTCCCTATCAACATACTGCTAGACCCGCTGTTGAATGATCTGCAGTGGAATTTTACTTGCTTATGGTATTAATAATAATGTTCTATAATTTGAGAATTCTGTTGGGTTATCTATCTTTGGACAGATATCTTGAATTGGTCAAATAATTCTCTTCCAAATGTCTTGGTATAGATAAATGGTGCTTCCAATGTTTCATGAGCTTTTTGAAATACATGAATTAGTGTTCCATCAGCTTTGTTTTGGGTTAATCTTTTCTTTCTTTTTAAAAAAAATCATTTTGGGGGGGTTCGTACAACTCTTTTCACAATCAATATATACATCCATTGTGTGTCAAGCACATTTGTCCATGTGTTGCCCTCATCATTCTCAAAAAATTTGCTTTCCACTTAAGCTCTTGGGATCAGCTCTTCATTTCCCCCCAGCCTCCCAGCTTCCCCTTCCCTCGTGAACCCTTGATAATTTACAAATTATCATTCTTTTGTCATATCTTACACTGCCAAATGTCTCCCTTCCTACACTTTTCTGTTGTCCATCCCCGTTGGAGGAGGTTATATGTAGATCCTTGTCATCGGTTCCCCCTTTCTACCCCACCTTCTGCTTGGATATCTTCCTTCAGTGCCGCTGGATCCTGCACATATTCTACCTCTTGAAAAGGCTGAATGTCCACTTGTGCTTCATGGTAGAGACTTTGTGTACTCTTTGCATCTTCCTTTGATGCTTCCTGCATCATTCAATAATTTGCCCATAGAATCTGTCAATATTTCAATTTGAGGGTTGAATTTGTGCTTGAGTTCTTTCAGTTCGTGATAGGCTCTAAGCGTGTTCTTCCTTTTAGTCTTTCTCATTCTAGGTCTTTCAGTATTCTATTATCTTATACAACGTCTTCTGAAGCAGCCCTTTGAAATGTGATGTTCAGGTCTTTTCTGTCATCATTTCTTCCATTGTCTTTAACTTCTCCACAATTCAGTGTAAGTTTCAGAATCTCTTCTGGCATCTACTTTGATCTTTTGTTTCTTGTCTTTTTAATGACCTTTTGCTTTCTTCATAAATGATGTTCTCCCACCCACTCTCCTACTCTGAGTGAATACAATATATTCTGGAACTGGGCCTATAATCAGGCACTTTGTAGACAGATAGAAATGTCCCCCAAGATTGTACCTGTTGTCTCTCTGGTCATTCTGTCTGCCTTGTGGAGGGGCCTAACCTGAAATTAGTGCCCGTCCCATCATCTTTCTTCTCTCTTATCCTTGCCACCCAAAGTTTCTTATTTCTTGGAATTTGTTCTTTTTCCCCTTCTATCCTTCCATTCTTATCTACATTGTGCTTTTTACTTTATCTATCTTTTGATTTGTTTTTGTTTGTTTGCTTATTACAATAATCTTTTCTTTCTCTCCTCCTCCCCACCCAGTTTTGGTTATACTTATATATTTTTTTTCTCCCCTTCATCTCTTGTTCCAGATTTTGTTCCTTTTTTCTTAGCTATGCAATTTTCTTTCTTTTCCTGTGGCTTGCTAGTTTTCTCCTGCTTTTCTTTTCACTTAATATATTTTATTATTTTCCTTTTTTATGTTGTCGTTGCTTTAAAACAACATTGGTGGGTTTTTTCTTCCTTGTCTCAGCCAATGAAGAATGGCATCTGTGCCCACGTGGCCCTAAACACCTCTCCTCCAGTCTAATTAACTTGGCAAGGATATGTACCTGTTCCTGTACTACCTGAGCAGTGAGAAAAGGTGACCAACACCAACCATACCCACACTCAATCGCATTACATGAAAGTGAACAGAGATGGAAGTGTGTACACACTCCTATTTTCTATTACATCTACCCATAGACATCCTGTGACTGCCTAAGAGCACATCAACATACAATCACTATATGACACCACCACATAAACATCAGAATCCTGACTGCTACCAAAGAGAATGCTAAAAATTTACCATAACCACCCAAAGTATTAAATACTCATAATTAAATGTTACCAGGTAGATTAAAAACTTACACCAAGAAAACAATAAATCACTACTGTGAAAATCCAAGAGACCCATGTAAATGGAAACATGCCTTACTCACACATATGAAGATTTAACATTGTCAAAATGTCGATATTATCCAAAACAATCTGCAGATATAAGGCAATCCTAATCCAGACTCCTCCATCATTCCTTAAAGAGTATAAAAGAAAGAATCCCCAAGTTCACAGGAAATAAAAGATCCCATAAAAAGAAAGCACTATAAGAGAAAAATTTAAGCTGGCTTACATTTCCCAATCTCGAAATCGAGTACACTTATATGGTAGCCAAGAACACCTGGCACGACTGTCCACAACAGACTAGCAGGGGGTTAAGGTATAAACTCAGCCCTTATCTTGCATATTCCCAAAGAAGGGCTTCCTTCAGGCCTTTGTCTAAATGCCAAATTGTCTCCATGTTTTGTTGTCCCAACCAGAAGTGCACATTTTATTAACAGGGAACATGTGCCTAATGTAGATAAGGCAATGCACAAACATGATTTCCTTTGTTATTTAGAAGAAAGTCAATGCGGTCAGATCCCTAAATTACATGGGTTTCTGAGTGAAGTTCAGAATGTCTTCAACTCTGAGTGCTCAAAAGAAATAGAGTTACTTGCTAAGAATAACAGAAAACATTTTTTTAAGGTTGCGTTCACTGTTCCGTGTGTAGGATACACTGAACATGAATTTATTATTCCCAACGTTACCACTGAGCTTATTTTTATCTAATGAAGCCGGAGAATTGAAACCATACTCACTGCCATCGAGGCAGGCCTGGCTCCCGCAACCACCTCTGGGTTTCCATTTCTGTGATTGGTGCCTGGAGTAGGAATCCCATTCTTTCTCCTGAGGCGCTGAGGGGCCTTAAAAATGCAGATGTTCTTGAACTTGTTTTGGCAAATTATATTCTGCAAATTATAATTAATCAGTTATTGCCAAGTGTCATTAATAACGCAGGTGGCCTGTTCTAGTCTTCCTGGCTGTAGTCACTTATTTCTCTTTGTCATTAAACAGTGTCACTGGTTGTCCCTGGAGCTTTTCACTGTTTGCACTCTTCCTTCATTGCCGTCTCTAACAATTTTTAAGTAAAACCGTGATCCTTCAAAGATTCCAGCATATTCCTGCGTCTGACTTTCCTCTGAAGGACCAAGAATTAGCTAAGGAAACACTTACTAAAATGAGCCCAGACAGCCCTTTCTCAGCAGGAAGCAGTTACAGAAACTTCCTCAAATTGATTTTTAGTACATAGTTTCTCGGAATAGGAGCTGTTAGGGATATTATACAGGATACAGTGTAAATAATGGCTCTGAAAATTAAATTATCCCTGGAAGCAGGTTGAGAGGAGCACAAGAGGTAGTTACAGAAGCAGGTCAGACACAGTTACAAGAGAAAATAGCTTGTGAAAACTGTGAAGTCTACGCCTCAGTTGTCCTTCAGATCACAAAGTTCTTCCTCATAAAAGACCGGGTTCAACTGTTTAAGAAGCATGCACACACAGGACACTTGTGATGACTAACTGTTAGCCTGGAGTCCGGAGGAATACCAAAAGAATGTCCTACTACTTGTGCTCCTGCCCCAGATCCCCTCACACAGAACTAATTCTGAATATCGGACAAACTCATCCCAATGCTGCACACACATCCATTGAAAAGGGGGGCGAAAAAAAAACCCTCATAAATCAGAAACCTAATCCCAAGAAACCCATAGGGATTCTTGACTAACCAACACAGCAGACTACCAAAAAATATTTACTCTGTAAGTTCAAAGAGACTCGGCAACATGTATGTCTTCCCTGTGCATCTCTCCTGCAGGTCTCTATCCTTTTGATAAAACCGCCTAGGACTTCAACAATAACAGACACATAGATCAATGACATAGAATTGAGAACCCTTAAGTAAATCAAGTCACCTAAAGACAGTTGATTTTGGCAAAGACCCAGTAAGCTTTAAATGTCACAAAGTCGCCTCTTTAACAAATGGTGCTAGCAAAACTTCAATTTGAAGAAAAATGGAACAGGACTTGTATATTACATCATAAATAAAAACAAAAGCTAGTTGTACCTAAGACCTAAAAGCAAAACCTAAAACTATTAAGAATATCACAGAAAAAAATAGGACAATTTTAGGGACCCTAATCCCAAACCCCAGTCCAATGCTACTGTGTCAGTTTTGACTCAGAATGAATATTTCGAGTTTCTGGTACTATGAATTTTTATGGGAGTAGAAAACCTTATTTTTCTCCTGCTGAGTGGCTCATAGGTTAGAATCACTTTCCTGAGTTTAGCAGTCCAAATCTTACTTCACAGCACCACCAGGGCCTAATACATGGCATAAATACACAATTACACATAACAGAAAGATTCACATAGCAGAAAATAAAATAGAAGCCTGGGACCTCTTATGCATTTATTTCCACTAAAATATTTTAGCAAAACAGTAAAAAGATAGTCCACAGACTGGGGAAGTGTTTCAATGATACATCAAATAAGATACTCATTTCTAAAATATATAGAAAACTTGAACACATCAGCAACTAAAAGGCAAACAATCCTATTACAAAATGGGCAAATGATGTGAAAAGATACTTATCCATAAGAGACATGCAGACAGACAACAAACACATGAACAAATACTATCATTACTCATTAGAAAGATGCAAATAAATCAGCAGTGACATATCATAACACGACAGTATTAATAGGAACGTTCAAATAAACCCCAGGAAAGTAAAACCAAACCAAACAAAAATTTGGTGAGAGAGACTAGAATTCTCACAAAATGTTGGTGGGAATTTAACATGATACAACCATTGTGGAAAATGGCATGACACAACTCTAAAACGTTGGCAATCAAAATACCTAATAAGTCAGCAGAGATCAATACTATTACATATACAATTCTACAATAAGAGTAATCTACAAGTGGAGACTCAAGTAGACCTGTAATCTCTACAAGTTAGAAAAGGAAATTGGACTATAGTTGTGAATATATATATATGCATATACATATATTTACAGGAGAGGTTCTACATATACGTGTATTCTACACAAGAGTGAGATTCAAAAAGTTCATGAAATAATAGGATTAAAAGATAATACAATTGTGGTAGTTACATAATGTCATGTCAACTTGAGGATATTAAGAGTGTAGGGGTGGAGTCTAGTCTATCAATCAGGTCATAGACTGATGATGCTTCCTTGTGGTTGTGTCCTTCTCATTAAGATTCTGGGAACTTCCTCTCTTGCTCTCTACAGTAGGGCCACACCCTCTCTCTCTGCATTGCCTTGCTGTGGAGGAGCCACATTCAGAAATCTGGAGGAGCCACATGGAGACTCGCCTCAGCACTGAAATGCTGCCACTGCCACTGGATCCAAAAGACGTTGTGCTCACTGGCTTGTAATCCTGCATTTTGCATCACTGTATGTGCTGTGTAAGTCTGAAGAGGAATTTGTGGGCTAATGTCAAACATATGGACTTGATCTGGACTGGGCTGGGATGTTTTCTTAATATACAGTTACTCTTTGATATAAAACTCACTCTTACACATATATGAGTGTCTCTGGATTTGTTTCAACCTGGACTAACACAAAACTTTTCCACAAAGTTTTTGAAGCACCTTCATGTTTATATATTTTTCTATGCTATAGATATATTGTGTGCCTTCAGATCTTGTGAGTGGCCATCTATGGTACAACTATTGCTCTCTCCCTGTCAGAAGCAAAGACGAGTGAGAAGAAAAAAGAGGCATGGAAACAGTTCAATAAATTAATTGACAACACAAAGTTCAGCCTTCATGGCTCTGGGATGAGAAGAAATAACGGTACCTCACGATCACTATGGATGGTTCTGACAGGGATAGTGTGGAAGTCTGCGGATAGCAGAGGAAAATATTGTAGAGCAATACTCAAAATCAAAAGAAGGCCCATTTACTGGACTGAGCGGGACTGGAAGGACCCATGAGAATATGACTCTTAGTCACTCCTTCAGGCCCGAACTGAACTCACCCTCATCGCGCGACTCTCATCCAAGCAGCAGACAAGTAATAAGGTGAACGGCGATATTAAGGAGAGACACACTTCTTAGAATAATCAAAATGTTGAGGATCAAGGAGGCAGCATTTGCCCAAGGACAAAGTTTAGAATGCAAGAAAGGTTAAGAAAGAAGGAGGAGTGGAAATGGGAAACACAGGGAGGCATGAGAAGTGGCAAGTACCATCACTTACATGACATAAAATGGATATGCATTGTGGAGTAGAACACTCTTTTGTTCTGTAGCCCCTCCGATCACAGTAAACCGTGAAAGGAGAAGAGGCGAAGAAAAGTCTATGCACAGGCCTCTGAGCCACATGGGTCACTATGAGTTTGGATTTTTAAAAATTTAAGTTTTTTCCATTTGAAATAGGATTCCCTGATTATGACGAGGGTGATATCAATTGCCTTAGACTCCATTGAAATGGATGGCAATTGCCTGGGCATATGGTTTGCTCTGAACCATCAATCTGGCCTGTGGTGGTTAATATCTACCCAGTGGCATTATGCAAAAGGACCTGGGGATTTGCTTCTGTAAAAATACAGCCGAGAAACACCAATGACTCAGATCGAATCGACAATATTTTTATTCAAGGATGGTGACAATTATAGGTAACGCTTATGGACTATTGAGGCTAGACAAAGAAATGTTCTAGGAACACCAGATAGGGTACTATTTGCAGCTGTAGTTTACACTGGCAGAGACTGCGACTTTCAGAGTTTAAGTAAATTCATATTCAACATCAAGCATGAGCTTAAATTCTTCCTATTGAGAGCATTGTAAAAAGTTACTATTGGATCAGGGTACCTGGCATAGTACATTGTAGATTCCCAATAAGATTCATTGATTAGATGAACACCAAATGCATTCCTAACCGCATTCAATCTTGTTTGATTTTTCCTGTTTTAGTTTACCCTTTGCTTTGAACTCGTAGGCTATATATTTCTTCATAAGCAGTAAACCCAAACTCACATCCGTTCCCATCAGGCCTAGTCTGACTCACCAATAAGACTGAATAGAGCTGACCCACATGATTTCAGAGATTGTAAAATATTGGAAAAGTTCTTTTGTTTTGCACATGGAGTGGTTGGTGGATTAGAACTACTTAACTTTCGATCAATCAGGGTTCCTTTTATAATCATTAAAGGGTATCTTACACAGAATTTGGATTTATGCTCACTAGAAAATATTTTCAAGGTTGGTATGACTTTAAAGTTTCCACATAAGAAGAAAATAGTATTGTGCTTATCATCATCCCTTTACTGATTCCGTCTTCCATCATTGTTCGCCAAAAGCATTCTTGATAGCTTTCAAGGTGCCTTTGCATATACTGTAGTAGTTAGATGATCATTTGTCATTTCGAGGATTCAGAGTGAAGGGGTGTTGTATGGCCTGTCAATCATGTGATAGCCAACGAGGCCTCTTCTGTGTGGGCATGGCCTTCTCCCGAGGATCTGGGAACTCCTTTATTCCTCCCTGGAGGCAAGAGACACTCTTTCTCTCCTCACTCCCTGCAAGACTCCCTTCTGGGGAGAAACCACAGGAAGCTACCCTGAGGCAGTCAGAGTTTCAGAGCTGAAGGAGCCACGTGGAAACTCCTGCCAGTGTTGAGATGCCTATAACACTACTGGCTCCAAAGACTTCCAACCTGTGATCTTCCTGCATTTGGGCATCATTGCATGTTTTTAGTGAGTCTGAAAATGACTTTATAGATTTGTATCAGACATATGGGCTAATATCGGACTTACGGACTTGATCTGGACTGGGCTAGGATGCTTCTCAATATTCACCTGATCTTGTATATAAAGTTCTTTCTTATACATATATTACTGTCTATGAATGTGTTTCTCTTGTCTACCTGGACTAACACATATACCATTGTTAACATTAGCTAAGTATCTGAATTTGAGAATTGTATCTAACTTCCCAAATGTTTCTTTAATCTGCACCTGATAAAATTAATGAATTCTTATTTGCTGTGCGGTATAATAAATATACACTTAGTTAAGGAGACATTTATCTTTTTAGAAACCTTTAAAAGGTCTTAATGAAATAATGCATTGATATTATTCCAATGCTGATTTCTTCTGGTTAGGTCAGGTGCCACAGGTCTGAAAATGAACTCTAATCAATTAATTGGTTTTTAAAAATTTTAAGATACTTCAATAATGTAAATTGAGTCCAACACATCTAAGGCTTGGAGATTCATCAAATGCATTACATCAAAACTTTCACTATATCCTCACCCCCAGCAGGCAAACCCAGGAGTACTTGCTTGCAGCATGTTGGGGACACAGCTTCTATTTCTTTTAGTTGACTGTCTTAATATTCTCCAACTTTACAAACTAACGTTTCTCTCTGAGTTTTTCTTTCCTGGTGTGAAATAACAACACTTGCACTCAAAGTGAGGCATCAAACCCCAGGCTATTGTGAAATGGGTCTGTGCCACACGCAAGGAGGTTGAACAGAAAGAACAGTAGGATTGAATTTTGCATCTGCCACCGTTCCTGCAGGTGTAGATATGCTGGTCAGCAGGACTGAAGCATTAAAAATGCAAGAGTCAGTAATGATGCTCCCCAAGGAAGAGGGACACGGGGTTACTTTGGATTGGCTCTGAAGGTGATAAATCATGGAATAGACTTTGATACTAGAAATCTTGCTGGCATACCTAATTCAAGAACATCTCTCCTCCCAAACAGAAGAGGGAAAATAGATATGGATGAGCTGTTCAAACAAGACAGGAAAAGGAGAAAATATCGCTCAGGTGTTTACACAGCCACGGAGAGTAAACAAGAGTGGACAAAGTGCATAAAAGTGGATGCTTCCTTTGGTAAAATAACAACAACCGGAAAACATGGGTATTCTTTCCTGGTCAAAAGTGAAAAGATTGAAGAAAAATTGTTCAGTGTGCCTTCCGGCTGGTTTGCTGGCAAGTACAAGCTGTTCTCCCCAGATATCCACTGCGACATGTTTCCTTCACTAAATTCTCGGAAATATTTGCCACTGAACAATTTCCTTATTCAAGTTGGCTGGAGGGAGAGTCATTAAAGAGAGAAAGGGGACATAGGGGAGAGAAATCAAATTATAAAGTATTCATATGTTCTAGCATGTATAAGCAAATCAGTTGGGAATGAACAATTTTTGTTTCCAAATACTCAGTCATAAACAGATTTCCAATAAAAGTTGAACATTTAATAAAGGGATATATAATACATATATATTCCTTGAGAATATATAGTATTAATATCACCTATGAGAGTGTATTATTATGATATTGTAATAATAATAGTTAACACTGCACAATGCGTATTATATGACAAGCTATTTAGTACATATTAATTCACTTAATTTTCAGTGTAAACCAGTGAGGTAGACATTACTGAGTCTCACTCAATAGATATGGGAGCAAGTCACAAACTGCTATTTTTCTAAAACACATAAAACAATAGAGATTCAAAACAAGATGCTCACATGCTTCTTCTCTGATTGCTGAATTTCTATAACTAATTAGTGTTATTAAATACTGGCCACTCAACTTTGACTTGAGGTGACCCTACATACAGTAGAGGAATCCTTGCTGGGTGTTCGCCATGCTCTTATTTGCCAGGATGTTCAAGTACATTGTTGGATTTATTATGTCAAATTACCTCATTGAATGTCTGTATACTTCACCCCGTTTGCCTCTTTTTTTTTTTTTTACCAAAAATGATGTCCTGTTCGAACAAGTGATTCTCCCCTATAATGTGTCTTAAACAAGTGAGTTGGGCAACCTGATCCATCAGATTTTTACTGGCTACTTTTCAGTAGTAAGTCCCCAGGCCTCTGTCTTAGTCTGTCTCAGTAAGGCCGTGCTGCTGAACATGCACATCCTGTGCGGCCCTGTGGTATGGTGTTCTACATCAGAGCCCGTACACTGTGACAAGGTTACAGATAAGTGGTTGCCTACAAGCAGTAATGATCTCACTAAAGTAATCTTTATACAAGTCTTATTCCTTTACCCCTCAGTGCTAAATAGGAACACATCCATATGTACACTAATTCAATATTGTGTATATGCATATATATACACAGGAAAGTAAACTGGTGTGAGCTTTTCAGGATCAAATGTATTACTAACATTTAAGAATTGTGTGTATTCTGATTGAACCCAAAGTAATCAAATTAACCTTTAAAATATATTTAAATATGTAAGCTCTATCTTTAATTATAACATAAATTGTCTCTGTATTCTCCTGGTGGGAAAATTCTATCTCTGTATGCTTTCTTTTCTAATACAATATCTCTGGGATGGGGATCAGAATGGTCTTATAGTGCCACTATAGTGGTATGCATTAATAGCAATGTCTACAATATATTAATAATGCATTCTATTTATTCTACAAAAAATTGTAGATATAAAATCAACAATTACAAAGAGAAAATCAAATAAAAAGTTCTGAGTCCATTCAGTCTACGGTAACAGTCAGAAATGCACAGATATAGCATTTATATGCCAAAAGCAAAACATTATCTAATTAAATCCACATAATATATCTATACATATATAGAGAAAAATAAAGCAGAAAAGCAAAAACTTGGATGTAATGGGTACGAAAACCGCAATGGGAATTGTGGAGTAGCCTCTGGTGTAGAGGGAGTGCCTGAGCGGTCTGAGGAGCACATCCAAGGGGAAAGCACAGAATCCAGTATACCTGTGTGTGAAAGGACATGGAAGATTGGTTAGACATATAAGTCCTAATCAAGTAGATCTGTGCATTAAAGATAATGGTTGGCAAGTTTCTTAGGTATAGAGAAAGATACAAAGGTGCCAGAAGGGAGAAATTGGTAATAGACCCGTTATAAATGCTAAATTGGTTTCTCAACATGAAAGTGTGTTTTTAATAGATACATAGAGATATAAACATGGGTTTAACAGTGTGTATGTGCATGCATGTGGCTATATATCTTCACTACAACTGTTCGCCAAGAAGGCCTGTTACTAATAAAACCTCTGAACACACATAGAAGGTGGCTCTTGTCTTCTAAACCTTATTTTCATTGAGATAAAGGTCTCTTGGAAAAATGGCTGATTTTAAGATTGTGCTATGGGAATACAAGACAGATTTTGAAGATAATATTGTCTAAGAAAATAAAATGCTCAATGAATTATTTGGGAATGTCAGAGAAACAGAGAGGCCAACTTCAAAAATCTCCACTGGATAAATCAGTGATAAATTGGATATGAAAATAAATCATGGTATTAGCAAGATATCATCCACTAGATAAAATAGAAAAGTATGTATAACAATATTTATTCAAATATAAAGAACTGAAATTATGATGAACTTTCCACCCAATACATAATAATGACATGATAACACTACCTTAATCAATTTATCAAAGCGAACACCATTGAAATGGGACATATGAAAATTATGTTATATCTGATATAATGAAATAAAATACATGTGATGTTATTTCTGTAACATTCCTACAAAAGCTGAATAGTCTGAATCAAATCAGGAGAAATTATCCAACAATCCCCAAAAGAGTGGCAATCAAAAAAATAACTAGTATCAAATCTTCAAAAATGGTAAGGTCATTAAAGCCAAAGAAAAAGATAACTGGTCCAATCTCAGGGAGATTCTGAACACAGCAGAATCTATTTCTCTGTGTAGTTTAATACTGGATGAACTTTCTTCCGGAAGCATTAATAGAACAATTGGCATAAGATTCATATGGTCTGAGGAGTCGGTGTAGTACAGTATCAAAGCTGACTTCCTGTTTGAAGGTTGTATTATTGTTTTTAAAAAAAATTTTTCTCACTGCCATCATGTAATTCCAATTCACAGCAACCCTGAAGGACATTGTAGAACTGCCGCTGTGAGTTCCTGAGACCGCCACTCGCTATGGCCGGTCTCTATTGGGGAGCAGCTGGTAATTTTCAAAAGCCAACCTTTTAGTTAGCTGTTTAAGATGTAATCATTATACTACCAGGCCTCCTTATTATGGTAACATAGGAGTGTAAATAAATGGTGTGGGGGGCCACATCTGACTTCCCTTGACTTCACAAAGGGGATGAGAAATAAACATCACATGAGCTAAGGATATATTCCTATGAGCTTTTCCCTCCTTACCCATTCTGACATCAGCTGTCTGACCTTCTTACCTCACTAAGTCTGTGCTGTTGTATGGCCGTTTCATAATCTTGGGTCAGTTTGAGAGGATTGTGAGTGAAGGGTGGAGTCTGGCCTGCCAACCAAGATTTAACCAATGAGGCCTCTGTGTGGGAATGGCCTTCTCCTGAGATTTCTGGGAACTCCTGTGTTTCCTCTCTCTCTCCCTCCCCTCATTCCCTGAGAGACACTCTGCTGACAAGACACATGACACTACACCCTGAAAGCTAGAGAAGTCACATGGACATACTCTGATGCAACCAGACCCCTGGAGCTGCAGAAGCCATGTTGATTCCCCTGCCAGCACTGAGATGCTTACAACGCCACTGGATCCACTAGACTTCCAACCCAGTGGCCTGTGATCCATTCGACATCATTGCATATTTTTCGTGAGTCTGAAGAGGACTTTATAGTTTGGTATTAGGCATATGGGCTAATTTTGGACTTATGGATTTGATCTAGCATAGGCTGGGACATTTTTTCAATGTTTGATTGCTCTTGTATACTATCCTCTTTCTTGTGTATATATGAGTGTCTATGAATTGGTTTCTCTAGCCTACCCAGGATAACACATGTTGCTATTGATAGATGCCATCCAGTCAGCTCTGACCTATAATGACCCTACGTACAACAGTGCGACACATTGTTCAGTCCCATGACATCTTCAACATTGTTTCCATGCTTGAGCCCTTTGCTGCAGCAAGCTGTCAATCCAGCTGCTTGGGGACTTTCCTCTCTTTTTCACTCCCAAACATAATGTTCTTCTCCAGAGTCCAGTCTCTCCGGAAAACATGCCTGAAGTATGTTAAACAAAGTCTCACCAGCCTTGCCTCCAGGAGCACTCTGTCCGTGCTTCTTCTAAGAGAGATTGTCATTTCAGCAAGGCGCGGCACTTTCAGTATTTTTCTCCAGCACTAAAATCTATTCAAATGCATTGATTCCTCTTCAGTCTTCTTAATTCGGAGTTCAATTTTCACATGCTTGCAAGACACTGGAAAATCCCACAAATTGGGTCTGACTCACCTTAGTCCTCAAAGTAGCTTCCTTGCTTTTTAATAGTCTAAAGAATTCTTGAGCAGTCGATTTACCTAACGCAACTTATCTTTTGATAACTTTACTGTTACTTCCATAAACATTGATTGTGGATCAAAGCAAAACAAAATCCTTGACAATGTAACCTTTAGTTCTCTTTATCATGATGTTTCTTACTGGTCCAGGTCTGAGGATTCTGATCTTCTTGATTATGAATTACAATCCATTCTGAAGGCTGCACTCCTAGATCTTCATCAGCAAATATTTCACATCATCCTCAGCTTCAAAGAGGAAGGTTGTGTCATCTGCATATCATATTTGTTTACAAGCTTTCTTCTGATCCGGCTGTCACATTCTTCTTCATATAGTATATATTCCCTGATGATATGCTCAGCATACCGAGTGAACAAGTCTGGTGAGAAGATACAACTTGATGCACACCTGTCCTACTTTTGCAACTTATACTATCAACCTTGTTCCGTTTGCACAACTGCATCTTGATCGATGCATAGGTTTTGCAGGGGCACAATGAAGTGTTCTGGAATTGTCATTCTCAAGATTATCCATAGGTGTTGTTGGTTTGTTTTTATGATCCACAGTTGAAGGCCATAGTATGCTCAATAAAACAAAAGTAAACCTCTTTCTGGTCTTCTCTGCTAGGAGCCAAGGTCCATGTGGCATCAGCAATATTATCCCTTTTTCATGTCTTCTTCTGAACAATTCATAGGCAGTTTCCTATCAATGCAGTGCTCCACACTTGGTTGGATGATTTTCAGTAAAATTTGACTTCATGTGATATCAGCAATATTGTTATTAAATTTGAACATTCCATTGAATACCTTTCTTTGGAATGTATACAAATATGGATCTCTTCCAATCAATTGGTCAAATAGCTGTCTTCCAAATTTCCCACCATAGACAAGAAAATGCTTTCAGGGCTTCAACTTGTTGAAACGTTTTGATTAGTATTCCCTCAACTCCCAGAGCCTTGTTTCTGGCTAAAGTTTCAGTGCAGCTTGATTGTTTTCCTTCAGCACCATTGATTCTTGCTCATGTGCTCCCTCCTGAAATGGTGGGATGTTGACTGGTTCTTTGTAGTACGGTGTCAATGTGTATTCTGTCTATTTTCTTTTAAAGCTTCCTGCATCGATCAGTATTTTCCCTATAGAATCTTTTAAAAAATTGCTTGAATTTTTTGTAAGTTCTTTCCATTTCAGATATGCTGAGCATGTCCTTCCTATTATCTTTCTAAATCTGTCTTTGCACATTTCATTGTAATATTTGACTTTGTCTATCTGAACTGCCCTTTGAAATTTTCTATTCAGCCCTTTGACTTCATCCTTTCTTCCATTTTCTTTAGCTACTCCGTGTTAAGAGCAAGTCTCAGAGTCTCCTGACATCGACTTTGATCTCTTCTTTCTTCTCTCTGTAGATTTGACAATTAATTGTAATGGCCACAGAAAATTCACAGATAATCCGTGAAAGTATTTTATTTAGTAGGAAGTTAACAGATTACAATTCAGGGTGAGATATACTAAGGAAACAAATAGTTCCTTCGGTCAAGACAGCATCATCTGAGTCAAACACAGAGGCAAAGGCACGAGCCTCTCTTTGGTTCATTATTTCTCAGTCATATGACTTCTTGGCTTGTATCCTGCTAAAGCATTGCTAAAGGTCTTTTAAGGTTGCTCATACATTTGCAAGGGGCACACCAATTTACTATAAACCTCATTCAGAAGGCACTCAGCTTTAGCTGTTGGACCAGTGAAGCTGCATTCTCAATTAAGTGTCTGCAGGGTGCCCTACTCCACATGCAAGATGAATGCAATTGGAAAACAACCAGCCTTTCTCTTGCTCAGACCCTTTATTCCGGCTATTGTTGCTCTACTGCCATGGCTCTGCCCCTTCTGTGGGATCACAGCTTTCTTTCCTGACTGTTGTCTCCTGATCATGAAATTTCCTCTTCAAGGGATCAGATATGAGGCATCATCAGAACAAAAAATCGTACCATAGTTAATGAGGGGGGGAGTGCAGAGTGGAGACCCAAAGCCCATTTGTCGGCCACTGGAGATCCTCTTGCAGAGGGGTCTAGGGGAGGAGACGGGTCACTCAGGGTGCAATGTAGCATCGATGGAAATACAACTTTCCTCTAGTTCCTAAATGCTGCCGCCCCCCGCCCCCCAAACACACACTATCATGATCCGAATTCTGCCTTGCAGGACTGGATAGAGCAAAGATTGTACACTGGTACATATAGGAGCTGGAGGCACAGGGAATCCAGGGTGGATGATACCTTCAGGACCAGTGGTGTGAGTGGCGATACTGGGAGGGTAGAGGAAGGGTAGGTTGGAAATGGGGAACCAATTACAAGGATCTACATGTGACCTCCTCCCTGGGGGATGGACAACAGAAAAGTGGGTGAAGGGAGACGTCGGACAGGGCAAGATATGACAAAATAACAATTTATAAATTATCAAGCGTTCATGAGGGGTGGGGGAGTGGGGAGGGAAGGGAAAAATGAGGATCTGATGCCAGTGGTTTAAGTGGAGAACAAACATTTTGAGAATGATGAGGGCAATGAATGTACAAATGTGCTTTACACAATTGATGTATGGATGGATTATGATAAGAGTTGTATGAGCCCCTAATAAAATGATTAAAAAATAATAATAATAAAAAGAAATCTCTTCTTTCTAGTCTTCAGTTTCTAGTTTTCTACTCAGCAGAATGTAAAAATTGACCTATTCTCATAGAGTTCCATGACTTTATACTCACAATTAATCTCGTTAATCATCACTCACAATTGCATCATTTAATCTTATCAACACCTTCCCCCATCTTCTCTTACCCAGATGCACGAGGAAATCAGAGGAAATAGACCCAATCTGCATGTTGCTATTTCGTTGCTTGGTGAGAGTTACAAATGCTATGGGTGGAAGAGCCATATAAACAGAAAACAATATTATTTTTTGTAGTAGATAAACAATAATGTAAACAATAAAATAACTTTATTAGTAATCATTGTAGTGTCAATCTAAAAGTTTTCTTAAAGTTTCAAGACAAAAAAAGCAATTTGTATTTTTCATAAAGTATCTAATTTTTGTTAGAAATACACATTCAAATACATATTCAAAAGCAATGCTGCAAACAAAACAAATAATCAGTATATGAGTATGAATAGGAAAAATACTACAGGAAACAAAAAATGTTTGGAAAATATTATTCAATAAACACAATATTATAAATATCATAGGGAAAACAAATAATACAAAAGTCCTTTACCCCATTTGCACTCAATGTCAGGCCAAAGGCTAGTAGTTTAAAGCAATCTATCAGTGGCTTGGAAGAGCAGCCTGCTTTCAAGATCTGCGTCCAAGCCATGGCCAACCTTGGGACAGACAGACACTGAACACATGCCAGTGCCACCAAATGTAATGGAATTTAAGCAACTAATCACAACCATGCAAAATAGCATAGTTATGAACAAACAATATAATTACAATGCATATGGCATGAAACTTTGATTATATATTCAAAATTGAAAGTAGTTACATTAATTAAAATATATAATAACAAATCATTGCCATAGTGTCAATTCTGACTTATAGAAATCATTATAGAAATAATTTTAAGATAACATCCACCCCCCAAATCAATTATTATTTTAGCTCCACAAGCCTACTTTCTTTATCTGAATAACACAAAATATCAATATCCATCTTCTATTTTGGATTGCAGCATGTACTAAGAAGTCAACTTTGAATCCTTTAACAGGTGTGTGAGTCTGGGTACTTGAGAGAAACCCATCCACAGAAACTAATGTATGAGAGAGAGTTTTATATAAAGGGTAAGTGCAAATCAAGAAAATATCCAAACCCAGTGCTGCCCAAACCCGCAAGCCCGACATTAACCCATTAACCCATATGACCAACACCAATCCACAAAGTCCTCCTCCATCTCAGAAAACAGACACAATGATGCCGACTGCAGAAGGAAAGCTGAATCACTAAACGTGTAAGCATCTCAGAGCTGGTAGGGGTCTACACGTGGCTGCTCTAGCACCGAGGGCTGCATCTGGGTAGGTCCGTGTGGCTTCTTCTTGGGGATGTCTTCCAGGAGTCAGTCTTGCAAGCTGAGGCAGGGAACTGCTAAGGCAGCTGCACCCTGGTGCGACCATCACAAAGCAAGAGACCTGAGAACTAGAAAGGAAGATTTACCTCACCATTTAGCTCTCCACCCTTCAATTAACCCACATATGTTTATCAGCCAGGTTGGCGCAATAACTCAACAGGAAAAGATACTTAATTATATTAAGTTTTGTAGTAGAATAGAGCAGTTTATCTCTGTGTTTCTAAGACTTGATCTAACCATTTCACAGTATTTTATATTTATGGTAACATGATCCAAGCCTTTTGTAGAGTTCTAATGTGTCAACATTATCATATTTAATTTCCAGTATAATATTTTATTATATTTCAATAAATTCCATTTGAAGTTCTTTGCTCACACTATAAATATTCATCGAGAGTGGAAAATTGAATCATATTGTCATTTTCATAGAGTGGAGAATCATAACTTTTCCTGAAATTTAATCATTAATTCCATAGCTTACAAAATTATAATTCATTGTATTTCTTTCTGAAAATATGTCTGAATAGGAAACTGAGTGAGATTAATTTTTACCAAATAAATCATTTCACAAAAACTAAATAAATTGCGCTATACATTTGTATGATCGCTTAGAAGCAACTATTAAAAATCATGGAAACCATTCTGATAGATTGTGTGTGTCTACCCACCACAAAATGCTAAAAGATTTGCAGTAATCTGAAATAATGCATTTTGACTCAGAATATAGACATATCAATTTCAATGTTTTCAACATAGTTTTTAACCACCATCTATATAATAGTGTAACCATCAGCATTGTCCAAATAACATACCAATAAAAGCATTAACATTTTAAACAAATCCATAGCAGTGTTAATTAATATAGTAAAAGTCTTTTGATTTAAGGTTTGATTTTAACATGAACTAATCTCTTATTAATAGTATATTTATTAACTGTGATCTTGTGAAAACACTTTTCAGCCACATATATTTCATAACTGGAAATGTATTACTTTGAATATCATACCATAGATGGCATGTGTGGAATATCATCTGTACATGTACTCTCTGGTAGAATTGCCTAGTAGCCACAAGGAGTTATTCAAATATAAATTACACTAAATCAAAAATCCAACTCCTCGGTCACACTTGCAACATTTCAAATGCTCATTTGAAACCTGTGGCTAGTGGCACCATATGGGGCAACACATATAAATAATATTCCCCTTATTGCCCACAGTTTATTTGTGACACGCTGACCAGTTCCATAAAATGGCTAAATTTTTCCGTAAAGTGTCGCTATTTCAGGTTTGGTGGGTCATGTGTTCTCAATTATTTTTTACAGTTAAAAATCAGCCATAGATAATATACACAAAGCGTATGTGTCTCTGTCACAATAAAATTGTCTAAAAGCAGGTGACAGACCAGATTTCCATGTAGGCTTTATTTTTGCTTTCTACTAAGTGCCAAATACATGTTTTGTGGTTCAAACCTACCAGGTATTCTCTACAGGAGAAAATGGAGGCTACTGCTCTCATAAAAATTCACACCTTCAGAAGCACTATTTAAGGTTGCTTTTGAGTCGATGGTAGTGGGTTGGGTTTGGGGTTTGAACTGGACTACACTAACATTTGTTTTAATTACTAATACTTGAAATAATAATCTTGAGTTTATTTTGAGCAATGTGTTCCAGGGGCCTTCCACCACATAAATTTAATAAGTAAATTTGCAATTATGCAAGATTTGCCTATATGTACAATAGGCAGCAGCAATAGAAAAATGCCTAAATTATTTTCTTTCGCACAGGAAATTTCATGAATTTTGTGTGCATGTTGACTTACTTAACTATACTTTAATAAAAGATTTGTATAGTTTGGATTCTAAATTTTATTTAAAATATAAGGGAAGGCACTGCCAAGTGGACAAGTTAGCATGCAAAATATAATTAGACATAGTTATCTTGAATATTATGACAATTTGTTGAAAAAATATATATATTAACTCATCTGCATACTACTTAGCAAAATGTAGGACTGAAAAATGAAAACGGGCATATCTTCAATGCTTTCAGTGTGAAATCTCTATTCATTTAAATATTTCAAGCTAAAATTGAATGATTATTTGTCATGGATCTTTCAGAGGGTGTAGGTTGAACTCAAAAGTATCTACAATCCTATCCATCTCTAGATGTCACTGATTAAGTAGAAGTTGTTTCATATGGTGTTTAGATATGCACTATAAAATCTGGCAGTGATTATGTACTTTATAGGAAAAGACAAAGACAATTACTTTCAGAGATAGCTATTAGATATATGCTTTGAGAAATTTGGCCTTGTATTAATATATTTTGAAGATTTTAAAGAAAAAATGTAATTTGGAAATATTCTGGTAATATGAAAAGACTTATTTTATTTTTATGAGAGAAGTCAAGATGGTGGACAGGTAGAATCACCTTCCTGGCACTTCTGCTATGGAATGAAATAATTAAGAGGGAAGGAGGCCAAGACTGAGAGCCTGGATGCTAAAAGTAAATTCAGTGAACTAGGGTCCAGCTCAGACATCCCCTTTTTAATTTTAACTATGAAGAAATTTGAGATATCCCTGAAAAACTCTAAACTAACTGCATCTGCCTATTGGCTCCGCTAACTCCTCACGATGTATAGGAGGAAGGTGTCTGTCACCTAATCCCAGTCTCGCAGTCTCCAAGGGCTAGCCACAAGACCTCATAGTGGAGTTCTTCATGATGCCATCTGCCCTACACCTGCAGTCTAGGGTTTTGCAAACCCCTTCCACAGCCAGTCTCAGAGTAACTACATTGGCTTCCCCATCACACCTTGCCCCAGTTCCGCACCTGCCAGCATGGGTAACAATAGATAACTAGACAATAATTTGCAGCAATTGCAAAGCCTCTGGGATATTTACCTGTGACAGAACACAGTTCCACAGAGCACAACTGGCAGTGCCCACAAGATAGACCCAAAAGGAACACAGGAGGGCAGCAAGGGGAAAATCCTGGGGGACCCCAACCAACCCACAAAGCTGGTCCCCATTTTCTGGAGACAGGACAAAGACCTGATATCTGGTCACACCAAAAACCCATTATAAAATGAGGGGAATTTTTTTTCTTTTTGAAAATTGCTTTCAATTCCAGACTATGGTCCTTGTGTAACTATGAATGTAAACCTTCAGAACTCTGTCTATTAGCATACATAAACATAACAAAGGACCCAGAACACTAATCTCCAGAGCACAAGCTAGGTTTTTAACATACCAAAATTGGAAAAGCCAACACAACCAACCAGTTTTGGGTTCCACAGTATGTTTTTGAAAGGCTGAAAACTTTGGCCTGGAGTTCAGACCAGACCCATGCCTACACTGAAGTCCTACCCCAATACAGCCCAGCGGCATACCCACAGACACCCTCAGCTCAGATTCATAACAGTAACAAAATTAGAGTTATGAAGTAGCAAAAAAATAATGTTATGGTTGGGGGGTCACCACAACATGAGGAACTGTATTAAAGGGGAGTGGCATTGGAAAGGTGAGAACCACTGATCTAAAACAAAAAGACATCTTCAGAAGGATGCTTGGAGTAATATGAGGGAAGCAACACAGAATAAGAAAGCAACGATAGAGGGGATGAAGTCCATGCATCAACGTGAAATACATGACTAATGGATCACGGACACAACATCAAGCCAGAGAAGGCAGAAAATGGTACCCGCAATCTCGAGGACAATTAGGCAGACTTCAACAAACAGGAAAGATAGTCAAACAAGATGATGAAAGAGGCAGAAGAAAACCAGAGATTATGACAGCTGCTATGAATAGGAACAATATTCAAATAATTGGTCTACCAGAATAAGACACAGTGAAGAAGTCAACAGCTAAATTAGCGACCGAATTCTGGAAGAAACCCCCCCCTCCCCTGAATGAATGAGAATCAGACACTAATCCAGGAATCAGAGAGGACACTGATTTGACTAAACCCCAGGAAAACTTCACAAAGCCCATTGTACTAAAATTATCCCACTTTGAGAAAAAATAGAAAATGTTAAGAGCAGCAAGAGGAAAATAGGGGGAATCACATACAGTGGTGTTCAGGTAAGAATATGCTCAGACCTCTGAGCAGTTACTGTGAAGAGGAGGAGAGAGTGGAGTAACAGCTTCTGTAAGCTGAACAAAAAAATGCCAAACTATCTATTAATATAGATAGCAAGGTAAAAGTCTCCCAGGACAAGGAAAAACTCAAAAAAGATGCCATAAGACACTCAACCCTGTGGAAAATCCTTGCCAACTCACTATGGTCAGAAGACCAACATCCACCAAGCACAAACAGGAGACCACCATACAGTCCAACTCCACCCAGAAGCCAACACATTGATAATAATTACCAAGATTACATGGCCTCAGAGGGAAATAAGGCATGAAGTCCCACACAAAAACACAGCAATGCTATATAAAGAGAGACAGGAAAACACCCAACACAAAAGGTACAAGATGACATCAATGAATTCATAGATCATGATAATAACTCTGAATGCCAATGACCTCAACTAATCCATTAAAAACAGAGGTTATCAGACTGGCTCAGAAAATATAACCCGTTAATCTGTTGTCTGCAAGAGACACAGCTTAAGCTCGCAGACAAAAACAGACTACGAATAAAGGGCTTGTGGAAAGTATACCAGGAAAACAGAAATTTAAGAAAAGCAGGGGTTGCAATCCTCATCTCCGACAAAACTGACCTCAAGGCACAAACCATAACAAGAGACAAGGAGGAGCACTATAAAAGTCAGTAGATCAGGAACTAGTGAGCATAATAAATATTTACACGCCTAATTAGAGACCCATGAAATTTATCAAACAAGTCATTCAAAAATAAAAAAGGAAATCACAAATTCAACAGTCATAGTAAGCAACTTTAATACATCGCTATTAAAGAAACACAGATCACTGGGAAAGAAGCTCAGCAAGGAGGCTACAAAGCTAAACATTACAATTAGCCAACTTGACCAGACAGATATTTATAGAAGTTTCCATCATCCAAATGCAAAAAAAGTTCACATTCTTTTCGGGGCACATAGGTAATTTTTGAAAATAGACCACATTCTGGGGCACAAGTTGAGCCTGAGCAAATTCAAAGATTACTTAGATGACCTTCTCAGATCACCACACCATGAAGCTGGAGATCAAGCGAAGGGTGACCAGAAAATAAGGGCAAACAATTGGAGGATGAATACTGATCTTCTATTACACATGAATGGGTACTGGCTCTGATTACAGAGGAGTTTAGGAAGTTTCTAGAAATGATTAAGAGTGAGACTGTAATGTAGCAGAACCTGTGAGATACAGCAAAAGCAGATATCAGAGGTAGCTTGATAGCTATGACTGCATATGAAAAAGGAAGAGACAGACAGCAACTAGAACAGAGTCAATAGAACAACCCCTCCAATAGCAAAAGAAAAGAAATCATAAAAATCAGAGCAGAGTTAAACAAGTGGAAATAAAAGAGGACAATGCAAAAAAGCAATACAGCAAAAAGCTGGCTCTTTGAAAGGATCAACAGAATGGACACAATGCTGATAAACCTAACTAAAGATAGGAAGGAGCAAGCATCAATAGCCAGGATGGAGGATGAAAGGAGAAATCACAACAGACCCCAATGAGATTAAAAAGTTAATCACAAAGAAGGATGAAAATCTGTACTCAAATGAATTCAAAAGGGTGGAAGACAATTAGTTGGAAAAACAATCCCTTCCTAGATTATCCCAAAGAGAGGTCAAGAACCTTAACAGACTCAGCAAAAGAAGACATTCATATGGCTGTCAAGAAGCTATCACACACACACAAAAAAGTTTCCTGTCAAGATGGTTTCACAGGAGAATTCCACCAAGCATTCAGGGAAGAACTGACACCAGTCCTCAACATATTATTCCAGAGCATAGAAAAATATGGCAAACTCCCAAATTCATTCAACAAAGCTAGTATAACTTCTATACAGAAACAGGGCAAGCATCCCACAGTAATAGAGAATTAGAGACCAATTTCTCTAATGAAAATAGATGCAAAAATCCTTAACAAAATATTGGTCAATAAATAGAATACAGAAGTATGCAAAATAAATCATCCACCATGATTAGATTGAATTCATTCCATTGATTCAGGGATGGTTTAACATCTGAAATTCCATAAATACTATACACCACGGAGATAAGAAAAAGTGTAAGAATCACATGGCAATATTGATAGATGTAGAGAAAACATTTGACAACATTCAACACTCATTCCTAAGCAAGACAGTCAAGAAGATAGGAAGGGAAACAAAGTTCCTCTAGGTAATACAAGCTATCTATGAAAAGCCAACAGCCAATGGAGAAAAGATGAAAACAATCCAACTGAAACACAGGATGCTTCTTGCCCCCACTTCTATTCGACATTGTTCTGATAATCCTAGCTAACAGCATAAGACAGCAGAAGGACATTAAATGTGTCAAACTGGGAGAGGTGGAGGTGAAGCTATCACTATTTTCAAAGAACATGATTTTATACATTGAAAATCCCAAAAGCTCCACAATAGGAGTACTGACAGCAACAGAGGAATATGAAAGAGTGGGAGAAGTCTATTGGTTTTCTATATACATCAGACAAGACCATGGAAGAGGAGATCAAGAAGGCAGTACTCTACAATAGCCAAGAACAAATGGAAATATCTAGGGATATATTTAAACAAACAATCAAAAAGACTTATTCAAGGAAAACTACAGGACCCTATTACTGGAAACCAAACGCTACCTCCACAAATTGAAGAATATCAATGTTCATGGATCAAAAGACTCAATACAGTAAATATGTCAATCTTACCCAAGACACTATATAAGATAAAGACTATCTCAATTCAAATAAAAAACGTTCTTCAAAGAATTGGAAAAATGGACTACCAATTTCATGTGGAGAGGGAAGAACCCCAGAATTAGCAAAGAACTCCTCAAGAAGGACAAAGTGGGAGAACTCACTTTACCTGATTTTAACACTTACTGCACAGCTCCAGTGGTCAAAACAGTGTGGTACTGGTAAAATGACAGTTAGTCAAACCAATGGAAAAGAACAGAAAATCCAGAAATAAAAACATCAGCATATAGAAAACGGATTTCTGAAAAGAGTCCAAAAGAATCAAGTGGGAAGTAGATGCCTTCTTTAACACGTGGTGCTGGAAACAATCAATATCCACCTATAGAAAAATGAATCAAGATACTTACCTCACCCCAATACACAAGAACAAACTCACAGACCTAGAAGTAAAACCCCAAACTATCAGGACCATAAAGAAGGAATTGGGACAAACCTAACAACTTTGGCTCAGGAAATATGTAAACTAACTGCAATAGGGAAGATTACACACATAGATGAACCTGAAATAGACAAATTGGGCATACAAAGGATAAAACACCTGTGTGTGTCAAAAGACTTCACCAAGAGAGTAACAAGAGAATCCACAGACTAGGAGCGAATTTTAAGCAATGACACAACAGACAAAGGGATTATTACTAAAAGCTATACTATCCTTCTAGGCTGCAAAAAAAGGGAAATCAATTACCCCCTGAGGAGGTGGGCAAAAGACCTGAAAATAAGTTTTATTTGGGATCAGACTTGAATGACCAATAAACATATGAGAAAATGCTCCTGATTATCAGCCATCAGAGAAATACAACTTAAAATAACCATGAGATACCACAAAACACAATTGAGTATAGCCCAAATCAGAACACCAGAGAGCAACAAATGTTGGAGGGAAAGTGGCAAAATTGGGACTCTCATCAGTTGCTGGTGGTCGTTCAGAAAAGCACAGCCTCTGTGGAAAGTGTCTGGCGATATTTAAAGCAAACGGAAATTGAGCTAGCTTATGGCCCGGCAGGTATAGAAGAAAATGGACTTATCTCACACTATATGGGTTGAGGTACAGGCAGCTGGGTGGGGATCAGACCAAACCCAAGGGGTTACATGTTATTCCAACACAAAGAAGGGGAAAATGGGAAAAGATGGAGGGAGAAACAGGGAGGAGGGAGACAATGGCATGGGGCTAGGGAGCAGGTCACTAACCCACCCAGGGGGAGAGTACTGGTTATGTCTCCACAGAATTGGGAGTGTGCATGCCGACCTCACCATGGAACAACAAACCTTGAGGTCAGTATAACCACATGGAGCAACCATGGAAAGAGTGGGCAGCAGAGCTGGCCCCAATCAGAGGTAAATTTCCCCCCTCCCTAGTAGAATGCGCTATAGAAAACAATACTAACCTTTCAGGTTGGAGAGACAGTAGGCCATCCACACCCACATAGAAGCAAACCTAGAAGGAAAAAGAGAGAGGGAAGGTCTAGACCCCATACTGGCACACCAAGCCTGGAGGAGATGTCCCTGCACAGAGCTGCCAAGGCAAAGAGAGGACTGTAGGGCTGACAATAGATCAAGAAACGTTGTCGCCTCACTGGAGCATACCCCAACAGATGACAATAGTGGGGACACATGGCAGGGAGTGAGTCCAGCCTGAACACCCCACATCAGGGCAAACCAAACAGGGAACATAACAGATCAACAATAGGAGCAAAGAAAAGACACAAAGTACCTGAGTAGCCCCCAAATTAGACTTCAGGCCAGGAGGGGCAGCTCCTGGAAGGCCCCCAGAACCAGTGGGGAGATAACCATAATGTATGGTTTGTTTTATTTACTTATTTTGTTAGTTATTATTATATTTTCCCTCTTTTTATTCAATCTTTTGTTTTCTTTTTGTTTGGTATCTGTTACTATTGGTTTGCCTACCTATATAAGATAGGCATGGAAAGCAAGTTCGAGGAGAAAATGCAGGACCGACAGTTCTGGAGGGACTTGAGGGCACAAAAATGCGGGAGAAGGGGACTATGTGCAAACAGTGCCATAGACAGGGGAACAACAAGGGAGTTAAAATCAAAATCAATATTCAGAACTTCTTCACATGCTGGAGTCTCCAGAGTCTCTTCGTTCTAAGGTTGATGAAGCTGTGGCTGTTCTACAAGCCCACCAAGCTAACGAGGCTGCCCAGAAAGCAGTTAACAAAGCCACTGGTGTTCCAACTGTTTAAATGATCAGGAACCACGAAAAAGAAACTCATACTTCACCGAAGAAAAATACTTAAACATCGAAAAACTTAAATATTGTGGAGAAAACATTGCAAAATATAAAATGAATTTTTTTAAAAAAGGAAAGGAAACTTTGAACCTTATGTACCGAGCAAATTCCAGGACTAGCAAACAATGCTAGTCCTAGATTCCTTATTCATTTAAAAACAAAAAACTACAAATAAATAGTAAAATAGAAAAACAAATTAATGTTTTATAGACCCTGGGAAAAAATTTCAGCAAAGTACAAAAATTTAAAGCATTCCTTTCTTTAATTTTGTAATTCTTTACTGTGGAATAGCTCAGAGTGTCACTTCTGTCTTAGATGACAGAATTGCTAACTGAGCAGGGAAACATAATTTGGAATATAAAATTATTGCTTTAATAAAAATTCCTTAAACCATGAAAAATAAAAGGATGTAGAGATCCTAGCAGTATTGGAGCAAGAGAAATATCACTGAGAGAAATTACTAAGAGACAGAAAAGGGAAAGTGTGATGCTGGAGCAGAAGGAGGATAAAAGGAAATAGAGGAAAGTTCTAGGAAGCAAAGCTATGCATAGAGGTATAAGCATAGCTGTGTACATAGGTAATTACATTAATTTACAAAAATAGAGGTATTGACCTATGTACATATATTTATATGACAATACACTGAAGTAGTGGATGGACTTTGGGCCTCTGCTCATGCCCTCCCTCAATATAAGAACACTTTGTTCTAACCAACTGGCATTCTGTGATGCTCACACTCCCTGGATAATCACTGAAGACAAAATGGGTACACAAGCAAATGGGGCAAAGAAATCAGATGATACCTGGCTATCAAAAGATATAGTATCTGGGGTTTTAAAGACTTGAAATTCAACAAATGGCCATCTGGGAGAAGCAACAAGCCCACATGGATGAAGCACACAGTCTGTGTGATCAGAATCTGTTGACAGGATCAGTAACAGACATCCGAAGACGCAAAACAAAGAAACAAACAAAACATATTGTTGAGAATGAGGGCGTCAGAGCAGAGAAATAAAACCCATCTGTAGACAATGAGACGTCCCCTCACAGAAGGGTCAGAAGGAAGGGATGAGTCAACCGGGCACAGTACAGCACTGATGAAACACACAATTCCTCTGGTTCCTTGGTGTTTCCTCACCCTCAACTATCCTGAACCCAGTACTGCTTTTCACTGCAGGTAAGAGTGAAGCTAGGGCGCAAGACTCATGACTCATGGAATCCAAGAGCAGGAACGGGAGTAATGATAACAGGAGGGTAGAAGGAAAGTGGGGAGAGGGGGCCAGGAAAGGGAAACTGATAGCAATGGTCAACACATAACCACCACCACCTCCCAGGAGGACAAACAACAGAAACTGTAGGGGAAGGGAGACAGAGGTCATTGTAAGATATGAAAATAATGATCACTTATAATCTATGATGGAATCATGAAGGTGGGTTGGGAGGAGGGAAAAAAGAGGAGTAGATATCAAGGGCTCAATCAAAAGTAAATGTTTAGAAAATGATGACGGCAACATGTGTACAAATATGCTAGATACAATTGATGTATGGATTGTTATAAGAGTTGTAAGAACACCCAAAAATGATATTTAAACTAATAAATAAATAACTAATTTATTTGGATAAATAGCTATATATATATATATATATATATATATTTAATTTTTGAAGTTTTAGAGCAGTGAGCCACAGAACCACTTACAGCAACATGAAAACCTTTCATTTAAACAGAACATTTGATTACCATTCAATTACATCCAAACTCTAGATAATCAAGAGATAACAATATTTTAGCATAAAGTAATATAAGATTTTACCATGGAATCCATTCAAAGTCCTAATTTTGCATTTTAAAATATATTTCTAACAAGGTTCCCATGTCAATGATTAGAAAAAGCATAAAATTATGTGTTCTTTTTGAGAACATAAAAAAGAAGAAAGTAAAACAAGAAGTAGGGCAAATATTGGTGGAGTTTGTTTTGCTTTTAATATAGACTATAGTAGTATAATAAATTTTTGGATATAATCTTATATCACACTATATACTTTTTAACCCATATTCTGTTTAGCAATTTAATTTCTGAATGTCATTAGTTATATCTATTGAGTTTTAATTCCAGTGTATAAAAATAGTATTCAGTGGGTCTTCTTTCTAAAACTTCAAAATATGTTGCATGTAGGATGTGGCTTCCAAAAGTTTGTGGGAAAATTGGATTAAAAATTCCCACAAGTCTTTTGAAACCCCTCTGGGCAGAAGTTGGATGTTAAATGGTCCCCAGAGTATCATAATTACAAGACATTTTAAAAGTAATTATTATAAGATATTACTATTTAGTGATTCCTGTTGGTTCAACAACACCCTCGTGTATTTGTGGGAGAAAGAAGAGGCTGTCTGCTCCAACAAATATTAAAATATCAGAATATTAAAATATCGGAATAAAGCAGATGATGTGACTGTCCCATAGGGTCACTGAATCAGAATCAACTTGATGGTGAACTCATGTTAAATAAAAGGTTAGATGCTGGGAAAGGCGTGGATCTGTTCAAATGAAGTGTTGGAGTTATTGTTGGTGGTACACATTAAAGACAAGCAATTGAAATCTACCAATTTGTTATGTACTAACAAGTACATTTGCCATTACCTGAAGAATCTAATACTGAGCTATTTTTGAATCAAGTCTTATGTCACAAAAGAACTTTCTGAGACTTGCAGAAAAGAGGGAGCCATCTATGTAAACAATAAGGGCAGAGCATTACAGTTATATGGGGAGAGGGGAGGATAAAAATCAGTGAGATGGGGGGAAAACGTTTCTGTTTTCTAGGAACTGTTTGAAGGATAGTGTACCTGAAGCAAAAGTGGAGCAAAAGCTGGAGTGAGATACGGAAGCATAGACCAGATTCGGGGGAATTTTTTGAAGCATGGGAAAGATTTCCTTTCCACAAATATACTGTGGGAAGCTATGTAAACATAGAGACTATACAATTTGTTTTAAGTCATTAAAAAATGTCCTTTAGTTGCTGGATAAAGAGAGCAAGGCATTGGAAAGAGAAACAGTGATAAGCCAAATATCCGTGGTTGAAGGTTAAAGTTGATATTGCTTGGACTAGTGAAGTGACAGTGGAGATGGAGAGGAGTGAACACATTGGAAGTATGTTGCAGATAGAAGAGGTGCAGGCTTGGTATTTAAGCTCTTATTTACACCTCGTACTATGTGCCTTTGTGATGGCTGTCACATAGAGCACTCCAAGGATCTAATTTTCACCATGAAGGTAATGGTGCTGTATTGAACTCTGATGGGGACCATTGGAACAAGACTAAATCAAAAGAAAGAATTAAAAATATATGAAATGGCCATTTTGTGATGTCTAGAAAACATCCAAGCAGAGTTTTCAGGTAAGCAGATAAAAGGCATAACTTGGAGAATGGAGGGGAGAACTGACAAGATTATTAACTTAAAATTGAAAGTGTTTAATAATCCTTGCAATAATAGATATAAATAAAATTACTAAGGAGAGAATAGTACCCAGGTCATAGTTGTAAACCTTAAATAAGATTAAAATAAAAACTCAATTAAGACCCCAGAAAGTCCACACCAGTGAGTTAAGATGAGAAATCAAATAATCAGTCTCTTAGAACTGATGAGGGATGACAATGTGTAACTAGTATATAAAGCTGGAAGCTAATATGAAGACAGAGTAGTGTCACTTTATCGAGTCACTCCATAGAGAAATGCATACAAAAACTCAGCCTTAGCTTAGGAATATTTATTTTTTAAATTGTGAATTGAATGCAGATTTACAGGAAGACCATTTATTTCACATTTGGTAATTTGTGCACTTTTTGCTTCTATTCATCTATTGCAATTCCCTCCAGGGACTCTCATCTATTCCATTGTTCCCGGTGTTTCCTGTTTACACTCCATTTTCCCCTTAAAGTTTGAATTTTGTACTTGAGCAAATGCCCCTTTGATCTTCGATGACAGATTACTCTAAGATGTGTGTACCACATTATTGTTATATGGACCCTTGTTGGTTCGTTGGTTGGTTGACTGTTGAGGCATGGGATTCTTGAGAAGCAGCAGAGTGGAGGACTGGCTCACATGGGTAAACAAGCTTGGCTAATAATAGAACATGGAAATAAGGCAACAGTCTACTTTTGAAAATTCCAACATTAAAACCCGACAGAAAAAGTGCTACAGTGACATGCAGGAGATCACCATAAGTTAAAATCAACTGCATACCAACTGAGGATAAGAAGCCTGCTAAATTAAATAATTCCTCATGACAGAGATTTATGTGACAAAATATTATAAATAAGCCTGATAAAGATGAACTGAATATATATTGTTTTTGTTATGTTAACAGGAAATGGATATCATCTTCTTTTATCAATAGAAACCACCACCCAGTTGCACATTATGAAGCCTCTCAACACCTATAATAAACATGCATTAATTAAACTAGTAAATCACAGAAGAGAATGAGTATAAATAGGCAAGGATCACTAGGGTCATTTTCAAGATTGCCTGCCACAAGCTTCATATTTCAGAAAATGTTCAGTAAAGATTCATATCAGAAAAAGGAGATGATATCATTGAAGCCATTGAAAAGTAAGGCATATTAATCTAAACTCGCAGCCACTAAGTCATTTCTGATTCATATTGACTTTGTAGGACAGACTAGAACTGTCCCTGTGGGTTTCTGAGACTAACTCTTTACAGGAGTAGAAAATGGCATAGTTTCTTCTGGTCTGCTTTCTTCTGTGGTGGTGCTGATAGTTTCAAGTGCTAACTTAGTGGTTAGCAGCCCAAAGTACAATCCTTTATGCCACCAGGGCTGCTACAAGGCATGATAGTAATGGTAATTGCTAATAGAGGGTTTGCTTTGTTTTGGGCCAGACACATGGTATATGCTTTGTTAGGCAGAGTTACAGAGAAGCTATTGAGAGAGAGAGCGAGAGATCTCACATCGCATCTAAATTCCATAGATTGCATATTAAACTGAAAGTTTCTCCTGAATCCCAGATGCAGGGGTTGATAAATGCCAGGTGGGCAGGAACACTACAGCTGTGAATGGGCTGCAGAGATGAATGAAGCCAGGGTCAATGAGTCAGGCTAGTTACTGGAGAGACAAGGTAATCCAAGATCAATAGATCTGGTCATGGGTTAGATTGCTCCTGGGCTTGTTAGGCAAAGTGACAGGCTTTTGGCTCATGTTCAAAGAACCAGAGAGACTGATAAGTCAAATTCAGGATTCAGACCCAGTAAAAAACAAGTGAACTTTCCTTCAGTGTCCACTTATATAGGAAATGGGCTATGGGGGCATGGGGGAACTCTATTTCAATTGCATTAGGGCTATGAACTGCACTACACACTGATCTTACAACTGTTGGCTGCTCACTGAAGACTCCCCTACAGAGCTTGTTACATTGCTTTAGGTCACATTATAATGGATTATAAAGCCTCAATTGGCAAAACACTGAAAGCCACTGTCCAGCCACATTGACCGAAAACCCAACTCTCACATTTACTTTGGATATAGTGCCTTTTATGATTTTTACAATAATCATATAAATGTGGCATCTGTGTTAACATAATCTGTAAAAAAAAAACAAGACAAAGCATACACAAAGTAAAGTAGGATAACTGGCATCTCTGACCCTCAATGACTCTGGAGGTGCTGTTGCATGACCCTAGCACCTGGGCCCCCGTCGCAGCCATGGTGTTGCTCCATGTCATTAAGGGTCTTCTTCTTTTTGCTGCCCCTCCACCTTATCAAGCCTATGTCCTTCTCCAGGGACCACCCTTTCCTGACAATGTGTCTAAAGTGTGGCAGAAAAAAACCATTTCCTTGATGACTTTCCACTTTTGAGTATATATACTCAAATATTAATGTAAATATTTTGAGTAATATATACACGTAAAAATGTTGAGTATATATATATATATATATATATATATATATATATATATATATATATATGAGTTCAAATCATAAATGTGGAATTAGTACCAGCCTGTATATTATCCTAACTTAGTAATATATACAAAGAACTATCTTGGAATTACAGAGTCAAGGGTTACAAACATAAGTGATGAGATCTTGAATAGGATAATAAAACTGGAATAATTTGTATAAATGTGTATGAAATGCCTTAGAAACAGGTAGCAGTCACATGTTGATTGTTTGCCTCTCTTGTCATTTCCCAATAATAGCCATTTAAAAATTGGGGCTGGGGGAGGATTAAACAGCACCAAGAAATCTCATAACGACAAAATCTAAATGACTATAAGATGCTGACATACATTCTTCAATCAAGATTAATTAATTTTGATATGTATTGCTTATAATATCTTTAAATGTTAGCAAAAGTTAATTCATTGTGCCCAGTACTGCATTCCACTGGCAGGTAGTTCTTGTCAAGATTGCAGACCAGGAAATGCAGGGGGGAGTTCAAATCTGTGACAGTATGTGTCTAAGAATCAGAGTCAAGTTGATGTCACTTAGCAGCAGTGTACTTTCAAATCACCCTTCCATAACTCTTACTAGTACTTTGTCTTGGGTTTCCACATAAGCAACAAAGGACTTTTTTTTAAATTGATGCTGCTGTATCTTAAAGATAAAAGGTTTCTGTTCGTTCCTCAAAAATGAATAAAATTCAAATTGTAGGTGTTGTAAAAATGATACTTTAGTAAAATTTATGTTTTAAATTTTTGTAAGTCCTGAACTAATTTCTTTTTAGTTGACATGGTTTTAAATTGCAAGCAATAAATATAATGTTAGACAACAGCCTTGTTTTTCCTATATGGTTTGGGAAAATTCTATACAAAAATAAAGTTTGTAATTTTTAAGAATCATTTTTGTATTTTAGTTGGCCTCAAAGGTATTGCTATAGTAACATTTCTTTCAATTCTTTGGGAAAAAAAATACAATTCAAGACTCAATTATGCATTAGAATTGGGGAGGGTCATATTACTTGTAAATAGTGATCAATCCGTATTATTTAGTGGTGGAAATACATATACGAATAGCAGAATGTTGATACCTTTATGAGATGAAATTTAGGAGTTCAATAGAAAATGCTTCCGTACCATAAAATGTAGTATTCAATAAGCAGAGTGAACTTTATAACAAAATGTAATTACCCTCTGATGGTACCAGCTCTCAAACAAATGGTTACATTTCCTTTGAAGTTTATCATGTTATTATTCAGTGGGTGGTGAAGTTTGCATTAGGTGACCTCAGTTTAAAACATAACAATAAAATATGGATGCTTTTGTTTTCTGATTTTCCTGTTTTTCCTTTCCTTGTTCACTTTCTCTTAAGGAAAAGCTACCCTTTAAAATATTCCTTCAGAGTTTACTTTTCCACAATTGATTGAAATTTGATTCGATCTTATATGCTGAGCCATACTCATTTTCGGTCAGACATGCACATAACAGCTGATGCAGCTCTCAGGTGGTGAATCCCTCCTGAATCATTGGCTCAAAGGATGCAGCCCTCTTAAAGGATGTGCTCACAGTCTAGGCAAAGTCGACACTTGGAGCAATTAGCTAGCTACTTTCCCAACCCTTCTCTATAATAAGTTAATCCACATTGTTGATCAGAATTGTTTATTAAATAACTTTTCACAATTAATTTATTAACTTCTTGGAATTAATTTACATATTAAATATATGTGCATATACTTGAATTAAGGGCTTTTATGAGTTGTTTGTACTATGATGTCTAGTATTACAGAGGATCTCTTACTTTCTTACAGCATTTGTGGTTGGTTAGGGACAGCATAAAACAAAAGTATTGTCACAGAGTTCAATTCAACTCTTTAGGAACTTATAGGGACTCTTAATTATCTGATATCTGTTAACTGACTTGGTAACTGTTAATATTTGAATTTCTATGTAAAAAATACAGATGTGACTTTTTCATGATTTTCAAATGAGATTTATTTTCATTCAATGATGTTCTTTATCACATTCCTGTTACTCTACATTTATTTTTGGTTTAATTCTATTTATTGTTCAAATCAGGTCAATTTAATTGAGATCCCTTTTGTTCTCTCCTGAAACCCCAGGCTTCCTTGTATTGGGTAGTGTGGTGGTTTACATGAAAAGCTGTCTAGATTCAAATGTCGGCAGCTGTATTGGCCTGAGCACATATGTATCTATTTTAAGCAGCAATTCTCTTCATCTATCCCATGTTGATGATGAAGCAATGTAGAATAAAACAAGCAAAGTGTATTTATGTAGGTATATTAAATGGATATACGAACATATATTCATATATATGAATCTATGTGTCTATGTGCATAGGTATATACATATAGTATTCGTGCGAGAAGGAAATATAATTTTAGAGAAATTTAGATAAGATATCAAAAGTGCTATATTCAGTTTTAGAGCCTGGGAAAACACAGAAAAATATTTCTAAAATTGAAAAAATCATCTGCATACTTTTCTCAGGGATTTGAAAACTAAAGAAAATTCATAACAAGAACTTTCCAAGGTACTAAATCCCATATACTGTGAAGCATTCTAACGGAACAAAAGACTGGTGGGTTTTCTCTTTTCTATCTAATCCTTGATAAAAGGCTGTTTGCATAAAAATAAAGAAGCAAAGGTCACATAACTGAAATATCATTTCACAATAACCAGTGATTGCATAAATTAAAAGCACTACTAAGCAGAAACTGCAAATAAAAACTACAAAGTACATGTATTTAAAATGTTCCTGAATTTTCCTAGTGAACCAGTTGGAAAAATTATATTCATGGGGATTAGAGAGAGGTTTAGATTCTCTTTCTTTTAAGAATTTTTTTAAAAAATTTTACCACATTCACACCAGCTGAGTAGAAAACAACATCATCAAAATATCACTGACATTCATGCCATCCAATATACTGGAAAGAGAGCTTCTGTCAAAGCAATTTATGAGCAAAATATTGGTGCTTTTCCTACTGATGAGCACAACACAAGTCCTGGGTGATTTATTCTGTTAGTAGAATTAGCTTGCCACCAACAGATCAATACAAGCGATGGATATCAATGCCAAGGTATTCACTAATGGCTATTCCAAGTCCCAGGGCAATTGCAGAAGAGCAAATTGTATCTTAATAAGAGTAACAGGTCAGTAATGACAGTGAAATACGGCGCATAATGGAGAGAGTTTCAAAGTCATTTTTATCATGGAATTCAATCACTGAATTTTAGAGGATTGATGGGTTCTTAGAGAGTCTAACAAATCTTGTTTGATGTCTAATATGTCACTACCTAACAAGGTAAAAACTGATTATAATAATTTAATTGTTATGAGATTCAATGTGGCCATGGGTCCTCCGTATTGCGCCACTCCAAGAAAGGACTCACACTGGTGTCCATTGAAAAGCTATCTTCTATCAAACGAGGGCAACGGTTCCATAGATGTCTGCATATTACATCCATCGTTCCACTAGGTGTCCTTAGAGGCAGGTAACACAGTAGTCACTTTTGCTCGACAGTTTAATAAAGCTTTAATTTAATGTAGATTATACATAGTATAAAATAAATTTTATGAAAACCAAGTTAGGGGCTAAGAGGGCATCTTTATAATCACTAGAAGCAACCGCCCTTTTGGTCTTGTGGTTCTAATTTCCCCAACAGATAGCAGTGAATTTAGGGTTGAAGGCAGTTGCTCAAGCATGAGACACCTTAGCCAAATTGCAGCATTCAGAGAGGACAGGTTGGTGATGCTATTGATACTTTTCTATTTAGCAACGTTTCCTGGAAGCGGCATACAGTAATATTTTTTTAAGTTCCCATTGGCAAAACATTACTGAAGTGTTCGTAATAGGATGCAGGGGAGCATGTAAAGCACTCTCTGACTCTGGCTTACCACCCGTGGGACTCGAGGTTTCTCTCAGTAAGCGAGAAGAGGAAAAGAAGTAGAGTTCCTGCTATATTGATCAGAACTCAACTACTGATGTGTTCTTAAAAGTAATCAACTAAAATATTATGAAGTAAGTATGACTAAAGACTAGAATATCCCCCAAATTATTGACTCAATGTTTGGACAACATTCAATACAAATATTTTAAAATAAAAATAGATTACTCTTGTTAACGGAACTCACATTCCATTTCCAGCTCGTGAAAATCCTGGGCAAAAAGAGACGGTATCATTTTTAAGTAGGGTTTTGCATGGTTGATTGTGAGGAGAGGAAGGGACAGTGTTTCTTTCTCCTGTGCTGGGTGTGACGATGGGTCTGCGCTGCTCCATTGTGCCCACCAACAGCTCCTGCTTTATCAAGGATGAGGAATGTCTCAAAAGAGTGGTCTCTCTGGATCACATGTCCACCGGGCCTGAAAGAAAGTCTCAGCATCCTCCCTTCTAATAAGCATCCAGGTTGAATTTCTTCCACGATGGATATGTTCACTGTTCAGGAACCCCATGGTAGACTCATAGCCATTGCCAACATTACAATCTAAAAGCATCAACTCTCTCCGGTCTTCATTGTTCACTGTCAAACTCTCACATGCGCATGAAGAAATTGAAGATGGCATAGCTTGAGCCTGTTGATATTTTTGTTCTCATAGTGAACCATTTCTTTCTTCACAGTTTACAAAGCTCTTTTGCAACAGATTTTCCCAAAGCATCACATCTTTCGTTGCTTGATTGCTGCTTCCATGGGTACTGATTGTGAATCCAAAATAAATGAAATCCTTAGCAACTTCACTATTTGCTCCATTTATCATGATGTGGCTGCTTAGGACAGTTGTCAGGAATTTTGTTTTATGTTGAGGTATAATTGATACTGTAATTTTTTATCTCCATCATTTAGTGTTTCATATGCTCTCTACTTTCATCAGGATGGATGTATCATCTGAATACCACAAATTGTTGATGAGCTTTCCTAGAATTCTGATGCCATGTTCTTCTTCATATAGTCCAAATATTAAAATTATTTCCTCAACATAAAGATTAAAGAAATATGGTATATGGATACAACCCTGTTGCACATATTTCTGATTTACAGCAATATCACATGCCCCAGTTTTCCTCAAATGAATGTCTCTTGATATGTAATGGTTAAAATGAGTATAATTAAGTGTTATGGTATTTCAATTCTTCATAATGTTATCAATAATTTGTTATGATACACAGTGATGAATGCTGTTCCATAGCCAATTAAACAAAAGCAAGTGTATTTCTGATATCCTCTTCTTTAAGCCTAGAAACATCTGGTATGTGCAATATCGTCCCTCATTCTGGATGCTGCTCCAAATATGGACTGAATAATGGCAGCTTGCTCCCAGTAATATGCTGCTGCATCTGCTTGTTGTAGGGTCTGTAGCACATTTTGCCTTCCTGTGGTTAATTCTATTGTTGGACGCTGTCCACACTTTCATTGCATTGCTTTTCTCTGGAAGGCGCACAGACAGGGATCTCTTTCAGTTCTCAGCTCTTCCAAATGTCCATACTTCAGGATGCCTTTGTTTTCTGAAACATGTCAATGGATATTCAGTCATTTCTGGTATTCTTATTTTTTCTCAGTACCTTCACTGTAGCTTGCACTTTTTAATTCAATACCATAGATTCTTGATCATGTGCTGTCTCCTAAAATGACTGAATATCAACCAGTTCTTTTTAATTCAGTAACGTTGTGTGTTCCTCTCATCTCCTCTCGATGCATCCCCCATCATTCAACATTTTGCCTACATTCTTGTCAAATATTTTCTCAAGTTTGTGTAGTATTTCATTTTGTCTTCTCAAGATGTCCTTTGAAATCTGTTCAACTTTTTTATATCATCATTCCTTTGTTCACAGAAACATACAGGCTACTTAAGGCTGATTTTAAAAACAGAGTATTTTTTAAACAGAGGCCATATTTTATTGTTTATGTGCACATGCATAAGATCTAAAAGTTAATAGATGTATTTATCATATACTCAATGATAGATTCTTGGGTATGAAAGTCACATAGGTACCATGGATTTTTTTCATCTCTACAGCAGTCCATTAACTCAGTATTTTAGAACGATAACTCAAACCAAGATCTTAAAGAAAGCAATATATTATACTGAAGAAACTCACCTTTTGGAAAATTATCAGTTATCATCTTTCCCTCTACACTCTTACCACAAGTACGCACTACCTGTTTTTATTTTCTTTATAGCAGTTGTTGCAACCAGCAGTAATATTTATTAGCTATTATTCTGCTACATATAAATGTTATGAGCATATGTTGCTGATTGCTTTTCTCATTGTAGTGCCTTCAGCAGTTGGAATATCTCTAGCCCAAAGTGAGTCCTTAATAGATATGAGTGAATAATGAATGGATAAGAATAAAGTGCATATAGAACAGACCATGCATTAAATGGTTTAAATCAGTACTTCCCAAAGTTGGCAATACCACTCGTGGAGGTGATGGGCCCTGGAACTTTCCAGAGGGACCGCTAATGCAAACACTTACACCTTATCCTAGAGAAAACCTGGTGGTGTAGTGGTTGTGCTGGGTTACTGATCATAAGGTCCACAGTTCGGAGCCACCAACGGCTCTGAAGAAAAAAGATGAGGATTTATATTGCCATTAGGAATTACAGTCTTGGAAGCATGCAGGGGGAAATTCTACTCTGTCCTACATGGTTGCGATTAGATGGATTTGATGATAGTGGAAGAATTTATCTTTCATATAATCTGTAGTACAAAAGTCTTCAATTGACAAGATTGACCTTAAAAAGGGCTGCGTAGTTGGCCAAATAAGATCAAGGTTTTGTGGTTTAAATGATAGATGGATAAATGAATGGATAAGTTAATAGATGGAACAGTCCCAGAAACAATTTTGATATAAAGTATAATAGAGAGAAGAATTCAATGTCTAAACATTATAGATGGTGAAGATATATAGAATAATTATTGCTATGATATGGTGAAAGAAGATATAATGTCTAATACAGCTAAGCAAGCTGCATTACAGGAAATAGTTACCACAAAACTTGGGATATTTTCCCTATTTAAAAGAATTATCATGATACTCAGGGACCTTGCTCACATTGCTGAGTAAGTATTAGACTAAGTAAGTATTAGACTAAGAACTGCGAGGTTGATGGCTCAAACCCATTAGATGTCCCTTGGATAAAGATGATGCTAACTGCCCTTATCAAGATTTGCATTCTTAGAAAACTTGCATAGGGTCCAACTGATTGATGACAATGTGATGGTGATGATTACGACAACAATGGATTTTACTCTCTTGTTTGGAGAGTAAGCTTGCTACAATGGGCTTTCAAAGTTATATTAACCGAGTCATGAAGCAATTTAATCTCATTCCAAAAAGGAGAAATGCTATCACTATTTCAAGTCCGAATTAGTTGGGCAGAAATTAAAATAATATTGAAATGTTTTGGATGTGTAAAGAACCCTGGGTTACTAGCTGCAAGGCCAGCATTTAACTCATCACCACCAGCCACTTCTCAGGTGGAAGATGAAGCTTTCTACTCCTGTAAACAATCTTTGAAACTGTTAGGGGAAGCTCTGTCTGTTCTATAGGTTCACTATGGGTTATTATGGACTCTATGACAGTGAGCTTGGGCGTTGACTATACTAAAAATGTATGCCTAATATTAATTTTCTTATTAAAACAAAAGAGCATTAACAATTATTATGATTATAAAGCCAAACCCAACCCACTGCTCTCTGTTTAATTCTAATGAGCACTAAACCTCTCTTGAGCTTCAAAGACTGAAAAATGTATAGGAGCAGATGCATCTTCTTTTCCCCAGAGAGCACCTAAGAGATTTGAACCTCTGACTTGCAGTTAACAGTCCACTACTTAACCCACAGCATCACACAGCCTCTATATCACATCTACTATTACTATGCTCAAGTAGAATGCCACCACCTTCATCATCAAAGAGGGTATTCAAAGTCCACCTTGAAGTACAATGCTGTCTGTGATAGGATACCATCTATCCACATACAAGAAAATCCAGCCATGATAACTTTCAATCAAATTTATGCATTAACCACTAAGTCAGTGATGAAGAAATTAAATAATTTTACCAACATTTCATTCTGAAATAGATCACACATGCAATCAAGATACATTATAGTTATTGGTGATTGGAATGTAAAAGTTGAAAATAAAAAGGAATGAAGAGTAGTTATAAAATATGGCCTATGTTATAGAAATTAACATGGAGACTGCTTCATCATCACAGATGTCATTTGGCAACAACAGAAAAGGCAACTCTATACCTGGGCTTCCCCAGATGGACTACACAGAATCAAAGGACGGCATTTGCTTGGAAACGACCATGAAAAGCTCAATATCCGCAGCTATATTAATGCCAAAAGCAGAATGTAGAACAAACCATAAATGGCTCATCCATAAGTTCAGGTAGAAGCTAAATAAAATTAAACAAGCCCATAAGAGCCAAAACACAGCCTTGAAAATATTTCACCTATATTTTGAGACTATCTTAAGAAAAGATTTAACATATTGAACTCATAATGGAAGACATGATGAGCTGTGCTGACATGAAAAACATCATATGTGAAGAAAGTAAAAGGTCATTAAAAAGAGAGACAAGAAAGGAAAGATTATAATGGGTGTCAAAGACTCTGAAATTTGCTCTTAAGTACAGAGTAATTGAGGCAAATGGAAGAAATGATGAAGTTAAATGGCTGAACAGTTTTCAAAGGGTAGTTCAAGAAGACAAAGTAAAATATTGTAATAAAACATGCAAAGACCTACAGTTAGCAAACCCAAAAGGAGAACATTCTGAGAATGCTTTAAAATGAAAGAAATTAAGAAGAAACCCTGTTGCAACGTTGAAAGATTCTACTGAAAGATGCAGGAGGAGAGTTGTATGAGCCCCTAATAAAATGTTTTTTAAAAAAAGAAAGATGCAGGAAGCATCAAAAGAGGGTGGAAAGAATACACAGAGTCACTATACAAAACGAAAGAAAGAAAGAAAGAGAATAAAAAGACCTAGTTGACATTTAACCTTTTAAAGAGTTGGTTATACCTATTCAAGGACCAATGAGACCACACTTTGCGCTGCTCTGCATTACTCAAAAACAAAGCTCCAGAAATTGATGGATTGCCAACAGAAATGTTTCAAAAAACTGATCAAGTACTGGAAGGGCTCATTTATGCCAGGAAATATGAAAGATAGCTACCTGCCCAACTGATTGAAAAAAACCCCATTTTGTACATATTCCAAAGAAATAAGAGAAAAGGATATGAAAAGTATTCAACAATATCATTGCTATTATATGCAAGTACAGATTTGCTGCAGATATTCAAGAATGGTCGCAGCAGTGCATTGCCAAGGGGCTGCCGGGGTTTAGGCCAGGTTCAGGAGAGGATGAGGAACAAGGAGTGCCACTGCTGGGGTTCAGATGTGTCCTGACTGAAAACAGTGTTTTATTGACTGTGCAGAGACATCAATTGTGAGAATCAGAACCATTCGTGGATAACTCTGAGAAAAAGAGGAACTTCAGAATTCCTACATATACTCCTATGGAGCCAAACTGTGCCTGGATCAAGAGGCAGTTCTGTGGTCAGAATAAAGGAATACTGCATGGTCTCAAGTCAGGAAAGGAATGCACTGTTCTTGTATGCATTCACTATTCATATTCAATAGGTATGTTTAGCAAATCAGAGAAGTTGCATTATATGAAGAAGAATGTGGCATCACCATTGGAGAAAGTTTATTAACAACTGGCAATATGCCGATGACACAACCTTGCTTACTGAAAACAAGGACTACTCGAAGCACTTGCTGATGAAGATAAAAGATTATGACCTTCAATGTGGACTCAATGTAAAAATACAGAATTCCCTACAAGTAAAACAATAGGGAATGTCATGATAAACAGGGAAAGATTGAGGTTGTCAAGGACGTATCTTGCTTGGATACAAAATAATGCCCTGCATGCAGTTCATGACATGGACATAATTGGAAGATGTTGTGGTCAGCCAAACTTCTCAAAAAGGTTAATATTTCATGGCACCATTATTTTAAAGGATAAAAAAGAGAAAGAATGTTTTTTTACAGCAAAGAAAAGATTGTGAAGACTTTGGCAAAGCTGAGGTCAGTGGGGAAGGGAGAGGGGAGGGTTGGGTCACGAAGGGAGCGTGGGAGGAGAAGAGCTTGAAGGAGAAGTGAGAGCCATAGTCCGGGAGGTTTGCTGGCATACTGCCACCGTTGCCCACCTCTGATGGCTTGGCATCGGCATCTGTGTTTTCCTTTATACTGATTGCAGTCCACAAGTAAAAGGGAAAATAGTAATGAGATATATATAGTCAAAACCAAACGGAACAGCCGCCCTCTCCCCACCCCCTAAGTCCCTTCTCCCTTGCATTCAAACACTGGTCTGAGTGGTTATAAAAAGAGGAAAAATATATTTGAAACATTTCTTTCTTTGCTTTTGACCCATGGGCTAGTTTCATACATGAGAGAGGGAGGCAGTGGGGAGGGGGACAGTGAAGTTGAATGAAAAAAGGCGTGATGGGTAAGTGAAAACATCCCAGAACATCTCCCCAAGCCTATGGAAAGTTAGACTGAATGTGCTGTAATTAGCTTCTCCCCTGCAGCCTCCGAAATCACTTCAGAGTAGAACTGCTCCATAGGCTTTTCTTGGCCCTATTCTCTAGGGCAGTATCACCAGGGCTTTCCATGCCAGGCCTACAGTGGGTTTGCTACAGTGGGTAGGAGTGGTAGGAAAGGGAATTGGGAACGCTGGGTGTCAGGAAAGGAACCAGGCAATATTGCAAGCACACAAAGGTATGTCCATCACTAGCACAGACAGACAGAAGCACCCAAAGGAAATATAGCACGCCTCTCAGACAAATTGTTTCCTTAAATACATTGTTCTTAGAAAACTTTAAGTCTTTGTGAGCTTGCTAAAAATATATTCAATTGCCCATAGCATCACCTCCATTTAACAATATTTGATCTTTGTTTTCAGGAATTGATATTTCCCTAAGGCAGTCAGGGAGATAAATAGTTTTTACTAATACAGTCATGGCAGAAGAATTTCCAACTCCACTTTGTGACTACAGGATCACTACGAGTCAGCAGCGACTTGAAGGCATAAAGTTTGGCTTCTGCATTTTGGCAACACTTTTTGTTCAGTCTCTGGTGAAGCATGACTTATTTTAGAATAGCAGCCATGCTTTCCTTCTTATTGATCCAAACTGGCATGCAAAATCCCAAATAACAGTCCAAAGACCATTTCTGTTCCTCTTAGCCCTGCCTTTCCCTCTCACCTATCATATCTGGGAATTGTTCTAGTGGAAAAAAGACTGAAAATAAAATATATTTTACAGAGGCCCATTTGTTACGTCTTAACCGGGATGAAGACGAAACAGAGAGAAACCTATCACCCAAAAGAAGGAAAGCATTAGTATGAAATCATGCTTGTGTCCAAAGGATTCACAGCCACATAGTTGCTTTCAGAAGGTGAGAAACAAAAGAAATTGATTATGGCTGACAGCAGAACAATTTGTCACCATTGTAGGGAGGACACTGGAAGGTGGAAGCAAACTGTGATTTGGGTCCCGACTGTGAAGTTTGGTCCCCCATCTGCCCTCCAAGGGGAAACTAGCAATCTCTGAGCCCGTGTGGCTTGTTAGGGTCCAGAGATAAGGCACACATTTGTACACACACACACACACACACACACCAGCAGCAGCAACAAAGAATTAAACCACTAGTTTATTAAAGCATGGAGTCACTTCAAAGATCTGAAATGAGTCCTTCTTGCAAGGTGAGATGGAATACCTTAAGCATACCTGATACACACTTCCCTCTAGCCAGTGGTTCTCAGCTTCCTCATGCTGCTACCCTTTGATAATGTTCCTCCAGTGGTGACCCCCTCAACCATAAAATTATTTCCATAGCAACTTCTTAAGTGTAATTTTGTTACTGTTATGAATAATAATATAAATATCTGATATGCAGGATGTATTACTATTGTTACAATTTGAAGTCTAGTGATTAATCATAAAATAATATGTAAATATTGTAAATATTTATTTATAATTATAAGTAGATGAAATTTTGTCTTGAAGCACAGTGTAGCATGGGTAACACTCTTCCTATAACAACAGTAAACTACATTGTTACATTTTGCCACAATATGGGTAAAAAGCCAACATCAGTGTGAAGATTGAGATAGCGTGCTTCTTTCTCACCAGATCAGAAATTCTTGGGCAGTCTTTGCAAGAGCACAACGAAGATCATCTTCCACAGCAAGTCTACTTCTGTAATGAGACTTGATAACCAACAATCTGGGAAACGCTGTTTCACAATGATATGTTGTTGGAAATGGAAGAATAAGGCACAGTACAGTCTCAGACAGAACAGAATATCACTACAAACACTTGATTCAGAATCGGTTCTCAATGCATTGCTGTTAATAAATTCATTGAACTCATCTTGTGCTGTGTCAGGAACATCTTCAACTTTTACTATGACTTGGCTTCTGGCAAATGCAAATGGGGTTTTGGGTAGATTTGAAAAGTGTGTTTAAATTCTGTGTGCAAGCATGTGCAAGTGTTCTTCCACAGAAATTATCATAATCCACTTGTCTGGTTCAATGTCATATTGTTCCTCAAAGAAAGCAGATAAGGTAGCAGCATGTTAATTTTATTTTCATGCTTTTTTTTTTTGCCAAAGCTGAAGTTTCACTTGGAATGATCTGATCTTTTCAGACAAATTGAGGTATGTTGTATTTGGTCCTTGCAGTGATAAATTTAACTCATTCAAGATTGCAAAGATGTCAACCAAGTAAACTATTTTCTGCAGTTCACTTTTATTGCTGAAAGGTTCTAACTCTCGTCTTGCTTCCTGATTAAAAAAAATGTTTTGAGTTCATCATGAAGCTCAAAAACATATTTTTAAACTTTTTCTCTTGACAACCATCTCACGTCAGTGTGAAATAGCAGAGCATTATTCAGTGCCTCAAATTCGTTGCACAGATGTGAAAACAGTCGACTAGTTAAAGTGCTTGCCTTTACAAAATTGACAGAACTTTTCATTATTTCTTGAAATTCTCACAGCAGCGTCTTTCATTGCTAATATTTGCTGATGAATCATATAGTGAGTTCCAATGACTTTTGGTGACTCATTAAGTACCAAATTTTGAAATCCAGATTGATATCCTAGCATAGCTGGAGCACCATCTGTGCAAACCTTTTCCCAAGAGATATGTTCTTTCAGAAATGAACCAATGGTGTCAAGTACATCAGGTGCACTAGTTGTCGTGTCAAGAGGTTTGTAAAAAATAAGCTCACCTTTCAAGTCACCATCATTCATATTCCTCACGTAAACCAGTAACTGTGAGCAGTATGCAACGTCTGTAGATTCACCAAGCTGGATGATAAATATTGGAAGTGGAGCAGATATAATTTCCTGGATTACTTGATCAAGACTATCAGCAGGCATGTCATCTATTCTTCTGCAGACAGTGTCATTAGATAAGGAAATTGCACTCAACTTTGTAACAAATTCATCTCCAATCATAACTCGAACAATGTCTTTGGCTGCTGGCAACAGTAAATCCTGAGCTATGGTGTGAGGTTTCATAGCTCTGGAAATTCTGAGTGCCACCAAATACGAAGTTTCAATGGCTGCTACGTTTTGTACTTGCCACCAGTGTCATGTCTGGCTTGCTTGAGTCCATCAGCTTTGCTTCTAAAATAGATGGTATCCTTGCCAGCAAAGCTCGCATGCTTGCTATCAAAATGGCATTTTAGTTTGTTTGGCTTCACAAATTTGACTGATAGAACTTCACAACAAAGAACACATTGTGGTTTCTCAATTCCTGCTATAATTCTTGAGGTAAAACCATACTATAAAAAATCCTCACTATATTTTCTTTTCTTAATGTTCTTCTCTGCACGATCCATTGTCATGGGATGGTTTGCTAATGAAAATAATATATAACAATAGCTTTAATCATACAAAAGGTGATACATAGCATAGTTTAGTCAATGCATTTCATTAACGTTTCTTATGATTTACCATTCTCTGTGTTGTTGTTTTTTACACACCTGTTACTATCAAAAGGGAACAGTATTCACATCAACCACAGCTGGATATAAAAAGATCTATCAGCATCCAGATTAAGGTCCCATACTATATATATATATATATATATATATATATATATATGATTTTACATTTACTAAGAATTATAATTTATGAAGTGTCATTTTACCTCCAATACTGCTGCTTTCAATACAGTAGCTTCTTTTAACACAGTAGCTGGTTTCAACACAGAGGCAGATTTCTACACAGTAGTTTCTGTCCACACAGTAACTGCTTTCTACACATGTGTGACTGGTCTGCATAAGTGCATTATGGTGCCAACCCTGTCACATACACCTGTATTTGTATGGGGTTGGCATGATGATGTCATCACAATGGGTACTCATATGTGTATGTATCTGCATGTGGGTGGATACCTTGAGATAGATAGAGGAATAGCGTCTCGGTTCCTTAGGCCATAAGAAATATGTGGTTTCCAATAGTCTTAGGCAACCCCTGCGAAAGGGTTGTTTGACCCCCAAAGGGGTAGTGACCCACAGGTTGAGAACTGCTGCTCTAACTGGCTCCCTATCGCCAGTTGAGATGAGGACATTGTCTAGGGAAACACATAGTTTTTATATGGCACTATCAAATGGGAGGGGTTGATTCTCTGCAGATGGTCAAGAAACTTTAATTAGTTTCTCTTTTCGCCCTTGGGTCTCATACATGGTTTCTTTCCGTTACCTCTGGGTGCTGCTCTGGGTCAACTTGTCTGAGAATTACCCTGTAGTACAGTCTTGTGCCTGAATGTTACTAGGGTCTGGCTTCAGGGTTCGGTTGTTTACTAAGCCAGTTCTCACAGACTCCTTTGTTCATCACTTGTTTCCCAGGGACCTTTGTTCCTCCCTGTAGCAGTCAGGGCAGAAGTCTCTGTTCTGGCCCAGTCACATACAATATTGCAGATTAGAAAAGATCACAGTATTTGTTCATAGACCCTCAACTGATTTGGTCAGGGTATGACTCATGTCCATGCCAACTTGGTACTCAAGTCTCTATGAAGGACACATCAAGGCAAGTTCCTGACTTGCATCGATGGGCTGACCAAGGGAGTTGCAAGCAATTTACATTCAAAGACACAATAACTTGAACACAAAGCTTTGTACATTGATTGACAATGGTCAGAAGTAACTGGATGGAGGCCAAATTATGTGAACACTCAAAACGAATTAGGAAACCATTAACTAATTACTGGAACCATAGCCTTCTGCCAACCTAGTGATCAGATTCTAAACTCTATTATAGAAACCAACCAAGGATCTAAGGTCTACATTGCCACTGCAGACCTCCAGTTTCTGGACACTTGCTTGTAGTTGGCCCACAGTCCTTTATCCTTCTAATATGTCCCCCACTGGAACCTTCTTAAAGGCTGAGTTCAGTTCTGTTCACCATCTCTCCAAATCTCAACTTTTTCACCAACTGAAATTTATGTGAGCTTCTGAAGTGCCTTCCTTCTAGAACCTGTAAGTAATACACTTGGTGCTCCATTTTGGTTGTAGAATGTTAAAGCATAGCTTCCAATCAAAAAGATCCCCCGCCTAATATCCATACAGGTGGTCACACCAGCTGAGATCTTTGGGTGGCTATGTGTTCTACAATGGGCTATCATGTCCCTATTTGTATTTATCTAATATTAAGCAAATTATCGAACAGATAATTCTTAAATACCTCCCATTAGCCAGGTGCATTTACTATGTTGTGAAGATAAATCAGTAGTGAGACAAAGTGCTTGGTCACAGGGCGTTTATATTCTTGGGTGGAGTGAGACTGTTCACTTCCTGGTTTAGTCCTCCAAGAGTCAGCCTCCAAGATCCAAACATATTCAAAATCAGCTCAGAAATTCTGACTCAGCCACACTCCAGGGTATTATTTTAACAGGATCTAAATCTCTACACTTTAATGACAGCTCAAACAATTAACATCTCCTAAAGGGAATCTAAATGCAAACAGCTTATGCAAAGCAATATCCCTGAAGGAGTCTTTGAGCACCTAACCCCTAAGGAACAACTTATGCAAATGAGTATTTGTTGAAGTAGTTTACTCTTAATAAACATTTATTCAAACTAAGGCCTCAAGCAAATTCTAAAGTCTATCTATTAATCACCCGCGTACACACACACACACACACACACAAACACACACACACACACACACACACACACACACACACACACACACACACACACACACCATCTCCTAAATCTTCTTCAACGGAATTGCAGGAATATGGTGAAAATGAATGTAAACTTCAGATATACTTTAAGTCACCAGCCTCAGAATAACATCACTGCTAATAGTCCCTAAATTAATTTTATTATGACCAAATTTAGATATATAAATGCACACACACATACACACTTACTAATGCTGCCATATGGTCATACATCACAGACAGGAGGGACACTTTTTGTGATTCTCTTCCAAAATGCACATTTCACTGGATTAGTATGTGATCTGAGTTTGGATCACTTTATTGCAAGTGTGGATGAAAATGAGAGAAAAGCATTAGTTCATAAAATTTGTGTATGCTTTTTAAGTACTTGATATTATACTGAAGGAACCCTACTGACTTGTGTGTTGGCCGGCTAATCACAAGGTCAGTGGTTCAAAACCACCAGTTGATCAGTAGGGGAAAGATAGGGCTTTGTACCCCAGTAAAGAGGTACTGTCTCAGAAACCTACAGGGGCAGTTTTACTCTGTTCTTTGGATTGCTGTGAGTCACATTTGACTCTATGGCAGTGACTTTGGTTATCTGGAGAATGTGGGCAACAGAAGTGGGAAGAGTCATTCGCCATGATATCCCCCATAATACTGCCAAACCACTGACTATATGCTTGGAGGTAAACTGCTTAAAGGTTATCAGTCATCTAGAGTAGTGGTTCTTACCCTGTGGGTCACAAGTCCTTTAGGGTCGAAAGACCCTTTCACAGGGGTCACCCAATTCATAACAGTAGCAAAATTCCAGTTATGAAGTAACAACGAAAATAATGTTATGGTTGGGGTCACCACAACTTGAAGAATTGTATTAAAGGGTCACAGCATTAGGAAGGTTGAAACCACTGCACTATAGCAATCAGACCCTATAGACAGTCCCACCCTAAGTAGAACCCACTCCTTTCTGATAAGGATAATGGATTATTCTGCTGAAGGAGAACCCAAAGACTCTTAAGGTCAAGCCAACTCAGGGATCTCCCAAGCTAGGTTGCCATCTTGTCTCTAGAGCCTGCCTATCTTGTTACATGTGTGCCTTCCTGTCACATGTATGGCTCTAGTGCCTCCCCTTCCTATTGCGTGTATACCCCTAGCTCATCCCCCTCCTGTTACTTGTATACCTATTGTACAACCCCTTCCTGTTATGCATATGGTTTCCTGTAACTGGAGGCTTGCATGCCCCTAGAGTGTGCACAACCTTCGGTTGGAAATATCTTCCCTCTCTGCACAGACCTGGCTCCTTAATCATGGCTGGCCAGGTGGTAAGCAATTTCATGCTCCATCTGGTCTGATGTCTCTAATGTTACCCCTCAAATACAGAAGCATCCCTTGGACCCAATTGATTTTGGAGGCTGGTAGAGGAGATGGTGAATAAAAAAGGAGTCTTGGTGGTTTCATGGGTTAATCTTTAGGCTGCTGAACAAAAGGTCCATGGATGAAACCTCCCCTCTGCTCTGAAAGAGGAAGATGAGTCGATTTTCCCCCATGAAGAATTATCCCAGATACCCCATCACGCTGCTCTCTTTGTCCCATAGGATTCTTGTGAGTCAGACACCTCAATGATTATGCTTTCATTTTGAGTTTATTGTAAGTAAAATTAGTATTTTTTAGTGAAACTTTTTTGGTTTTGTTTTGTTTTTTGAATCCTAGCACTCTTGTTGCCAGGAAATAAACATCAGATAACCAAAGATAGAGACCAGGGTAATTTGAGAAACACTGAGGTTATTTCTGCAAGAGGTAGTCAGAGGAAACAGTGGGGTTTGCTACCTCCATCTTGTTTCAAAAATTCAGTGAAAATCAAGCAAGTTATATGCCTTAAACTATGTGGCAGGTTGCGTGTGTGTGTGTTGGAGTGCGGTGGGCTGGAATTAATCCGTTTTGAAAATGATCAGAGGACCCCATTAGAGTGGGACCGAGGAAGCAGGGTCACAGGAACCTGAAGGTATCAGACTAGCAACTGATATCTTCTTGACTCCATGGCTATCAGACCAGTGCTCCCTAAGGACTCGGGCCCCATCATTACTTTCTGGCCTCCTGAGTTAGAACCTCCTCACCGATTAAGCTTAAAATGATTTTTTACTGCAATGGCGTGTGATGTTATATTTGGGGTTTTTAACATACTAAATTGTAAACTATATTACATTTCTAGTACTTTGATGAACCACAGGCCAAGCTAGCTCTCTCACTTCTTCTATCATTTTCACTTCAAGGGCACTTACTAATTGCTCTTTCACATTTGTAATGGAACATTGAAAATGTTTGCTAAGGCTCAGTTTTTGCTTGTGATGATTTGTTTTATTGTGCTTGTTAAATGGTGGAATTCTCATGATTCACTTTAGTCCTATCATCAAATATTGCGGTGGCTCTTTGGACAGAGTGGAATTGTCTCTGGGGGTTCCATAAATCTCTTTGAGAGTAGGAAACCTCATCTTTCTCCCTTGGAGAAGCTGGAAATTTTGAACTGCTGACCTTGTGTTTCGTATTCCAGCATGCAAGTCAGAAATGACTCAATAGTAGTGATTTTGTATCTGTATCATCAAATATAAAAATCATGTCATTTTTAAGTACTTGTCATTATTTTATGTCCATTTCATTCAGATTGGTTAAAAATGGCATGTATTACAAAGTAGAACTGTTCCAGAGTATTTATTTGGCGGTATTTTCAATGGGGCTGATTTCTATGTCTTTTCTTCTGTGGTACTGCTATCAGAAAGTGAGGTGGGGTAGGGGTGGGGAACTTCCTACCTTTAAGGAAGAAGTCAAGCACAAACTGGTTGTGCCCCCTTCCTGTCTCTTCATTCCTATCTATGAATATATGTGTGACTTTGACCTCCATTTTTAAAACATGCTATTTTTAACTAAAAAAATTGATAGTCATGCCAGATTTCATTTTTTAAACACTGAATACATTGTTATTGTTACCTGTTGTCTGACAAATTCCAGTGCATTGTGACTCCATGTGTACAGAGCAGAAATGCTCTGGAGGATTATCAAAGCTTTGATCTTTCTGAAGTATATTACTCAGGTCTGTTTAATGAGGTGCTTCTATTTATATCTGAACTGCCTTTGGTTAGTAGAATATCACTTAGCTATTTGTACCACCCAAGGATTCCTAACACCCCCTAGTTAATAACATCAAACTCTTCGTTTGATATTAGAGAAAAAAATCAAGCATTAAGTTGTAATATTTAGGGATCTCATGGACAAAATATTGAACAATGAAGAAACAATGAAAAGAAGATAAAAGAAATAGAGACACTATTCCACAATGAATTTGCTGATTTCAGCCATTTCAAAAAGTAGTATATATATGATCAAGTACTGCAAACTTCAGAGTGAACATTAGTGAAAATCAAGATTACAAGAAATAACAGAACACTGATTGGAATGTTACCACTAGCTGATGCAGTTCTGGACGCATTCACTTGTCTGTGCCATGACATTTCCACGACACCCATCTGACCGAACTGCAGGAAGCTATCCATGTTTGTCTCCTTCCATGGGAAGCTGTAGTTATATTAATTCACTGGACTTATTCCGGCTGCCTGCTGAAGAAATAATTTTAGCAGCTGGACTATAAGCAGTAGAGGGACATTTATTTACAGCCTGCCATATGCAGAGGTCAGAGCCATGCTGGCTGGAAGCAAGGAGGACTTAAAGTACTTACTGATGGCGATGAACATAAAAAGAAAACCAAAATTGTCGCAACTGGACCAAGATACAACATCACTATAGGCGGAGAAAAGATTGGCATTGTCAAGAATTTCATTTTACTTGGATCCATAATCAATTCTCCTTGAAGCAGCAGTCTGCTCATCAAAACACACGAAGCACTGGGGAAATCTGTGAAGCAAGACCTCTTGAAAGTGCTGATGAGGGAGGATGTCACTTTAAGGACTAGGCTGTACCCCCTCCAAGCTATGGCATTTTTAATCATGTCATGTATCTATGGAAGCTGGACACTGAATAAGGAAGATTAAACACACATGGGTGCATTTGAATTATGATGCTCAAGATGAGTATTGAAAATACCATGAACCATCAAAAGAACAAAACAAGACTTGGAAGAAGTACAGTCAGAATGCTCCTCAAAAGTAAGGAAAGGCAGGCTTTATTTAATGTACTTGAACATGTATCAGGATAAACCCGTCTCTTGAAAAAGGACATCATGCTTGGTAAAATAGAGGGTCAGCAAAGAAGCAGAAGATCCTCACTGACATGGATTGCGTCGAGCTGCAAAACCGAGCTCCATCATAACAATTGTGAAGAGAGGGCGGCAGGGAGTTCTGTTCCACATAGGACTGTTATGAGTCGGGACCCATTGATTGGCATATCACAACAACAATGAAATGTCACTTAATATTGCCTGTAAGAAAAAAATCACTTCTGAAAGTATAACCACATTTTAATCACATAAAATAGTGGGGTTTGTTTTTTAATTAGTATTTTCTAGCCTATCTCTGGGTTCTAATATTCAAGGCAATGGCTACACGAAACTCACAGACAGAATTCATGATTAAAGGATTCCTTAAGGAATCTGACAGGTTGTAATCCAAGTTAGAAACACTCAGGATGCACTTGTTTATCAGGTCATGTTACAAAGTTCTTTTAGTCTGCTTCTCAATGCCCGAAGGGGCATACCACTCTCCTGTAACTTCAGTCCCAAAGCATTCAGCTCAAGGGCCAAGGGTCAGCAAGCCAAGCTTCCCCAAGATAGTGCCTAGAGCCACTTCCCTCTACAAGCCAGTCTCCTTCCTCAAAGCTCTCGGCTTCACTTGTTCTGCAGGCCGGGAGGTCCACTACTCTGTTCTGGCTCCTGACTCTGTTGCAGCTGCTCCTCAGATTTCACTGCTGTGTTCTGGATGTGGGATGTTCACGAGCCAGGGATATCCAATCCAGAGACTGTGATTCATTTCCATAATGAAATATTTTTACATGCAGCAGGAAGGTATGCCAGGGAATCCTGCTCACAATGACTGACAGGAAAAAAAAAACCAGTGTAGGGGTGGAGTCTAGACTATCAATCTGGAGATAGCCAATGAGGCTTCTGGGAGAGCATGGCCTTCTCTTGAGAATTCTGGGAAATTTGGTACTTCCTCCTTGCAGGTGGAAGACACCACTCTCTCTCTGCTACTCCCTGGGAGACATTGCAGAAGACAAATCACATGGACACAACCAGACCTCTGAAGCCAGAGAAGCCAGAGAGAGACCGGTGCCAGTGCTGAGATGCTTATAATGCCACTGGACCCACTTGCTTGTGATTGTATTGCATTTGGCTTCATTCCATGTGTTCCATGAGTCTGAAGAATTGGTATCAGATATGAACTAATATCAGACCTATGGCCATGGACTGGACTAAGTTGGGATGTTTTCTCAATGTTCAATTCCTCTTGTATATAAAACTCCTTCTTATACACATATGTGTGTCCATGGATTTGTTTTTCTAGTCTACCCAGACTAACACAGCTTTTAATATGCTGATCTCAATGTTCCATGTGGTGCCCTTAAGAAGACAGCTGACAAAGCAGATAGAGGGATATTGGACATTGAGGAAGACAGATGTATTCAGTAAAATGCTCAGGGTGACCACAAGCAACTAATTAGGTCTCCTGTGGAGAATGTTATGCCCTTGAAATATTTTAGGAACTGTGTTGCTTTAATGTCTTCAGAATAGAACTCTGATCCTTATTGTTAGAAATAACTTTGAAAATGTGTTATTTTCTATTTCTACTTTTTAGAGTGTGGATACAGAAATAAAATATATATATATATAGGCCGGGTTCAGCAGTATTTAGTATCAGGACTTAGCTAACCTAATTAATCTTAACTTATTCTCACTTATCAATTATCAGTACATAATAATTCAATTTGATAACCTAAAATATTAACGTGTTTTTTGTTGCTTTTGTGGTTGTTGTTTTTAAATCATTTTATTGGGCGGTCTTATAACAATCTATACATCAGTTGTATCCAGCACATTTGTACATATGCTGCCATCATCCATTTAAAAACATTTCTTTCATCTTGAGCCCTTGGTATGAGCTCTTCATTTTTTTCTTCCCCTATCCTCCCCGCTGCTCATGATTCCTTGAAAAATTATAAATGATCATTTTCTTATCTTATACTATCACCTATGTTTCTGTTGTTCATCACCCTGAGTGTGTGTTATATATCGATCATTGTGTTTGGTTCCCCTATTCTCTCCCCCCCCCACCTGCCCTATGCTCTCATGATATGCTACTCCCATTATTGTTTTTGAGGGGTTGATTTGTCCTGGATTTCGTGTGTTGAGAGCTCTTATCTATACCAGTGTACATGCTCTAGTCTAGCCGAATTTGTAAGGTAGAACTGGGGTCATGATAGTGGGGGGGGGGATTTTGTATGTTTCTTTAGTGCTACACTACATCATGGATGGCTTTTCCTATCATTGTGGGCTCCAGTAAGGGGATCTCCAATTGTCTACAGATGGGCTTTGGGTCTCCAATCTGCTCCCCCCGCCCCCTGTCCCCTTGTTTACATTGCAATATAATTGTTTGCGTTGGGTCTTCTGATGCCTGATACCTGATCCTGTAAACATCTGATCACACAGGCTGGTGTGCTTCTTCCATGTGGACTTTGTTGCTTCCCACCTTGATGACCGCTTGTTTATCTTTAAGTGTTTAAGACCCCAGATGTAAAGCATTACCCTTATGAGGACAGAATGTGCATCGTGTTCTAATGTCTACTAAATCATGTGTATCATTAAGGTGTCCTGTTGGTAGCCGATAGCCATTAAGACCCTGGCCTCAGACACGTAGCAGAAACTTGGCCGCTTTCTAACAGCAAGGCTTTGTTTCCTGTCCAACTTTGCCCCCACATTCCAAACTACGTGCTCAGTAGCATGAGCAGTTGTGATAACTGACCTTGTTGCCATTAGTCAAAGTACTGAGCACCCATTGAACTGCAGATATACCATATTAGGAACATAGTGATAAGTTCACCCGGTACGTCACCACGGACGTCTTTGAGTACTGTTGCGCACCCTTTGTACCTTATTGGGAACATGTGGCTGATTGGTTGTTGTACAGTGTGCGGTTGTTACACAGTGTGCTTCATTGGAATATGTGCCTCCCACTTCCTTCTCTGTTGTGAATAAATACCCAGAGTTTTGGCAAAATTAACGGGCTTGATCAGCACTTGTCTTGCTCCATGTCTCTCTTTCTTTTTCCCATCCAGATTCGTTGCCCCTCTGAGACACCGTGTGAGGGTCTCGCTGGACGAGACCCTAACAATGTCCAGGTTTAAAACATGTTTTATTCTCTTTGCAAGATTGTTCTTTTCTATGATTGCTTGAAACTTAATGTAAAGTATACCCCCCAAATTCTTCTCCTTGGTTGGTATAGCTGGGTTTAAATTTTATGTTTTCATATCTTTGTACAGGAGCAGAAGTGCTTTGGTTGTTGAATTTTTGTCACCATGCAGGAGACAAAAGTTTAATTCCTAACCAATCCATCTCAATCAGCCACCATTTGTCTGTATGTTGCTATGATGTTGAACAGGTTCCTACAGAGCTAAGAGACTGTCAGACAAGGAAGAAATGCCTGTTACAGATTTGTCATGAAGGAGTCTTATATGCTGCAATGCTCAAAGTCATTGGGCATGGCGTTTTCTTGAGCTGAGGCAACACAGTTTCAGTTAAGGTCATTTGCTTTTGTGGTGATGCAAATATAAGATAACTTAGGACTAAAGAAGAGGAGAGTGGAAAACCTGTTCTCAGATGCTACCTTATTTCCAACCAGGAGAAGAGTGGATATGTTATATACATAGCATTTGACGTTTTCTCTGTTATAGCAGTCAGAACAATTGTTTTATATTTTATGTAATAGAATAAAGTGGTGGAAACAATTTAGAAATGTTCTACCTATTTTATCTCTAAACACACACACACACACACACACACACACACACACACACACACCCCAGAGGCAAAAAGATAATTATTTCCTTCTTTCTTTCAAGATAATTATTTCACACAAAAAATGTCTTTGATACATTCAGAGAGTGACTTTATGTAGATGTTTACACTATTTAGTTTATCATTAAGAGAAATAGGAGTTAAAGATAAGGAGAAAACAATATTGGGGATAAAAACTTCATAAGAAAAAAATCTATCATAATTCTCTATAAAATGAGAAAGCATTAGACATAGTAGAGGATTAGTAACCAGAGGAGAAAATATTTTAGATTTTCTTTTTCAAAATGCAGTGACCTGACATCAAATTTATATAGTTTCCTCTCACTGAATTATTATGCAGTAGCTGCTTTTTAAGAATGAAACATCATTGAAAAATATAAAGTGAAGATGTTTAAAGTACTATGCTTAATTTACAATTTAAACATTATTAAATGGGATTGAATTATTGTATTGTCACAAAGCTAAAGTAAGAATTAAAATAAGATAACAGCTGCATCTTGATCCAGAAAGAAAAGGATATGGTAATTTTAATATTCTTTATTCCAGGAGAGAATTCATTCTACCTTTGAATCCTCTATAGTTCACCCTATTCAAAATATACTTGGTAGTCTCCTGTGCCAAGATAGGTTTACAATCTAAAAATATAATGAAATGGGAATGAGATGGGATGAAAAATATTCAACTAATATGTACATGTGACCAAGCTATAGCTCATATGTGTTAGTCCAGGTATATTGGAGAAACAAATCCAGGTAGACTCATATGTGTGTAAGAAAGAGCATTATATACAAGAGCAGTTGAATATTGAGAAAACATCCCACCCAGTCCAGATTAAGCTCATAAATTCAATATTAGACCATATGTCTGAAACCAATCTATAAAGTCCTCCTCAGAATCAGGAAACACACGCAATGATGCTGAGTGCAGAAAAATCAGAGATCAGTGGGTGGGAAGTCTTGTGGATCCAGTGGCACTGTAAGCATCTCAGTTCTGGCAGGGGTCTCCATATGACTTCTCCAGCTCCAGAGGTCTGGCTCCTTCAGCCTCTCCATGTGTCTTCTCCACAGGGATGTCTCTCAGGGAGTGAGCATGTGTTCCTCCACCAGTGAGCTGTTTATCTCCTTAGGGCCTCCAAATGAGGTCATAAATCAGGCTAGACTCCACCCTTTCACTCTGAACCCTCAAATTGACACCAGATTATGTCACTACCACATCATATAATACATAAGTGTATTAATACTGGAAAAAAATTATCACTGTTTGCATATCAGCTAGTGTAATAAGAAATAGGCACAGGGACTTAACAACTGTGGGTTTCTCCTTAGAATTATTGTAGCAATTTAATGGGTAATGGCAGATATTAAACAAATAAATAATGTTTCACATTACTCTTTACACAGGAGCCTGGTGCCACTATTGAGTAAGTGCTGTGAGGGCTACTGAGCACAAGAATGGCAGTTCAAGCCAACAAGTCTCTCCTCGTTACTGGGAGAAAGAAGAGCCTGTCTGCTTTCATTAAGGTTGACAGTCTTGGAAATGCTACGTAGGTAGCTATGAGTCAGAATTGACTTGATGCCAGTGGGTTTGGGATTTTAGGTAGGCATTATTTATGCAATTATTTAGATCAATATTTAGAATATACATCTCAAATAATATATTGAAATATGTAAAAATGGTCCATCTCATCTTTAATAACAACATATTTATATTTTTGAATAAAGGTAATCTATTTACATTTTAACGTTAATTTATATAAGCATGGAAAGTTTGAAGTAAATGATAGTTTGAGGTAAAATTTATATCAAATGATATTTAACATATGCTATCCAGGGACATTATTAAATCATTCAATTGTCAAATTTGAACTATTTTGCTTTCATTTTCCATAAAAATCAAGCTCAAAGTATACTCAACTTTACTTGTTGATTTACATTTAAAGTGAAAAGAACTGAAACTGATCATGTAAATATATTAACTTTTGATTTATATATATAATGTCATATATTATATCATACATGTGATAATAATATCATCAATGGCTTTTTCTTGAGTCTTTTGGAATGAAGTTTAAATTATTCAGTATAACAAAGAATTCCTATCCTGCTGTGAAGCTTATTTCTCTAATTTATTTTCTCAAATCCTATGCCCCAACCTAGTATTCACCCCTTAAAATAAAGCACACTTAGCATAATAAAACTGCTACATCTCTCTAAATGTAATACGCTAGATCATGTCTTTCTCATTTTGGATACTTGGCCACTTTCTCAGAATCAATCATTTTGCACTCTTCAGCCTAAGATTTATTCCTATTTAGCAGGATAATATAGCAATAACAGGGGGAAAAGACGCAAAATTATTTCCACTTCAAGGTATGTAAGTTTTGAAAAACAGGGAGCTGTATATCACATGTGATATCATTCAGTAGTTCAAGCATATGGAGAAGAGTTGTGCAAGCATCGCCACAATCGACTTTGGAACTGGATGCGAATCCTTTGCATCAAAGTGTCCTGGAACTTCACAGGAAACATGTCTCTCCATGCTCTGTAGCCATTGCCACAGATTATCAAGCTCATCAAAGAAGTGAAGTGCCTTGGGAGGAACGCTTAGTGTCAGAATACTTTGGTAAAGGCAAGATGGAGGGTAGAGGCATGCCTGATCTCTGCTTGTGCCAATTGGCCGTTATTTGGTGTGGAACTGAATTCACCTTCTCCTTTGTGTAGCCAAAGGAGGTTACATGTGGCTGCCATGTCATTTTCTCAGGTCCCTACTCAGTTGGTCGAGGAGAGCGGGGTCACCCAAGGATGAGGGAGCTTTGCTGTCACCATGGGTCTGAAAAATATAGCTGAAGCTCAGGGACAGGAGCCTCCAGTTGCCCAAACAACTGGGTAGAGGGTCTCTGCCTAACTTCCATGAAATGTTGCATGCTCTAGAAATGTACATCTTGAAAACCATTTCAACCATGAAGACATCACTTCAGCTGGGGTCAGTTTTTCAAGATATGGGGAGAGGGAGAAGATTATCCAGTTACTAAATACAACATTGTGCTACCCCCCCCCCCACACACACACACTCCCCTGCTAATAAGCAATTACATTGCCTTTTGGTAGGAAAATGGGAAGGAGAAACCACCCATGGGGAAAAACACTAAAGAACACTTATGTGGAACCCAAGGGGAAAATGGACCTTTTACTAGGTTTCTTTTTTTCCCCCATTAAGTGTGCCTTATTTATTTTTAAAATAATTTTATTAGGGGCTCATACAACTCTTATCCATACATACAACAATTGTGTAAACCACATTTGTGCATTCATTGTCCTCACCATTCTCAAAATATTTGCTTTCCACCTAAGCTCCTCAATTTTTCTCTCCCTCCCCGCTCCTCCCTCTCTCAGGAACCCTTGATAATTTATAAATTATTATTTTGTCATATCTTTCCCTGTCCAACGTCTCCCTTCACCTCTTTTCTGTTGTCCATCCCCCAGGAAGTAGGTCACCTATAGATCCTTGTAATCAGTTACCCCTTTCCAACCCACCCTCCCACCACCCTTCCAGTATCGTCACGCACACCACTGGTCCCTAAGGGATAATCCACCCTGGATTCCCTGTGCTTCCATTTCCTATCTGTACCAGTGTACATCCTCTGGTCTAGCCATAATTGTAAGGTAGAATTGGGATCATGATAGTGGGGAGGGGAGGAAGCATTTAGGAACTTGAGGAAAGTTGATGTGTACTAGGTCTCTAATTGGTCATGTTTGAGCTAGTTTTTATGTAACCCTTGGTGACTCAGTCCTTTGTTATAGATCATTAGGACTTCAGACTCATCCTTTTGCGGCAGGTGCACAATATCCTTCATAGGCCACTCTAGTAAAGCTTGATGTGGGAGCACCACTAGGTGGGCTGCGCCTTACCTCAAACTCACCTCTAGCCACTTGGCTTAATGCAAAACTCCCTGGTGTGAGAAGAAACAGATGATAATTAGGCCAAGGTCACAGAAATGGCAGACATTGGAGCTTGGTTTGACTCTCTTGTCATGAAGGAGCCAATGAATGATCACCTGAATGACCAATACTTACTCTTTAATGCACATGTATTAGTCTGGTAGCTGGACCTCTGCTGTGTTCAAGAGCGTTAGTGGAAGATTTATCCTATCACCAACTCCCATTGTCTGTAATTGGTGTCTAGTCACTTAAGAGTTTCACTTGCTCACGTCAGCAATTCATGAATTGCGGTTTATAGCTGGCATATACTTGTCAAATTTCCTTTGTACAAATGTTTTAAATTTTATAACATTAGTTAAACTAATGACACTATCAAGGTGTGGTGGTTACACATTGTTTGCTAATTGCGTCGCCAGCAATTTGAAACCACTAGCCAGCTACACAATGGAAGGATAAGCCTCTCTACTCCTGTGAAGATTTGCAGGCTCTGAGACCCAGTGGGGCATTCTACCCTGCCCTATACTCTCATTATGAGTCAGCATTGACTTGATGGGAGAGGAAGTGATGTCGAGGGGTGGGGAAGCAGGGGTGATTGATGATGTACTCTAAAGTAGCATGACCATTATGTCTCTAAGGCGAACCAGAGACATATATAAATTGTAGATGCATAAATGGATTTGGGATATCAATTTAATTCTAGCCCCAATAGTAGAACAATTACCATATATACTCAAAAATAAGCTAACCTGAGTATAAGCCAAGGTACCTAATTACTAACTGGGAAACCAGAAAAACTGATTGACTCGAGTATAAGCCTGGGGTGGAAAATGCAGAAGTTATTGGTGAGTTTCAATAATCAAAACAAATGAAAATAAAATTACTAAAAATTGAGACATCAGTGGGGTAATGTTTTTAAATATTTATTTTAAATAAAAACATAAATAAAAGGAGCACAAGTCATTTAACATTAGTAAACCGGCACAGTAAGTAGAAAATAGGTTAAACAAAAACAATAAGGTATCAATAATGATACCTTAAGAGTACTATTTCCTGAGCTCAATCAGCAACCAAGCTAAAATGGAAAGAGTTAAAATCCTTCAAAACTGGATTCCTCATCATCATCCTTATCCCAATGCAGAGCTTCAGTTGGTGTGAGGTCATCATAGACGCTCTCCTCACTGAGATCGCTGTCATCACCATCACTGCTGTCATTTTCATACAAAGCACAGTCTTCACTGCCATCCACAGCATTACTAATACTACATTTCTGGAAGGCACATCGCACCATATCTTCTAAAATGTCTTCCCATGCATCTCAAACCCACTTTGCTATTAATTCTATGTCAGATTTCATGAGATTTTCTCCTTTTGTTAGTCGGCTTGACCAGATGACATCCATTCATGCCACATCCTTCACATATGGTCTTTAAAAGGCTTATTCAAAGATAAATATCATAGGATGGCTCTGATTGTTTAGATGTGAGTAAACAAACATTCAAAGCCCTGCAGTGTCAAAGGGGCTTTGAATGAATAATGGAGAAATGGTAATTACCCGCGAGATAATAGGCACTCTTCTTGTTACCTTGGGCGGGTAGGGGGGGGGCGGGGAGAAGCGCAGCAAGATGTTCCACCTCGCTGGGGTACCACTGACCCATGTATAAGTCGAATCCCAGTTTTTCAGCACGTTTTTTGTGCTGAAAAACTCGGCTTATACACGAGTATATACGGAAGTTCTTATGACATGGTCCTGCAAAATGCTGAATATCATGAAGAGGTCACTGGAGAGATGGGTGCCATAGAAGAGTATGGTAAAGAAACTAGATGGTGCCTGGCTGTCAGAAATAATATCATCTGGGGTCTTAAAGGCTTGTTTTCAAATAAGCAGCCATCAAAGGGAGGTATCAACCAGGTCGATATAGAAGAAACACCCAGCCAGTATGATCAAGGATTATAGAGAATATAACCCAAATTGAAGTTGGGAATGGTATCAGAGCTTAAATTGTGAATGCTAGGATTGCAGAAGACTGAATGACAGTGGAAACCCAAAATCTACAAATGAATTAAGCCTCTATTGAAATCCTTCTATCATAGATGAGAGATGTTATAGCCTTGTTATCAGACAGCATTGTAATGCAGATTTTGGCCGATGTACCTAGGTCAAAATGTAATATCTCATCATTGGCTCTCCCTTTTGACTTATTTTAAAGCTGTTTAAATTAAAAAGAAAACTGAAAGGGAAATGCACGTGGACTAAGCACCTGGAGGATCTCCTCTGACCAAGGACCAGGATGTGAACAGCCTGCAATCAGGCAGAATGCATTGAAAAGTGGCTTGTTGCAGATGTAATTAGGTTAAAATTTAGCACACCATCATTTTATCTCCTTTACAAGTCATTTAAATTTGTTCTTGCTTTTTAAAAACATTTTCTGCTTTCTTTATGATTGAGATTTTTGTCTATTTTACTTTGCTGTTTTTGCTGACTTTTCCCCCTATATGACATCCAAGATAGGTAGAATTATAGAGACAGCAACTTCTTTAATAATTCCTTTGGGGTGTGACAGGGGAGGTTGGGGCAAGAGCAATGGGGAGCTAATAAATAACAAGGAGCTGAAAAATGTTCTAAAACTGTGATGATGCTTGTACAACTTGCCTTCATGTGGTTGAACTATTGAGTTGTATGATATGTGAATCAAATGCTAATACAACTTGAAAAAGAAGAATCATTTCAAAGTCTTAAAAATAACATTTAATAGATTTAATGAAATGTCTTAATACAGATAGTCCCTTCCCTCCAAAACCATACAACCCATAGTATTAAAGGTAAGAAGGAATCAACTTCTTATTTCAAAAAATGACAAGTAAAGGAAAAGAATGTTTAAAAACACAGAGAACAGGACCAATGCTCAGAACCAGGAGGGTTGCACATGACCTACACGGTCTTAGAGAACAAAGGACAATATTGTCTTGAGTGCTTAAGCAAATTGTTCTGTGGGGTTTTTCACTTGCTTGATGCACATGATCGCTCCTGCTCCTGCTCCTGTTTCTGCAGCACTGGATTACTAAGAAAGTTGAGCAGGCTAGAGAATCCACACAGTGTTACAACTGTAGAAAGAAGCATTTCTTGTTCCCTCCTCTATGGGGCAAATTGGGGACATGGATAGAGCAGTCTATACTGTCTGCTCACACAGATTTCTGAGTTAATGGGAACTGCTCACCATGTGGAATAAGACAACTATCTTTGATGATTTTTGCTTGCCTTTCAACCTACTTAAGTGTTTAAAGCACATTAAATGACTTCCTAATATGGGTGATTTTGCATTTATTTCCTTGATCAGCATGTTATTTGGGAGTAAAGAACTGATTTTCTAATTTGTTAGGAAATGCATTAGTTATAATATTTTTATTTTAATTAGGAAAGTACCGAATGATTTTAAATGTTAGGGAGATTTTATTTTTTATGATAGCAATACAAAAATTAAAATATATGTATTTTACACATACAATGGAATTTAATCATACATTTATTTGAGTTGATTTTTGTTATATGAGGAAAAATTCATATGACTTATAATGATACTATAGCATAAACACTATGCTGCAAATGGTGATTTATAATGCCTAACTAGATATCAATGCCTTAATTTAGTGTACTCAAAATATATATTAAGGCAAACTAAAAGCCAGATGATTTGACATGTTGTGTTGATCAAAAATGAATTAAACAGGAATAACACATTATGTAAAATATATTAGACTTTACAGCCTTCTCTCCTCCTGAATAATTTTTACCCTAGCACACTTCATAATGAAGCAGCGCCCTCAGGACCCTGAGCGATGCTTTTAGATATGCAGATGTGTGTTTCCAGAAAATGGAATAATTGCTTCCATTTAAGACTTTGTAAAACTGCTAAATCAAACTACATTTTTAAATGCAGTATTATAACAGCTTGAAAAATTGAAATATCTTAATCATGGCAGAATAACAAGTACCTCTGGTAAGCAGTGATGATGTTATAGAAAGAACAAAGCAAAAGGAATTAGAAAGCACTGGTTTGGAGCAATAAATAATTCCATGGCACTGGATTGACTATCTACAGTTTCCATGATATTATGTTTATAATTGAAGCTGGTACCAGATGGTCTCTTTGAGTTCTTCAAACTTTAAACTGTTGCTGCTTATTGTTGCTGCTTTCTCAAAGACCATAATTTTACCCAAGTATCATGCATGTTATAGGTTTTGGGCCAACTGTTCTCACCCTCCAAGTTCATAAACTTTTCCATATCATAAGATTATTATGTTAGCATACCATGATTACAAAAATACCAGGGTGGGGAAAAGGGGTGTAATTGTCAAAAATAACATAAAATTTTCACCTTATTTGGTGAAAAATGGTACTTTCTTTATCTCAAATATATGTGCTTTTGCTATGCTATATTTGCAGGCTGTCAAGTGGATTCCAGATTATAATGGCTTAATAAGATAGAGTAGGAGAAGGATTGTCTCATAAGGTTTTTAGAATGTATTTTTTATAAAGTAGATTACCTGATTTCGCTCACAGTTTGATTAATAGATTCAAATCACTCACCTTTCAATTTACCATGGACAGCTTTATCCATTCAGCCAACAGCAAATCTGATTGAACTATTAGCTATCAATTAATTTGTAGTAATATGTAAACCAATCATGTTTAAATAATAGTGGGACAAATTCTAAAATAAATCATACTTTTCTAACATTTATTTTATGTATCTGATGACTAAATTAAGAATAGTGTGGGTCATCAGTGTGTTCGTTTGTGAGTTCTATTTATCGTAATTTACTTTTGAAGCTTACATTATGTTTAGCTCATCAGAAGATATTCATTTAGAATATTCTTCATAAGCATCAATGATTCTGAGTAAGTATGATTGGCTTCTCATGTGAATCACTAAAATGTCATGATTATTTTCCTGTTCTAAGGGCATTGGGTGGGGGGTGGGGAGCATGGAGTAGAGAGGGGTAGTTGGAGCAAGTAAATAGGTAAGATGAACAGGAGCAATTTCAGCATGAAAATAATCGATTAATAGGCTATCGCAGCTACCATTCAATTTTCTTTCTGACTTTTCTTAAATGAGGCAAAATAAATGATAAGTGAAAAACCAAATCCCCCCAAATTAACTAGATTTTTCATATCCTGATACAGATACGCTTTAGATTTGCTACGAATTCTACCCTTGAATTCATAGGTAATGATTCACAGTGCCCCACAAAATACCGGAGCTTTTTATTATAAATCCACAAACTAATCTTCCTTATATTGCATCACATACGATTCCATTTAGAAACTATCTCAAGAATACATTTTAAGGGTTTAAAACTAATTACAAAAGACCTGATGAATTGTGAGATGACAATGAAGATATCATATATGATAAAAGAAAGCAGTCATTACAACGATAAGAAAAGGGAAAAAAAGCCCAAATACATATCACAAGAGACTCTCAACCATGCTTCTGAATGTAGAATAACAACAAGAAATGGAAGAAAGGATGAAGTTAAAGAGCTGAATAGAAAATGTCAAGGGTAACGCTAGAAGACAAAGTTAGGCACTATAATAAAATGTGCAAGGTAGGTAGCTAAAAAGTCAATAGGGAAGAACCCAACATATCTAAAGTGGAAAGAACTGAAGAGGCAAGAATGGGAGGCTTCATCTTACACACTTTGGACATGTTGTCAGGACAGACAAGTCCTTGGGGAAAGACATCATGTTTGGTGAAAGGGATAGGCAATGAAAAAGAAGAAGGCCGTCAGCTGCAGGAAAGGGCTCAGTCATGGGAAAAATTGTGAGGCGGGTTTGGGACCAGGGAACCTTCCATTCTATTGTGCATAGATTGCCATGGGTGAATGGCACCCCAAACAACTCCCGCAAAGAGTTACAGTCTGGAAAACCCACAGGGCCAGTTCCACCCAGCCTTATAGAGACACCTGGAGTAAGACGTGACTGGGTGTCAGAAAGTTTGTCGTGTGTTGTTTAGTTTTGTTTTTGAGGTAGAAGAATGGATAAACCAATTCTGGCACATTCATAAAATCAAATATTATGAATCATTAAAAAACAATTACAAGTCTGTCTAACATCTCGAGCCATGGAGAGAATTCAAAACAAAACATGCGTTACAGAAATATTTAATCCCATAAAATAAATATTTTATGACACCAATATTATAAAAGAAAAATGTTTAAGATAATAAATTAAAGACTACAGTGAGGTTGGGCTCAGATGTTGGTGGAGGAGAGAGAAAGAAAATATAGGACAGTAAGGATAGAGAATGGGGAAGAGAGAAAAAAATAAAAAAGAAACACATTTGCTGGTTTAATGAGATACTGTCACTGAATTGATGTTTTGGACTGTGTCACTACATAAAATATATTCTTCTTTGTATGTGTTATGTTAAAAAAAACTAATGGGAAAATTAAATTAATGTATACATAGTTTTAAAAAATTAAATTTTAAAAAAGAAACCGAATGAGAGAGAGAAGGATGACAGCACGCAAACCCTCCAGAATCCTTTCTGGTCAGATCTGCACATGGTTCTGAATGGTTATCAAAGGAGGAATGGCGAAACTGAAAGGGCTTCCATTCCTGTGTGATGTATACATTGATTTCAAACAAACAAGTGAAGATGGTAGGAAAGCATAGAGTTACTGTCCCAACACAAAACCTGCTTTATATCCAACAGATCCCTGTGGCATTGAAGGAAGCCATTCATTCTGTCAGTCTTCAGGAATTGTCTGAGAAATATCAGTTAACATGCTTCACAAACTAATATTTTGTGAACATTGCAAGCATTCACTAGTTCATGCCAAGAATTTTGGAAGACAGATACTTGATCAACAGATGGAAAATGATTCAGAATTGTGCCCTTTCCAAAGAAAGATGATGCCAATGAATGTGGAAAGTATTTAACAATATAATTAATGTAGCATACGGGCAACATTTTGCTGAAGATCATTCAAGGTCATTGTACCAGTGCTTAGGAAAGTGCCGGAAATTTAAGCTGGTTTCCTAAACAAAGCTGGTGACCTCCTTGCTGATGTTGAGTGGATTTGGCCCGAAAGCAGAGCATACTGGATCATGTTCGCTCATGTTTTATTAACTATTGAAAAACATGTTACTGTGAGGATTAAAAATTAAAAACTATGGAAACCATCTAGACAAAGGGGAATTGCAGAATACTTAGTAGTGCTCATGTGGAAACTGTACACAGGCCAAAAGGCAGTTGTTTTTACAGAAAAGGATACCACATTCTTTAAAATTTATAAAATTGCGTGTCGAGGTTGTATCATTTTCACCATATTTATTTAATCTACATAACAACAAATAATCCCATCTATTTTCATTGTTTTATTCTTGTTTGTTGTTTGATGCATTTTCTTTGTTTATTTTCCTTTTTGGATAAGTCTATAGTACAGGGAGAATTGGATGACCCGTATTGTTTTCACTGAGTTAAATGCAGAAAGGTTTATTGTTAATTTGTGATTATCTTTTCAATGGCAATTGAAAAATGTCTATTAGCCAGGTAAGACATTCCTGATATTATTTCTTTGAATTTTTCATTTGCCCATCAACAATTAAGTGCTTTTGTTAAATTATTATTTTTGAAACAAATGAAAAAGTTCTACTTCTCAAATATGCGACTGCAATGTCCGTTATAGCTGCATGTTGTGTGTTGCCTTCCGGTATGTGTGAGAGAGAGGGGATGTGAAAGTGTCAGTCCCTTAACTATCCTAGGTATAAAAGAGATGAATATTTCTCTTGAATCTCTTTGCTATCTTTAAAATGGAGCATGATTTATCTAGGATTTCAAGCTACAGAGCTACCATAATTAGATTAGAAAACAACGTCATGACTTTCAGACAATTTCTCTTATTGAAACCAAGACTTATCCTTGGGCCAGATGTGATTTTATATATATATAATTTTGACATCGTTACCCAAATGTTTTGGTGGTTATTTTATGAGGTATCACTAAAGCTCCTTTAGAAAACTGTTGTTAAGTGCTACCGGGTCAGTTCTGACTCAGTGACAGTCAGAACAAAACACTGCCTGGTCCTGCAACATCCTCACAATTGTTCTTACGTTTAAGCCCATCGCTTAATACATGTTCATGAATTTAACACCATTTCATTTCTTTTGTTAAGCAATATAATTTTTCATCTTGTATTGACTCTATTTTTTTATCTCAAACTAGTGGTCTGACATCTGAAAGGTCATAAACAGACCACCTGAAAGCACATCACAACAACCAGCCATTCAGAGACCAAGGCTTTTAATAAGAGGCCCATAACGATCAGAGATTATATTCCATTACAGAGTACAAACCATTCACATGTTATTGTCTGCACAATGAGGTAACTGATTAAGGTAACTGATTAGAAGTAGTAAGGGAGTGCTGTTAACAATGACTTTTATTATCATCAGTGTAAATACCAGCATACATACATATTAGAAAAGTGGAATATTTTATTTTAAAAGCACAAGACTCTGAGATCATCACTGAAATGGTAAATGGTCATAAAGCAAGATATATATAAGGCTTTATACTCATTTTAGGATTAATAGGTCACATGAAACTTTCAGAGATGTTGCTTTACCTGATCACAGCTGAAATAAACAACAAAAAACTTACTGTCCTCTAGTCAATACTGACTCATAGTGACCTCCTGTGGGATTGTGAGACTATATAACTCTGTATGGGAGTACAAAGCCCTGCTTTCTTCTGTAGAGGTACTGGTGGTTTTGAACTACTGACAATGTGGATTGTAGCCCAATGTGTATCCACAGCAGCAACAGAATTCATCAGTGAGTATCTATTTGAAAGGGTGCTGAATCACATGGAGGAATTACTATAAGACCTTTAAGGCAAAGAAATTTTAACCTTTGCTATAAGGAAACATTGGGAGTTCTAAATTAGAATATAGGGCATAAAATTGGTAATCTCATGAAATAATTGAAACTGTAAATTGGTATGGATTCTAAAGGATGGGTATGATGGTGAAAATTTAGGATTCAATGAAGTGATAAAAGCTAACCATTAGGTTATTAATAATTCAAATCAGAGGTGCCTTGGAAGAAAAACTCAAGGTATTTTGAACATATCTTGAAACATATGGGGTCTCCATGAGTTGAAATCGAATCAATGAATGCTTGCTTGTTGTATGTTTGCCTATTTTTAACTACAAGATCCTTAAGACATGGTAGACAATATTTAGAGATTAAAGAAGGTGGTATTTCTGTATTGCATCCCCTTATCAAATGGGAATTATTTATCATGTGAAACACAGTACCTGGCAGAGCCCCATGGGGTCTATTACACTTCATAGCAACTCTGTAGGACAGAGTCGAAGCCCCCATAGATTTCTTAGGTGGTAAATCTCTGGAAAGGTAGATTGCCCTGTCTTTCTCCCTTACGTGTCATGGTTTTGAACCCACCTTTTTTGGTTAGCAGACCAGTGGGTAGTCCAGCACCCCAGGGCTCTTACTTACATCGCATAGAGTTGTTAGAGAAATGAAGAAAAGATAAGAGCACATCTGTGTTGCACTGAGATGGTGAGTAGGGATAATACTAATGAATTCATTGAATGAATTTCAAATGGAAATATTTAACCAGATTCTTGGCAAATCATGACTGAATTAATTCATATATGACGTTCCCTAAGTATTTAATTATGCAAAAGAGATAAAGACTAGAAAAATACTCTGAAATGCTATATTTCTTTCACATTTCCCTTGATTAAATATCATTTTTAAACTGAGGTTGTTAACCACATGAACTGTCTAGGTAGCTAGTCATCATTTTAACTATGTTTGGTTCAATTGAGGAATGATTAAAACTGAATACACTATGATTAGGTATTATTTTGAGATTCTCATGATAATCTTGGTTCTTTTCAGGGGAAGTAATGATGTCACATATATTTTATTTCAATATTGCTGACACTCTGCAGGTGATCTACAATTGAATTTTAGTGATTAAAATCAGAATTCAATATTGAATACTGAAAATCTTGTACTACTGTAGACGGTATAAAATAACATGTTTTATATGTTTATTGTGCTAGAGTAGAGATATGCAAAATGGAGAGAATTGCCTAAACCTTCAAATTCACAGACAACTAACTCTCATATGCACCACTGTATGTGTTAGATGACATTGAGATATTTTCAATAGTTGTTGTGAATCTGCTTATATGGTTACCCTGAATACATTACTAAGAAAGAAAGATAATTTTTATTTAGAAAGCCATCCTTAACACACCGTTAGGAAATGCTGGTGAATCCAAAATATATGCATATGTCATTAGATGTGATGGAAGGGAATCGGAAAGCAGTATCAAGAACTATGTGAGATACAGTGTGCTATTTGACAACTCTGTGGTGAACCCACTGCTTTCAACTAGAGTGGGCAATATGGTGGTATCGTTGGAAATGATTGATGAATTGGGCAGCTAACCAAAACGTTAACAGTTGAGGTGCCCGTGGGCACGAAACAGGAACTATCTGAAGATCTGTTTTCTAAAAATCAGCCATTGAAAACCCCACGGGCCCCCGTTATCCTCGGCCAGGCAGGCACAGGATCGCCCAGCATCAGTAAGGGAAGGAATGAAGCCTTTATTCTTTTCTTTAGTTGACGAGTTTCCAATCCTGGGATGCTACGTTTGACATTGTCGGGTACTCTTTATACTCATATGAGCGAAGACTGCCAGGAAGCTAGTGATTTTGAGTGATGAGAGAAGTATATTCACTTGGTTGCTGATCTTAAGTGGACGAGACCAATTTCTCAAAATTAGCTAACAGTATATTTGCTTGTGCATTCTTTTTTAAGTTCAAGAATTCTTCTTTATCCCTGGTTAGCTTAGAGTTTTTATCATGAATGCGTATGGATCATACATATTTAGCCAGTGAACACACTAGATCTAATGGTTAATTTTGAAGTGTTTAACCGTTCCTTCAAACCTGAAATAATAACCACTTGGCTATGGTGCACACGTGTATTATGCATGCTCATATTCAATTCTCCAATAATCATCGCGGATGTTTATGTCTATGCTTATTCCGCTGCACTTTATGTGTACGTGTAACGCACTTACCTGGTTTCCTGGCTGCGTCTATTTTCTAAAAGAAATTTTACTTGATGATGTTACTTTTCTCTTAGAAATTTAGTAGTATTTATTGATAAAATCATTTGAGACACATTTTTGTGGGGTTATTAATTATTGATTAAATAGCTGTATTACATATAGTCCTATCTAGATTTGCTATTATTTTTCTTATACATTGCTATATTTCAAAGATTTGGTCCATTGCATCTAACATGTCAAACTTGTGGATGAAGTTTTGCTGAGAGCACTCATAGCATGTCCATGGTGAGTTGGGATGATTTCTATTGGACTTCTGATCTTGCCTTTCTCCTCTCCCTTTATCTCTATTTCTCTCTACTTTGTTAGCCTTTTAAAAAGTTTTATTGTAGTAATCTTTTAAAACTGTCAGTTATTTTGTTTTTCGAGTCTCTCTACTACTTTTCTTATTTCAATTTTATTGATTTTTTCTATATATTTTTTTCATTTCTTTAAGTTTAAATTGAATTTCCCTTATATTTTTTCTGAAGGTATGTATCAGGATTTTTTACTTTTGCTTTTTTCCTTGTGATTCGGCCATTTATGCCATACTTTTTCCCAATCTCTACTTTCTTTTCATCTCCAAATTTTTATAATTTGTTTTCTTTTTTTAAAAATTCAAGTTAGTTTGAAATATTTTATGAGATTCTGTTTTTGATCCATGTGTTTTCCATAAGTGTATAGTTTCCTTTTAAAAAAATATTCGAGGAGTTTTTAAAATTAAATTTCTATTATTGATTTCTAGTTTATCAAAATTGTAGTCAGTGTATATTCTCTATGATATTATTTTCTTTAAAATTTCTTAATGTATAAACATTCTACTCAAAGCTGAAGAAAATTAAACCAAGTTCATGAAAGTCAAAGTATGCTTTCTGTATATCACCTGACTTTAGAGAAAAGAGTAGCTTTTATTCAATGAATATTAAGATGTTAATGACCAAAGATGGGTTGTAGGACCTAATACATGAAATCAAAGTCATTAAAAAGAAAAGAAAGAAAGGATGAAAGAACGATAAAGACGGGTGCAAGAATAAACTTTGGAATTTTATCTTAAATGTAGAACAGTTATAAAGGAAAGAAGAAACAATGAAGTGACAAAGCCTAACAGAATGTTGAAATGCTGGAGAACACACTAAGCATTTCCCACGACCGAAGAGCTGATGGAAGAAAGATGTCAAGCTGCAATATTGAAATATCCCCTGGGCAAGGTAGTGCGAGACACAAGATGCATTAAGGCAGGGGTTCTCAGCCTGTGGGTTGTGACCCCTTTGGGGGTTGAATGATCCTTTCACAGGGGTCACCCAATTTATAACAGTAGCAAAATTACAGTATGAAGCAGCAACGAAAATAACTTTGTGGTTGGGGGTCACCACAACAGGAGGATCTGTATTAAAGGGTCTCAGCATTAGGAAGGTGAGAACCACTGAATTTAGGGGAATAAAAGGAAAACACACAATCACTAAAACAAACATCAATAGTCAACATTCAACCATTTCAAGATGATGCAACTGTGAAGAGCTGATGGCACTGAAGGAAGACAGCTGCGCTTTTTATAGGGCAGTGGTAAAACACAAGGATCAAACAATTGACAGAGTTAGATTGAGATGTTTTAATAAACAGATATAACCCTGAAGTGATCATTCTTATATGCCTGCAAGTTTGTAAAACAGCTACCTGCTCAACAACTGGAAGAGAGCTGTACTTAAGCCCATTTCAATATATATTATATATAATCCAAGAGAATGGTAAATTATTGAATAAATATCCTTTAATGTGGCATTGCATTAATAGGGGGAAGACAGAAATCCAGCCCAGATTAGGAAGAGGATATGGAATGAGATACCATTACTTACATCAGATTATCAGAGAGATGTTAGCTGAACACAGATAGCTGGACAGATTTTTACCGCTGCTTTAATGACTATTCCGAGTCAGCTGAGTGTGTGGATCAAAACAAACTGTAGATAAAATTGGAACCAGGGGTTCCTAGAACAAGCAAGTGTGCTTATGCAGAAGGTGTACAGAATGAAAAGGACCTGCAGCACCTGCTGATGAAGATACAGGACGGCAGCCTTCCATACAGATTACAATTGAATGAAACCAAGATCCTCACCACTGAACCAACAGAGAACTTCACGATAAAGAGGAAAAAGATTACATTTGGCAAGGGTTTTATCTCATTTGGGACCACCACCCTTGCTTAGGGCAGCAGCAGTTAAGACATCAAATGATGAATTGCATCGAGAAAACAGGCAGCGCATGATCGTTTTAAAGTGTTGAAGAGCAAAGATGGCCCTTTGTGGAATCAGATGCACATGATCCAGGCCCTGAATCACCCCAGGTGCAGGTGAAAGTCGGACACCGAATGAGGAAATCCACAGAAGAACGGATGCATTTGAGTCATGGTGCTGACGGAGAAGAGTTAAAGTACCGTGACGGCCCAAACAAGCGAACAAACCAATCGGTCCTGGAAGAAGAACAGCTGCAATGCTCTTTAGAGTTGCGGAGGGTGTGGCGACTTTGTCAAGAGAGACAAGTCTCTGGAAAGGGACACCATGCGTGTGAAAGCGGAGGTGCAGAGCAACAGAGGACGACCTTCAATGAGATGTATTTACAGTGCCTGCAACCATGGGCTTGACCACAGCAACAGCGAGGATGACACAGCACGTGACTGGCACCTGTCTCATCCTTTTGTAGATTGGCTCACTAGGAGTCAGAACCAATTTGACTGCAACTAAGAACAACAACAACAGAACCTGTTCATAGACAAACCTGTCCATAGATGAACAAGCAGATACTCTGGTTTGGAATTGGGAAAAGGTATGCATCTGGGTTATATCCTCACTTAATCTATAAACTGAGCAAGTAATCTGAGAACTGAGTTACACAAAAGAGCACAAAACATCAGGAATAAATGCCCTTTTCCTCCTAGCTCTTTCCTCTATTTCCTTTGACTTTTCTCTTGTTCCACTATCATGTTCAGTCCTCATTTGGGTTTCAGTAATTCCTCTTGGTTACATTGCCCTTGATCAAGCCCTACCAAGCCTCCTACACACTCCTCACCATTGATTTTAGATCACTTGTTGCTCTGTCCCTGGGTTTGTGAACACCCACTTCCTGTCCCCCATCCCCATCTCCCATGGGCCTCCCGGAACCATCAGTCCAGTTGTTTTCTCCTCCAGATTGTTTATCCCACCTATCTTATCTAGATAGTCATGCAGAAATAATAACATGCACAAAAACAAGACAGCAAAAAATAGCAACAAAAGAAAAAACAGCAAAATCACCGACAAAAAAAGGCAAAAGCCTATAAATAGTTCAAGGTCTGTTTTTTGAACTTTAGGAGTGTTTTCTCGTCAAGTCTGATGGGCTGCCATGCACTGGCCCCACAGTCAATATTTGGTATTCCCCAGGGACGTCATTGTTCTGCTCCTCCAGCTGGTCTGTTACACACCCTTAGTGTTTCACCTTGGTGTGGTGGGTCAGATTTGGCACAATTCCTGCACTGTGTCTCCAATGTTGTCACCCTAATATTATGGGTCAGTAAGGGATATCATGTCTCGTCGTGGGGCAGGCCTTACAGAAGGCTCACGTGGAGGTGACAGGCCAGTCAGGGTGCAGTATAGCACCAATGAAACGTACATTTTTTTCTTGTTGAATGCTTCCTTACCCCTATCCCCCCTACCATGACCCCAATTCTACTTTACAAATCCGGTGAGACCAGAGAATGCACAGGGTGTACAGATAAGAGCAGAAAACACAAGGAATCCAGGACAGATAAATCCCTCAGGACCAATATTGAAAGTAGTCATACCAGAAGGGAAGAGGAAGGTATGGGGAGACAAGGGGAACTGATCACAGTGATCTACATATAACTCCCTCCCAGGGGGATGGACAACAGAAAGTTGGGTAAAGGGAGACAGTGGTCAGTGTAAGACATGAAAAAATAATACTAATTTCTAAATTATCAAGGGTGAAGGAGGGAAGGAGGATGGTGGAGGGAGAGGTGGGGAAGGAGAGACTGATACCAGGGTCTCAAGTAGAAAGAAATGTTTTCAGAATGATAATGGCAACAACTATATAAATGTACTTGACACAATGGATGCATATATGGATTGTGATAAGAGTTGTACGAGCCCCAATAAAATGATTTTAAAAACAAACATCAGGAATAGAGGCACATTGATCAATAATTTGGAAAATGCAGATGATACGGTCTTGCTTTCTGAAAAAAAGAAAGGATTGAATCACTAAACGATGAAGACTATAACTTTCAGTGAGGATTGCTCCTCAGTGTAGAGAAAACAAAAATCCTACTGCTGGGCCATCTTAAGAAACAGAGAGAAGATTGATGTTGTCAAGGATTTAATTTTACTTTGATATACAATCAATGCATTGGGCTGTGTGTTTGGCCAGGTTGACTAGAGAAACAAATCCAGTGACACTAATAAATGTGGATGAAAGAGTTTTAGACCAAGAAATCATTGTATATCGAGAAAACCTCCCAGCCCAGTGCAGCTCAAGTCCACACAGTCACAGGCAATGATGCAGAATGCAGGAATGTCACAGGCCAGTGGATGCAAAGTCTCATGGATCTAATGGCAGGGGCTACATCTCCAGGGCTCTGACAGCGCCCAGGGTCTGCCAAGAAGAAGGTGATGAGAGGGGTAGGTTCCCATAACTCTTCTTATGAGAAGACCACACCCACAAGGAGTCATTATCAGACTGTGACCTGATGGCCAGTCAAAACTCCACTGCTACATTCCACACATCTTCAAGTTGACATAAAATTATTTAACCACCATAGGCTGCTAACCTAGAGGCCCATGGTTCAAGTCCATTAGTTGATTCTAGAGAAAAGAAGATGCTGGAGGAAGGAAGAAAAATGCTCTGCTTCCATAAGATTTATTGACATAGAAACTTCATATGGAGCCCCTGGGAGCTGAAACCCAATGGATGGCAGTAGGTGAATGCAGGAAGAGAGAATGGGTAGCATTAAGGGAAGAAGAATTGATCTCAGAGATGATGGAGTGGTACAGCAGTTTGGAAATGCTGGACATTTGGGGCATCACAGGTTCAGCTTTGTCCTTATACTTCCAAAAGAAATTACTCATGTGGTTGTAAAAAAAAAAAGAAAAATGAATAAAACAAACAAAAAACTAGATACAATAAGCTTCATCAAAACATTGGTTGAAAATGGAATTAAAAGATAATGAAAAATTTTCATAAATTTTTCAACCCCTCTCTTGTTTATCTGTTATTGACCATATTCCTTGTCCATAAAGTATTTTTTATTCCATTGTAATATAACTTGTTGATATATATAAAAATTTATTTCTGGAAACTTCTCTTCCAAATTGCTAGACTTGTTACCTAATCTACCCCTAAGGGCAGCTAATCAGCTATTATTCTGGAAACTGCTTTTCACTGCTCTTCTGGATGGCCCCTTCCTTTATGAGTCCTTTGCCTTTTGCTTTATTTATTGATATTTGGTGTATTGTTTCTTTCAGCAATGTGACTAGAAATCGGTTAACCCAAATTAGATTCACTTAGAGTGTGGGTCCTGAGTCTATATTTACCATATATACTCGAATATAAGCCGACCAGAATGTAAGCCGAGGTACCTCATTATTACCTGGGAAACCAGAAAAACTGATTGACTCGAGTATAAGCCTAGGGTGGGACATGCAGGATGTGAATTAACACAGAGACCAGAGGGGAGAGATGGAGCGCAGTCACGGACACATCCTTACCAATTCAGCTGCTGGAGTAAGTGAATCACTACGGGTACTTCTGGGAATTTGAGTCGTCCCCTTCATAGGATGGCTCTGTTTGGTTAAATGTAAGTAAACAAACATTCAAAGCCCTGCAGTGTCAGCGGGGCTTTGAATGAACAGCAGAGGAATGGCAATCACACACGAGATGTTACACCTTGCTGGGGTACCACTGACCTGTGTATAAGCCGAACCCCAGTTTTTCAGCACATTTTTTTGTGCTGAAAGACTCGGTTTATACACAAGTATATACGGTAATTAATTGCTGTCTAATAATGATTTTATTTATTTATTTTAATCATTTTATTGGGGCTCATACAACTCTTATCACAATCCATACATACATCAATTGTGTAAAGCACCCTTATATATTCTTTGCCCTCGTCATTATCAACATTTGCCTTCTGCTTGGGTTCCTGGAGTCAGCTCATTTTCCTTTTGATGTTATTTTTTCATCACACTTGAATGTTATAATTTTAGGATTAATTCAGAAATTTTAGCAAATTTATTTTGTTGTACTTTCAAGCTCTTGTGTGGTATATTATCTGCTCCTTTTCTTGCATTATAATTGATATACACAAGAATTAAATGTATACACTGATCCTCTACCAATATTTGAGACTGCCTATTTCTAGAAACAATTACAGATAAAATAATACAGAAAGCAAAGCCATGTTCTCATAGACCATACATGAGTAGTTATAATATTCATGACTATAAGTTTGTAATTCAAAGACTTTTGACGTATATAATTATAGTTATGTGGATAGATGTTGAACATGCATGTCTAGTTAATTTACCTTGTGTAAGGAGCAATCGTTTTATTCTAAATAACTCTTAAAATGTTTTACTTTCCCTGTGAATAATGTTGCTAGATATCAGAGGCAGTATGTACCAATTGGATACAAAACATTCCCAAATACAACATATCGGGATTAAGTAACCTTCTCTGTTAAATGTTATGTTTTAATTCCTTCTTATAAAATTCAGTAATAGATGTACTTGCCAAAACAAGGATGCATAGTGAATGATTACTTCTATGGCTACTCATAGACTTTGCCCTGACTTGTTTAGCTGTATGCTCTAAAGAGTCAGCTGTGTTTCTCTTCAAGTCTAGATATAACAGTCATAGTTGTTTCTATAATTCTATTTTAATCGAATATTTTAATGATATAAAATTGTAAATTACAAATATCTTTACTTTATTATGACAACAAATTCGAATACTGCTGAGGTAGTTAGTTTATTGTGCCAACCTGGTTGATAAACACATGTGCAGCTAATTGAAGGACGGAGGGATAAATGGCTCAGGGAGCTTTGCCTTTCTAGTTCTCGGGTCTCTTGTTTTCTGATGGTCAGACCAGGGTGCAGCTGCCTTAGCTGGTTCCCTAATTTAGCTGGCAAGGCTCACTTCCTGCAAGATATCCTTGAGGAGAAGCCACATGGACCTACCCCGATGCAGCCCTGGGTGCTGGAGCAGCCCTGTGGAGACCCCTGCCAGTGTTGAGATGCTTACACATTCACAGACTAAGCTTTCCTCCTGCAGTTGGCGTCATAGTGTGTGTTTTGTGAGATAGAGGAGGACTTTGCAGATTGGTGTTGGTCATATGGGTTAATGGGTTAATGTTGGACTTGTGGGCTTGTGCAGCACTGGGTTGGGATATTTATTGATGCACACTAAACCTTTCTATAAAACTCTTTCTTATACATGAGTTTCTGTGGATTTGTTTCTCTAAAATACCCAGACTAACACAATGATTTTTGACAACACTGTAAAATCTTACTCTTTTGTTAAGTATTCTTATCACAAAAATTTTGCATTAAAACAATATTATGCTCTAAAGAAAATGAAATATCTGTACATAAGTCTGTAATGAATTTACATTTATTTCATGTAGCTTAAAATAAAACATGTAAAGTGTTTGGATTTGGTATTTAAAATTGTTTGACCAAGTTTTTGATCAACTAACCAAGCACTGCTGCTACAGTAAATGATTACGCTGAACTTTGTTCCAATGTGCCGTAGGTAAGTTGGAAACATTTCATGCTGCACATTCATATGACCCCACAAACAATAAATGTTTGAACATCTATGGCATTCAGCATGATGGATTCAGTGTGAGAGGAGGAGCCAGGGATGTTGCTAGGGGAATATTTGCTTTTGAAAATAGATTTTCACTAGACAGTTTTATAGTTGAAACCAGTATTTGAAATTCACTTGCCTATTATTTATATATGTCTAGCATCTTCAACATTTTATATTTTAGTTCCAGCATTAGGATGTTCAACTAAAAGTAAATCACCTTTGGGCGAAAGAATAGATTGTGCATCTCAGCCACATAAAACCTAATACTGAAGCTGTATTACAATAATTTATTTATAATCAATGCCAATGTATAACATGTCTAGTACATTCAAAGCACTATAAACAAACATAGTTAATTGAATGATGTTGTTTACTCTTCAGTGTGCTTTAAATTTATTAAGGAAGTCAGATATTTACAAAACTACATGCATTTAAAAAGTGAAATGCAGTAAGTTAAAATGCAAAGCTGTCAGCAAAATAACTTCAGCAAACACCAGACTCAATCAATTGATATTAATGTTAAATGTCATGTGGCTGTATACTCTGGAATGTCCCTGATATGTTCATTTCAACCTGTGATTTCAATTTTCCATCCAGTTTCACATTTGTCCAAATTTTAAGTTGAGTGATATTATTGTTTCATTGAAATATTCTGAAAGTAGTTGTAGCAAATCATTGTAGAAGAGCATGAGTATCCTTATGATTATGAAAGGAGGCATTTTCCTAATTTCTTCTTATCTTGGATGGTGTTAGGGAAATTATTTGCTGCATTGCTCTTAATAGCTTCTTCACTTATCAGGTATCATGTCATGTACAAAAATGCAAAGCTAAATTATTGATTTTATTATTTTTATTCTTTGACTAAATTTTTTAGAAGCAATGTGAAAAATGAACACTTATTTAATAGGATGTGAAATACTAATTGTTCCACTTTCAAGAAACTTGATAAAACCTTCTAAAATATGATACTTAGGAGACACAAATTTGTTAAATAAGGAACAACATTTTTTTATTCAAAATTAGTAGTTATTTTAGGAGAACTGAAGAAAAATCCCTGGTAGTGCAATACTTAAGTGCTTGCCTTTACCAAAACGTCAGCAGTTCAAAGCCACCACCTGTTCCACTGGGGAAACACGTGGCAGTCAGCTTTCATCAAAGCTGCAGCCTTGGGCACCTTATGGAATGCGCTGCCATGTCCTGCGGGATAATGAATGGTCTTAATCGACTCAACAGCAAGAGTCTTCAAGTGCTGAGTGAAGACAAATTAACATGTAACATAGTAGAAAATATGTGTATTTATCATTCTGGCTTATAAAAGCTAACCCTGGTGTTCAAGTACTCCAAAAAATGTATTCTATTTCGGATTATTTCCCAAGTTTCTTGTGGAAGTATGAAAAGTGGAATATTAGCTCTTAGTGAGATGACTACTTTTTAGAACTTAGAACTAAGCAAACAGTTAAATCCTTTGAGTTTTGTATCACTGAAATCAGATGTTTCAAATATAAAATGCTATGTTCTAATTTCTTACTTTTACACCAAATTAATGGAGTTCGTAAAATTTGTAAATTTTGTAGATGAATATTTTAAGTAGTATTCAGAATACTGTTTAAAACCAGTTAATAATGCAACATTAAAATAAATTGATTACCTTTGTAGTGACTATAGCAATATAAATTTCTATTACACACATATATTTGGGGGAGGAAGTGTTATTACATGATAAAGGGACTTGTGCTATAGAACAGATATCAGATTATAATTGAATTATGACTACTGAACAATTAATTTAGAAACTAAAACAATCAAATACAAATATATTATATTTCTTGTATGTATGTGTTATGTTTATGTATGTATACATATACTTTTAAATATAATTACATAAATGAACAGTACAGTACACATTTTTGCAATGAGGCTAATGTTAAAGACAAGGCAATACTTCCGCATAATTGCATGCATTTTGTCTGTTGCAGCTTATTTTTAATGAATGGTGTTATAAAATAATTTTATATTTGACAAAGAAAGCTATGTGTGTAGTGGTAGTACAGACTCTTGTAAACATAGGCTCTTAAAGCTTAGTTGCAGGTTGTCTAATAGTAGTAGGGAAATTTCAACTAAGCAATTCAACACTTTGACAAAAAGTGAAAGTTCTACTCAGAAAGCAGATCCAGTAGAAGAATATGTGTTGGGTGTTTGTGTGTGCACACATCAATTCAATTGTGTACATCGATGCAAAAATGGAAGGTGGCTGGGCATCTCTTCAAATCTGTTGTGTGACATGCCAGGCTACATGCTGCAGGGTTTCATGAACGATCACAAATTTGAACTCCCATATAGGATCTGGAGTCCCATGGATCGGGACTCCAAGGTGCCCCCATTCTTGTTCTTTTGGGTGGCGATGATTAAGGATTCTCAAGAAGCAATGTGTTTTGTCAGGGACCTAAGCATCCACACCTGACAAAGTAGCCAGTGACAAAAAGAAACTAGAGCAGTTTAAGACCTGACTATTGCTTCACGCCACCGAAGTGAGTCAGCAAATGAGCAGCAAAAATTGTGAGCTACAACATGCCTGCTCATACCTTTTCATTGCCAAAGGTGACAAGAATAATCTTGGGCATCCTTAATCTGATTGTAGCTGGAAGGAAATTCCACAAGATTGAGTTTAGCATAGATGGTTCAAGGGTAGTAGAAGTCTCCTCCTCCTGGGGGTGCTACCTGATAGGGAAAGAACAGGGCCCAGTGCTCTGCCTGCTAAAGGGAATGCACAAAAGCCCCGTGAAACAAGTTACGGTCAAAGGAGGCTCTAAGAACTGGCATGACTTAACACTGAAGTCCAGCCCCAGTCAAAGTCCTGACACATTTCTCTACTTGAAGATGATACTGAGACATGCTGGCCTAGAGACACAGCCTGGACACAATGTATGAGACCCAAGGACACACTCAACAACTGATCAGAAAGGTTTTCAACCATCTGCAGATCAGCACCATCCTCCCCACCGAAAATGCCAACTTAAAACTAGAAGTATCTTCCTTGCTTGGGGTCCTTATCGGATTGAAAGAGGGACCCGCTTCATTTCTTCTGAAGTGACTCTAAGCTTTAAGTAAAACGTGGCTTAACTCTTTGTTGCTGTGTGTGTGTGTGTGTGTGTGTGTGTGTGTGTGTGTGATGGAAGCTTATCTGTGGACTCTCACAAACCAAACGGCTTGGGAGCTTGGTAATTTCTTCGGTGGGCAACAGCCTGGTGCCAGACTTCCCGAAACTCTAGTTGACTTCCCTGACAAGGCACATCCTGTGCGACCAACAGCTTCCTGTAAGTGGAGGTTTATGCACAGCTCTCATGCTGAAGAGGTTCAACAGCGTCTAGACATCTATGAATAAAGTTCCCATGATCTACTTCCCCAAACCAGACAATGAAAAGCCTAATGGCAATGATCAGGTCCTGGTATACAGCCATGGGTCAGAAGGGAGGGAGGCAGAGAGATACTAAGAAGCCAATACCCATAGTCCAAGTGGTATGTTAGAAATTCCCCCACAGAAGGCTTTCAGCAAAATACAACCCTTCTAAACATATATCACAGCCCAGACGTTTAAATCGATGTTTAGAAAGCAACACAAAACTCCATAGTCACAGAGGTGATTTCTACTCAGAGCAATCCTCTAAGAGGAAAATGAAAAGCCTGTATTTCAGAGGCTGTGAGTCTTTTCCAGAGCACATAGCCTTGACTTCTGCTCAAGGAGCTCATTATGGGTTTGAACTATCAAAGGGTGGGTTCAGTGCTTCCCTGACATGGCCAATGAGGCTAGAAAAACAAAGGAAGTCCTTAAAGACAAAAAGTGAACTGAGATGATTTAGATTATTTGAATTCCAGTTGCGCTTTGGAATATTCTCTGTATTAGAATTTTTTATTCCAAATCAAACAAAACTATTAAATAAAAGTTCATCTGAAGAAGAGCAGAACAGACACATGTACAATAAAATGTTTCTATATTTCAATATAGAACTTCGAATGAGAAATGTCATCTTTTTATAGCTGTGGGTTCTCAAAAACAACTTCAGTTAAAATATGAATTGTTTTTATTTTTCAATTGAGAGTACAGGGAAGAAAACATTGAATTTTAAAAGTTTAATTATCTTGCTAAATATGTAGTATGGATGATGACAGCTAATTTTACAAATTTCCAAACAAAAAGCTCATATTGTAAACTACTAATATTCAAAAATAAATAACAATGCGACGGTATTGGGAATAGATATATTCAAGGAATAAATTAAATATCAGACAATTTACTAAACCTAATGTCATATTTATATTATGTAAGCATAATAAAACTAGCTCTACAATTTTACTTAACTTTTTCATGTAGGAGATACTTTGGTAAGTGATTTCCATTTTCAAACGAAAATTTTATTAATATACATTAAAATAAAAATATTCCAGTAAACATGTATTCCATGAATATTGAATTTTATTATGTTTACCTTTGGCATCACTTTGAAATTGACTCTGTTTCCATTCATTTGCTAAACTCGAGGACCAGAAAGAGAAGTACGTGGTATGTCCACTTCATTTTGTATATTGGCAGCACTTTACCTGTGGGTTTTTGTTTTGTTTTGCTTTTGTTTTAGGGGGCATGGAGCTACAGCAACAGGAATTAATTATGGAAACTGATAAAGCAGGAGGACACAAGAAGTCATCATATTATAAAAAAATTTAATGGAACAACACACCATGATTGTCTATTGTGTAAAGGGAGTCACTTGTTTCTGAGCAGGAGAGAATACTTCAGATTTTAAGAGAAGGATTTGGCCTTTCTAGAATGATCAATCAGAAGAGAGTAAAGAAAACTGGAAAAAATTCAGTTGGGTAAGTATTTACCTAAATTATGCAGGGTTAAATCAAATCACAACTAGAAGAATAATCGAACAATAGGAAGAAGAATAGTATAAATGTTCCTATCACTTGTAAGCAGTTTGATAGTAAAGAAAACAAAAACTGCAGGGTCCTTAGGTTAGAAATGTCCACTTTATGGACAACTACTGCTTCACTGTTCCATAAATGTGCCCTCATTTTGAAAGGATTGACCCAACCAACAATGTTTCATTGCAATCACCATCACTGGATGGGCGATCAGCTTTCAAATCCTGAAAGGATTTCACCCTCTTCTTGCACTAACGTAAGTCTAAATAACTGCATAGACCTGCTCTGATTGATTTACAAGTTCTGCTTAAAGACACACCGAGGAATGGATCTCTTCATAAATGTAGGCACTCTTTGTGCTACATATAATTGAAAGCAAAGCAAGATCACAAGGCCTAACTATGCCTCCCGCCATTTTTGTAATAAAGTTTAGACTTACCTATAGGATCATAACATATTAGCAAAAGTATAATCAAATTAGAAATGAATGGAAGTTTTTATTTTTTATATTTAGAAATCCTGTGCCCTATATTAGTTTCCTATTACTGCTATAATAAATCACCAAAACCCCCATAAATAAGTTATCTTACCTTTCTAGAAGTTCAAAGTTCAAAATGGATCTTATGGTAGCTGCAATAGGTTTATTGTGCCAATTAGGCCCATAGGAACATGTGGGCAGAGTTTAATCAGCATGATTGAAGATCAACAAGGTAAATGACTTTCCAAGGTCCACCCCCTTCTCTCTTCCTCCCTGGTGATTGAACCAGTATATTACTGTTTGTACTCGTTCTTTACCTCCACCATGTGCTGAACTACCTGTGGGTCAAGCCAACCTGTGCATTATGTCACTGAATCAGCAGAGATGGGGTGGGCATGGTTATCATAACAGACAATAAGGTTTCCATAATCAGAGCAAGCTGTCTCTGTGTGGAATTAAGGCATTGGCTACTTAGCCATGGTTTCCTTAGGAGTGAAATACATGGGAAACCTACTAAATATTTACATGATCTATACAGGTGAAAGAATGCTAGATCAGGTGAACAGCAGTTCAACTCAAATCACCAGAATAGAGTGCCATGACTCCTCAATCACTTCCCAGACCTGAACCAGTTTAGAGAGCTATTCCTCTTGAAAGAGGAAAAGGTCAGCCCCTTTGAAGAAGAATGCTGGTACATCACCAAAGATGTATACTGTTAGTCTTTTATGTGGCCTTCCCCACACAGACCTGTGGTCTTTCGCAAGAGTGACTATTCATTAACAGAAGGGAAATAATCGAGCTTTTCGGGTATTACTGGACATTGGCACTGAACTGACACTAATTCCAGGAGACCCAAAATGTGTAGAAGGCCCACCAGCCAGAGTGGGGGCATATGGAGGTCAAGTTATTAATGGAGTTTTAGCTCAGGTACACCTTCCAGTGGGTTCACTGGGACCCTGAACACATCCTGTTGTTATTTCTCCCATTCCAGAATGTATCATTGAAATACACATACTTAAGTAACTGGCAGAACCTCATGTTGGATACCTGAAATGTAGAATAAGGCCTATTATGACAAGACAGGCCAGGGGAACACCATTAGAAATGCCATGGTCTAGGAAAATAATAAACCAAAGCAATACCACATTACTGGAGGGATTGTGGGTATCAGTGCCACCATAAAAAATGTGAAGGATGCAGGGGTGGTGATTCCTACCACATCCCCATTTAACTCACCTATTTTGCCTGTAAGAAACAAACAACAAAAACAAAACCAAAAAAACAAACGATGGACCTAGGAGAATGACAGTGGATTATCGTAACCAAGTGATAACTTCAATTGTAGCTGCCTTTCCAGATGTGGTTTCATTGCTTGAGCAAAGTAGTACTGCTCCTGCTACTTGGTATGCAGCTATTGATCTAGCCAATGCCTTCTCAATACTAGTCTCGAAGGACCACCAGGAGCACTTTGCCTTTAGCTGGCAAGGGCAACAATACACTTTTACAACTCTCCCTCAGAGGTACATCAACTCTTCTGCCCTTAGCCAGAATTTGGTTCAAAATGACCTTGACTACCTCTCTCTTTCACATGTCACACTAATCCATTATATTGACGACATTATGCCAATTGAACCCACTAAGGAAGATATATTAAATACTCTAGATTCATTGGCATAACATCTGAATGTAAGAGGTTGGGAAATCAAACCAATGAAGGCATCCTCCCCCTCAGTAAAATTTCCCGGGGTCCAGTGGTGTGAGGTATGTTGAGACATTCCTACTAAAGTAAAAGATAAGCTATTGCATTTGGCCCCTGCATAACTTAACCAGAGGCACATCACCTAGTGGACCTTTTTGGATTTTGGAGGCAGCATATCCCTCATTTGGGTGGGCTACTTCAACCTATTCTTCAAGTGACAGGACAGGCTGCCAATTTTGAGTGGGACCCAGAACCAGAAAAGGCTCTGTAACAGATTCAGGCTGCCATGCAAGCAGCTTTGCCACTGAGACCATATGATCCTGCTGACCCAATGACATTAGAGCTGTCTGTTAGTTTGTCATATGTTGGCAGCTTGTGTGTTGCTATGATGTTGGAAGATGTGTCACCGATATTTCAAATGCCAGTAGGTTCAGCTAAAGTGAATAGGTTTCAACAGAGCTTCCAAAATAAGAACAATGAAAAACAACTTGACTCCCCACTTCAGAGGTAGAAGCCTCAGAAGTCATATACATATCTTCACAGCATTGTCAAATACTGAATGTTAACACAGCAAAAACAGTATATTGTCAGAGATGCTGTTAGAGAATGGGCCTCACAGTTACTAAGGCACTTAAAATGTGACTAAAAAGGAGCTTAATTTCTTGGAGAGGCGTTGAGCATGGTGATGTGAGTCTTTAAAAGGGATGTAGGAGTGGTAGGTGATCGTCTTTGCTGATGGGGCACAACTCAAGGTAAAGAGACGCAACTGCCAAATTCTTCTAATGATTGGAACTTAGAATGTATGAAGCATGAATTTAGGAAAATTAGAAGTAATTAAAACTGAAATGGAACACATGAAGATCAAAATCATAGGCATTAGTGAGCTGAAATTGATTGGTGTTGGCTATTTTGAATCAGAAAATTATATGATTTGCTATGCTAAGAATAATAAAAGCAAGAGGCATGCCATGATATTCACTGTTAGAAAGGATCTTGCTAAATCCATCATGAAGTATAGTGCTGTCTGTGATAGGATTGTATCTATCTTCCTTCAAGGAAATCCAATCAATACAATTTATTATTCAAACTTATGTGTCAACCACAAAAGCTAGTGATGAAGAAATTGAAAACTTCTACCAGTGACTTGTCAGAAATTGATCAAGCATGCAATGAAGATGCATTGATAGTTATTGGTGATTGGAATGCAAACGTTGGAAATAAAATGGAAAGTACAATATGGAAAACATGGACTTGTTAGTAGAAATTAAGCTGGAGACCACCTGGTAGAATATCGTAAAACCAATTACTGGTTCATAGAAAAAACTTTTTCAACAACACAAAAGGTGACTATACATGTGGGCTTTTCTAGATGGACTACATGATTTTCAAATTGACTGTATCTGTGAGAAGACACTGTGGAGAAGCCCAGTATCAGCAGCTAACACTAGACCAGGTGTCGAATGTGGAAGAGACCATCAATCGTTCATATGTAAGTCAGGATAAAGCTGAAGAAAGATAAAACACGTTCACAAGAGATAAAATATGACCTGAAATCACTCCCACCAGAATTTCAAGAACATTTCATTAATAGATTTGATGTATTGAACACTGATGACAAAAGAATTGGTGAGCTGTGGGAGGACATCAAGACCATCATTTATGAAGAAAGAAAAAGTCATTAAAACACAGGATATAAAGGAAAGATAAAAGTGAATGTCAGAAGAGATCCGGAAACTTGCTCTTACACTTAGGTAGCTGTGGTTGAACTGTTGGTAGGTGGACAAACATGGTCTTGTTACATTAGTGTGCTGTATGTATTAAGATAATTATTAATCTGGAAAACCTGTGACAGACATTCTTTTATTGCATTATTATTATTTTAATTGAAAATTGTATTATAAATTTTCCCTGACAAAACTCTTATTGAGTGTATAAATAGCATCGAGCCATGAAAGGTTGATTATGTACAAGTGGATAATCCATGTACTGTTATACAGAAGTAGCTTACATTGGCCCAATATCCCTCTCTCCACAAGGTTCAACAGATTGCATTGGAAAGATGACTATAGAAGATCAAAGAGATAAGCCTGACTTAAAAGGTTAAAACCTTGTCAGTTGATACCCACTTTGATGCATGTTAGGCCTGATCTGGTTTTCAACATTTTCTGTTTTGTTTTTTGATTTTTGTTTGTTTATATTGGGGTTTATCTCAGATGTATTATGTCATTGGGGGCCACCCTCTTGAATTTGTGTTATATGTGTTTGTCTGTTTTTCAGTATATGAAACCCAGAACTGATGAATCGGTAGGTACAGCGAGTAGAATAAGGGTTTTGAAGAGGATACAGTGGTGCAAAGAGTGGTGCATGGGGTAAAAGGGAGCTGACGGCAAGGAGTCTAGGAAGGAAGAGAATGTTGTGAAATTGATTGTGTTTGCAGTTGTATATTACTGTTGTCTGTGCCTGACCTATGGAATGATGTGATATATGTATTAACTCCCAACAATAAATAAATAGAATTTAAAAAAAGAAATTTTCAAAGGGCAGCTGGAGAAGACAAATTGAAATACTATAATGAAATGTGCAAGGATCTACAATTAGAAAACCCAAAAGCAAGAACATGCTCCTTCTATTTGAAATTGAAAGAACTCAAGAAAAGATGCAAACCACTAATTACAATTTTGAAAGTATCTATAGGCAAAATATTAAATTATGCAGAAAGCATCAAGAGAAGATGGAAAGAATGCACAGAGTCTTCACCAAAATGAACTAGTGGACAGTCCACCATTTCAGGAGGTAGCATATGAGCAAGAATGAATGGAGCTGAAGGAAGAAGATGGACATTGAATAAGGAAGACAAAGAAGAGTCGATGCATAATATTGAGAGCACTGTGGGCTGATGGAAGGAAAATTGATCTATGTTGGAAGAAGTATGGTCAGAGTGAGCCTTAGAGACAAGGATGGCAACATTTCATCTTACATCCTGTGTTGGGCCGGGTTGACTAGAGAAACAACTGCAGTGACAACTCATATATGTGTAAGAGAGGGCTTTATATCAAAAAGTAATTGTATACTCAGCAAACATCCCAACCCAGGAGGCCGGATCAAGTCCATAAGTCCAATACTAGTTCATAAATTACACTTCAGATTCAAGCAGCCACATGCAATGATGTAGAATGCAGGAAGACCACAGACCCTTGGATGCAGAGTTGTGTGGGCCCAATGGCAGTGGCAATATCATAGGGCTCACACAGGTCTCACCGTGGTTTGTCTACAGGAAGGTAAAGGCACAAAGAGAGAGAAGCTGGCTTCCAGAGAGCTATTATATTGGTCACACCTCCAAAAGAGGTCATCAAGCTTCCACCTGTCCACCCATATATTCTTACAGGTTCCATCATATTGGCACATAAAAACCTAACTATCACACATACTTTGGATCTATTATCAGGGTAGGGCAGTTGCTGGAGTAGGACATCATGTTGTTAAAGTGGAAAGACGGGAAAAGAGGAAGGCCTTCCGTCTGTCCTGAGCAGGGTCACTATGGATAGGACGTGACTTGATGGCATGTAACAACAATAGCAATTACTATTAAATGGTTTAGTTTTATAATCTCCTGGGCAGGATTTCCCATGGTTTTGTATCTCTCTTCAAGAGTTGAAAGTAGAATAAGGAAGTTGTGCTTTTACATTTCCCTTATATTATTCTCAGATAACACACTTCTGCATTTTTATATTCAATATCCACAGAAACACCAAAATTAAACAAAACCCGCTGCCTACAAATCAATGATGACTGTTCCATGACTGTGACCTTTCGAAGCCCACTGTCACATCTGTCCTCTCTAAAGAACCTGGTCGATCAAACTGCTGACCTTTTGGTAAGCAATCCAGCATTGAACTACCCGGGTTTCATAGAAATACTGGTCCAAACCACTGCCATCAAGTTGACCCTGACTCAAAGAGACCCGTCATCAAGTACTGACAGTTTACAGGAGTACATAGCCTCATCTTTCTTTCAAGGACCTTCAGAGGCGCAGAAGAGCCAGTAGTGGGTTTAAACCAGGTCTCCTTCCAGAAACACTGGGAGACAATAATGAGGAATGGAGGGAAAAAAAATCAAACAACATGGTTTAAGGTGTTTTTTTTTTCAAGTGCTAGTTTACTGCCACTTGGATAGAATTTGCCCACCCACAATCCAGCTTCAAATTCAAATGGCTTCTATTCAAATTCAAAGTCAGCAGCAATGAATTTTCTTTTTCAACCCTGAAGCTTGTTGTGGAGGTGCAAAAAAGGATTATTAACAGACATGTGTGCATTGATGCTGGTCATTGAACTGACACTGATAGCACAGTGCACAGCCGGTCTCGATCAAAACCCTACTTGACAGTGTTCCTCTTGACACTCCCTCCTACGTGAATCTTGGGGAAGCTAGAAAAGAGTGTTTTGAAAACTTTGGAAAGATGGAGACCAGAAAAAATAATATTTTTAAACCACCGACTTCACCAATACTCTTTATAATAGCAGCATCATCATAATAATGGCACATATGGAAAAATCTCAAACTGCTTCAACAGCAACAAAGCCACATATGTTTTGGGTCGGTGGAGTTTGAGTCAAACTCTTGAAAGAACCCCCAAAGCTGTGGCGTGGCTCACCGCAGTCAGTCTCCCCAGCGTGAAGTGACTGAGAGTTCCAGAATGATTAGGCGTCTATGAAGACAGAGCATAGAAAACTTTCCTATTTTCGTTTTACACAGCCTTTTCTAAGAGTACATTTGACAAATAAGCAGCGAGCATAATGGCATTCTACTGATTACACTGATGACAGAGTTTATGATGAGTTCTAATCTCTTTCTAGGAGGTCATTTACCGTGAGAGCTTGTAAGGTAGTTAAAACTGTCCATCAATCTGGACTTAATAGTAGGTTTTTGTTCTTTCATTCTTTCTCTTTTCATTCAGCATATGCACAAAGTGCTGATATGCTGTTGATGAATGTGGTTGATGGTAATGATAATGGCTACTTGATTTTTGTTCTGTCTGCCGCTCACCTATCTTAAGTGCCAAGGGTACAATAAATGATAAGCATTGTTAAAGCTTCTTGTGAGAAAAATGAACTCTTCTCAGCAGGATAATACTTTTTTATCTATAGTATCTCCAGAGTGTAAATCTATTGTTTTATGCCTTCTCATAATTGTAGATTTATGTATATTATATATAGATACCTATCTATATGTGTACATTATGTATACATATTATAAATAGACACCTATAGATATTTGTATATCATATACAGACATATAAGGAAATTGTGTGGTAGCCTGTGTTTTTCACTAGATTACGAATATCTATCTTATTATTGGGTTTTACATATTCCAGCAATTTTTACAAAAAACAAAGCTGTTTGAGATAAGGGGTTCATTTTCCATTTTTTAGTTGTCTTCTAACCATAATGGCCAGATCATATCTGTTAGGTGTCATCACGTCAGTCTGTTCTGACTCATATAGACTCCATGTACCAGAGAAGGAAATACTCCCTCGTTCGTTCTATCTTTACAATTGTTCTCATGTTCAAGTTCATTGTTGGAGTCACTGCATCAATCCATCCTGATGAGGGCCTTCCTCTTTTTAGATGCCCCCCTACTCTACCAAGCCTGATATCCTTCTCCACCATGTGTCCTCCAGGTGGTCATGCTGTGGTGGCTTATGTGTTGCTGAGATGCTGAAAGCTATGTCATTGGTATTTCAAATACCAGCAAGGCCACGCAAAGTGAACACACATCAGCCGAGCTTCCAGACAAAGAACAGACTACAAAGGAGGAATAATAAGCTGTCCACGTTGGAAGAATTAGCCTCTGAAAAACTTATGGATCATTTCTATAGCCACTGGAAATGGACAGTAGATTCAAAAGTACCCACCCGCTGCCGAACAGGAGAAAGACTGCAACTTCAGACACCTTCCATAGGGCCCTTTGTAAAACCCACCATGTTACTAGGTTCCTTATTTGGCCCTTCAAATCTTTACATAGTGTAAATTGAAACAATTTTTTTTCTTCAATTGTTTTTCAGCTCGTGCTATGCTCAGCTGGTCCTTGTCTTTTGTTTTCGAACTCCAGGTCTCTGTGTATTACATTATAACATTTCACTGTGTTCTCAAACTGCTTTTTGGAAATTTTCTGTTTAGGTCTTTCACTTAATGATTTCTTCTACCATTTTTAGCTGTTCTATGTTCAAGGGTAAGCTTCAGAGTCTCTTCTGACATCCATTTTAGTCTGTTCTTTCTTTCTTGTCTTTTAAAAGACCTTTTGCTTTCTTCATCCATGATATTCGTGATGTTCCCACACAACTAATTTGGCCTTTGTCATGAGTATTTAATGTGCCAAATTTGTTCTTGAGATGTTGTCTGAATTCAAGTGGGATACATTCAAGATCATATTTTGGCTCTCATGGACTTGTTTTAATTTTCATCAGCTTCAACCTGAAATTACATTATAAATAATTAGTAATTGTTTATAGTTACCCCTGGTCTTGTTTTATCTGATATCAAGCTTCTTCATTGTTTTTTCCTTCATATATACTCTATTTGATTTCAGACATTCCATCTGTTGAGGTCTATTTATGGAATCCCCATTTAGGTGTGAAAGAGGGAAAAAGTATTTGCGATGAAGAAATAAAAGGCTTTGCATAACTCTATCATGTGATTTCCAGTTTGGTTTCTATTACTAAGGTCATATTTTTCATCTACTTGTCCTTCCTCTTTGTTTACAATCATCAGCATGTATCCATATATATTGCCTGCATGTTTGAGCTATTTCAGATTGACATAGTTGGTATAATTCCTCAATTTATTTCTCATTGGTTTTCATAGATGGTGTGATAATTTGTATGATAGTTGCATGTATTGGTCTTCCTTGTAGGTGTGTAGACATCATCCTATAACATGCAACAATCAACTTCCAGATAAATCTTTAAATACTCTTTATTGATGATGAACCGACTATCATTCCTTTTGAATTTATCATTTTGGCAAAAAATATTCTGTGATTATCCAATCCTACATTACCAATTTTAGTCAATCTCAGCTCATTAACGGCTGGGATTTTTATGTTTTTATCTTCCATTCCATATTTTTAAATTTGTAGATTCATACTTTGTGAGTTGAAATATTTGATTATTAATAAATACTTGCATATTTTTCTTCTCATTCTTAACTGGACTCCATCAACAAAGGTGCTGTCAGTTTTGTTTCATCTGCATGTTGAGGCTGTACTCTCCTCTGAAGAATCAGATTGTCCTCAGCTGTATTTTAAGGGCATTCCAACCAGAGATGCTCATCTTGTGGAACTTTATCAGGTAATGTCCCATTGCTATTCAAAAGATTTTCAGTGGCCACTACTTTCCCACAATTGAGGCACTTCTTCCTTTTTTCTAGTTTGTTCTTGGTATGGAAGTCCCACTGAAACCTATTCATATTTGAAATACTGCTGATATTTGAAATACTGGTGACATAGTTTACAGTATATGGCAACATATAAGTGACCATAGTCTGACATGGTGACAAAGATATGTGGATTATAAGATACAGTAGTTTGTAGTGATATTTTAAAACAACAAAATCTAAACAAGTTAGATTTCCCTATGGAATTTAATTCTATCAATTTTGTTCCCAGTCACCATAAAACCATTTTAGCAGTTAATTATAATGATTATTATTAGGCATACATAATATTTGAATACCTGTGAAATTTGACCTGCTAAATATATCTGTGTTCATCATTTGCTTTCTGTTTACTACATGTTTAGATATAAGCATTTCTTTTCCCATGACTTGGTTTCCTCATTTGAACTAATAGCAGGATCAAAGCAAACTAGTAAGTGAATGTGTGCAAAATTAACATGAGGGGGCTTCAACATCATTGGGGAAAATTCCAGAACCTTCTAATTACATTTTCCACAAACTTAGCCAACTCTAGCAAGCCTGAGATGGTTTATGACTATTACAATGATGAAAAGAAACAACTCAACTGTTTGACTTGGGTAAGCCTCCGGAGTAGAGAAGCCTAAAGTTTTCTGGATTCTGATTTGTCATGATCAAGTGATAAGTCCAAGATTCTAAGATTAGTAAAATATAAACTATGGAAAACCACTTTAGTTACACAATTTAGAGGTGGAGCTATTAGTGATTGGATAATTACTGATTTTTTTTAGGCGAGGATGAAATTCATGAGGTATCTAAAGGAAGACTGCCTAGTGAGTGGAATGAAAATAGAAGTTACCTCCATCTCTTTGATCAGTAAATGGAATGCTTTCCCGGGTTATTCTGTTTATTAACTGTTCCCTGCTTTGGTTTATTCCTGTGCTTTGGTGTTTATTTATGTAGAACTGGGCCTAAAGCCCCAGAGGGTCTTTATCCAATCTTCCTGTGTACTACTTTTACCCTGGCGAGCCACAGCTGACTCTATAGTGTAAAGAATGCAGCCTGTTATTTAAGATTAAATACACTGAAGATGATCTGTACTTTCAAACTCACTATTCTGGTTTCAGAAGGCATCTAGGACTTTCAGACTCATTCAAAAGGAAGGCAACATATCAGCATCATTTCTCATTGGGGATTCCTAAAGAGATAACTGGGTTGTACTGACCTTGGTGCAAATAAAGTTACCAGAAGCAATTGGGACTTTTTGCTTCTTCTTATCTTTTTGGGGTCACCATCTGCTATTGTAAGGGTGATAGGCTCTGGGAATTTAAGCATAAACTGTAGAGGGATATTGGGCAATCCGGGATGCACCTGAGCTTCCTCCGCAAAGGAGCCGTTCTCCTGAGCTCCTTTTGCCAGCGGCTGAGATCTGTAATAGGAGCTGAATAAGAGAGATAATTGGAAAGGGAAAAGGGGAAGGAGAAATCAGGTAACATAAATTACATAAAGTGTTCCAGTCTGAAAGTCAAAGTTATCTCCTTGTCTACTACCTCGCCACGCTCCCATTTCCTTAAACACAAATGACACCACATCTCTCAGCCTTTTAAATAGATCTTGTGTCTGATGCCCAGTCTTCAAATGCATTGCCATCCAGCCCTGTCTGAAATAAAAGTGATTCTATCCTGAAACTAAAGGCTAGAGTGGAGTGTGTAACAAAAGGTATCCAGAGCGTTCATCTTTGTAGAAGTTGACTGCCAGATGCTGGCAGACCTGCTGTGGCTTTCATCTTCCCACCGCCGGGTTAACAGCCAAGGGCTTACCCCTTGCACCACCAGGGCTCCTTCTAGGCTGAATATAAACATTAAAAAAAAATCCACGGCCATCTAGTCAATTCTAACTACACAGAGATTTTGAGGCTGCGCTCTTTATTGGAGAAGAGAGCATCATCTCTTCCCTACAGATCAGCGGGTGGATTTTAACTGCCAACATAGGGTTAGTCATCCAAAGTTCAGTGGAAATGACACCAGGGGCTGTCTAGGTCTAATAAACACTGTTTAATAGCCCCAACAGGCAAACAATGATGGTTTTCTAAAAGTTGCAATTCTTCCACAGTAAGAATTCACGTGAAATGGACATTTGATGATAGCAATTCTAAAATGTTTATTGTATTCATGACAGGAGTACCGCAAAAGTTTAATCACTTGCTGTGTTTCATATTTAGAAATGTATTCCTAGAGGTGTACATTTAGCAATGATAAGAGATCAGGATATATTTTAGCATTAAAAGTTTTCCAGCAAAAAGGCTGAAATTTAGGAGTATGTGGTATATACCATGTCTATAAACTATTATAAATTGTCTCAATATATTTGCAAATTTGATTATGGCAATTCTAATCTGGATTAAATTTATCCCTCCCTGCTTTCTCAACAATGCAGTTAAAATCTTTATGATGCTGATTATAATCCTCCTTGAGCATGGGTTGTTTGTCTTATGTTAAAATGGTTGAATTACTGTAAGGTGTATTTTGAATCAATCTCCAATAAAATATGCGGTCAGTGCCCAGCGTCAGCAAGCCAGTTCTGACTCTTACCTAGCAACCCTGTGCACAACAGAATGAAATACTGGCAGGTCCGGCACCAGCCTGACAATGGCTGCTGTTGAACTCCGTTTTGCAGCCACTGGATCATTTCATCTTGATGAGAATCTTCCTCCCCTTTGTGACCTTCTACTTTATCAAGCAGGCTGTCATTACAAGAGACTGGTCTTTCCTTATAACATAGCAAAACTCTCCCTTTCAAGGATTCCAGATTGAGTTTGTCCAAGACATGTGTGCTTGTTTTCACAGTCCAGGGTTCTTTTAGTAATGTTCTTTATCAACTCCATAATTCACGTGTATCAAACCATCTCAGCTTTCCTTAATCTTTGTCATTTTCTCATATATATATGGCAATTAACAATATCATGGGGTCAAGAGCATCTTATTAATAAAAGTGAAAAGTTTGCTCCTTAGCAGTCTATAGAGGTCAGTACAGCAGTTTTTTTTTTTCAAATATGGTATGTGATTTTATTTGTTAATTGTGGATTCAACTAAAATGAAATCCTTACACCTCTATTTTTTTCTTTGTTTATGCTTATGTTGTCTATTGATCCAGATGTAAAGATTTTTATTTTCTTTACATTGAGTTGTAATCCATATCGAAAACCTGCACACTTTGATGTTTATTAGCAAGTATTTCAAGTCCTCCTTACCGTTAGCAAGCAAGCGTGCATCAGCAACATAGTGCAGGTTGGAAATAAGACTTCCTTTAATTCGGGGGCCACATTCTTCTTCAGAGAGCCCTGCTTGTTGGAGCATTTGCTCAGCATACAGATTGAATGAGTTTGTGAAAGGTTACGACCCAAGTGCACACTTTCTCTTTCTTTAAATCAAGCAGAATTCCCTTGTTATTTTCAAATAACAGCCTCATGTTCTGTGTGCAGGCTCTGAAATAGCACAATTAACTTTTGGAATGTCCTATTTTTCACGATGTTAATCATTATGGTCTATGATCCATACAACAGCATGTCTGTGTAAAGTCAATAAAACACAACAAACAGCTTTCTGATATTCACTTCTTTCAGCCAAGCTTTAGCTGATGTCAGAAATTATATTCTTTATTTTAAGTTCCTTGGCTGAATGCAGCTTGAATTTTTGGAAGCTCTCTGCAACCACATTTAAATTATCTTCAGCAAAATTGTATTTGCTTGTGATATTAATGATATTGTTGGATAATTTGCTGCATTCTGCTTGGTTGGCTCTCTTTGGAATGAGCATAAATTTGGATCTCTCCCATTTCAGTTGCCAGGTAGCTGTGTTCTAAATGTCTTGGCATAAACAAGTAAGTGCTTCTAGTACTTTCTCTGTTTGTTGAAACAGTCAATTGGTATTCCAGGCCTGGAACATTGTTTTCCAACCACTGATTTCAGTGTCATCTGGGCATTTTCCTCCCATCCCTTTGGTTCTTGATCCTACACTACTTTTTGAAATGTTTAAACTTCAAGGAATTCTTTGTAGTGCATTCTCGGTGTATTTCTTTCATCTTCTTTTGATACTTAACATTTAATAATTTACCTGCAGGATACATCAATAGAGCATCTTGCAGGAGGAGGAAGCTCTTTCAGCCTCCTAAATTGTGAAAAATAAGTTCATGTTTGTTAAAACCATCTGCTTGTGGAATTTTTGTTACAGCACTATAGATAACTAGGATATATCTATATTTTTGTAAAAGATTCTTATTTTGCTATAAGCTATTTCAATGGTGACCTTCTAAACAGTGACTAATTCATGAAGGCTGGGCACACAGTGGTAGGGAGCTATGGTGTAAATCTAATAGTCTGTGGTCCACAGGCAGCAGTCGCTCTGTGGGAAAGAGATGAGCATTTGACTTCCGTAAAGATTCCAGCTTCAGAAACCTTATGGGGCAGTTCTACTCTGTTTTAAAAACCTGCTTCTGTTTAGAATCTGTATTTACTCTGTGGCACCAGGGGTTTCTCAATATGGGCCTCTTGCAGTACAGTGGTTAAGTGTCTGGGTAGTAAAAGAAAGGTTGGGGACTTTCAAGCACAAGCCATTCCACAGGACAAAGCTGTAGTATTCTGCCTCCGTAAAGATTAGTCTTGAATACTTTGGACATTTCTTCTTTGTCCTATAAGGGGTCTCTATGAACTGGAAATGATTTGATGATGACAGAATGAATTTCTCCATGAGTTGTGGACTGCCTGGCATAAAGTAAAAGCGATGCATGTTACTACAACTAAAAATGCACTTACAGATTTTTGCAAAAGTAATAAGTAATTCATTAGTATATTTGCTTCTTAAAACTCAACTCTATTTTCCTTTCACACACACGCACCACAAACAGAACTACTGATATGCACAGGATATTATTTTCATTGTTTTCAATGTTGCAGAGATAATAACTGAGTTAGTTTATCGTGCCAACCTGGCAGATAAACACATGTGGGATTAATTGAAGGGCAGGATAAATGGCTCGGTGAGCCTCACCTTTCTAGTTCTCAGGTCTCTTGCTTTCTGATGGTCGGACCAGGGTGCAGTTGCCTTAGCCAGCTCCCTGCTTCAGCTGGCAAGGCTGACTTCCTGCAAGACCTCCCTGAGCACCCATGCTAGAGCACCCATGTGGAGACCCCTGCCAGTGCTGAGATGCTTACACATTCACCGACTCAGCTTTCCTCCTGCAGGAGGCATCATTGCATCCGCTCTGTGAGATGGAGAAGGACTTTGTGGATTGGTGTTGGACATATGGGTTAATGGGTTAATGTTGGACTTGTGGGCTTGGGCAGCACTGGGTTGGGATGCTTTCTTGATGCACACTTAATCTGTATATAAAACTCTGTCTTATACATTAGTTTCTGTGGATTTGTTTCTCTAAAGTACCAAGAATAACACAATAGCTATGATATAATTTTATTAAATATGAAACTATATTAACCATTGAAGTAAAATCTAAATTTTGTTTAGATTTTCTCAATATATATATTTTGGCTTCCTAAGAACTATAATTTCATTTTATAAATTTTATTATGTAATTATACACTAGTAAAAATCCATGTACTTTCTTTGAATTTGTATAAAGGTAAGGTTTATTTATTCCCCTAAATATGCTGCATCCATTTGCTATTCCATTTTATTTTCATTTCTACTAATCTCTTTGTAAGATATGGAATTCAGTGTTTCATTCAAAGTCAGTGTTGATAATATATGAAATAGTGGTACAATACTATGATTTTTTTAAAGTTACTTTTGATAAAACTCAAGCTCATGGCAACACATGTGTGGTGTTCAGTGGCCGATTCATCAGAAGTAGTTTGTAAAAAAAAAAGAAGTAGTTTGCCAGGCCTTTCTTCTGAATGCCTGTGAGTGGACTCAAATCTCTATGCTGTCTATGTATAGATGAGCTCTTCACCCACTGCATTGTGAGGAAAATAATAATATGATAAACATATTAAATAATAACCATTGCTCATTTTAGCAATTATAATTTTAAGTCACTTGCCATTTTGATTGTTTTATTTTTTATCTATTGTGCATGAGTGATAATTAAGCAAAAATAAATACATAAATAAAACTATTTAAAATTATTTCTGTCCCCTTTTTTGTGAGAAATACAATCGTAGATTTAAAACCAAAATGGTTAAATTGACTAACACTGTTGAAATGAGTATTCAAAACTGTAATATTCATTGCACCAGCCATGTTAATTTTATGAAGTCATTTATCATACTTTCCTTAAGTGCATAACTCTTCTATATGAGACTATTGCAATGTATCTGAATGAAAACTCCCTATTATTGACTCAATACTGACTCATTGTGATGACATATGACAGCATAGAACTGCTTCTGTGAGTTTCCAAGGCTAACTTTCACCAAATATAGAGCCCTGTCTTTCTCCCTGAGAGCCCTGGTGGTTGGGCAATGCCAAGCTTGGGGACTGCAGCCCAACGTGTAGCCATTGTGCCACTAGGGCTCTACAAAAATGTCTTGGCATAATGTGGAAGTACAGAACCTGAAATACATGTGGAAGTGGATGGCAATTCGGTGGTGTCTCTCTCTTTCTCTTCTATTTTTTTGTATTGGCCTTTTCCCCTCCCCCCTGCTACATTTGCATGAAAATATTTTCTTAGCTATTGAGAATAATGGTCTTTTTGTGATTGGCTTATTTCAGTTAGCATAAGATCCTTCAGGTTCATCCATGCTACGTTGTTTCACAGAATTGTCCTTATTCTTCAACACCGGGTAGTATTCTATTGTGTGTTTTGTACCATAGTGTGCTTACCCAGTATTCACTTGTTGCTTTTAAGTTGTTTTCATGTTTTTGCTATTATGAATCATGCTTCATAATTATCATGAATTAAGATGAGTGTGAAACATATTTTGAGAAATTTAATTATGGTAGTTCCAATAGGGCTACTAGTTATAATAAGGGTTGTTTGCTATGTGATTACACCTGGGCTTGGATGTTATATTTTTTATTTCAGTACACTAATTAAAAGTGCGTTTTCACATGTCAGATAACCAGATTTATGGAATTCAATGAGTCGAACGATGAAAATGTGAACTCCTGGAGGGGTAAAGGAGCCACCCTGTGGCACAGCGGCTTCTGACCTCTGCTGCTAGTAACCAGGCCAGCAGCCTGATTCCCCTTCTGGAGAAAGCTGTGGTGGCTCTCTCCTGCATAGGTGAACAACTTCGGAGCGTAGGAGCTCTTCCCTCTCCCTCACAGGTGGGCCCACCATCCGTCTGGCCAGTCTGTTGTACAGGGTGGCTTACACGTTGCTGTGATACTGGAATCCATGCCACCAGGCTTTCAAATGCCAGTAGGACCCCCTATGGTGAGCAGATTCAGCAAAGCTTTCAGAGTAAGGGCTAAGTATAAAAGATAGACCATCCACTTCCACTGGGTTAGCTACTGAAAACTGTGAATGCCAAAAGGTTACTGTCAAATGCACTGCCAGAAGTTGCCTCCCAGGCTGGAGGCACTTGAAACTCCACTGGGGAAGAGCTGCTTTGAGGAATTAGATGGAGCAGAGCTTTCGAGTCTTTCATCTGCTAATGTGATGTGACTGAAAATTACAATAAACCATTGAAAACATGCATGAATACTAGGGATATGTGTAAGGAGTTTAAATATAAGATAATTGGAAGTATTCAAAAATGAAATGGAATACATAAAGACAGATACTGGAGTTTAGAGAAACGTATAGGCTGTGATGGGCCATTTTGAATCAGAAGACCATATGATTTACTCTGCTTGGAAAAACACATCCAAAAGGAATGGGCTCATATTCATTGTCAAAAGCAATACTTCAAGATTTATCTTGAAGTAAAAATTCTGTCGGTAAGAGGTTAATATCTATAAGACTACAGGGAGCCCAGTTAATACAATCATCATTTTAATTTACACACCAATAGCTAAAGCTAGCGATTAATACATTGAAAAATCATACAATTTGGGAGGGACTGAGATTCCAGTCAAACATGCAATTTAAGTTTCATTAATAGTTACTGGTGGTTGAAATGCAAAAGTTAGAAATAAAGAGGAAGGATCAGTAGTCGGAAAATAAAGCTTTGATCATAGAAAGAAGCTGAAGCTACCTCATAGAATTTTATAAGACCAATGATTTCTTCATTGCAAATAGTGTTTGCAGTGACAAATGGTCACTATTATAAGGATTTAGTCAGATGGAATACAGAGGAATCACATTGGGTAGATCAGTGGGAAGAGGCAAGGGTGAAGCTCATATCAACAGCCCAAGCAAGGCAAAGGAAATGCAACCTTCTCTACCTGTTTTCAGACCAGTCCCTAAAAATGACACTGTGCTTCTAAGAATTCAGCAAAAACAAAACAAGACAGCAGCAGCATAAAAAAAAAACCCAGGAAGAGCCTCCACAATATGGGTTAGCACGGGGATTGCGACTGTGAGCTCCAACATAGCAATTGTGCAGGTGTTCCAGCATTAGACAAGGTTTCCTTCCTTAGTACATAGGCTTGTCATGTGCCACAGAGGCTCACAGGCACCTAACAACAGCAGTGGCAGCGTCACCCACAAAAACCATAAGGTTACTATGAATTAGAATCTACACCATGACAGTGAGTTTGCATTTTTAACAGTTCAAACTCACTAGCTGCTTCTTGAGAGAAAAATGAAGCAGTTTGTGTCCATAAAGATTTACAATGTCGGGAACCTTAAGGGACAGTGTGTTGCTATGGGTATGAATGGGTACACGACTATAGTTCTCAGTACTTAGTTAACTTTCGCCATGGGATCTTAAAGCTTTTATTGTCTTAGATAGAGTTTAGGAAGTAGATGAGTGGGGTACGATTCATTATGGAGTAGTTTCCTTTAGGCCGTTTCCTAAAGTGGATTGATTCATAAAACCCCTTTTGCAATACAAGACACCATGTTTGAATTGAAAGCTAAAAAGACACTGATGAAAACTCTAGCAATTGTATACCGCAGAGTTACTTGGGAACATGGGAAGCAAGTGTAAAGGGGTCATGGTCCTGAAGGGGGTGGGGACAAGTGTTCATAGTCTCTGAACCTGACTAAAGCCAAATACATCCCATCCAAACTCAGTCATCTAATTGATTGTAATGCCCAGTGGCACAACAAAGGATTTATGAGACAATAAATCCTTACATAAGCAGATTTTGTTGTTGTTGTAAGGCACCATTGTTTAAATTCAGACCCGTAGCAAACCTATGCACAACAGAATGAAACACTGCATGGTCCTACACCATCGTCATAATTATTCCGATGCCAGAATCCATCCATAACATCAGTCCATCTGGTTGAGAGCCTTCTTCATTTTTACTGCCACTCTACCTTCCCAAGCAAGATGTCCTGCTCCAGGGATTGGCGTTCCTTGACACATCCAAAGTATGTAATACTAAGCCTTGCCATCCTTGCTCTGAAGACCACTCAGGCCTTGATTCTCTGAGAGAGATCAGTTTGTCTTTTTAGCAGACAGTGATATTTTCAATATTCTTCTCCAGCACCACAATTCAAATGCATTGATTCTTTTTTGTCTTTCTTATTTAATGTCCAACTTTCACATGCATACTAGGCAATTGGAACTACCATGGCTTTGGTCAGGCGGACCTTAGTCCTTAAAGTCACATCTTTGTTTTCCAATACTCTAACGAGTACCGTGCAGATTTACCTAACGCAACTTGTCTCTTGATCTCTTGAATACCGCTCCCATGAGCATTGATTGTGGATCCAAGAAAACCAAAATAGCTGACAACTTCAATCTTTCCTTTATTTATCATGATGTAAACTACTGATCCAGTTAAGAAGACTTCGGTCTTCCTTACATTGAGTTGTAATCTCTACTGAACACTGCGATTCTTGATCTTCATCAGCAAGTCCTCCTCACTTTCAGTGAGCAAGTTTGTGTCATCTGCATATGGATGGTTGTTAATATGCCTACCTCATTCCTGATGCCATGTTCTTCTTCATATGATCCTGCTTCTCTAATGATTTGCTCAACATACATATTGACTAAGTGTGGCTAGAGGAAAGGACCCTGAGGCACATCTTTCCTGGTTTTAAACACTGCAATAGTCCCTTGTTCTGTTCACACAACTACCTCTACTTTTGTATTCCTTTGTTTTGTTTACATAACTATCAACATAACCTGAGGGTCTCATTTATCACCATCAGAGTTTAGGGTGTTTTGACCAACCTTGTGGTTCAGCAGCTCAAAGACTAACCAAACGTTGTTCAATTCGAAACATGGTAGCCTGTGAGTAGTGGCCATTTAATGTGGCCCCTCCATCCATAGTTATTTATACATGACTCTGGACTTGAAAATCCTGGTCTTATTTTGGAGGACATTTTGGAGGACCTTGGGAAGACATTTTCTGCTATGCTGATGGACAGGGTTGCATTGAGCTTGAGATCTGACCTTGGTGGAGGACGTAGGCCAAACGAAGTCCTTTGTGTCCTTGAGGGGATCATTAGGATTCCACTTCAGTAGTGGATATGAACCAGAAAACACTGTTTCATTATTTTTTAACTAAAAAAGTTTTTGACATGCTGTTTTCTTGATGATATCCTTAAAACCCACACTGTAGTACTGACTGTGAACCAGGTCAGACTGCTTGTTTTGCTTGTAGACACAATGGTGCCATCATATAGAGCTACACACATCACCTCACATGGAAAGCTGGACCTCTACTTCTTAAGGGCCCTTGATAGAACAAGAAGACCATGTGATAAGATAGGTTTATTGTGCCAAATAGGAACATGTTGGTGTAGTTTAGTCAAATCACAGCTTGATTGGAGGGTGACCGAGGTAAATATTTTGCTCTGCAGTGAAGGCTGGTGGATGCCATGCATCCCTTGAGTTTGAGATCCCATGCTGCCTGCCTTGCTAAGCTCCTGAGCTACTGGCTGTTACTGCCACACCCTGCTCTTTGCTTCCTGAAGCCCAACTTTACTTGTCTTGCCTAAGGGAAAACTCTGCTGTCTGCTTCCTTGACCTTGGACCAGCAGCCCATGAGAGTTGAAGTACTTTCAGTATATTAACTGTTCCAGGAAAGTGAGTTAAACTGAGTCCTCTAAACTGCTTGCTGTGTGGACTAATTAGCCTGCATATTCTTCTTGTTGTATAAATAAATAAATAAATAAATAAATAAATAAATAAATAAATATATATATATATAATGAGAGCAGTATTCAAGAGATCAAGAGACAAATTGCGTTAGGTAAATCTGCACGGTACACACACATATAATTTATAACTGTTCAGGTTTTGGTTCTCTAGAGAACCCTGCCTAACACAGACCAACTCTAGCTTTTTAGTATTTTTGGATTCGGTCTCTGAACCTTGCATTTGGTTCAACTTTCTCTGACTCTCGGAGGGTCAGAGGAAATGTGAGATATTTCCTCAAAGTTTTGAGAGTTTCTTTAGGATATTGCATAGAATCACAGAACACAGAGACACAAGGAATATACTCAAGGGATAAGCAGGAGAAAAATCTAGCAAAATTGTACCTTGAAAGACCTGGACAGGTGGAATATCTCCTATCTCCAACTCCTTGGAACTAGTGAGCTATTAATCCTTATAAAAGAAATTATTGCCACAATGTTCCGGAAAAAAGGGAAGATTTTTTTTCTTTTTTAACTAAATATAGCTACAAGTTTAATCACCTTCATGAAATGATTGTTTAGTCACGGAGGGTAGAAGGAAGGTGGGGTAGAAACGGGGAACCCATTATAATGATCTACATATAACCTCCTCCCTGGGGAATGAACAACAGAAAAGTGGGTGAAGGGAGTTCGACATTGGACAGTGTAGGACATGACAAAATAATAATAATTTGCAAAGTATCATGGGTTCATGAGGGAGGGGGATAGGAGTGGAAAAATGAAGAGCAAATATCAAGGGCTCGAGTAGAAAGCAAATGTTTTGAGAAAGATGAGGGCAACAAATGTACAAATGTGCTTGACATACAATGCATGAATGTATGGATTGTGTTAAGAGTTGTATGAGCACCCGATAAAATGATTTTAAATATTGTTTAGTCAAAATCATGCACACACTGCAATGGAGACAATTCCAACTCATACTTAACTTTTCATAGGGTTTTGGAGGCTCTAAGTATGGAACAGATTCCTTTTCTCTCTCCCATATAGCAATTGGTGGGCTTGAACTCCCAATCTTTAGGTTAGCATTCCAACACTTACCCAACAGTGCCTTCAGGACTCCATAGAGACAGAAAAAGTTATGGTGAATTCAAGACAGACATGCAGGGCTGTCTGATAAAAACAAGGGATTGGGATGGGATTGGAGACATGAAAGTTGGAGGTGGGGGAGAAGATTCAAGTACTAGTCTTTCTGAGAGCATGGTCTGAGTTCAAGTCCACAACTCAGACAGCGTTCATGAGAATCTAAAGTCAGCTAATGTCACCCAACATACAGATTAGATTATCTACCAAAATTCATGTGGTTAATTTAATATCCAAAAACAGGTATTTCATCAGATTTGTAGGTGAAAATTTGATCTTTTCTTTTTAAAAGTAAAATGAGTCAATAGACAAACAAATAGTCAAACAAATCAAGAAGCAAAGATGGAAAAAATTAAATAGTAATGAAACAAATATAACAGAAAATGAAGGAATACTCATAACAGAACAGACGTTTCTGAACACCTTTTAATAGATCTATTTATAACCTTAATTTCTTCCTAATCCTCATGATCACAAAAAAGTATTCTGGAATTTCCATTATGCTCAAAGCTATCTGTAGTTTTTTATGATCCATACAGTCTAAAGCCTTAGGCAGTCATTAAAACCCAAGTAAACCTCTTTCTGGTATCTTCTGCATTCAGCCAAGCTCCTTCTCACATTAGCAGTGATATTCCTAGTTCCACATACTTTTCTGAACCCAGCCTGGATTTCTGGCTGCTCTTTACCAATATACTGCTTCAATGATTCTTGGATGATCTTCAGCAAACTTTTACTTGCATTTCAGGTCAATTATATTATTCTCTATATAATGCATTCTGTTGGATAATCTTTCTTTGGAATGGGTACAAATATGGAACTCTTCCAGTTAGTAGCAGTATTTCAAATTTCAAATAGCAGTATTTCAGTATTCCAAATTTCTTGGAAAACACTAGTGAGTGCTTCATCAGCTTGTTGAATCATTTCAATGAATAGTCCTTCAATTCCTAGAGCCTTGCTCTTGCCTAGTGCCTTACGTGCAGCTTGACCTTCTTTCTACACTTCCACTGGTTCTGACTCATACACTTCCTTCCTCTTGAAATGTTTGATGTCAAGTAATTATTTTAGCTACAGTGACATTCTTGTAATCTTGCCATCCTCTGTTGTTGTTTTGTGAATCATTTAACACTTTGCTCATAGAAACGTTCAATGCTGAAACTTAAGGTTTGGATTTTTTCCTTCAGTGATTAATTTAAGATATGTTGAGTGCATTTTTTTTTACTTTTTTTGTGTACTAACTCTGGGTCTTTGCATATTTCATTATGATTTGTGTTCCCAGTGAAAACTTCTGTTGAGTTTTTTGACCTTTGTTCCATTTACCTCAGTAGGTAGTGGTTACACATTGGGCTGTAATCCAGGTGGTCAGTCGTTCAAAACCACTAGCCACTCTGTGGAAGAATAACTGGGCTTTTTACTCCTGTAAAGATTTACAGTCTTGGAAACCCACAGAAGGGTGCTATTGAGCATTGGCTCAACGGCAATGAGTTTGAGAGACCCTAAAATTAAGTGTTAGTTTCAGTTTCTTCTCATATCCATTTTGATCTTATCTGTTGTCCCTATATTTTTAATGACCTTTTGCTTTCTATGTGTATGAAGTTTTCATTTCATCCCATAGCTAATCAGGCCTTTTGTCTTAGTGTTCAATGTATTACATCTGTTCTAGAGATATTCTCCAAATGCAGACAGAATATACTTAATGTGGTATTTCGCCTCTTGTGGACTTGTTTTAATTTTCTTCAGCTTCAACCTGAGCTTATGTATGAGCAATTGGTGGTCTGCTCCACAGTTGGCTCCTGGTCTCATTTGGACAGCTAATTCTGAGCTTCTCTATCATCTGTTCTCACAAAGGGAGTCAACTGGTTTTCTGTGTCCTCCGTCCGGAGGAGTCCACCTGTATACTCACCTCACGTGTTGTGGAAAAACAGTTCTTGTAATCAAGAAATCATTGATCATTGCAAAATCCAACCAGCTTCATTTCCAACCCCAAGGCCATATTTCCCAATTACTGTTCCTTCTTGGTTTTCAATTTTGGCATGAAATCATCAGTAATTATCAAGGCACCTTGATTGAAAGTTTGATGAATTTCAGACTGAAGATGTTGGTAGAATTCTTCATTGTGTTTTTTTAATCAGTATCTTCAGGGCTTGGTACAAAAACTTGCTTGGTGGTTATATTGGCTGGTTTTCCTTGTATTCAGATCTATGTTATCTTATCGCACACAGCATTGTACTTCAAGATAGATCTTCAAATGTCCATGTTGATGATGAGTGCCACCTCATTCCTCTTGAGTTGATTATTCCTAGCATCACAAACCATGTGAGTTTCTGACTCAACTTGGCCCATCAGCCCATTTGAATCACTAATGCCCAGGATATTATTTTATGTATTCCATTTTATTTTGATGACATCCAGTTTTCTAAGATTAATATGTCATGTATTCCACATCCTAGTTAACAGATGTTTGTACCCATTTCTTCTGAATTTGAGCAGTACCCCATCAGCAAATGTACGCTTTACTTCATCCATGTCATGATGGCCAATTGTACTTTGAGAAAGTAGGTCATATTTTAGGTGCCTTTCAACCTGAGGAGCTCATCTGCTATTATCTCTGACAACGTTGTGCTGTTACGCACGGGATTTTCAAGATCTGACAATCTTCAGATGCTTTATATAAGACTCTCAGCAGTTGTTTTCTGGAGTGGATGACCTGTTCTTTCTTTGTAATCTGTTCTTACACTTGAAGTCCTGCTGAAATTATTTGAAAATACCAGTGACATAACTTCCAGGATCACAGCCCACTATGACAAACTGATAGGCAAGTGGCGGACAAAACATTTGAAACAGAGAGGGGAAAATATACCACATGATTTAAATATACTTCAGTGACATAGCATTCAACCCACATATATTGACTTCTTTTAGACACAATTGAATAAAAAAAAGAATGATATATATGTCCTTTAAAGTGATTTGAACACTGACTTGATTTTTATATGAATTGATTATTTCCATATGTGAGCAGAATAGTAGTTTTTGGTATATGTTATGGATATTTGTAAAAATATGTTTGCAAAATAATATTTAATATATTTGATTTGCTTTAACATAATAAAGGGGGAAATGGATTTAGAAGAACTCAAATTGATAATTATTTAAGCTGGGTAAAATGTACATGACATCTTATATATATTCTGTTTATTTTTTATACATGAAATATTCACTAATGAGTAATTATATGAATAGATTTTTATTCTTACAACTTTTTAAGCTATGTATCATCATTTGCATATACATCCATAGACTATATAATCATCTTAATTAGAAATCACTTATGGAATGCAAACTGTCTTTTTTCAAAAGAGAAATTAAGCCCTGAATTGATTAATTTGCTTGGAATATCTGCATACTTCTCGATAAATATGAAAATTCTATTCTTCTGAAATTCAGTTCTTCTGGCTTCTAGGACATAAATATAAGAGTTGGGTACTTATTATTTAATTATGTTTTAGACAAAGTGCAGATCTAGATAATAATAGATTAAAACAAAGAAACAAACTTTATAATAAGCGATACACCATATGAGCAGTTTGTTAGTTTTTTCTTTTCCCCCAAACTTTTAAATTAGATTTCATTTAAGAAGCTCTAAATTCAGATTCTTCTAGTTGCTAGAGCAACAAAAGCAGAGTAAAAAAAAATCTAGAATAGAAACAGTGGGATGTATCCTTCATCTTTCAATCAAGACAGCATGCCTCAGAAGCACCAGGTGCCATCCTGAGACAACAGGCTGATTGGGACTTATTATATAGTTATCATTTGTACATGAATTATTTACCACAACAGAAATGGAGGGGTATAAGTTAAAACATAGAAATAAGAATACTCTCTTAATGTCATATAGGTTTTGTTGTTTATTTAAAACTTTCCTATAAGTCATTTAAAAAGCCCAGTGGTTTAGGTGCTTAAATGCTAACCAATAAATCAGCAATATGAAGTCTCCAGATGATATAAGGGGGATAACTGTGATAATCTGTTTCTTTAAAGATGACAGCTTTGGAAGTTCTAAAGGTCAGTTCTGTATTGACCTTAATGGTCAGCTCTACGTCACTGGTTTAGGTAGTTTTTTTTTTTTTTTGATAATTCTTCTAAAGCATGCCATAGTCTCTCTCATCAAAATCATTACACTGTACTAGAAAAGAGTTGTCAGATACTTCATTTCACTGGGATCCAAAACAAGCCCCAATGGGAGCTATAGGCATAGTATCAAATGACACATCACATTGGACAAGCCTGCTGAAAAATGAAACAACATACAAAAAATGACTTACTTAAGAGTTAAACATTGGAGATGCCACTCTGAGGGCTAATGTGTGGCTGATCCAAGCCATGGAGTTTTAAATCACCTCATAGGTGTAAGAGAGCTGGCCAATGGATAATAAGTATTAAAGAAAAATAAATTATATTTTATTAATCATTTTATGGAGAGCTCTTACAGATATTAGAACAATGTATGGTCTAATTAGATCCAGATTAATTGTACAATTGCTGCCACCATCAGTTTCTATCTTGAACTCTTTGGCATTGATGAAGATTATTGATTATCAACATGGACTGCTAAAAGAACAAATGAAATTGTCCTAGAAGAAATGTGGCCAGAATGCTTAGAAATGAAAATGACAAAAGTGTGTCTCATGCACTTTGGACGTGCTACCAGGAGTGATGAGTCCCAGTCATTGTGTAACCTGCTTGGTAAAGCAGAGGACCAGAGACGGAGGGAAGGTCATCAGTGACATGGGCTGACACACTAGCTTAAGCCAGGGATCAAGCATTGCAAACATGGTTACTGTGCCACAGGACCTGGCAGGAATTCAGACTATTGAACGCAGGCTCCTTTCAATTTTTAAAATTTTTCTGCATATCAGAATTTTAAAAAATAAAAACAACTTAAATTTTAGACATATAATTTTAATATATAATATTTATACAGATTGTAAATGTCCCTCATTATTCTTTCATATGAAGGGTTTTACCAGCCTAAAGAGATACTTTCTGTGTACAACTATGTATCTTTTAAGTGCAGTCTTGGAAACCAATGGTGTAGCACTGCTACACACCAAAGGACACAGGACATCCCTTATTAAAAAGTGGATGAGACAGCTATTCTAGTGAACCAGGTTGAAGAAGCAAATGCCATTAAATATGTCCATATGAAACTAATTGGTAACTTTGGTTAGAACACTGCAGATGATGCAGGAAATGCATGTTTGTGAATGTATAAAGCAGTGTGTATGACAACACAGCAGCAAGGAAGAGCTCTTTGTAGAAAGGCTGGAAAAAGGGATTTTCACTAAAGAAAATTAACTTCTTGTCAACTGCCCAAACAAATAGAATTTACTATCTCTACTGGTTAGATTTTATATCAATCCTTTGGATAAAGTTCAGCCTATAAATCAGGTCACAGCCGATGACACAGCCTAGCGACAGTGAGGAAGCTGAGCCCTCTCTTGCTCTTTGTCTTCCTGCTTGACTGGGTTCCATGTCTCACATTTGGCGCCAGGAGACCACGTGACTTGGCATTCCAGTGTGTGTATGTTACTCTGCACCCACTTGCCTGTGACCTCCCAGCTGCTCGAGCTGCCTTCCTGTTTGATTGACCAGGAACCACCAGTATCTGACCCACTGATTTGGAATGAACTGTGTAGGGCTACTTTGTTAATACAAATGTATTTCTTGTTACAAAGTTCTTTCTTATACATGCATGAGTGCCACTATTTTCTACAGAAAACTCCGACTCAGTCTTTCTGGGCATCATAGTGAATTTTAATATACTGAAGGGGTGTTATTCCCATTTCCATGCAGCATGCCAAAAGCTAGTTACAACTCTTTCAGTGGGGCATAAAAATCATTAATAATCATGAAAATGCTTTGTTTGGTTTTGTTTTTCTTCTCTTTTCATTGTGTGCACGTGCGCCTGTGTGTGTGTTTTCTTGGCGAATTCAAGCATATCTTCTGTTGGGTAGTTTACAGCTATTATCTATTACTCCATCTTGTGAAGCGATGCAAAGACAATTTTCCTTCTGTGCCCTAGAATGACCAATGACCTGGTTTCAAAACTGTCATGGAATTTTTCTCAGTAGAATCATCGAGTTATTCCATTATTTTCTCTAAAAGGAGTTGATGCAAAATGTTCTTCCAGTTCCAGGATACCTACAATCTTGATATCTCTTTCCAGTGGACTTCACGGCCATCCAAAGTCACTGCAGTGTCTTCTAACAATAGATTCTTCTCTTGATAATAAGATGTGTCTTGACCTTGATTTTGTAAGTAGCGAATGGGCCTTAGTCGACTAACCCCCACCACCTAGAAGTTGCTCGCATTGATTTGGTGACACCCAACAAAAATAATATCCAGAGTTAGAAAAATAGGACTCATATATACTTTTATAGGACTGACAAAGACAAAATAGCAAATATGCCACAACAGGACGCTGTTGTTGGTGACCAGCAAGCTGGTTCCAAGTAATAGCAACCTTAGGTACAGTGGAATCAAACACTACCTGCTTCTGTGTCGCCCTGACGATGGTTGTTATGTTCAAACCCACAGTTGCAGATGCTCTGTCACTCCAGCTTGTGAAGGGAATTCCTCTTTTCTCTCACCTTCTACTTCACTGTGCATGATGTTCTTTTCCAGGGATCAGCCTCACGTGACAGCCTGTCCAAATTAGGTGAGACAAAGTCTTGCAATCCTCACTTCTAAGGAGCATTCTGGCTGTACTTCTTCCACGACATAGTTGTTTATTCTTCTGGATTTCTATGGTGATTTGTCAACATCCTAATGCAAATACATTGATTCATCTTTGATCACATTTCATTGTTCTACTTCCACATGCACATAGAAATGCCAAGGTTTGGGTCAGGCATACTAGTCTTCAAAGTAACGTTCTTGCTCTTCAACAATGTAAAGAGTTCTAGTGAAGCATATCTACCCAAAACAAAACAATATGTAACTTGTATTGCCCAATCATATGCATTGCTGCTTCCATTATAGTTGTGTTTTGATCCACACAAGATGAAACCCTTTACAACTTCCATCTTTCCTCCATTTAGCAAGATGATGCCCGTGGGCCCCGTGGTGAGGACTGTGTTTCCCTTGTATCTATTCGTTTCCTTTGCAATACCTACAGAAGACTATGATGTTTGGTCTTTGTTTTGAGTGCTGATATTGAGCTTCTCCACTGTCATTTTGATTTCTGTATATCTTATCTGATGAAGTAGTACACTTCATAGTCACTATTGATGTTGTTGAAAAGAATGGTAGTTTCCCCTGTGGAGACTGCCAATGGTGAGTGGACATGGGAGGGGAGAGAAAGTAACAGACTAGGAAGGTGATGGATGTTACCTCTGATGTAATGGAAACCAGGGAAAAGAGTGAATAGGGGATAAAAAGAAACTCTTCCTTCCCATCATTTATTGGGGGATCTTACAGCTCTTATAACATTTCATACATCAATTACATCAAGTATATTTGTACATATGCTGCAAGCATCATTTCCAAATCATTTTCTGCTTGATCCCTTGATACTAGATCCTTTCCCCGACTTCCCCACCTTCCCACCCACCTGTATCCACGATCAATTATATATTGCTATTTTGTTTCTTACCCTGTCCTTTGTCTCCCTTCCCCTCATTTCCATTATTGGTCCCCCTCATGGGATGGGGAGGGGCTATGCCTCCAATCTTGTGATGAGTCCTTTTCACACCCTCCCCCTCCCTGACTATACCCCTACCCTCATGATATCCCTGCTCCCATTCCTGTTCCCGAGGGCCTTATCTGTCCGGAATTCCATTGTGGACAGATCTTATTTGTATCAATGTGTGTTCTCTGGTCTAGCCAGTTTGTAAATTAGAACTGGGCCATAGTAGTGGGGAGGGGGAAGTGTTCAGGAATTAGGAGAAGTTGCTAGATGCTTATGTAGCATGAAGAAAAAATGAGTATTACAAAAGCTCTGCCCAGAGTAATTCCATTCTTAAGGGGATACCCCCTCATACACATATTTTAAAAATTGTTCCGTTTACTGAACAACAATTATATCTCAAAATATCCATGGTGGTTAAAGAAATGAGGAGCATATTAAAGTAAGTACAACATTGATGATGCCAAAAGGAGCTGAAAAAATAAAATATATATTTAAACAGAAGAAATGCAGACTTTTTCTCTTCCCAAATACGTATTTTAAGAATTTTATTTCTGTTTTATAAGGAGGTTGGTTTTTTTGATACTCATAAACAACTTACTACCTCAGGGAGCTTAATTTTTAAATGTTTCTTAAGATCCCTAAGGCTATTTCCTTCTCCTTGATGTATAACAGACACATATATTCAGCAAGACAACAAAACAAATTACTCTTTCTTTTCCATGCCTGAGTAATATCGTACACATCAGAAGGACTTTTTCTTATTAAGGTGGGAATCCACTTCCAATCCCCTACAGTCATGAATTGAATTAATATGATTACGTTCTCATTCAATCACCTAATCGAAAAAAAGGTGATATATTTTCTAATAGTTTCAGCATCTGCTGCCTTTACAGTTATTCATATACAATACCTGGTATTGATCATAAGTTAGCAGACATCAAAAAGGGTAGGTAAATGTCACTATTCATCAGATGAAACAAATATATACATCAGACTCATCTCTACATGCTACTTAGATAATTTTGTGGTGGCAGAAAATTTAAAATAAATACATAAAATGAATTGTGACTAACATTGTATAGGTTCTTAGTTCAAACGCACCCACTCTCTCGGAGGAGAGCAGCCTATCAAATTGTTTCATGAAGATTGCTGCGGAGAAAGCCCTGTGGAGCAGTCCTGCTCTGTGACACACGGGCCCTAGAATTGGAGACCAACTTGATGGCAGCTACTGACAACAGCAAGATATATGTTGAAAAGGAACGATGGAGACAAGGAGGGGAGTATAATTGCAGAGACGTGTAAATACACACAGAATAAAATTGACTACCTAAATTTGAAAGGAGCTCTGGTGGTGTAATAGTTAACACGTTAACTGCAGTGTCAGTCATTCGAAACCACCACCATCCCTGGTGGAGAAAACTGGACTTGGTACACACGCAGAGTGACAGCATTGGAAACCCAGTTCTGCTCTGTCCGACAGGGCCACTGAGCTTTTGAGTCAGAATTGACTAAATGGAAATATGTTTGGGTTTGGGTTTGGAACCTAAATTTTGAAAAATTATAGGATTTGAAATGAAGACTGCATTTTCACTCCAAATCTGATTGCAGAATACCTATCCCAACCTACACCCACTGCCACCACGTCACATACAACTCATAGTTATATTACAAAGGGTTTCTTAGATTGTAATTCTTTAGGGAAGCCGACAGACTGATCTCTCTTGCAGGGAACAACTAGTGGATTTGAACTACTAACCTTGGGGTTAGCAACCCAGTGTTTATCCGATACCACCATCAGGGGATCTTGACTGCAGATGACAGGACTAGTAAAATCACAGCTATTTCAAAGGGAAAATATTAAAATGTTCTTACACATAAAGAACACAAACCAAAAAACAAAATAGAGAGAGCACAGAAAAGAGGCCCTGTAAGACATAGTCCAATAGTATAGCTTATATAATGCCACCCAAAAGAGGAGATGTTGACCAGGAAAAAAATTGCCAGAGTTAAGAAAATAAGCATTGTAGTGGCAGTAGAAGGAGTGAAAATAACAATCAGGGTAATCGTATAGATAAATGTCAAAAATAAAATAAATGATACAAAGCTTACTTCTCAAAATTAGAAATTTTAAAACTCATGAAGAAATCGAAACTAACAATATAATTCTAATATTAATATTTGATTCACTTAGTTTTACATTCAATAAAATAAAATTTCTATAAACTTTGAATTAAGATTTTTGAATTTATTGATGCTATTTAAAGACAAAAGAAAAAGAAAATTATTTTTAAAACATTAAATAAAGGTATAATTAATAAGAAATATTTATGTGGAAAACATGAATATGGACAACATAGATCATGGACAAAGGAATTAAACGTCATATTTTCATGGCTCATAGAAATTGAAGAGGTCATGGAGGCACAATGGGTTATGTTCTGAGCTGCTGACCATGAAGATGGTGGTTCAAACCACCTAGCTGCTTTTTCATAAGGATAGGCCGCTTATTCCCTTCAAGCTTTGCAGTCTCTGACTTCCTGAGGAGCCATTCTACTAAATCTTGGTGGGATTCTAGAAGTCTCAATCCAATCAATGGCTTGGTTATTTTTTGTGAATAGATATTGAAAGAATTAAGCACAATATTCTCAGAATGCCAAAAATACACACAGAGAAGGAAAATCCAGATTGGTAACCAAAAAGTGTATATCCATCCACAGTCTTATTTATATTAAATGCAAAATGGGTGTATTTCATTCAAAAAAGATAAAAACATTTACCCAATAAATCTTTAATTAAGGGAACTTTAAATAATGTACTTCATCAGGAAATAATTATGTACAGAGTGGAAGAAGTATATTCAAACAGTTCTTGAAAGGACTTCATGATTATAAGTATCTCTCTTGCTAAATAAGAATTCATAAAGATAAAGATCAGGAAATTTTATTAAATTGTTTTTAAGTGTATAATAAATCACAGCATTAGATATTGTTCCAAGCTAGGCAAAGGACAGACAAAATACATTTTAAATAGATTTACATAATACTGTTCATATCCCTATGTGTGAAGAGCACTCATTAATAAAGAAAGCTTGGTGCAAAGATTTTTGAATAAGCATAGAATATAAGAAATAAATATACTCAAGTATGATATTTAAACTTGCCTGGGCAAAGTAACTGTGTGGTTTTGCAGTTATGATGAAATCTAATATAATGCAGTCACTTACATGATGAGATCTACTATGAGCAGATAAATTTCATAAAGAATTCATAAAGATAAAGAGTAGGAAATTTTATTAATTTGTTTTTTCAGAGTATAGTAAATTACAGCATTATAAATTGTTCAAAACCAAGAAAAGGACAGAAAAAGATTTTAAATTAATTTACATAAAACTGTTTATATCCCTTATCTATGAAGAGCACTTATTAATAGAGAAAGCTTAATGCAATTTATCTCTATGAAAATTTCCTCAGGGGTATGAGCTGTTTCTTGTATATGTGGACATTAAGCAAAGCTCTCTTGACTTTGTTAGTTCAGAACCTACATCTGGCGTATCATTCTCTCACTTCTGGTTACTTGAACTTCAACCAATGATCTGACATATTGCCTGCTGATTGTGGATTTGTCTACCTCCTCAATCACATGACCTGCCAATTGACCTTGGGTTCCATCACTCTGCTGTTTTGTGAGTCAGGAGAAGTCACCTGTTTGACACGTGACGCACCAACTTGGAACTTGCTGGCTTTTCAATTGTGTCACTCTTTTTCTTGCAACAGATCTGTGTGTGTGTGTGTGTGTGTGTACATGCGGAGAGTGAAACAAACAAATATATATATATACACACATATATACATATATATATATACATATATATATATATGTATATATATACATACTTATGCTAGCCTCACTGGTTTTACATATAAGAATACTAAATTTACTAAAATTTGATTATGTTGGTACTTACTAAAAAGTGATTATGCTGATATTGGTAAAAAACAAAAGTTCGCTTTATCTAGGAGATTTTAGCTTATTCTCTAAATCATATAATTTCATCAGAAAGGTAGGTACAAGTTGGGGAATTACTCACTGAGATCATGTTGGTTCTGACTGATAGTGACCTTGTGTAGGATTTCCAAGGTGGTGTAAATCTTTACTGAAGCAGACAACCTCATATTTCTCCCTAGAAGTAACTGGTGGATTTGAATTGTGGACCTTATAGTTAGAAGACCAACAGTCACGCGATATATCATTTCAATTTTATCCCAGATATGCATATATGTTAAAATTCAATTGATAACAAAGATTTTATCATATCTAGAGTCAATTAGTGTATTTAATAATTAAATCTATACATTTTACCTTATAAGATTGCATATTCCATTAGCACTTGAATTGAAAATAAATGAATTTGATTAATAACATGAATAAACCGAAACTAGTTGCAAAATAGTCAATGTCTTCCAGAAAACTCTGCTCCAGAGGGTTTTGTGGCTGTTTCTCTGGGACTTTGCTGCATCTTCCTTGAAGCTCCCCGCAGGGTAGCATTTCCAGGCATAGTGTCTTCCACACCTAACTGTTCCACAGGAGAAAGATGAGGATTTCTGCTTCCATAAAGGTGTAATGGCTCAGAAATCGCAGAGTGGCAGTTCTACGCTGTGCTATAGAATCTTTATGATCTAGAATTGACTCAATAGTTAGGAGTTCGGTTTGCCTTGGGTCCTTTGATAACTTCAAACTCCTGAACTTAGGGTAAGCAGCCCAACAAGTAGCCCACTATGCCACCAAGGCTTCTGAAATAAGGAAAGGATTCTTTATATGTTTTAACATGCTTTTCTCTCACGTAACCACAGAGCCTAGATAATAACCTGGTGCTAGACCAGTGTTTAATACAATTAATAGAAAGAATTAATGTACTATCTTAAAACAATTAGTAAATTAAAAGACTCCATAATTTATCCTAAACAAAACTAAATGATTTGGTGAAAAATGACTAGATATATTGGTGCATAATATATCCAGCAATTATTTACCCTACAACTCAAATGGCATGACTGGGTCCTTTTGCTTAACCTCTGTAAAATTTGTGAACGACAAGTGAACTTACTTGGGCAAGGACATGAGCTTTAAAGCTTTAATAACATCTACACATGTCTGTTGTTTATCCTATTTTTACACCCAGTTCCATATAATCATTACTATTTGCTTCAAAAAATAATAACAAATACAGCATCACTTATGAATTAAATTTATTATTAAGGTATAATTTTAGCAAGCCTACATTTTCTAAAATGGCAATTTTGTAATTGTAGTACATGTGCTTTCAATACTTTTATAGCTTTCCAGGAAACATTTATAATGAGAAGGATTGAAAATTTGAACTTATGTTAATTATAAATACGTAAATTAGAAATGGAAATATGCTTATAAAAATTCAATGTGGCATTGTTAAATTAGCCAAATGTCTCATAGATTACTTTTTAAAGTCAGTGACGAGGCCTCAATATGCTATGTAAATAAATAAGGAGAACAAAAGGGAAATACATGTAAAGAAGAGTCAAGCTCATCTTTCATATTTGATTGCTGACAGATTTGGTTTATGAGCAGGGCTGTTAACTGCAAGGTCAGCAATTCAGAATCACCTGCCACTCTGGGGAAAAAGATGAGCTTTTCCACTCCTGTGAAGATTTACAGTCTCAGAAATCCACAACCCCATTGTGTCCGATGGGGTTGCTATGGGATAGAATTCATTCAATGGCAGTAAAGTCCCTTCTTTCTCTCCTTTTCTCCCTTTCATCCGTGCTAGTTTTTAAGAAAGTGCAGGTGCTCACTCCTTTGACACAGGAGAAAAAAAAACAAACCGATCAATACCAGTAGATTGCAAGGTCCTTTAATCTCTCACATTCATTGATGGTGTTGTTGCAAGGTACTATCAATCAATATGGACTCATAGGGAATCATACATTAGAATGAAATGCATTGCTTGGCACTTACAAGCATTGCTGTAAGTCACAACGTTGTTGCAGCCACTGCGTCAGTCCATCTCATGGAAACTCTACCTCGCTTTCACAGACACTCCAGCAAGCATGCTGTGCTTCACCGGGGACGGGTACCTCCTGACGTGCTCAAAGTATGTAATGCAAAATATTGCCAGTCTCCTTTCTAAGGAGCATTTTGACTGACCTCTTCCTAGAAAAATTATTCATTCTGCTGGAAGACCATGATGTAATCAGTAGTCTTTGACAAAAATCACAATCCAAATGTGTCACTTCTTATCTTATCTTTCTTTCTAATTGTCCAGATTTTTTGTGAGTATGTGGCAACGAAAGACAACAACAATGTGGGTTGGCACAGATGAGATTTTTGATTTTTAACACTTTAAAGAGGTTTTGTAGCAAATCTGCCCAATAAAGTGTGCAGTTTGATTGCTTGGCTACTGCTTCCCTGAGTGTTGATGATGGAGCCAAGTGAAATGGAACCCCTGACAAATTCAATATTGTCTCCATTTATCACGCTGTTCCTAATTAGTCTAGTGTGAAGGTTTTTGCTTCCTCCATGTCATGGTAGAAACCATGTTAAAGTCCGTAATGAAAAACCCTTGTACTACTTACTGGTGAAGATCAAAGACAAAAACCTCTACATTAGATGACTTAAAAGAAGCAAGCACACAAACAAAAACAAGCTATTCTCATTGCAGTTTTTCAATCCATTGTTTAAACTTCTTTGGAACCATTCTGATTTTCAAAGAAATCCTTATTGTGTGAGCTATAACATTTTACATTTTAATGAATGGGTAGCATCATCAATCTTGCCAAATTTTAGATATGGTGTTGGTTGATCATGATTCTGTGCAATGGCTATAGCAAAAACACTGTGTACGTGTAGAACTGTTTTCTCTACTCTGAATCTATGTTAAACAAAATACATATTGTATTGCACTCAGTTTGGTAACGTGTCTTATTTCAAGCTTATGATTGTAAAAGAACCTTGGTGGCCTTGTCAGGTAAGCATTAGACTTCTAACCACAAGGTTGAGAGTTCCAACCCATCAATTATATCATGGGGTTGGGTGAGGGTGAGAATTAACAGCCACAAGAATTAGAGTCTCAAAAAACATTATGTAAGCTGACTGTAATGGAATGCCTCCTTCTTTGTTTCTTTTCTTTTCTTTTTTTGAGGCTGTACAGATGTTACTCTTGACTCAGTAAACCCTTTCATATATATATTTCCCTTTTTATCTTCATAGTCACAACTAATCTCAGTGAGATCAAATGATAGGGACTCTGTTATGTTGCTTTGTATGACTATGCTTGTATTTGAAATCATAGTGACATAGATCACAACGGGTTGCTCAAATTATAGAAAAATGTCATTAATATCACAGAGAAATAAAATTTTCCTGACGATTATCCAACAATGGTTACAGCAGAACATTGATAAGAAGCGGACACTGATTTAGGTCAGATTTGGAAGAGGGCTTTACACAGGGACGTCAGATGGATCTTGGCTGAAAGCAGAGACTAACAGAAACATGTTCACTTGTGCTCCACTGACTGTACCGAGGCTTCCACTGTGTGAGTCACAGTAAACTGGCAAGGCTCAAGGAGAAAGGGAACTGCAGAACACAGCAGTGTGCTCCTGTGGTACGTCTACGTAGATCAAGGGACAGTTGTGCAAACAACACAAGAATGTTGTCCAGTTTAACCATCAGGAAATATATGTTTCATGGTCATATGCTCTCACCCTCCTTATTCAATCCGTATACTGTAGACTGGATTATATGAAGGACTCAGCATCGAGTTTGAAGGAAGGCTTATTAACAGCTTCAGATTTGCATATGACTCAACCTTACCTGCTGAAAGGGAAGAGGACTTGAGACACTTGATGGTGAAGAGAAAGGTTTACAGCGTTCAGTGTGGATTACAACTCAATGTAAAGACCAAAAATCTTTACCATTGGACCAAAAGGCACCATTATGCTAAATGGGAAAATATTGAAATAGTCAAGGATTTATTCTTCCTGAGGTCCATAATCAATGTTCATGGACGCAGCAGTCCAGTGATCAAATGAAGCATTGTCTTGGGTAAATCTGCTGCCCAAGACCTCTTTGTTGCTGAAAAGCAAGGAAGGCACTTTTGTACTAAGGCGCACCTGACCCAAGACACGGCGCTTTCAATTGCCTCATGTGCAGCATGTGAAACTTGGACATCGAGGAAGGAAGACGGAAGGTGAAGCAATGCGTGTGAATTATGATTTTGGTGAAAAATATTATAGGACCATGGACTGCCAAAAGAGGAAAACTGAATGCGTCTTTGAAATAGTACATCCGGAACGGTCTGAGAGACAAGAGTGACAAGCCTTCATCTCAAGTACTCGGGACACGTTGCAGCCGGAGAAGGACCCTATGCTTGGGAAAGCAGAGCTGGAAAAGGAGCAAGGCCCTTGGCAGGATGGATGGACAGAGTGACCACAAGAACGGGGTCCAGGCAGGAACCATGTGAGCGTGCAGGAGGACCAGATGGGGTTCTGTGGTACAAACGGCCGTTGCAAGTCGGAACAGACTTAATGGCTTTTAAAAACAAAATTATGTTGTTGAAATTAAGAAAACCTAAGACAGTTTAGCCAAGTTTAAATTGAGATTAAATAGTGCATTAAATTTTTGAATACTAACAAAAAAAATTTTTTGAATACTATATTTTCCATTTTTGTCATCTCTATGACCTCACTGAGAAATATAAGGAAGAATCTTCTCTTATTCAGAAAGTTATCCACAGAGATACCTTCTTTATTTTCATAATAATATTTTATTATATTAAAAGATTCAAACATAATTTAAGCTTTATAATTTAAAAAATATGCCTTGACATATATTTTTCTTTCTTCATCCTTCTTTTTCGTGAATGTCCCCTTTTAGCTTTTTTCCTCATTTTTGGCTTTCTTGACTCTGATCATAAGTTTATAGTTTTATATATTTATATACACTATTTTACACTATTTATATACATTATTATATATTTATGTACACTCTTCCACATCTTTCAGACCCACTATGCATAAAAGTATACAGTCTGCCTAGGAAATTGTTAACAATGTTTTTTGTTGTTGTTGTACATTTGTTTTTGTAACTGCATCTATAAGAACAATGTGTGGGTGCTGTCAGAAAAATATAGAAATATTTGTTACTGACATTATTAAGGAAATTAACACAATTTATTGAACCAATAATAAAATTTGTGATCCATGTATAAAACTTTCCCTACTTCAATATATCTCCAGTTTAAAGTATTAGGTGTATACATGAATATATATGTTCAAAATTTAAATAAATATATATATTGAAATAAATGTGTATATCTAAATTTAAATAAATAAACTTTATCCTATTTTCCTAATTGACATTTTAACTTGAATTCAGATTTATTACTTATGTCATGTGCATTTTACCTCTGTTACAGGTATTTGAAGAAACAAAAAGAGCACTAGGATGTAATCTTTTTTGGGAGGGAATTCAGTTCTGCAGAAATCTTGTATGATATGAACACAAAAATTATAACCTACTCATTAAACAGAAACCATTACCATCAGCTAAAACTGATAAAATTTAGAACAGTGAAATCTCTATTTCAAGAAATAAATTTGGAATTATGTGAAATCATAATTAGAAATGAAAGGTATTTTAAAATCCTCTTCCCCTAGAAGAGGCATTTTGGTTTCATATTGTTTTATATTTCACAAAAGGTAATACATCGAAAGTAATGTTTACAGAGAAATAGTAGTGTTTCACCATCTGGCAAAGATATTGTGCTAGTCATAAGGTTTTCAGTGGCTAATTCCTCTGAAGGAGACCGTCTTTTCCCTCTGTGTAGTCTGCTCTTACTCGGGAAGCTCTGCTGAAATGTATGATCTTACTGGCAGTTCAAATCCCAATGAAAGACATTCCACAGCACCACTCAAACCACTGAAGTACGACAATCTGAAAAACAAGTGGTCTGGAAAGATTGCAGTCTACGATATCCTGCGGGGGCATTTCCACTCTGTCTAATAGAGCTGCTGGAAGATTGAATCAACTCATTGTCAATGCGTTTTATTCGTTTCTTCAACTCGCTTTATTTGCTCTATTTCTATAACTCAAAATACACTGCCATTGAGTATATAGAACAGAGTAGAATGGTCCTTTTGGATTTAAATTACTTTCAAATTATAAAGAAATGTGTATTGAGATTAAAATGTTTTTAAAAGAGGCAGTTTACTATATATTATTTTCAGCTTAAGGTGGGCCTTTGTATTTCCCCAAAAATGTTCCAAATTTTATTTTTTATTTAAAATTTCACTTTTTCTTATGTTTCTTTACAGAATACATAGTTTACTTAATTAAAATATTAATTAATAGGAATTATGATTCACAACTATTTTTGTGAATCAATCTCACTAATGGCACCCTGGTAGCCTAGTGGTAAAGCATTGGGCTGCTAACAGCAAGGTCAGCAGTTCTAAAACACCAACTATTATGAGAAAGTTGGGGCTTTCGTCTCCTATAAAGAATTACTGTCAGAAATGCCCAGGGACAGATATACCCTGTCCTGTAGGGTCATTGTGACTTAGCATTGACTCGATGTCAGTAAGTTTTCTTTTCTTTAAAAATCTCAATATTATTATACAATTTCATTGCAGTAACTTTATCTCCACTTTTAGATAACTTTCTATTGAATAGTGAAAACAAGATCCATTTTAAGCTAATAAATTGAAGATCATGTTTAAGTTGTACTTGAATCAACAGGTAAAGTCTGTAGAATCAGCGGTCAAGAAATCCAATAAGACATCACATAGCACCAATATGCTCCCAGAGACCTCTTTAAGGTGTTTCCGTTCTCGCGTCGCTTTGAAAAGGAAGTGAGCTGAGCCGTCCTATCATATTTTAAATTGCCGTCGCTGCTTGGAAAAGTTAGACATTGAGAAACAAGGACCAAAATGAATGGGCACATTCTAATGTAATTTAGTTAAGGAATATGGACTTTATTATATATTGCTACCAGAACCAATGGATGAATCTTAGAGAAAGCACAGACAAAATATTCCCTTGAAACAAGGTTGGTGAGACTTTGTCTTGCTTATTTTGCAAATGTCATCCGGACAGATTAATTATTTGGGGAATATGTCATGCTCAGTAAACAGATCTTAAGACCAAACTCTCTGACATTGAGCCAAATATGACTCATAATCATCCTATAGAGAGAGTGTGTCTGAGACTGTAAAACATTTGGGAGCTGACAGACTCTTCTTTCTCCCATTAAGTGGCTTGTAGGTTTTAACTGCTGACCTTGTGAAGGGTCAGTGAGAAAGAGAAAATTCTTAATGAAATGGATTGATACCATGGTTATAACAATGGGTACAAACTTAGGAAAAATTGAGGCACTGACAAAGTATTCAGGATTTTTTGTTTTATAATACATAAGGTTGCTATGATTTGAAGCTAACACAGCATCCACTAACACAACATCCACAATTACAAGTGTGACAAATCTCTCTTTGTTACCCCTAAAGGGCATCTGATCTGCTGTTATTTCTCAGCTTTGGTGAGAGCAGCAGGCCACAAGCATGGTAGGATATCATTGCTGTGATGAAATAGCATGGCCATATCTAAATACAAATTCATGATCAAACCTGTGTAGCTTTTCAAATAATTCCAATAAAAATTAAATATTGTGATTAGACATTGAAATTAAAAAAGAGAGGGTAAGAAAATATAAACAAATGTAATAAACTGAAATTGGAGCAAGAGAAGTGGTTCATACTTTCTCTGGGGCAATATTTCTTTTGGTGACTCATGTATGATGAAGAATTAAGGGACAGAAACTAGCCAGGACAATAATTTTAAATTCTTTTAAGTTTTATTCTCTAGGGCCTTCCTTCTGTCACAAAAGGTAAGTAAATATCATTGATGTTTACCTTTTACATGGAAATTCTTTGGTGTCTACTGGCTTGGTGCATCCTGTTTTGACTCCAGCTTCTTATATGCTAAACTTTTAGTTCAGTGGTTCTTAATCTTATTTATGCCGCGAGACCCTTTCGTACAGTTCCTCATGTTGTGGTGACCCCAACAATAAAATTAAAATTATTTTCGTTGCTACCTCATAACTGTACTTTTGTTAGTTATGAATCGGGTGACCCCTGTGAAAGGGTCATTTGACCTCCAAAGGGGTCGTGACCCACAGGTTGAGAACCACTGTTTTAGTTCATGGAGAAGTCTCATATTCTTATATTCCTCTTGAATATTATTTCAGGAAAATTGATAATAAGTATGTCTTTCACCTTTTCTTTGTCAAGATGTCCATACTTCTTCAAATGTACCAGTAAGGATTAGTCAGATGGGTGCTGCTGCATGGATAGATTGTTGAATACTGGACTCATACTGAAGACTAGGTTTTCCCAGTTTGGGACTGAGGATATACCTGATTGACCCTGGCTTTGAAAACATGTAGGTTCTGACAGTTGCCTCCCCGAGATTGCTGCTTAATGGCAGTCTAAGGTTAAATAAGAACAAGCCAAACTGATGCTTTGTAAAATATGGTTCTCTGAATTTTGAGATAGAATATTCAAAGGTGAACCTGGCTGCAGAGCCTATTGGATAGGTTGAAAGTAAATTTCTTTCAAAACCAATGCATTTCAACGGACCTAGATTGAATTTTCATGTTTGACTTGTGTTTGTTTGTGATTCTTTCACCTTCTGTAAATCAAATTTGACCATCTGGTGATCAACTCTATTTACTGAAATTATGTGGATATAAATAAACTGTAGCCCTCATGATTATAATAATAAGGAAACATATCCATAATTGTATTTTGTGTGTTCTGCACCCGTTTTCAACCTCAATGACTTTCCCTGTCTGAGTCTGCTACCAAGATAATTCCTTGTCATGGAAACCATTTCATGGATGCTTGCTAACATCCAAATTATTTGTCAGGTATGATGACGATTAGAAAATATCTAACTCGGGTTCTCTGTTATCCAAAACTTCAAATATAATCGATAAAAGAAAAGATTTAATTGGCAAGGTATTTGACGTAGCCACTTGCACGTTAGGCAGCAAAATCTGCGTGAAGACCGAAAGATAGTGAAACTTCCACCATGACCAATTATTGAGCATCAGAAAGCAATTTTGTTGCATTCTCTGCGATCAATAGCCTCCACTTATAAAAGTAGTTGTAATTCCACTAAAAAAAAGTTCCCAAGGATTGTTAATGCTATCTCCTTCTAGGCTGAATTTGGGCAGCATTTCATTCTCCTGTATGCTTGGGCTGAAGTAAGCACCTAACAAATCTCAGTCCTATGACATACAGCAGGGTTGCTAACGCCTTATTGGTGTTAACAGCCATGAACATCCATACATACCTACAGAAATGGATGAGGACATCCTGAAAAAATGCACTCCGTTTAACCAAAGTCCTTACACTACAGTGAAGCATTGCAATGGTTCTCATGCCACAGTATTTGTTTTTCCAATGAGAAAACCTTTTTTCCTTGTGAGTTTGAATAAAGGATTGTGGAACAGAAGGAAATAACATACAGCTACTTATACAAGAGTCTTTTCCACCTTTCGAGTTCTGCCCTTCAGGACTGATTGTTAGAGGTGAAAGGCTTCCCACTGCTCCAAGAGCAAGCTTGAAGCTTGTTAGCATGGTGCACATATTCTTTAGAAATAATCAAACCAGTCCTCAGCACGACAAAGCTATTTGCCATTTCTCGTTGTACATTTCTTCCTTAGCAGGGTTGTTCCATTTTGGATTTTATCTCTGATTGACATATATGATAAACATTTACTCATGTCTCGTGAATACATGTAAATGACTATCCTGTCCCAAAACGTTCGCTAAGGTTCATTGCTATACCCACAGGCTCATTCTGTTCATATTTCATTTTGTACATAATTCTCCTGTTAGACTACAGTACATTATGCATTTTAATCACTACCTCCTTTGGGACAGGTGACGTTTGCTATTTATCTTTTAATTAATAATCATCAGTGGATCCTCAATCATTATTCAATAAAATTTATTAATTGGATGAATGAATAGATTATTTTAGTTAATATTATGATCAAATAGAATAGGATACATGCAGCTATATAAAAATAAATACTATTTATGTTTTCATGTTCTAATGAACATGTTTCATGTTGGAAATTACATTAGAAGTGGTACAACTTTAGGTGCTGTCGAGATTTGTCTCTATACATTTATTTTCAGATTGGAATGAGAGATATCACAAAGGTAATGCAAACATTCTAGATCTTTCTTGATGGATCTTATAAAAGTAAATTGGTGGAGAAACAGTTCTTGGAACAAAACCCTTGGAATAAAAACAATATTGGAACATTTCTACTTTGAAGAAATATAACAATTTTAACTTTATTCAGTTAGGGGTTATTGAAGGAACTTATAGAAGGTTCATGAAAAAATTATATTGCTATTTATTTTTACAATATTTGAAACTGCCCTCCTTTGAATACACTTAGTATTTTATGTAAATCTGGTAATTTCTTCAAAGCATATATTTCATAAATGTCCATGCACAGCTATTAAGATGAAGCAGGCAACTATAGTAAAAAATAACAGGGGAAAGAGATTGTCCTTTAATAAAGAAAGCAGCTTACTACCCACCACCCCAAGGCATTGGATGAGAAAGTCTTGACATTTATTTTAAATGTTCAGCTCCGCCTGCTTTGTGCTTTTACCAACACCAACCAGCCTCCGTCCTCAACCACAGTATGAGAAGCACTATGACTCAGTCTTGTTACATGATTATCTCCTGGCACTGATATCCTTCATAGATTTATCAACAACATGGAGACATCAATTAATGCGGGACCACACTCGCCTATACCATATTTATTAGAGCTCATTCCAAAGCCAAAATCAGACTCCCTTTCACACTCATGAAGCCTTCAAAGAGACGAGTTAATTGCTGTACATGCCTAATAAGACTCTGTTTAGTCAGGATTGACTTCCTCGGAGTGTTTCCTGTGTGGGGGGGGATTTTTTTTTAATGTTTAACAGTTCTCATTACAGATGTTTAGTATTTTTCAATCAGGGCTTAAGTTACTTCTTTATGATGGACCATATTGTTGGTATCCATATTCTTTTATAATTATTTCCATGTATGTACCCTACAGTTTATGAATATCTTTCTTAAGTCTTTAAAATGCCAATTCTACCATCAAATAACATTGTATATCTATTTAAGTATCTGCTCATATACCACAATTTTTTGCCAGATTGTGCATATACCAACATTAATCTCTTTTCCCCTTAACTCTTACAAATTTCCCAATATCTTACCTGCCTCAATCATTTTATTACCAATATTTCTCTTGTTGTATATGGTCTTCATATTCTTCCAAATTAATACCTACCTATCATCTAGCATGTGATTTTCCCACCCTGCCCCTACATCCCAGGTATCCATCACAGTATGATTCTTTTAAGGGGAAACCTTTTTCTTGAATTTTTATAATACTGGTATCATACTATATTTGTGCTTTTGTGATTGACTAATGTCAATCAGTCTAATATCTTCCAACGTCATCCATGTGTCATATAGAGGTTAATTGCTATTCTCCAATGTTACATAGAACCCCATTTTGTTATTGTAGCAAAGTTTCTTCACCCACTCTTCCACTGATGGTAGTTTAGATAATTTTCATCTTTTTGGGTAATTTGAATAGTGTTGCAGTGAACAGGGTTATGTATATATTTAGTCATGTGTGGCTTTTATTTGTCTAGTATATATACCAAGTATAGGAATTGCTGCTTCACATAGTATTTCTTCCATGGTATTTTCAATCACCTCACCAACATATACATATTGGACATTGAATAAATAACAAAAAGAAGAAGAGGAAGAAGAAGAAGATTGGCAAAGAATGTTGAAAATACCATGGGTTGCATAAAGAACAGATGAACAGATCTGTCTTGGAAGAAATGCAGTCAGAATGCTCCTTAGAAGTGAAGATTACAATAATGTATTTTGTGTATTTTGGACTTGATATCAATCCCTGAAGAAGGACATCATGCCTGCTAAAGAAAAAGGTCCTCATAAAAGAGGATGAACCTCAAGAAGGTGGATAAACACAGTGACTACACCAATGTGTTCAAAAACAATTGTGAGACAGGTTTTGGGCCAGACAGTGTTTGCTGTTGTGTGTAGGGTAGTTATACGTAAAATGAAAATGCCAGAACTGTACTATTTTTATAGATTGCTTGGGGTAATATTGAACTTCTCACAACATGAAACTTTCCTATTCATTGCCACGGTATTCTCTTTATTTATATAGGCCTCTCTCTCTCTCCCTCCCTCCTTCCCTCAATAGTATAGTGTATTCTACATTGAAGAGTTCTTCGAGTCCCATTTTTTGTAAGGTTATCTAGTTTGTTTTGACCCATTCAGTCAAATGCCTTTGAACAGTACATAAAATGCAAGTAAATTTCTTTCTGTTATTCTCTTTTAGCCAAGCTCCTCAAAATTAAGCAATAGAAACTCCCTTTCTCTGTCCAATTCTGAGTACTATTTAAATTTCTAGCACTTGTCTTGACAATATACTTTGCAACCATTTTTAAATAATATTCAACCAAATTTGACTTTTGTGGTATTTCTAGTATTGTTTCATAATTTCCACATTCTGTTAGGCTACTGCCCATGGGGAAGTTCTACCCCATCCTATAGGGTCACTGAGAGTCAGCATTGAATATACCCTTACTCTCACTGCCATTGGTGCTGACTTACGGCAACCCTACAGATTCCAAGACTAACAGGGCAAATGGAAAGTTCAGTCTTTCTCCCAAGGAGTAGATGTTGATTTTGAACATTTGACCTTTCAGATGACAGCCCAATTCATAACCACTTTGCACCACGGTTATTAACGACAACAAAAAGCTTGTCTTAGTAAAATGTATTTATGTCCTACTGAAACTACTTAGAAATTTCTTACGTGGAGATGTTCCAAAACCCAAAGCAGACCAATTGCATTCAAGTTGATTCAAACGCTCAGCTACCCTATACAGAGTCTCCAAGCTGCACATTCTTATAAGGATCCCCTGACTTCATATTTCTCCAGCATACTGTCTGGTGGGCTGGAACCACAGATCTCATGCTTCACAGGTCAGTGTTTAATGGACAGCTCCACCAAGTTAATACGTTGTGACACTAACTGGAAATGTGAAGGTCTGAGTCCAGCCAGATATACCTGGGAAAAAGACGTAATGACCTGGCTTCTGAAAATGAGCCATTGAAAAGTGTACTGAGCACAGTCCTGCTAAAGACATGAGGTTGCCACGAGTTAGAGGTGACTCAAAGGCAACTGATTTTTAAAAAGCTTATCTTATTTTTATCTTTGTGGTAGTTTGCAAATACTAAACTACAGCATTTTCATTCTTATTTATCTTTATTCTTATGTTATCCTTTAATAATTAAGCATTTGTAACATTCAGTAAATATTTTCCTAAGTCTGATGGCCTTCAGATCATTTTACTTTCATAGAAACACATAATATAGTAATGTTAGTTCATATTTTTATGACTTTTTATTCATTTATTTAGCTCATTTATTTATTATTTCTACCTTTTTATTTGGGGGTTGGGTGGAAGTTTCAAGAGCAAATTAGCTTTTCATTTAACAATTTAGACACATTTTATTTTGTGGCACTGGTTGCAATTTCTTCAGTGTATCAAGCATTCTTCCCACTTCCTCCTTGGAATCCTCATTTTCCATGTCCTTCTTCCTTGCCACCTTTTTTGGGGGAAATGCTGCCCTTTGGGTTGACTTGGAACTATTCAAAGTATCTAGTAATTAAGTGTTTGAACTCATTTTTCCTTATTTCTCAAATTCAACACTCTCCACACTGTTCTTTACTGCTGAGAACAATTTTTGTCCCCTTTGTCTAAGAAAATGAACTTGACTGAATCATTAAAAACTGGGCTAAGTTCTTGCAAGCATTTGTTCAAGAAGTTCTCTTGGGCTGCAGAGTGGGCAATACTCAGTGGTCTCTCTATAATTTTCTAGCTCAGATACATCACCACTGGAATCAGGTTTGATTTTTTAAATCAGAAAATTATGATAGGCATGTTTTTGTTCACTTTAAATTGGAATGACTGAGTTCTGAACTCTTCCTTAAAATGTTTAAAAACAAAAAATGTTTAAAAACACCATCAATATTTCCTTCTCTTTGAAAACAATATTATTTTCTCAAAGTAAAATAATTTTGTTTATAAGATATAGGTAGTGGAGTAATGGAAAGAGCATCGACCTTTTTTAAGTAATTCTATTGTGGCTCCTACAACTCTTATCACAATCCCTATATACATACATTTTGTCAAGCACATTTATGCATTTGTTGCCATCATCATTCTCAAAATATTTGCTTTCTACTTGAACCCTTGGTATTAGTTCCTCAGTTTTATCCTCCCTCCCTGCTGTGCCCTCCCTCATGAACCCTTGATAATTTATAAATTATTATTATTTTGTCATATCTTACACTGTCTGAGGCATTGAATTTTAAGTCAGATTAACTGTATTTGGGATACAGACTTCTTACTGGCAAGTATGGGTAAGTAACTCTGAACAAATTACTTGGCATCTCCTAACTTCAGTTTTCTTATCTTCCATAGAGGGGAATGAGACTTATTGGGATAATAAATCAAGAGCGTATAAAATAGTCCTGAACACAGATATTAGTCAGGTGTCTTGAGTATTTTCTGTCAATTAGTGTCCAGTCCCTAACAAAGGACACCATTATTGATAAAGCAGAGAACCATGGACGGGCGGGGGGTGGTGGTGGGGGAAGGCCGTCAGAGAGATGGACAGGCCCCATGACCCCCATGACTGCGATGCTAAGTCAAGCGTAGCAGCAGTTGTGAAAGTGGCAGAAAATCAGAAGGTGTTTCATTCTCTTGTCTGTCCAGCCACTATGACTTGAAGCTCACTCAGAGGCATCTAAAAGCAGCAGCATTCATTAGTTACTTGAGAAGATGACGAAGAAATCAATAAAGTTTATATGAAAAGAATACTTTGAATATTTAAAGTATTTTTAAGAGCATAATGTATATTTAAGCTGCGCAAAATAAAATCGAAAACCTAAGCATTAAATGTTAATTGCAAATCTCTATTGACGTTTTGTTATGTAATAGAGCCATGTTAGATGTGTTTATTAACTCATTAAATATATATATATTTAATTTTGTACTTATAAATTTAAAGAATAGATGTTCTTTTGCACATTGGGTACTTGGGGAAATAAAGTAATAAGATGTTAGATGGAAATTTAATTTTAAAAATTTACTATACAGTGCTATAAAGTTCATACGAAGTGACATTTAAGCAAAGCAAGATAATACTTACCATAAGGTGTAGTTACTGAAAATTAATTTCTGCTCTGATTATTTTGTTAATCAATCTTATTTAGTAAAATAGTAGCAACATACTTGGGTCCTGCTACAATCTCTGCTACTCATTGATTGGTTGCTTGATTGATTGACTGATGGTTTAATTTGCAACTTTTACATGATCAAATACCTGTTACGCTATTATACTCTATATACACATGGGTGCTTCATAATAATGTGGTAAATAAACTATGATTTTGAAACCTGGAAAGGGATATTTATAGATATATAGAACTTTTCAAACTACAATCATTATTGTTTGTTGTTTTTCTACTTATTCTTAAATAAGTTGTTTAAAGGGTAGTTCATGGGGATATAAGAGATTGCTTCTTTCATGAAAAAAACAATACCAAACACACTGCCATTGAGTCAATCCTGACTTATGCTAACCCTCTAGGAGCAAGCAGAGCTGCCCCTGGAGGTTTGTGAGAGAGTAACTCTTTACAGTCCTAGAAAACCTTGTCTTTCCCATTTGGGGAGCTGGTGGTTTCAAACCGTTGACCTGGAGGTTGGCAGTTCAATGTACAACCACTACTCCATCTTTCATAAAAGAGGTGGTTTAGCAAAATTCAAGTCTTTTATATCCTCCCACTTTCTAAAACATTGTAAATGCCTAGGAAAATGATATATTATTAAATTGGGGGACAAAGAAGACAGAGCTTAGTATTACAAAAGCAAGTCTTCATTGTTTCTAAACACGTTTCAACTTAAGACAGCTATATTCTTTGTGCAGCCAATGTTTTTACTATCATGGGAAATGATCTGTAATTAAATTTAAATTGGAGAATTACTGGAGAATTTATATGATTTTACACATAAACAGAAGAGGTATGAATAAAATGGCAGCATATTGTGAATCTTTCTTTTAAGCAAAATAAACCAAAACTAAAAAACTTCCTGTCATCCAGTCAAAGTTGCCTGGAAGGTACGCCCATGAGTTTCTGAGACTATTTATGGAGCAGAAAGACCAGTCTTTCTTTGTGGAGTTGCTGGTGAGTTTTGAAATGACAATCATGTGGATAGCAGCCCAGTGAGTAACCACTACATCAAAGGCTCCTACACTCCATGTTTCGGAACACCAGGAGACGTGGAGAGGCTGTGTGGCGTACTGATTACCTGTTAGGCTGCAAACCACTAGTGCAGCAGATTGTAAGCCCCCAGCTGCCCCTGCGTAGAAATATGGGGGTTTTCTACTCCCATAAAAAGCGACAGTTCTGGAAACCCACAGGGGCTGTTCTACCCTATCCTTATAGCGTCATTACAAGTCAGCAACAGCGCAATGACAGTGGGTTTGATTAGAGACATGTATAATTGACATCCAAATTTATTTAAAATCATCATCAAAGAAAGAGAAGGAATACAAAAAGAGTTTATGGAAAGTTTTTATGTCAGATCCTATATTACTATTAAACAAATATTCCCATCAAGGAAAAAACAAGAATCCTACTCCCCATGCCACCCTCTTTGAGCTTATTTGTAAGTTAACAGAAGCATGCTCATTGGTGCAGGAGCATCTGGGTGGTGCAAAGGGAGATATGCTCATCTGCTCACCTGCGGAAAACTCTCCAAACGCTCTGCAGCCCGAGTCCCTGCTAACGCACATCGGCCCTGTGCGCTTCCAAGACTAACAGTTTCAGCTAGTGGAAAGTCCAGTCGTTCTCTAACGGAGTTGCTGGTGGTTTTGAACTTTGGATCCTCGGGATTATAGCTCAAAGGGTAACCACCACACCACCAAGGGTCCTACTAACTTACAGTAGGGAAGTTCAATTCCACTCAAAGGCACCTCTGCAAAAAAGTCTGGCTGCATCCCTTTGAAAAATTAGTGATTGAGCAACATATGCAACACAGTTTCTTTCTGACATATCTAGGTTTGCTTTTATTCAGAATTAACTAGATGGCATTTGGTTATGTCTTGTAGAGATGAAGAATAAAAGTACTGGAAGCAATAGCCTATATTACTGTAGAAGATCAGATAAAATAATAATAATATTGGAAGTAATATATTGTAACCTCAGTTAAAAACAGCCAATAAAGTGCATAAGAATTTTAATGTTGAGTTTTGAGGACCAGAGAGAGACCAAGCTCGTGGCTGAGAAGCACTTCTGGGGGCAAAAAAATGAGACAGTACCCTTAATGTTTTATGATCCTGGTTTGTGGTAATCTGATAACTTCTCTAATAAGCCTTCATCATTGTGAATATTGTGCATGGGTTCTATGTAAACTTCGCAATGGATGATGGCATCCAGTAGAGAAGTAGAGTGCAGTGGGATGAATACTGGCGTCAGAAGAAGGTGAAACAAGGATGGAGGGTTTAGTTAGGCTGGGTCTTCCATGTAGAAGTTGGTTTTGGACTGATGTGAATTTGGATTCTTCTTCCCCTTTGTGTAGTCAAAGGAGGTCAAACGTGGGCCTGCACTATTCTCTCCATAATACATTGAATTATTATTATCTTAGTTTAACTCTCAGTTACAACTGGAAAGCTCACCAGAAGATCCTGTGTAGGAACCCACCAAGCCCTTCCACATGAGAAAAGCACTGGCTTTCTGCTTCCATGACTATTACTACCAGAGAAGTCCAATAGGGCAGATATTTGCTCTAGAGGGTCTTCATGCATAAGTTGGAAGCAACTTGTTGACAAACAACATTTAGTAATGTAATCATCTGAAACAATTACCATTGTGTGGTTTTATTTCATTTCATTTTATAATGCTGTTAAAACTGCTTACTTTTTAAAACATTATGCCTTCATGATAACATAAAATTTCTCTTTAATGATGCACATTTACGAAGAATAAAGAGTGGTATGTTTTGTAAAATTTTATTCTCTATTTGTTGCACTAATGAAACATATTAAAAACTTAATTTTTATGTTAATATAAAGGAAGTATTAAGAACAGGATCACATTTCAAAGAAGACAGAGTTAACTTCCTTTGCTTCTAGACTGCTCAAGTTCGGGCATTCTTTTGATAAATAGTTATTTTTATACAGAGATAATATTCTTTCCCCCCCCCCCCGCAACGCTGCCCTTCCTTCCTTCCTTCCTGTCTTCTTTGCAGCATTTTTTTTCTGTCTGGCTTCCTTGACTCTTTAATGTGTTCTCACTTTCAAAGTTTCAAACATACAAATTACTCCTAGGATAGTTTCACTTACTTGAAATGATACAATGACTGTATGCTAACTCTAGTATTTCTTAGCGCAGCACATTTTATTTTAGAGAAATTTAAGGATAATTACTTCCCTGTGATTAAATGACATTTGGTCCTGCTATTGAATATATTTATCACAAATGTGTATAGAGGGATTATACCAATATAAAGTTCTATCATGTATCACAATAGATTCCTGAAAGAAGTGAGGAGATCCATTTGGAGCAGCTTGACATTAACATTGACAAAAGAGAGAGTAGGCAACTCCAGGGGTACAAAAATAAGTAAATAAACCATTGAAACTAAGGAAAATATATTTTTCCAATCATACTGGAAGTAAAAATTCAAACAAGTTTTACAATAAAAATTAACTTTGGATACTAAAGAGTGCTACAGATGACATTGGGAATGACCTATATTTTATTTAAACTTCATCTTCTCATAGAACATTGAACCTTTTGACAAACAAGCAGACCTTAAGCACATAATGATCTCATCTTTCAAATTATAATATTTTTACTAATATTATCATTGATTTGACATGTTCTTGGTGACAATGCCTAATTTATTTTGAGACTCAAATGACATTAATGGAGAGCATAAGAATTTGATGTTTACCAAAATGGCTCATAGGTTAAAATAAAGTTGAGAAGTTCTGTGCTTGAATGTGCTTCAGAACTTTAATTATGGGACGATTATCCAAACTTGCCTATATGACCATTTTCCCGCCAGCTGGCCTCCTCAAAAAGGCGCTTTTGTCCCCTGCATCATCAGTCAATGCCCTTGAGTGGATGCACTGAAAAATCATGGAGTTGGGAGACTTGTGCTCAAAACTTCAAACCACAAAGGTTTGAGTAAATGTCTATTTTTTCTTTCAAAAATGAGGGAAAAGTGACTTTATAATATCACTATTAAAATTCCAGAATTTATTTGATTAGTGAGTCTTTTTTATCATATATTGGAATGTTATTTATAGCCTAACTTGATGCATTTAATTATATTTCCAAGTAAAGGATATTTTACAATACACGGCAGTAGAAGTAGTTTTTGGTTCCCCTTCCACACACCTTCCCCCCCCCCACACTCCCTGAAAAGTGGCAGTTGTCTCATTGAAATTGTACTGAAAGAACACTTGCTGGGAGATGCAGACACTGTTCCCCTCATGCCGTAGCTGTTTGGTCCCCAGTGTCTTAGCGGTTAGGTATGTGATCAATTATATGACTACATTCTAGGGAGATCTCATTTTAAATCTCAGAAGCAGGTGGGTATTCTTGCTCTGACGTCAAAATCAGCTGGTCCCAGGTCATCATCCACCTTGGGCCCAGGATTCATCAGTGAGAGGCCTCCTCGTCCCCTTTAGCTACCAGGCACATAGATGTCCCCATTAGAGATATAAAGATATATAGAAACCATATGGAATTTTGTGTCTATGGCCCCTTAACTTAAAATTCATAAAGGTGCTATCTATGTGTAGAAAATGTTTCCTTTCCTTATAAATTCACCTGAAAACAAAAGAAGAAAGTTCATTCTATATGAGGATGAAATTCTAACTTCCTTCTCCATTCTGGAAAGTACATAGACAATTAAGTTTTATAAAAATGCTACAGGATAAATTTATTTTATTGGCAGCTAGATCCCTGATTAATTTTACTTTCACTTCCACTTTTGGAGCACTGCACATATGTGTTTTATTTATTCAATTAGACCTCAAAAATGAAAACCACTCCTAGGTTCCAGTTACTGAGAAGTAGCCACAATTGGGCTCACTGATCAGTAAAGACTAGAGACCAGGTTGGCTGTGAGATGAAATCCAGGGTACCATAGGTGAAAGCAGCAACAGTTCATTAAAAATACAAGAAATAAAGAAAGAACCCACGTGAGTGTCAGGGAACTTGCATGTTCACTTGAACATAGAGAACTAAAGTGAGAGGAAGAATTCAGTAGCAAAACAGCGGGATAGACCATTTCAAAGGAGCTCACGGGAAGACAAATTGTTACAATGAAATGTATAAGGATCAGAAGTTAGAAAACCTAAAGGTCGCAGCACTCTTAACCTTCATCACGCAGAAGGAACTGAGCAAAGTCCTAAGCCTTGGATTGCAATATGGATATTGAAGGATTCTAGAAGTATTGAAGGATGTAAGAAACATTAAAAAGAGCTAGGAAGAACATGCAGAATCACTGTGTTCAAAAGAATTGACTGACTTACGGAGGAAGCATATGATCAATCCTATTGAAAGAAGCCCAAGCAGTTTTAAAGACAATGGTGAAAATCAAAGAAAATCAACTGAGATATTTCAAAAAGCAGAGTTCACACTCAGAGAATTCCTTATCGATGCTAAGAATTTTAGAGAACAGATACCAAATTGAACTAATGGAAGTGATGCATATTTGCACTTATTCCAAAGAAAGTTGATTCAACAGAGATGACAATTACTGATCGATATTTACATCACATACATATTAATAATTTTACCTGGACTTTATTTGCTCTGCAAATATCTTCAATTGTGTTTATCATAAGAAATTAGGAATAACTTTACAAAAAATGAGAATTCCAAAACGGTGTTCATTGACCAAAAGGCCGTGTTTGACCAGACTAAGATTGTACTGTGCAGTTTAAAATTAGGAAATGTGTGCCTCAGTGTTGCATCCTTCCATCATATTTATTCAGTCTGCATGATGAGCAAATAAAGTGACAAATGGTACTGAGTTTAGTAGAACAGGATATCAGGATCAGAAGAAGTTCAATTGACAACCAGATGAGAAGTAAATAATACAACCTTGCTTCTGGAAAATGAGTGTACTTGAAACACTAAAATTAAAAGACTGTAGCCTTCGATATGGATTATAATTCAGCATAAATAAAACAAAAATCCTCACAATTGGAACCAATTAGCAACATCAAGGTTTTTATTTAACACAGATCTACAGACAACGTACATGGAAGTGGCAATCAAAGAGACCTTGTTGGACAATTCTGTTGCAAAGGTTTTAAAGTTTTCAAAAACAAGATAATACTTGGACTCAAGCCTTTATATTTTCATTCACCTTGTATGAAAACAAAAGTTGGACAAAATTTTTAAAAGATGAGAGAAGTGTTGATGTATCTGAATTACAGTGTCTGTAAAGTACATAGAATATACCATGAACTTCTAGAAAAATGAACATTTATATTTCTTTGAAAATGTACAATCATGATATTACATAATGTGGACATGCTATCCAGAGAAAGCACTCCCTCGAGTAGGACAATATGCTTGATAAAGTAATGAATCAGTCAAAAACAAAAACAACCCAGCAACACCCAGTAAGACAGATTTACCATCACTTGTGAGAATGACACAAGATTATGTAATGTATTGTTCTATCATATCTGGGTCACTCTGGTTTATTAACTGACTCAATGGTATATAGCAACAACAAAATAACAATGATACCTTCTGTAAGCTATGTGGCAAGTGCAAGCAAGAGAGAAGGGGTTAGCAAGATAAAGTAGCTCTTGTGACATAGTGGTTATGGGTCCAGCAGAGATCTACTGGGCCAACAGTTTGAACCACCAACTTCTCCATGGGATCCCACAGATAATTAGTCTCAGAATGTTACATCATGTCCTCTTGGCTACTACAAGCCAGAACCCACTCCATGGCAGAGAGGTTACTTTTATTTGTGCCACCATTTAATACATCTGTTGGAGCAAATGTTCATGGAGCTTTATCCACTTAGCAAAGTCTCCTTTGAAAGCTATGCTTTGGTATTTAAGGTTTTCCAAAAGAAATTTCATATATTAGGAGAAATTTGAGCAGATAAATGATTTGGCAATTTGAAATTTGAATAATTTGTATGAATATCACATTTGTTTATTAGTACTTATACCCAAACCTTATTCAATTAGGTTACATTCAATATTATCATCATTCATTTTATAAGTTTCTAACATGATTATTTCTTATTACTATGCAGGTATCCAGGTGACTATATCTGTGAAAGGACAATAGAAAGTAGCCACATATGTCATCATCCAAAACAAGACCAGCAGTCAACTGAGGGAAAGGCCTTCAATAACTCACATGCAAGTTCAAACTGACGCTGAAGAAAATGAAAACAAATCCACAGAAGCCAGATCACTTGAGTTGCTCTTACTTAACTTTGGAGACCATCTCAAGAATCGAGTTAGCCTATTGCAAACTACTCAGCAGAGACCAGACAAGTGGTGGGATGAAATCAACATCATTATACATGAAGACAGCAAAAGGTCATTAGACGACAGTTAAGAGAGAGCATGAGAAGAAGGAAAAAGCCAAGGTGAATGTTAGAGTAATCTCTGAAACTTGCACTTGACTAGAGAACAACTAAAGCAAATAGGAGAAATTATAAAGTAAAAAAGATCAGAAGAAAATTCAAAGAATAATAGAAGAAGATGAGGGTTATAATAAAATATGTAAAGCATTGGAGTTAGAAACTCAAAACAGAAGATCACATCAACCTTTCCCAAGCTGAAAGAACTGAAGAAAACTTCAAGTCTCAAGTTGTAATATTAAAGGATTCTACGAGTGAATTTTCAACTATGCAGGAAACATCAAAAGAATATGAATTCACACACTGTCAATGTACCACAGAGCTCTGGTATATAGTCATCCATTCTAAGAAGTTACATATCATCCAGAACCAACAGCTGAAGGAATAGTGCAAGCTGTACTAAAGTCAGTAAGCAAAATAAAGCTGAGAACAGACAAAATTACGTTCCAGATAATTAAAAAATAGTTGGAGTAGTATATCTATAGTGAGTTGCTAGAGAGTCCAATCCCATTCCAAGGAAGACATGAAATGAGGGTTATCAGAGCTGACATCATATGGCTCTTAGCTGAAAGTAGAAAATACCAGAAATAGTTTGACCATGCAAAGGCACTAAATTGTCTGGATGATAACAAGTATGAGTAACATTGCAAAGACTTAATTTTAGAACATTTCATTGTGCTTCTACATAACATATACATAGACTTTGAGGTGGTCTTTCAAATAAAATCAAGTGATGCTGAATTGTTTAAAATAAAGGAAAGGTGTATGTCAGGATTGTATCCTTTCACCATATTTATACAATCTGGAACTATATGAATAGGAGCATTGCATAGGATGGGGGGAAGGTTTAATAATGACCTATGACAATCAAATGATTCAATAATGCTCTTTTCAAGTGAAAAAGTCTTGAAGCTCTTACCAACGAAGATAAGACTCTTGCCTTCAGTATAGATTACACCTCTGTATAAATGATGTCCACACGAGTGTAGCAATAAGCGACATCGTGATAAACAAAGAAAAGGTTTCAGCTGTAAAGGATTACATCCTGTTGGAGTCACAATCAGTGCCCCTGGAAGTAGCAGACATGAAATCAATGACACAATGCATGAGGTCAATCTACTGTCCAAAAACTATTTAAACGTTAAAGAGAACAAAGGCCACTTTAAGGACTATACTGTGCCTGACCCAAGCCATGGTGATTCTTTTTTTTTTTCTTAATCCAAAACCATTTCATTAGAAACTATTACAGATATTGTTTCATAGTTCAATCACATCACACAGTGCCGTGAATTTGCTACCATAATCAGTTTCAATACATTTTTTTTCTTTCTTGAAATTCTTGGCATCAGCTCCCTTTTCAGTCCCTTTACCCCATCACCAGTGTACCCTCCAGCAACCCCATTCTACTTGCTGTCTCCATCATTTCATCAATCCTGGGTTTCAAGTACTGAAAAACAGCAAGGCACTTAAAAATTCAAAAAGCTAACACCCAATGACGAAAAATTACATCTGAGATACACCCCAATATGAACCAAAAAAACCAAACAATTACAGAAAATGTTGAAAACCAGATCCGGCCCAACGCGCATCAGTGGGGAATAAACTGAGAAGGTTTGAATCGTTTGGGTGAGGTGAAGCATTTGGCTCCTCTACAGTCATTTCTCAAGGTACTCTGTTTGACAACCAGTTTTTTCCCATCGATCTCCTCTATCCAAGAGAGGGAAATCACCTGGGGCCTATTTCCTATGTAGATCTCACAAATGGTATTTTCATTAGCCTTATTTGCATTAGACAGTTGAACAATGAATAAGGAAGACTGCCCTCTGAAGTCCAATATTGGTAGATAATGTGTAAAGCACTATGGATTGCCAGAGGGTTAGAAACTGTTTCGAAAGAAGTACATCCAGAATGTCCCTTAGAAGTAAGGGAGGCAAAAGTTCACTCAGATACGTTGGACGTGCTGTCCGCAGGGGCTAATCTTGGGGAAATGACCCCGTGCTTGGTAAAGGATTTGTGGCACAGAGCAAAATCTTCATTGAGACGTATTGACAGGTGATGGCAACAATGCGGTCATATGTAATAAAAATGATTGTACCAGGGTAGTTAAGTCACTTCATCACTCACTGCCAATGAGTCCATGCTGGCTCCCAGTCACCCTATAGGACAGAGTAGATCTGCCCCTGCTAGTGTCTGAGACTACAATTGTTTATGGGAAACTCACAGCTGCCAAAAGGAGAGACACATAGAGCAGGGGATTAATACCCAAACCCAAACCACACTCACTGTCCGTGAGTCAAGTCTTAGTCATATCAGCCTGACAGGGCAGGATAAAGCCATCCCGGGAGGGTTACAACTGCAACTCTTTCCAGGAGTTCAAAGCCTCATTTTTCTTCCATAAACCAGCTGGTGGTTTTGAACTGATAACCTTGAAGCCCAATGTGTAACCTGCGACATCACCAGTTCAGAAATTAACCCGTCGCTTTATGTTCACTTGATTTCAGGTCTTGCAGGTACACTTCCAGCTTTTATACCTTTTGGAAGAAAGATGCTCATCTTTGGGGCCAGTTAGTGGTCATTGCGATGTTCAGAAGCTCTAGCATTTCTCACAAGGGCTTTATCAGTAGAGGGTAAAAAGTGTATGACTATACATTGTTATAGACATGCCAGTAGCTAATAAATATTGAGAAAGAAAGGCTAGCTTTGTTCACTTTGAAGAAAAACCTGCATACATTCCCATTTAAGAAAAGCGTGTTTATGAACAAAGAATGTCTCTGTTGAACAGCTTGTTTACCGTTATCAAGCTCTGTGAGCATATTCCTGTTTGACACTATGTAGGCTGAGGCATCCTTTACAGAGTATTATACATACATAGGAAATCTTTCTAATCTCTCACTACAAAAGCAAAGCAAAACAAAACAAAGTAACCACAGCAAACTAATTGGCCCAGAGGAGTTTAACTCCTGGCATGCCTCTGTGGATGAGAGTATCACCGTACTCCATCGGGTTTTCAATGGCAGGTTCTTTTTGGCAACATTCTTTTTTTAATGGAATTGAACCTTCAATTTTAGGTTAGAAGGCATAGCCATTCACATCATAGAGGGGCTCACATTCTCACTCTGTTTTATATGTGCAAATATTTTCAAATGAGAAAATATTCTTTGAAAGGAAGTTAGCATCCGAAAAAGAGCATGGGAACACAAAGAGACAAAACAGGAGGAAGACTGTCTGTGTTGTCAGTAAAATTAGGTAAACAGAATGTGTAAAACAGTTAGAAAATTGAAAATAAATTGTATCTTGTGATATATTTTTTATAGGAATAGTCCAAACTGTTTTTCTTAGAAATCACTAGGAACCTTTAATAGTCATCATTTCTCATTGAGAGCCCACTGGATGCCTGCACAATGTTCCTGCCCACCCCACAGCAAGCCTCCTAGAAAAGCTCCCACAGGTGGGATGATTGCACCATCTTACACCTCTCAGCGAAGGAAGGAAAAGGAGAAGAGGAAAGTCTTGCCTACAAAATTCATTACTGTTTTCACTTACTGACACATCCTACTTCTGCTTATGTTCTTGAACAGAACTAGACCCAAGACCCTATCTGAAAGTGTCCATTACACTGCTGCCACTGGATGGAAAGGAGAGCGGACATGGTTATTAGAGTTGTTACATAGCGCTAATGTCTGGGTCATCTCTGTGGCCTCCTGAAGTGGATGTCAATGTGTTTAAGGGACAAAAATAGTTGCAAACAATACAATATGATTTCTGTAGAATGCTCTTTAAAACGATAGTTTCAAATGGTATTCAAAACAAAATGCAGTGTTAGTATGTGTACACCAAGCTAAGTTGAGTATTTTTAGCATATTTTAATGGGTAGACTGCTAACCACCAATTCGCTGTTCATATGGAGAAAGATAAGACTATCTGTTTTCATTAAGATTTACAACCTCTGAAATTCTTTATATGAATGCTATAAGTTGGAATCAACTCATGGCATTGTTTTTCAAATTTTGGAGGGAGACAGGATAATTATGCATTAATATGCATGACATGATCCCAAAAATTTTTTATACATATGTTAAAGAGTCATAATAATGTTGACCATTAAGTTACAATCTGTTATAAAAATAATAACCTATACCTGTGACCAGCGGTATTTTATTAAATGGCAAATATTAAAAAGCTTGTTTTTATTAGTTTTCATGAAGCTTGAGTAATATTACCAATAAATAAAGTCAAATTATGTACTATATTCCAGAATACATTAAATTTTTTTATTTATTGCAATTTATTCTAGTTGTGCAATTATATTACCTATACAACCTTGATTTTTGCTTCCTTATCTCCATTAGTGACAGTAAAGGGACCAACATTTCTGACAATAAAATAGTAAGTAAATCTCAGATATGTTTTGTTCTCTTTCTATTTATATTTGAGATGTAGAGTGTGTTAGGTGTGTATATATATATATACACAATTTATGTATGGCCTTACATAGTTATTCAAATTATATTCATCCTGAGTTTCACAAACTTGAAAATGAAGATTGATGTACTGCAGATTAGAATATATTGATTGAACTATTTGAGTTTTCTTAAATATCCATAATCAAAGTGGTTTTGTTTGTTCTCCTCTGTCTATTGTTCATTTCTAAAATGACCTTGGTGAGAAGTTAAGGTTTTGCAGCTTCTATTTCCTATAAGCAGATAATGATTTGACTTTTTGTGCAGGAAGAAGCATAAGTTACATATAATGAAGTGGATAATTTGCCTCTCTTTTTATGCTCCCACTTCTAGGCCTTGGGTGACTTTAATTAATTTCCTCAATTGTGTAACCTTTAATATCAACTATAACCAGCCACAGAGGTTACAAGGTATGACTAAATTATTGATATTAAGCTTACTAAAATATTCTGATTAAATGTGTAATGATTCAAAAAGTATGTAGTAGTTTATGGTTGTCAATGTCTCTTAAATTATTTTTAAACATTTTTTCCCAAGACCAGTTTTTTAGGAGATAACCCAGACAACATAACACTCCATAGTTCAATCATATCAAGCAGTGTTGGGTAATCGCTACCCCAATCAGTTCAACACATTTTCTTCCTCTCTTGAACTCCTTGATATTAACTTCCCCTCCATTGCCCCCTTCTGGTGGTTGGCTTGATAGAGTCACCCATTCATCATGGGAGTCAAATATTCAAAAACACATAGCAGAGAGTAAAGAAGGCCACCAACAATGACAAAATATAAGAGACAAACCCCAATATAAGAAATAATTACAGAAAATATTAAAAACCGGATCACATGCAAAGTGTTTCAGAAGAGAGATCAAGTGACAAGATTTTAGCCATTTGAGTCAGATTTATCATCTTAATCTACCACAGTGCCATAGCTATCTCTCCAATACTCTGTATGATAGCCAGCTGATTCCCATCCCTCAATTATGGTTAGACAGAAATTACCATGGATTTATTCCTTGTGTAGATCCTGAAAATCTATCTTGGGCTTTCACTGTCATCCGCATCCTTTTGCACACCAGAATATCACAATTTAATCTCTGATACTATTCCCTCCTTCTGAATTGTATTATATAATCTATAAACTGTGACTCATAGCTGTTGGTGTGCTTCTTCCATATAGGCACAGTTGACCTCTCACTTCTATGGCTGCTTGTTTGAGAAGAAGTCCTTTAGACCCCGGACACTAACCAGACACAATCTAATTCTTCATACTTTGCCATAGGACCCATATAATCTGTGATTCTTTCATGATGGTGAGTATCAAGCAGGGACATGTAATGAGAACTCGTTTTTTTAGATTGGAAGTAGGGTTAAGTAAAAGCCACAAATCCATTTCTCAATCTATGTGTTATACCTGCCTCTTGTTCACCTTTGAGACATGTTTGTTAATTTATGGTGGAGAATCTCAATGACCATCTTCCTGAAGCATAATGACATCTGTTTATAATGCCGCTGATCAGTCCATGGTAGTCATTTTAAAACACTAGTGAGAGACTGAACAATTGTAAACTAACTACATATTGCAAAACATGGATTATTCATTTGTACCAAATAAATTGTTACATGACTGGGTCCTATTTGCACAAACAATGAGTATTGGTGGTTAGGCAAAACTTATAATAATAATAATGCATATCTTAATATAGCAAGTAGGGCATTGAAGAAGGAAGTAGATGTGAGTCTGCGTACTAATAGTTTAATACTCTTTCAACAGATATCTTCTGATTCTTCAACCAACATGTAATTTTAGTCTAATCCCTCAGGTGTATGGTATGTTTGAGGTAGAACCTAGTACACCTAGTGGGCTTTCCACATCACATCTCTCTGGTATCACATTTGGAGCATATTACGTGTGCCTTGAAGATCCAAGGTTCAATGTCTCAGTGTGCTATGGCGCATGGTCTGGATCCCCAGGGGATGTACAGAAACTTGTAACAATGTGAATTATTAGGAGCCGGCATATTCTCCCTTTATGATCCTTAAAAGTATTGTTAGTTATCTTCCTCTCCTGGGAAGTTAGTCCCTCCCTTTTTCTATCAACTGACATGCACTTGTCTTCTCTATGATGTATATGCTCCCTAACCCCCCTTCAGACTTGATTTTCCCATCATGACCCATCATTGTTCCAGGAGGAATGTTGGCCAGTCTGGGGACCTTGTCATACCTTTACATCTCAACAAAGCAGTCATGCTCCCCTCCCCCTCTTTGAACAATCTGATCCTAGCTGATATGAGGATCCCCTCCACGAAAGTAGTCTTCAAGAGACACACAGAGAGAATGGTGCATGGTTCGTGGTGCCATTGAGGCTCTCTGCCAAGCTATCTGGCTGATCTGACGAGCTGACTGGATGCCCTCAAGACCTGAGCCTGCTGCCATCCTGTTGCTCATCCCTAAGCCTTGACTCATTGAGTATTTGTCCTTTTGTGGTTGACTAACATTCTGCAGCATAATGGTTTTCCAGAGCCCTCCATGTCATGAGGTGTATCACGGTTTCAGCAGATGTTTTAGGGAAGAGTCATATTCTATTATATCTATATACCAATATTTTTATCCATTCTTCTACTGATGGGAATTAGGGCTACTTTCAACTTGTTGTGATTGTGAAATGTGCTGCAACGAACATGGGAGAGCATCATTGTGTTTGTGGTCTGCCTCTAATTTCTTTGGGGTGAATGTCCAGCCATGGTATTGCTGGGTCATATTGTATTTTTACCGCCAGCTGTTTTAAGAATTTTCATGCGGCTTTCCTCCGTGGCGCTTGTAATTACAAGTCCACCAGCGATGGAAGAGTTCCAATCTCTCCTCACCTTGCCAGCCTTCTTTGTTCACTGCTTTGTTTTCTAAATTGGGCTAATGATGTGGGTGTTAAATGGTATCTCATTGTTTTCATTTTCATTTACATTTTCGTCATAGCGAACGAGAATAATTCCTCATCTGTCTATAAGTCACGTGGGCGTCACCCTTTGTAAATTGTCTATTCACGTCTTTTAAGAGTTTTTTGTTGTTTTGTTTTTCCCTTGTTATGGGCTTGCAGTATCCTGTAGACTTTAGTAATTAGTGCTTTGTCTATTATGTCATTGCTAAATATTGTTTCTTAATCTACATATAGCCTCTCACTTTTAATCTTTTGTTGAAATTCTTTATGTACATAAGGAAATTGTATTTAATAGGTCACACTATTAAACATTTTTAATCCAAAAAGTAAGTCATTACTAACAAATACATGAAAATCAAAATATTTTACTATAAATTATGGCATAATGAAACTGGAAATTTTTTTTAAAATCACCTGGTACATCTAGTTACAGATGGAGAGATAAAGTGTGATATAAATGTTTTGCCTCATGAATATTTTTAAAGTATCTTTAATCTGTTGACTTATTTTATAATAGTATTCCAGATATTTGTCATGAAATAAAAATATATCTTCTCTAGAGGACACTTTCAGGGCACTAAGTAGGACAGAGTCAACTATCCTACAAAGTCAGATAGCAAGTATAACCTCCAAATATTAGGATTTGTAAATTAGCAGATTTTTTTTAATTCTTGAGCAAACCAGACATTATTTAGATAAAATGTCTCTGAACACTGCATTGCGATTCAGGAAGCACACTCACATAAAGCCAATATAATAGTTTCGGTAAAACTCCAAAGTCTGCTGACATCAGATACAGATGTATCCATTTTATCATCTTATTTTCAAACACTCTTTTTTTTCTTTGTCAAATGAATCATAATCTTTCAATATATGAGACAGTATAACAATGTAATATCAAGCACATATATTTCTGTATGTATTCATTTTTCAAACAACTTTATAGTTACATCTTTTTAGAGAGTTTCCCCTGAATAGAACCACATTGACTTTAGTGCTTGTTATGACAGAATTCTATTATAGTAGTTAGCCTAATGCGTTTTCAGTTTAGCTTTGAAACTAAAGATATCTAATAGATGCGTTGTCTTAAAGTACAGCTTATTCAGTAGCACTGAACTACTTTTCCAGTGCGGAGCTCTATTCTGCCCCATATGACCCTTTACATAAGAATAGCTCTATTTGAAATTCTGGATAGCTACATTGCATTAAGTTTCTGTATTGGAAGTCTTTTGCATCTAAGTCAAGTTTAATTATATGTCAAGTGATTGTTCATTTAGAAATAGAAATAAGTATGAAGAAGCCCAATAGGTGGTCTTGCTTTTAAAAGTAAAAGACTAATTTAAAAGAAATCAGTTTGTTTAACAGATATTGAAATAATCAGTGTACCAACAGAAAGTCTGATGTAATGAATCTGAAGTTTGACAGAGCAAATCTTCCTCTAATGAATGTATTTTACAAGAGATCTTAAACATGCTGTTAGGTTTTGTTCTTTATTTTTATTCAGTCCAGAATAGAACTGTTGACATGCAAATATAGATATGCAGAATAATAATTTTAATCTCTACATTTCAATGTTTTAGAGCCTCTTGTTAGAATAGTGTTTTAACACCAAATCCAGTTAATCCAGAAAGTGCTGCTCATTTTCATACTACATTTTAATACACGTGTAAACAAAAAACCTCACTGTCTTCGAATAAATTCTAACTCATAGCAACGCCAAAGAGTGAGGCAGTTTCTTCAGTCACAGCTGTCATATTTTTGATGGAAGCGGTATTTGATTCTCCCACAGTGGCTTAGCAGCAGCCTTTTTCAAGCTAGTGGACAGTTCCGTTTGTGTGCTCACTGGTATCATTGAATCAGAAAGACAACATGACTTGCTAAGGAAGCTGGACATCCCTTTGCCATTTCTAACAGCAGGCGGTAAAGTCTATGTAGTAAAATTTAAAGATGGGTGACTCAAATAGTTCAGCCCTGGGCTACTAACGAAAATGTTGGTGGTCTGAGCCCAGTCAGAGGCACCTTGCGAGGCTAGGCTTCAGCCTGCTGGCAGGTCACCGCCTTGGAAACCCTGTGGTTGTTTTTCAGCAACTGGTTCTGACTCAGAATCCGTTTGAAGTCAAACAACAATACCAGCAACAGCTATGTATGAACATTTCAGGCATAAACGGTCCCCTTGCTTGATAGTTTTAACTGCATAGTGACAGAAATGGTAGCAGCTCTTTTCACACAAAGTAAATACTAAAAGCTTTTATTGGCTCCATAAGACACTTAGCCTGACTCACTTGATTTTCTTGTTAACTTGTAACTTAAACAAGGTGAAAAGATGAAGATCGATATCTTGGAGAGTTGACAAACCGTATGCTGTGAAATATAGATGATATACAAGAGCAAGATACACATTTTAGGTCTTTAACTATTGGAGACAAATTCTTGCCTGTCAGAAGATTTTCATACAAAAGCTAAAGTTGAATTAAAAATACAGTAAACAAGTAAATTGTATTTTCTGTACACTCAAGAATAGTTCCAGAACAGAAGTTTACAAGCCGATAAATGGTAGTAAGCCTTGAATACTAGGTATAGTATCAAGATACTATATGGATGTAAATACTTGATATAAAAGAACTTACAATTAGTAGCTTAATTTAGTAGCTTGAATGATGCTAATTCATTGAGAAAATGAATTACCTGATTGATTGGAAAATGGTGTGGGGACCACATCTGCCCATCTCTAGCTGCACTCAACTAAACTCACTGCCATGAAGGACGTGCCAACTCTACAGGACAGAGTGCAATGACCCATGGCATGGCCAAGACTGCAACTCTTATCAGAGTTTGAAAGCCCAGTCTTCCTCCCCCAGCTTCACTAAGGGAAATACATCCCAACTCCACACCTTCCCAGGGATGATTTCTAAAAGGCAGAATTCAGCCATGCCTCACCCTTCATCCTTTTTAATTCTACTCTCTCATCAACTGTCTTTCAAAGGGCACGCTGCTTCTCTGGTTCTACACTTCATGGCAATCGCCAGACAGAACTCACAGAGAATACCCACAATTATGGTGCTATGTTGGGGGAGGTAATATGTCATACAAGTTGAGATCAGGAAACATTAAGAATAAATTGTTTGGGGATCAATTCTCTAAGTTCATGACTGATGCTTAATATATCATCAATGGCTTGTGGTAGCCTACCCAGAATACATGTCACTCTGTCCTATGGTGTGCATGTTCTGTGGTTTCTATGGTAATCCCCAGATGTGCTGCCTTGGAAAAGTCTCTGCCACTTTGTCTGCACAGAAACTGCATCCCTCTCCATTGGGGCCTGTTCTCTTCAGTACACACTTCTCTAGAGGCCGAAATTAAGCATGATATTAGTTACTGCTACTTACAAATATATATTTAATTAATTTACTACATCAACATTTCTATCATGTACAATTTAGTGACATGATTTATAGTTATCATGTATAGTACAATTGTCATTGTGTCATTTAAATGTTTTCCATCAGCCTTAGCTGCAACTCAATGTAGTATAAGCAGTGAATAGCCTTACCTTCCTTCCCTTTCCATCCCCTGGAAATATTAATCAACTTGGGTCTGTAATTATTAGCTTGTTTGAATATTTTATATATGAGATTATACAACATTTATCCTTCTGTAACTGGCATATTTCAATCAGCATGGTGATTCCAAGATTAATCTATATTCTAGTGTATATTAAGATTTCATCCCTCTTTGCTGGTGAGTAATATTCCATTGTATATCTGAAAGGTTAGCCTTTCATTTGTGGTGATTATTGAGATCTCATCCATATTTTGGCTCTAATAAATAGTGTTGATTCTTGATGATACTGTTAGTCAGAAGTTCCAAACTTTCATGTCTTCCCACATTGGTTTCTATTTTTCCCTCTGATTCTATTTCTGTCTCTTTCTTGTTGATTTTCTGAAAACTATAGTTCATCAACCAGAGCAGCAAAATCAATCATTTCTGAAAACAGAAAAACCACTAAGATGAAGAATGTACATACGAATGCTGTGAATCAGCACGAGTAAAACACTTAAAGATAAAATGGATCAACTTATACAAATTGTAAATGTCCATTCCCTTCCAGAACTACTATGGAGAAATTGTAAAACACATACACAAAAAGATATGTACAAAGGCATTCATAATATCATTCTGTGAAAAATTACTATTTTCATTTCAAATAGAGTCCTGGATTACACACTTTGATTAATAATGGGCTTATTGATGTGAATAGAAATTCAGCATGGCACATTAGTAATTGGTCTGAAACAAAAAGTGAGTTATAAACAGCGGCTCAAAGCATATGAACTGTCACCTGTGATGAAACTCTTCATCAGCCTCCTCCGAAGCCAAGGGAAGAAACTTGGAAACAATTGTAGTATATACTCGTGTATAAGTTGAGTTGAAAAAACTGGGGTTCGGCTTATACATGGGTCAGTGGTACCCCAGTGAGGTGCAACATCTCGTGGGGGATTGCCATTCCTCTACTGTTCATTCGAAGCCCCGCTGACACTGCAGGGCTTTGAATGTTTGTTTACTCACATCTAACCAATCAGAGCCGTCCTATGACCTGGATGACTCCAATTCGTAGAAGCACCCGTAGTGATTCACTTATGCCGGCAGCTGAACTGGTAAGGATGTGTGTCTGTGGCTGAGCTCCATCTCTACCCTCTGGTCTCTGTGTTAATTCACATCCTGCATTTCCCACCCTAGGCTTAAACTCAAGTCAATCAGTTTTTCTGGTTTCCCAGGTAATAATTAGGTACTTTGGCTTATACTCGGGTCGGCTTATAATCGAGTATATACGGTAGTTCCAATACCTAACAGGCTACCTAAGCCCATACTTCTTGTACCTGAGCCCAGAAGAATTCCATGATTCCCGCCACTATTACAGACAGCTTTGAAAGAACTCACAACAGAAAGCCTAAACAGGGAGGGAGCAAAAGATGGAACAAAAGTCAAAAACTATAAAAATGACTGGGCTTAATGATTTTAGAAAGACTGGTGGAATGTTGGGTATATGGTTCTTTGTCATAGTTGAAGCAAGGTTGGAACTGAACTTATCTCCATTGCTTGACTTTTAGCCAAAGGACAAAGAGCTTTATAAGGTAAATAAGAACACTCTGTACATACAAACGCCTTGGAAAAATCAACCATCAGAGATGAAAAAGGTAGCACTTACCCAAGGATAAAGATATAAAGACAGTCAACAGAGGGATGGAGTGAGAAGAATGCTGGTCCTCTTGGTAGGGACGGCAAACAATGTCATGAAATTAACTGTGTATGAATTGTGGGGTAGAAATTCAATTTTCTCTTAAACTTCTACTCAAACAAAATAAGGAAAGGTTTTTAAGCTACAATTTCAAATAACACCTTAAATTTTGTGTTTAAATTTGAATGAAGCTCAGTGTCTAAAGTAGAGGATTATATATTGGACTCATATTTTTCACAAGTGTTAATTATATTCAAAACATATAAAATGACATGCATATTAGGTTTTAAGAGGAATTTAAATAATAGGTCAATATCTGACTTTTCTGAAAATCAAAAAGAGAGTGTTTTCATGGATTCCAGGGGAATAAAGCAAGGAAATAGCTCAAACATTGAATACATCAAAATATATCTATGCATTTCAAGAAAATGTGAATCACTAATGATTATTCAACTGTAAGTCTCACTGGAGAGTAGAAATAATGGCCATGAAGAGATAAAATAGAGTTACTATGAGTCCAAATCATTCATGAAGTTTGACTTTAAAAGCAATGGAGAATAAAGCCCCTAGCATCTAAAGAAGAGTAAACTTTTGAACACACCTTCAATTCCTTGCCTATTTCTCACTTCATAGGGCTCTCTTGGCTACACTAAAAATCTCCACTTACTCTGTATGGCTGTTCTTGCATCGGAATATCTCTAAATCCATACTCAATGCATGCTGACTTATGAAACTTTAAATTCTTAACCACTATCCCTACTAGACTCTTAATGTCACCTGGAATTCATGACACGCTCACCAGTTCATTAACTTCCCCATAATTCACACAGCATTGTCACACATGTATTTTCTCAAGATGTGAGGTAGCTGTTTGATTTCAGGAGCAGCAGTGCACAGGCATGTAGTGCAGACGCTTGAAGCGCACATGCATCCTTACATTTCCATCCAGGTGTGGTAGAATAGATTCTGCTGTGCTATTGATTGTTCTTCTAGTGAGTCCAAGTGTTACAGAGTATAATTAGTGCATTTGTTTTTGTTTGTTTGGTTTTAGATTTCCTTTATGGAAACACATCTCCAGACCCTTACTCCAGGAAAGCAAATACTCTGTCACCCAGGGGCCTGGTGTGACTTCCCTGCAGCGCTGCAGCTCTGAACCTGGTGAAAGCAATGAGCTAGGACAAGAGGTGAGGCTCATCTCCTCTCTCCCCCCACCGCCACTCTTCTTGTTGTCATATAGTTTATCTTTCATAACTGCTTCTAGGGGATTTGTAAATCTTTTCATTTTACTAACCTTGTGTCCACAAGTAGAAGTGAATGTTACATAGGTTTCTTAGTATGGACTCGGGGGAGAAAAGAATTGTAATCCTACAAATTTCCTGATCAATAAAAGCCAATACCACTGGAATATCCTCATTCATTGCCACTGCCCTCAAGCCATATGAAATTGAGTTTTATCTGATACAAATGTGCTCTATCATTAAAAATTAGTCTCAAGCATCATAAAATTTATTTTTTACTTTTTAAAATATTTTATATATTTTATAAATCGGACCTCCATTCACAAGTCAGACAGATTTTGGTTTGTGACACTGATTGCAATGCCAGCATGTCGCCATCCACTTCTCAAGCTGCCGTTTGTACTGATCCTTCCCTCCTTCCCATCCTGCTGTCATCAAGCATCCCTGGCAGATGCTGCCTTTTTTCCATCACATGGAGTTGGTTGTTCTAAGGCATGTGTAACTTTCTAGTATATTGTTCACGTGATAGGCCTAATGGCCAAATTTTGAACCATGGGGGTAAGAAGTGAGTTAAACTTTAGGCTTCAAGGGATTTCACCAGTCTCTCTTCAATCAATAAGCCACCTCCATTTTTATGATTTTGGGGTGTTGTTCCTCATGAACCTTCTATTGCAAACCTTCTAAAGTAGTCAGTGGAGGTAAATGGACACCATCTCTCTAGTTCCATTGGTTTCATAATTTTGGAGACTGGAATTTTGCCATTCATTAATACTTTGGACTCTGATTTTCTTTTCTGATCTTTGTAGTGGTTTGGGAGAGACCAATAGTTGTATGTTAGATATCTGCTCTCCAATACTTATGATATCAGCCTTAAAAAACAAAATAGGATATTGTGAATCTTAAGGCTTTGTTTCCACGTGGTGGGCCAAGATTCTCAGTGATTAGTTATTTAATACCTAGGCACCCCCCCCCATCACCATACCTAAAATAATGTAGTCACAGACAATCAGTTGTAAGGTCCATAAGAGAAAAAGATTACGGTAAAATGCAATATCAGATCATACCCCAGATGCAAATAATTGCTTTGAGGGTGTGGTCTGCTTCCAAAATAAGTGGATACTTATATTTATGCTGGTTAGATATTATTTAACATTTAGAAAATTACCCTAGTTATAATAAGTGATTTTAAATAACTACATAATACAATTATTTTATTAATTCTAGAGTTATTAGTTTGTCATCAATATTTTTCCCTTTTATTTTGAAGCAAGGCTAAAGTTGTTTGCTAGGTTAGAGGGTTGTTTTTGTTTTTTTTTACCCCTAATAAAAGCTTTGCTTATGACTTAGGTCATTTTTATAGTGAGCAGCTTTCTAGGAGTGGATGATTCAATACTATTTCATTATTCCCATCTATTTATAAAGGGTAATTAATGACTTACTTATTTATTTTCACTTTACAGTGTTTAGAATTCATTATCCAAATTTGAATGTTGTCTACCAATGATAGTTACATTTTTTTGGTTAAGAGCTTCATGCAAGGAGTATAATATTCTACAAACTAAAGAGTTTAGTATAAAAAAGTATATGATGTGAATCAACAGTATACAAATAAGGGGTCTATATCAACAGCATACAAAAATGTTATTAATCTAGTACCAGTAGTCTGTGTTTCAGTGATTCACAAATTCAGTGAATTATTTTAAGTATATTCTTTTAATTACTAGAATGCTGTCTTTGTACTTTCTCTCAGAAAACAATTCACTATGAGTTCTTCTGCCTCTCAGAGTGATTCTAACAAACACGAAGATATTGTATCATCATTTATTTTAAGTTTCAAGTGTACATATGTTCTGTTAAATTATGTTTAAGATTTTGCCATTTAGGTGATATTTTTAAATATTTTATTTTAATATATTTTATTTTAATTGTGATCATGTAAATCATACATTGCATTTAATCTTACCACTTATAATTTTCTAAATGTCTTTCAAATTTTTAAATATTTTATCTAAATGTTCAATGGGAATTTTCTAATGTTAATTATATATTAGAATATGAGCACATATTTTATTCTTATTGATGTATATTTAAGCCAAAGATAGTCCAAGTATTAACTCCAGACAGGTTACTTCCTCTTAAACTGACTTCCCACATCCCATACCCTTTTCTCCTAAAAATATCTGCTGGGGCAAAGTTAAATTTCTATACATTCAATTAGTTGAAAATGAGTCCAAATTAGAGGCTTTTTTGCACTTAGACCTTGTGTATTTTGCACATCTATTTTACACACCCCATAGAATGGCCACCACATCAGCGAGGCTATCTAAAACATACTGCCATCAGATTTATTCTGATTCATACCAAACTTTTACACAATTTCTAAGGCTATATATCTTTACAAAAGCAAAAAGCCTCGTTTTTCTCCTGTGACCACCAATGGTCATTCTAGGCCTTAAAAAACAAACAAACAGACAAATGGTCCAAACTCACTGACATCCAACTGATTCCAACTCATGGTGCTCCTACATACAGGGTGTACCTAGCCCTGTAGAGTTTTCAGGACTATAACTCTTTTTTTTTTAAGAGCAACTATAATTAACGAGAGCAGAAAGCCTCATCTTTCTCCCATGATCTTGAGTGATTTGTAGTTTTAAACTACTGACCTTGTAGTTAGCAGTTCAACGCATAACCATTAAGCCACCAGGATTCCTCCTGAATGGCCATGAAAACAAACAAATATATTCACTTCCATAGTGATCCTACAGCACAGCCTACACTTGCCTCTGTGGGTTTCTGGGACTCCCAGCCAAACTCTTAACAACTATGTCACCAGGGCTCCTATTTGTACCTGGGTAGGATAACATCTTGTAGTATTATAAAGACCCCAGAGTGCTAAAGTCCTTTAGAGGTCTCTCACTCAGCCTCTCCTCCTTGATACAACAGGACATTGCCCAGGCAAGCTTTGTCCTTGGCCACTTCTGCAGGGGTTCCCTTGCTCTTGTGTCTTTTCCCTGTGAAGTTCGCTTGCCCCTGGAAGAGCTCCTGCTATGGGGCATCACCTCGTGCATGCAACTGTCAGTGTGTTGGCTCTAGTAAATAGCTTGTTTTGTCACACTGCTATTTCATGGTCATATTTTTTCTAAATCTTTTTGAACTCTCACTAACTCATGAGACCTTGATACAATATTATTAAAATATTTTGAAGTTGGGTTTTTACTGTATATGAATATTTGAAACAAGCCACGTTACTTTCAATCCCTCCATATGCATGTCTTATTTGGATATTGAATAAGGAAGGATGAGACGAAAGGATGCACTTGAATTGTGGTGCTGGCAAAGAATACTGCAAGTGCTGCCCAAAATAACAAAGAGATCTGTCTTGGAAAAAGGATAGACTCACTGATCCTTAGAAGCAAAGATGATGTGACTTTGTCCCATGTACTTTGGGAATGTCATCAAGGAGCGATCATTCTCCAGAAAAGACACCAAGTGAAAGGGTAGAGGGCAGGGAAGAGAAAGAGAGAGAGAGAGATCCTGACATCCTGACAAGTTGGATTGACACAGAATCTGCACCACCGAGTTTAGACATAACAACATTCTAGAGGATGGCACAGCACCGGTGGTGTTTGGTTCTATTGTTCATAGGTCTCTATGATTCAGAGCTAATCTGACTTCACCTAATGCTAGCAACAGCGTTTATTCATTATATATTTTGTAGAAGACAATGTATACACATCATATTGAAGTTAATGTCTTAAAATATGATTTGATTGATCTCAGCCCTTCCTGGTAATATGATAGTAAAACATGTTCATTTAGATGCACATTTTATGATAGATTGGTATGTTTTCTCATAGAGTTTGGGTGAGTTATTATTACATGTAAATGCATAACCACTCAGAATTTTGAAAAATGTGAAATACTGTGAAAAATAACATGAGTTAGAGGAGCCCGGGTGGTGGAGTGGGATACTCACTGAGCTGCTAATCCAAGATCCAGGCTTCAACCGCCAGTGATTCCAAAGGAGAAAGGTGAGCTTACCTTCTCCCATAAAGAGTTAAGTCTCAGAAATTCAAAATGGGCATTCCACCCTGCCCTATTAGGTTTCTTTCAGTGGGGATTGAGTAGATGGATGTGAATTAATATCATTGAATCAATTTTTATAGCCCTGGAAAATTGATAAACCCTAGCAGCTTCAGTTATTAAATATTATTGAGAAATTACTATGTGGATGATATTTTATCAAAGGATTTGCATTATAAAGGAGACTTTTTTCGTGAAGACACTTTCACCAAATCTAAGTGATGGAATTAGAATCGGTTCTTGATGAATTAAACCGCTCTTTTTAATTACTTGCAAAGTGCATTCACAGGTTCCTGTCATTTGGCCTTTTTAATTCTAGAAGCCACAAGAACTAGGGAGTGATTTATCTTTATGGCCAAGGCAGGATGTGAAAGAAATTCATTCTAAAGAAGAGAATCTTTAAACAACTGTCTTTTCTATAAAATGGGCCAGATAAATATTTCTTTATGACTAAGTTATAATGAAGAGAATTGTTCACAGAGAGTCTTGTAGCCACCCTTATTTAAAATCTCCCAGATAATTGAAGGGCGTTTTGTTTTGTTTTATTTTATAAGCTGCTTCTGCGAAATCAGGTCTTAGTACAAGATGATCTCAAACTCCTGGGATAAGGGTAAAACTATTTAAATATTAGCTAGGGATGTTTTCTGACCCAACCTGAAACAAAATACTGAAAGCCCCTGCACTTAATCACCCAGTAAATCCTTTCTCTGCCCCGGCTCATACTTGTCCCCTGCATCAAACACTAACCACTCACATGGCTGCTCTTTGCAGTGTTGTGTTTCCTGGACAATATCTGCCATTCTTTAGTTAGAGTCGACAGTTCTCAACTGTGCGGCCGGTTTCCCCTTGAAATCAGATGTATTGTTTTTCCTTCTACTTACTTTTTCTAAATAAATCACTTAATCTCATTTTGAGAACTCTGGGTTTGGCTAATTTTTTTCTACAACTCATAATTCATGTCATTCTTATGAAAATTTTGAATGAACTACTCGATAAATTCTGATTTTCATAAAGAACACAGTGGTTTCTTTCAAGTATTGGATTGATGTCTATAAAGCATATTGTTAACACGAAGAGTAAGAAATTAACATCTATGATGAAGCATCACAAATGATGAGACCACCAATATTAAAATGCATGCTGCCTATTTAATGTGTGGCTTCTGAAGCCACAACTGTGGCCATTGTCTCAAGTATGAAAATGCACATATTTGATTGCTTTCAGTTTTAGACAATTTGGAAAAATTTATCCAGATTATGTGTACCATAAATCCCATCTATCTGTGTGTATATCTTTTAAGTGGATATATGTTTATTAGAGATGCTTTGAAGAAAATGGGTAAGTAAGGCACTTTAAAGAATGTTTTAAAAATTAATATATTATTATCTTGATGATCAAAATTATTATCATTATTCCTTAGTCATTTTCCTTCTTGTTAATTAATATTTTCCCCATAATCAGGTAGGAAGGAAGAGAGAACAGCTTTTTCTACTTGAAGGTTCATATTGTCTCTGGCATGATAAAGGTTTTTACATTTTTAAAAAAAATCCATTTTCCTAATCCAATTTCATAAAAGGAAATGATACAAAATATTACTTCATTTTATTTCAATGATAATTGAGCCTCTTATCTTAAGTAAATAAACTGGATTCTTCAACAACATTGGTTGAATCTGTGGGTCCACCTGCAAGTGACACTGGTCATCTCCACATGAGCAACTATCCTCTCCTGTGAATTGCATTTAATATTAAAAAGTGATATTTATAGTTCTCAGTAATTTTTCATAATATGCAGAGCAATACTATAAAACTTGAAAAACATAGTGGAACCCAAATAAAGTGCCAGCATTGATGCTGAAAGGGCTTTCAAGAAGCAGAGAAACATCATGATATTACAAGAACAGGCAGAATTGTTTAATATGGATCATACATTGAGGCCAGCACAGTGGTTGCCTACCATTTCAAAATACCTAAATGAATCCAAAGTAAATTTCATTTTAAAACATAAAAGGGAATTCATCAAGCCATCTCTTGAAGCTATGCCAGCAAGAACAAAAGACCAGCTCTTTTTACAAAATATCTTTTTAAAATCTCATATTGAAAATGCAACTTTTATGGTATGCAACTCATAATACATGTACCCTAAAAATATGTTATTGAACTATTTATGTCATTAGCAGCAGGTTCTTTGTAGTTATGTTTTTGAGGATTCCAAATTACATGGGTATTTTGTTTGTTTGTTTTTACTGTGTTAGGGCAGCACTTTGAACTTCTGCATTGTTGCAGCGTCAATTGTATTAAAGAGGATTAAACTTTAGTTTCATTTGGTTTATACTCTCTATTTATATAAGGATTCATAAAAAAGTAATACTGTATGGTTCCATACATGCCTATGTATTTATTCCAAACAAAATATGTTTATACATGTCTCTTCTATCATGCTATGACAGCAGGTGAGTTGTCTCAGCAATGGTACACGTGCTGCAGTTCCCATGACTGGTTACTGTTGACACTATTTGGCTTGTGCATGTTGATGACCGAGGGTACACCCATAAATGAAGACCGATCACATCAGAATCATTGTTGTCTCTTCAGTACTGAGTGTTATGGACAGTCCATTAGAAACTGGATATATAAAAGAAGAGTAAATGAAGGCATGAAGTGTCTGACTTACAAACTCCCATGGGTAAGTTCAAAGAAAGAAAGAAAAGAAAGATTGGTAGCAGGGGAATTAATCCTCCAGTATGAAAGTGACATTGGCTAGAAGAGCCAGGGAGTGGCCTGCCGGGACAATGAATTAGTAAAGTGACTTGTCTAACCACAGTCTCTAACTCCCACCAAACAACCTTCTCGAGGGTCTGAAAGGCTTTTAATTATATGTGAATAAAATTATGACAGCTAAAATGCTCCCAATACTTGGACATTGGGTAAACTAAATTATGAACTAAATTATCCTTAAATGAAAGAAATAAAAATAGTCCATCCTCAAGTTGCAATATGAAAAGATTCTGTATGCAAAATATTGAAAAATGCAGAAAGCAATGAAAGATAATGGAAAGAATACATAATCACTTTAGCAAAATGTACTTGCCAAGATGAAACCATTTCAGAAGGTAACATATGAGGAACAGCCATTGGTACTTAAGGAAGAAATTCGAGTTCCATGGAAAGCACTAGCCAAAAACAAGGCTCCAGGAACTGAAGGGAAACCGAACGAAAGGCTTCAAACAAGGTGAAGAATCACTGGAAGCACTCACTTGTCTATGTCACACAATTTGGAAAAAAATACTTGGCCAACTAACTGGAAGAGATACATATTTGTACTTATTCTAAAGTAAAGAGACTCACAGGATGCTCAAATTATAGAACAATATCATAAATAATAAATGCAATCAAAATTTTACTGAACATCACTCAACAGTGCTTGTAGCAGTAACTTGTTAGGGAGCTGTCAGAAATTTAGGCCAGATTCAGAAGAGGGCCTGGAACAAGGGATAGATATCCTTGTTGATGACAGGTGGATCTTGGCGGAAAGCAGAGAGTACCAGAAAGATATTTACTTGTGTTTTTTTAACTATTCAAAGTATTCGACTATGTGGAACAAACTATGAATAGCCTTCAGAAGAATGGGAATTCTAGAATACTTCATTGTACTTATGTGAATTTCATGAAGTAGCCTGTGGAATCAGGATTGGAGGAAGTCATTAGCAACATGAGATATGGAAATGACACACTCTTCTTGCTGAAAGTGAGAATATGCACTTGCTGGTGAAGATCAAAGATTGCATTCTGCAGAACGGATTACAACTCACGGTAAAGATCAAAATCCTCACAATTGCAACAATAGGCAACATCATGACAAATGGAGAAAATAATAAAAATTTCAATCATTTTTCCCTTACTATATCTACTATCAATATTCATGGAAGCAGCAGTCAACAGATCAAAGGGTATGTTGTCTTGGGGAAAAGTTGCTGCACAGAGTTGAAAAGTAAGGATGCTACTTAGAGGGCTAAAGTATGCCTGACCCAAACCATCGTGTTTTCAGTAATCTCATATGCATATGAAACTTGGATCTTAAATAAGGAAGGCCAAAGAAGAATTACTGCAGTTGAAAAATGCTGCTGATGAAAAATACTGAAAATACCACATACGTTACACATGTTCTCAGAAGAGACCAGTCACCGGAGAAGGGACTGGCTTGGTAAAGCAGAGGGGCAGAGAGAAAGAGGAAGGCCCTCCGTGAGATGGATTGTCACAATGACTGCAAACGTTCACTTAAGCATAGCCATGACTTTGAGGACCTGGTAAGGTTTCTTTCTTTTAGGCACAGAGTGAGTCGCTGTGAGTCAGATCCAAAGAGTTCTTCTGAAACCTGTTCACAGGTGAACCTGTTGGTATTTGAAATACAGGGGGCATTCCGTCTAGCAGCATCACATGCAAACCACTACAGTATAACAAACTGAGAGATAAGTAGGACCCTGTTATGCTAGAACTTTAAAATGACTGCAGCCAAACACAGTCTAATTAATAAGCTCGGGCATTAGCTTTAAGTGAGCATTCACCAATGTCTCCCCTAAAAAAATGATATTCCATGGGAATTGAAACCTCTGCTGGATGCTCAACAAAGGCCAGGAAATGGTCCTCTCCTCAAATTGCTGTTAATTTTTCATATGACACGGCAAAACACTAAAGATATACCAAAATTTTTTTTGCTGCTTGTATATATCACATTTCTAAAACAAAAAACATCATAATATTTACCAAAGCCAGTTGAAATAAATAGAAAGAGGGCAGGGGGATAGATAATGAACGCCTGGCAGAAAGAGATAGAGGAAACAAGGAAATAGAGGCAGGGAGGAGGAAGGGAATTTGGAGGAGTAATAAAAGAAAGAATATAAGGAAAGGACAGAGGGACACGTTTATCCCAGATACAGGAGCACAGAGTTTGACTATTTCAGTCATCTACCTTCCCAGGGAGAAAAATATGCAGGCTGAAAATAATTTTATATTTCTTTTAAGTAACTAAAAGTCAATTATTCTTAGACTAACAACTATTAATTTGTGTAAAATATAATATTCCCAATGGACTGCAAACATTATTCCTGTAAATGATATTTTGAAGACTGTGCCAAGAAAACTTTATTTTGCATGTATAAGCATAAAAATGATATAAACAAAAGTTAATAAAGTCTTCATATTTAGCCTGAGATTGCAGGCAATTTATACGAAATCACCTCTAATGCTACTTTTTCATGACTTTTAATACATTTCAATGTTTCTCACACATTACTTTGTATACACATCATCTAGGAATCATATTAATGACTATGTGGGGTATTACACCCTGAAACTCAGACTCATTATGCTTTTGGCTGATTAAAATGGATTTTTTTTAATCTTTGAAATTTAAATAAAAATGAACCTATAAGCCTATATTTAGCAACATCTATCTTTTCTATTTTATTATGCTGTTTTCAGGACAAAATTCTCCAGAATTGGGATTTCTTCTTCATCCTGCACTCTCAATCAACTAGACTACAATCTAGAGCTCTGTAAAATATTATTGTTTTTAATTAGTGAAAAGGACAACTTTATATTCCATGTTTGATTCATGTGAGGCATCAGAAGAAGTCTCTACATAAATCTAGTATGAAAAAATCTGATTTGATAGCTATAAAAATATATTTTGTATTAGTTATTTTAAAATATAATTATTCAAATTGAGGATGCTTGTAAAGATTTGACTGTTATCCCTCTGCGATACCAATGATTAACATGCTCTAGTGCCAAGCAAAAGCTTGAAAATTCTTGTATGATCAAAGATGCCTATCAAAAATGGCCTGGCAATCTAATTCTTAAAAATTGGACATTGAAAACCCTACAGAACACAATTACAGCCTGATAACATAAGTCGGAGTTGATGTAACTCTTCTTTTTTTACTTAAACATTTTCAATAATATATTGTCCACCTAATTATTTATAACAAATGTATATAAAAAAGGAGGGAGAGGAGAAGTATCTAGATATATTGAATTTAAAAGAGCCTTCAAGAAAAAGAAGTAATAGGCAAACACTAGAATATTAGACATCCACAGTACAGGCTTTTCCTTTTGTGGCATTGTGGGTGACTTACCTACTAAAATTAAAGGCGATGTGCTAGTTTTTGTGATCATTTGATACTTGTAGACATGAAATTTAAACTGGTCTTCATGTAGATTTAAACCTATATTTGGATTAAAAATTCACTGTGACTCACCTAAGAGATTTCTGAAACATACCGTAGGTTATGTTGCTAGGATTCTTCTAGTCAGTTCCCATTCATAGTAACTCAGCTTACAGCAGAAGGAAACCCTGCCTGGCCCGGGACATTAGAGTCCATCATTGCAGCCATTGTGTTAATCGATCTCCTTGAGACTTTTTCTCTTTTTTTGGTGTCCTTCTACATTACCAAACATGATGTCCTTTTCTAGGACTGATCTCTTCTGATAATTTAACCAAAGTTCTTGAGATCAGTTCTCATCACCATTGCTTCAATGTAGCATTCCACTTGTGATTTTTCCAAAATCTGTTTGCTTGTTCTTCCAGCAGGCCATAGTATTTCTTCGCCAACAAAATTTAAATGCACCAGTTCTTCTTCAACCATCCTTATTGTTCAACATTTTTCAACTTTCACATGTAAATGAGGTGAATGAAAATAACATGACTTGAGTCAGCTTCATCGTGTCTGTCTGGGTAAACTAGAGAAACAAAATTCATAGATACTCACATGTGTGTAAGAAAGAGCTTTTATACAAGAGCAATTCAATGTTGAGAAAACATCCCAGCCTGATCCAGATTAAGTCCATAAATCTGATATTAACTCATATGTCCAATACCAATCTATAAATTCCTCTTCAGATTCATGAAACACATGCAGTGATGCTGAATTCAGGACGATCACAGGCCAAATGGTAGAAAGTTGTGTGGATCCAGTGGCAGTGGAAACATCTTAATACTGGTAAGGGTCTCCATGTGGTTCCTTCAGCTCCTGGGCTCTACGATGCACATATCTGACCTCTGGCTAACCACATAAGAAAAACGTCAATGAGACAGAGGACAAACATGTACCCACTCTCCATATTCACAATTTGTTACTCTAGTACCCCACTCCCAAAGTACCAGTTCACAGGCTAAAATATCTTCTCTTCATCTGGTCAACTTCTGGTTAACTTAATGTGGGCTCCCTCACATAGCCTCACCAGGGTGCCCATTGGCTGCCTTGTCTTTCTATCATGGACCGTATCACAAATTCTCAACAAGCCTAGCCCCCTTGGGATGAAGACAGACACTGAGAAGAATTGGCTTCTCTCTCTCTTGCACTTCTCACCTTCTTGTTTGCTTGGATTCTTCGTGTGTCTACCAGCCATTGGACGATGTGGCCTGCCTTCTTTGGGAGTAATCAATGCTCTTTTGTTCCTTCTGACTTTGGAAATCATGTGAATCTTCACTCACCAGTCTGTAGCCATCCAGTACCCTGAATAGCTTTTATTGACCCACAGCTGCATGAGTCTGGAGAGTTTATATAGCCTGCTTTTTGTTGTTGTGTTGTGTGTTCATTTGTCTGTTTTGCACTAGAAAATTCAACCTAGCACAATTTATTAGTTCTTGATCATATATACATTTTGAAATGGTCTAATATTGACCAATTCCTTTTGATGCAATGACTGTATTCTTTCCAGCTTCTTTAAATGTTTCCTTCATCCTCGTACTTTTGCCCCCACTAAAATCCTTCAGTATTTCAATATAAGTCTTAAATATTTTCTTCACATTTTTCAGCTTGCAAATTCCTCAGCTAGTTCTTACTTTTTGATTTTCTTACTCCAGGTCTTTTCACATTTTATTAAAATACTTTGTTTTTCCTTGGTACTCTTTGAGGTGTTATGGTCAGTGCTTTTACTTTATAATCCATCCATTTGCCTTAGCTCCACAACAAGCAAAAGGAAGGTTCAGAGGCTCTTCTGATTTACTTTGATCCTTTATTTCTTGACTTTTTAATGACACTGTGCTTTCCTCAGTTATGGTGTGCTTGCTTCCTCTCACAACTTGTCAGGTCTTCTGTCATTAGTGTTATATGTGTCAAATCTGTTGGTGAGATGTTTTAAAAATTCATGAAGTATATACTCGAGGTTGCTATTTGGCTCTGTGAGACTTGGTTAATTTTCTTCAACTTCAATCTAAGCTTCTTGCTGTTGAGTGCCATAAAGCCAGTTCTGAGCCCCAGAAACCCTGTGCACAACAGAAAGAAACATTGCCCCGTCCTTTGTCACTGTCATAATCATCCCTATGATTGAGCTCATTGTTGCAGCAACTGTGTCAATCATCTCCTTGAGGATGGGAAACTGATGACTTAAATATATAGAAAATGCATGCTAACCTTACTATCTGGGCTGGTTTCAGAAAGCCTTAATCTCAAAATTAAGTATTTTTTCTGAAACATAGTAGTAAATATTGATCTACTTTAAACAACTTTATGCAAATTAAAGCTGATTAAATCTATTTTAGTAATGTATTAACAATGTGACAAAAACAACAAAGCAAATTCACTCCCAGTGAGTGGATTTGACTTGCAGCAGTCCTTATAGAACAGACTAGAATGTACCCTATGGCTTTCTGAGACTGTAACTGTACCAAAGTAGAAAGGCTCCTCTTTCTTCCTCAAACTAGCTGGAGCATTTGAACTGCTGACCTTTCAGTTAGCAGCCCAACCATAACCCACTAAACCACCAGAGTTTTGTGAGTTAAGTGACAGTTTCTTTAATAACTATTGCATGGTTTTCTACTCCTGTTTACTGGTAAGGAGACTATAATCACTTCCAGCAAGATGCCAATCAAGTAACACAAACCAGAGGAACTCCACAGAGATCAGAACAAAAGAGCAACTGAGGAAAATTCCACGCTCTCCTTCTCTCTTTCCCCCCACAGTCTCAGTGGGCTCTGTTCACATGCCAATGCCAATCTCCAGGTCACTCCCCTTCACCTAGGCCTATTATGCCAACCTTCCGTCCATTGGAGGAGCACCACCCTCTATGTAAATTCCACCTGTTTCTGCTGAAGGAGAAAGCATGTGTACCCAACAAGGTCCTTTATGTGGCTTGGGGGACATCCTGTCCGCTCTTTAGGATGCTTTACTTTGCTGGGGAATCTTTGCCCAGTTTTCACAGTGCTTCACATGACTGGGGGAGCCCTTACCTGCCCTGCATAGTCCCACGTGGCTGAGGTAACTTCCTCCTGCCTGCCATAGGGATTCACACAACCTAAGACAGCTCTGCCAACATTGCCTAGACTATGCAATGATCTAGCTGATTAGGGAAATTCTACCCACCACCCGTAATGCTCTACACCAAAGTGGGCACAAATACTTACTTTCTACGACACTCCTGTTGCAGCAGACAACCCAGCATGCCCTCTGTGACACCCCAAGTTGCTATGGGGCACACCACTACAGCTTCCTTTGAGACCATCCAGTGTAGTGGCATCCCTGTGGGTCCACAAGCACCCAAAGAGCATTCCCTGAGAGGACCATCCCACAGTGCAATTACCTGCAGGCAATTTGAAGAAGTATTCTTATAAGGGTCCCAAAGAGAGAGCCCAGTGTTCTTTGACTCTCTGGAAAATGGTGCCAGGCTCCTCTAAAACAACACAATGCAAAGAACAATCAGCCCCAACACCCATAACAACAACAACAACAACAACAGGAGAAACAAAAGGTAATGTTGGTAGAAATCCTGAACCTAACAATGTGCATAGAAGAAGCAGACATTGATCTGCCACAGAAAGAAATCTTCAGAATGCTGCTTGGATTCACACAAGATATGAGGGAAACAATACAGAAAAAGGATGAAATGATAGAAGAGATAAAGGCTACACACCAAAGGAAATACAAGAACCAAGGGGCAAGATAACAAAAGCCAGTATCAAATTTACAGATGTTGACAACAGATTTGGGGAGGCAGAAAATCACACCAGTGACCTACGGGATGACCAGGCAGACTTCAACAAATGGGAAAGACAGTCAAATAAGGTAATCAGAGAAGTTGAAGGAAACATGAGGGCTATATCTGATAATATGAATAGGGACATTAGAATAATTGGACTATCTGAACAAGACACAACTTAGAAGTCAATGGCAAAAATAGCAAGGGAATTCCTAGAGGAAAATTCCCAGTTTAATGAATGAAAAACAGGCAATAATTCATGAGGCTTAAAGAACACCAGCTAGACTATATCCCAAGAACTCTCCAAGGCATATAATAGTTACACTATACAGCATTGAGGAAAAGGAGAAAATCATGAGAGCAGCTAGGGAAAAACAAGTAGTTACCTATGTATGTACCCAAATAAGAATATGCTCAGACCTATCAGAGGACACTATGAAGAGGAGAAGAGAGAGTGGAGTAGTATATTCTCACAATTGAGGGAAAATAACACAAACTCAAGAACACTCTATCCAGCAAAATTATCTATCAAACTAGATGGAGAAGAGTCTTCTAAGGCACGGAAAAACACAATGAATATGTTAAAAGAAACCCAGCCCTACAACATATCCTTCCTGACCCAATAGGGCCGAAGAACAGCACTCACAGAGCACAAATTAGAGACTGCTACATAGAAAACTGCCACCCAGATAGCAACAAAGAGAAAATAATTCCAAAGATAGCATTGGTTTAAAGGTGGAAAGAAGGCAAAAATGAACCACACACACAAACACAGACACAAAACACTGATAAGAAAGGAAGATAGGGAAACACCCAACACAAAAGCTACAAGATGACATGACAGCATCCATAGATAGATGTAATAACCCTGAAAATCATGGGACTTAACTCAGATATTAAAAGGCAGAGGATAGTAGACTGGCTTAGAAAACACAACCTGTCAATCAGCTGTCTACAGGAGATACACATGAAGATTGAAGACAAAAAAAAAAAAAGACTGAGCATAAAAGGCTCAGAAAAACATATCAAGCAAATGGCAGGGGTTGTAATGCAAATCTTAGACAAAATCGATCTCAAGGTGCAAGCCATAACAAGGAGGGGCACTATATATGCCCAAGGTTATAGTATACCAAGAACCGGTGAGCATAAAAAATATACATGCACCCCTTGAGAGACCCGTGAAGTTCATCAAACACTCCAGAAATTGAAAAAAGAAATTATGGTGTAAACAATTATAGTAGGTTACTTTAACACACCACTCTCTGAGAAAGATAGTTCACAGAGAAAAAAGCTTAACAAGGAGGGTACAGATCTAAACATGATGATTCGATGATCTGATAGGTATTTTCAGAGCTTTCCAACCAAATGCCAAAAAATAAATTAAAATTAAAAAATAACATTGTTTTCAAGCCCCCAGGGCAAATCCTCAAACATAGGCCACATGCTGGGACACAAGTCGATTCTGTATAAATTCAAGCACTTGGAGAACATACAGACTATGTGGACAATCCCAACTATGTGGACACCCTCAGCCCTCAGAAGAATTCACTTCAGAGGACAGCACAGAAGCTACAGCTCAGGGAGAGGTGCACATCTAATCAGAGTACACAGGAACAAATGAAGAGGGAAGGAGACAGAGTGGAATACATCCTGGCACACTAAACCCCAAGGACGATATTCCTGCTCAGATCAGCCAATGCACAGAGAGGACCATAGGGCTAGCCTCACCACAAGACATAGCATCCCTCACAAATCCAAAGCATTTTGAGGAACAACATGAGAGACACAGTTTGGGAATTGAGCGTGATCTGACCCCACGACACTTGGGGGAAATTCTAAGGGTGTGCAACAGAGCAGCAAGGGTAGCAAGGCAATCAAATCCTTGGGGAATACCAAAAATAGACTTTGGGGCCAGGGCGTAGCACGCCATCAGACTCAACCTGAAAACCCTCTTAAAGATAAACAAACACCTGGAATTATTTATAGGCTTTTCTTTTTTTTTGTCGTTTTGTTGTTGTTTTATTTTGCCCTGTCCTTTTGTGTGTGAGTGTGTGTGTGTGTGTGCTTATTATTTTCTATGCATGTCTATCTAGATAAGATAGGCAGGATAAACAATCCGAGGGAGAAAATAAATGGCACTGATGGTTCCAGCGAATATGGAAGAGGGGTGGGTGGGGGGAAGGAAATGGGTGTTAACAAACCCAGTGACAAGGGAACAACAAGTGATCTAAAATGGATGGTGGGGAGGTTGCAGGATGCCTGATGGGGCTAGATCAAGGGCAATGTTACTGATGAATTACTGAAATCCAAATAAAGACTAAACATGATAGTGGGTCAAGAGGAAAGTAAATGGAAATAGAAGAAAGAACTAGGAGGCAAAAGGCACTTATAGAGGTATAACTATAGGCATGCACATATGTAAATATATTTACATATAATGATAGGAAAATAGATCTGCTTGCATATATTTATATGTTAAGTATTAAGGTAGCAGACAAATATTGGGCCTCTACTCAAGTTCTAATAATCTGACAGTCCATAATGTTTATCTTCCCAACACAATCACTGAAGGCAAAGCGGGTGTATAAGCAAATGTGCTGAAGAAAGCTGATGGTGCCCAGCTCTCAAAATATATAGCATATTGGGTCTTAAAGGCTTGAATATAAACAAGTGACCGTTTGACTGAGAAGCAAAGAAGACCACATGGAATTATCAGTCTGTAATTAATCATAAGGTGTTGACGGGATCATGTTTCAGGCATCAAAGACCCAAAACAAAAAATAATCATATCAATGTGAAGATGGAGGTGTGCATAGTGGAGACTCAAATCCCTTCTAGGCATTTGAATATACCCTTACAGAAAGTTCCAGCATAGCACCGATGTAACATACAACTTTCCTCTAGATTGTTAATGCTTCCCCCTCACCCCACTATCACGACCTCAATTCTACCTTACAAATCTGGCTAGACCAAAGCATGCACGTGGGTACAGATAAGAACTGGAAACACACGCAATCTAGAACAGATAACCCCCTCAGGACTAATAATGAGATTAGAGATACCAGGAGATTAAGGGTAAGCTAGGAGGAGAGAAGGGGCACTGATCACACTGATCTACATTCAATTCTCTCGCAGGGGATTTGACAACAGAACAATGAGTGAAAGGAGACATCGGTCAGTGTAAGACATCAAAAATAATAATAATTTATAAATTTTCAAGGGTTCATGAGGGAGGGAGGATGGTCTGTTGTCAGACCAGAAAATTAAAAAGTAAGGAAGCCAACACTGGGAAGCTGGGTGTTATAAATAGATTTAGTGTCCTAGGGTCCAGTTCAGACCTCAACCTTTGATTTATACCCAGAAATCAATTCAAGAATGTACTGAAATGCTCTAAGTTCACTGTGTTTGCCTGTAGGCTCTGCTAACCAATGGTCAGGTTCAGAGGCATGGTGTCTGCCACCCCTTCCTGTGCCCTACTTCTGCAGCAAGCAGTAATTTCCCCGGATCGCTATGTAAAAGTGGTCACAATCCCAGGCTTTTAGAAAGTTGGAGAGCTAGCCAAAAGACCTCAACCTAGAGTTCCCCATGCTGCTAGCTTCCCAGTGCCTATAGTCTAGGACATTACAACTCCCTCTCCCCAGCAAGGAACAGAAAGACTACATTGGTCATTCCCTTCCTGCCTCTCCCCAACTCCATGACTGCCAGTGTGGGTAGAGCTAAATAATTAGACAATTATTTGTAGTGGTTGAAGAGCATGTGGGATATTTACCTGTGACAGATCACAATTCCACATTGCACAATCAGCATAATTGTTAGGATATAGCCAGAAGAGTCACGGGGGAGTCTCCTGGTGTGAATTCAGATCCAGTCAGCCCCAAACCCATCCTGCTAAGCAGGTTCCACTTCTCTGGAGGACAGTGTGACATGGCTCCAATATTAGGGCACTCCACAAGCCTATTATAAAATGAAAGAAAAAACACACATTTTTTTTTGTAAAAACACTTTTAATTTCAGGATATGATCCTTTGTGTAATTTTGAATGCAAGCCTGCAGACCTCCATTCATTAAGATCCATTAATATTACAAGGTAGTCAGAACTTTAATCTCCAGAGGACAGCCTAGAATTTTTAACATAACAAAATGGGAAAAGCCAACAGGTCCTACCACTTTTGAAAGGTTGCAAATTTTGGCCTGACAGCCCAGACCAGACCAAAGACCAATCTGCAGTCCTTCCCCAACTCATTCCAAGGGCATACCTACAGTCACCAATGTCACTGCAGACTCTGAGGCTACCCACTGCTGCCAGTCATTGAACCATCGAGGCACTCTTCCTAAGTAGCAGTCTGACCCACCACTAGAATAGGCCACACAAGGAATCCTCAAGATCACTCTTACCAGTTTCACGGAGAAATAAATCAGAGTGCCTTGGTCTCCCAGAGAAATGGCACCAAGTTTTTCCAAAATGACAAGCAAAAAGCAATATAATGCAACACCCTCAACAAGGAAAACAGAACACAACAGTGGAGCTAATGATACTCATAGAAGAATCAGAGGTGAATCTCCCACAAAAAGTAATCTTCAGAAGGCTGCTTGGAGTTATACAGGAGATGAGGGAAGCAACGCAGAATAAGAACACAATGATAGAAACAATGAAGTCCATGATAGAAGGGATGAAGTCCACCCATAAAAGAGAAATGCAAGATGTAATGAATGAGGTAGGAGAAGCCAAACACAAGACCACAGATCTCACCAATTTACAAGAAGTGACAGAGAATCATTCCAGTGATCTAGAGGACAATAAGACAGACTTCAACAAACTGGGAAGACATTCAAACAAGATGATCAAAGAGTCAGAAGAAAACCTGAGATCAATGAAAGACACTATGAAGAGGAACAATATACAAATAATTGGTCTACCACAACAAGAGACAATGAAAAGTTGACAAATAATTTAGCTTGGGAATTTTTAAAGAAAACTTCCCCACCTCATTGAATTAGACACTCATACAAGAAGCAGATAGGACACCAATTAGACTTAACCCCAGGTAGAACACACCAATGCCCATAATAGTGACATTATCCAACTTCAAGGAAAAAAAAGAAAATTTTAAGAGCAGCAAGAGAAAAAATAGTGGTCATATACAATGGTGCTCAGGTAAGAATAATATGCTCAGACCGATCAGCAGAAACCATAAAAAGGGAGGGGAATATGGAAAAATATCTTCTGAAAGCTGAAAGAAAACAAAGTCAGCCTGAGAATCCTCTACCCTGCCCAACTATCTATTAAGATAGACAGTGAGGTAAGAGTCTTCCAGACAATGAAAAACTCAAAAAACACACCTTAAGACACCCAACTCTATGGAAAAATACTTGCCTGCTCACTATGGTCAGAAGTCCAACATAACCAACCACAAACAGGAGACCACCATATACCCCCACTCAACCCAAAAGCCAACACAATGATAACAATTACCTAGATAATATTCTCTCAGAGGACAAGAAGGCAAGAATGAAGTTCCACACACAAGCCCAGCACATTGATATGAAACAAGATAGGAAACACCCAACACAAAAGGTGTGAGATGACAGCAATGAATCTACAAATCATGATAATAACTTTGAATATCAATAGTCTCAATTCATCCATTAAAAGACAAAGGCTAGCTGACTGGCTCATAAAACATAACCCATCAATCTTGCCTCAAGAGACACACCTTAAAGTTTGAAAAAAATACACTAAGAATAAAAGGCTGGCTGAAAATATATCAAGCAAATGGCAGTTTAAAAATAAAGCAGGGGTTGTACTCCTAATCCTAATCTCTGACAAAATTGACCGCAAATTGCAAACCCTAACAAGAGACAAGGAGGGACACTATATAATGCTCAAAGAATCAGTGAACAAGGAAAGAGTGAGCACAATAAATATACACACACCTAATGAGAGACCCATGAAATTTGTCTAACAAATGTTTCAAAAGATGAAAAAAAATCACAGATTCAACGACTGTAGTAGGTGGTTTTAATACACCATTATCAGAGAAAGATAGATCGCTGGGAAGAAGCTCAGCAAGGAGGCTACCAGGGTAAACACTAAAATTAACCAATTGGAGCTGCTTACCTTTGTGTATAATCTCAGAAATTTTAATGAATGGAAGCCTAAATCATGAATTTATCCCAAGTTTAAAATATGCATCATTAATTAAAAATAGAATACAATATAAAAGATTCTTAAAAATACAGTATTCCAGAGAACATTTCTATACATATATTTATATACCCTGCAAATATATATACATATGTACATATGTACAATGATAACTAAAGCAATATTGTGACAAAATCACAGAAAATGTTATTAAACAAAAATATCAGAGTGAAGCTTTATATCTCAACATAATCTACATGTATATCAATACATGATTCTGAAAGTAGTGCCTCCATCTCTCTAACCAATGCACAAAGAAGTCAGTATTCTCCTGATACACCACATCAAATTGGCAGTATGAGCATACACCATTGACTCCAATCCTGTTCCAAATTCAATTTGAAAAACAGATGTAGTACTAGTCAGGCTACAACTCTCTCCTTCAAAGAGCTTGAGTAGTTTGTATCTCTGTATGATTTGATTATTTGCTCTTTCTTGTCAAAAGTTTAGAATATTTCCTTGTTTGCCTCTTAAATATATTTAAAGTCTGTACTATTGCCTCTCTCAATTCGAATGTTGAACATTTGTCTCTCTCACACTATTTTCCTGAACACTATGGAAATAGAATTTTAAATTTTATTGATTTTTCTCAAATAAAATTTTTATTTAACCTTTCTTAAAAAGAGAGTAATTTTCTCTGTCAACTTGCACCAAGACTACAATGAAATGTTCAAAAAAGACAGCATTTAAGTCATAAACACTTGACCTTTAAAACTCTGCTTTTCTATTTTTGATGCTACTCTTTTGTCATATAAATGGCTACCTACAAAAGATTATGCCATACTATGTTTACTTATGTTAAAATAATATATTTTTATATAATTAAAATAAATTAATCAATGTGAATCGCTTGTTAAATATATTTTCAAGTGAATTTTTGTTTAATATATAGAATAGTATGAAATGTACATTAATTTTTGTAGTATGAAATATATCTGTTAAAACATTTTTCATTTTATAATGTTTGCCATAGCCACAGAAAAAAAATGATTAAATATTCCTTACTGGTTATACAATTCTGTAAAGAAAAAATGAATCATTGGTAGAAAGCGGTTGGGAAAAACTAATGTAGATATAACAATTGTATCATGCTAACAAAACATTACTTGGGTATTTTCTTTGTGATGTTGTACCTTGATGATGTCTATTATTTCATGCTTTCCCCTCAGCCTTTCCTAATGCAGACATTGCAACAAATAGAACAATTGTTCCCTGCTGATCTCTTGGTGTAGTGTTCCCTGATGAGATGTAAATAGGCTTTCTTGGGTGAGCAGATTCAAAAGTAAAACATGAAAGTATTATATGCAGACTGTAATAAATATAGTTAATTTTATCAGTTTTCTTTTTAATTACACTAACACAGATACACATCCAGAAATTATTTTAATAATCCACTTCTGTAACATCCTCATATTACAAGAATGCAATTTGGAGCAATATCTTGTCCTTTATTCTATATTCAGATTCCTATTGCTCTGCTGATTTGCCTCTTCTAAAATTTCTCATAGATAACTCAGAGGGTTGAGAACTAGCTAGATTTTCCTTATAAAGGGTGTAATGAATGCTGTAGAGAAGGTTAATTTGCATGGAAATTACTTTCTTCCCCGTAAGTCTGAAAATTGTGAAAAAAAATAGAGAAGAAAACACAACCTCTCTTCATGTTGATGATAATGTTCATGATGCGTCTGACTAGATGTAGGAATTTAACCGGCTCCCAGAATATTGTAATCTGCTTTTGATTTCCTAGGGACTTTTTTACATAGAAAAGGAGGTGACAGGAGGATTCCATTTTTAAATTTTCAATTAAAGCAAACATTGATGAACTAAATCAAAGCAAATCCAAACCAACGTATTGCTCAAAAATCAGTTCTAACTCATGAAAACATATTTCAAGTGTTATAGAATAAAATGACTCCATAAGATTTTATTGGCTGTCATCTTCATGAAAGTGGATCATCATACTCTTCTATTGCACACTGCATGCTTTAATGACCAGCTTTGTGTAGTATTCAATACTCTGCATCATCAAGGGACCTTAGAAAATAGTAAATTGGTGTGTGTGTATTCATCACAATAAATTTATAAAGTTTTTTAAACATCCAAATGGTAAAAAAGGATCAACTGCTCATTCAATATAAAAAATTCATAAAAGACAATAAATTAAGTAATTCATAGGAATACTTAACTCATTAATTATATGGGTACTGGTCCAATTTCAAGCTGATTTTGTCATTTTAATACATTTATTCCTCACAATACCATTATGTATTATTGGAAACCTTAGTCCATCCATGATATATACCGTTGCCCCTTAACACTTGTGTTCAATCTCCAAACTCAAAGAACATTGAAACAAAAAATATTTGAGTCCTTCAAGATATCCCGATTGCTTTTCTGTTGAGGTATCAATTTAAGAATATAAAATAAAGAATTTGGGGAACCTTGCTATTCTTAGTTGTCATCAAATTGGCTTCTACTCACAGTCACAATATGCACAGCAGCATTAAACAATGTCCAACCTATGCTATGCTCACAATTACTCTAGGGTTATAGTCCACCTTTGCAGCCACTGTATCAATCCATCTCCTTGGGAGTCTTCCTGGATTTGGCTGACCTTTTACTTTACCAAGCATGATGTCCTTTTCTAAGGGCTGATTTCTTCATAACACTTTCAAATTATAGGATACATTTGTGCAATCTTCACCTCTAAGTGCAATTCTGGCTGTATTTCATCTAGGATAGATTTGTTTGTGATTCTTCAGTCTAACGTACATTCACTATGTTTTACCAACACCCTCATTCAAATAGATCATTTATTCTATTGATTGTTCTACTTTCACATCCGTATCATCAATGGAAAATGACATGGCTTTTTGCTCTTCAACTGTTTTAAAAGATTTTGGGCAACAGATTTATTCAACCCAAGATGCCATTTTATTTCTTGACTACTGACTCTCCATGAGCATTGGCTGTGGAGTGACATAAAGTTAAATTCTTCACAACTTCATTTTTGCCTCGGTTTTCATGTTGACTTTTGAATAGTTGGTCTAGTGAGGGTTTTTGTTTTATTTTGCAATGAGTTTCCATTTAAACTGAAGATGATAGTCTTTTATCTTCATCAGTAATAGTTTCAAATCTTCTTGACTTTCAGGAAGCAAAGTTGTGTCTTCCTGATATTGCAATTTATTAATGAGTTTTCCTCAAATCCTGATATCATGTTATTTTTCATATAATCCATCTTCTTGAGTTATTTGTTCAGCATAGAGATTGAATAAATATCATGAAAAGATAAAACATGGAAGCACATATGTCCCCATTTTAAACATCCTTCTGTTTTTGTTTAAAAGACTGTAAAAACACTGCATTAGCAGGAATGAGAGTTCTGGAATTCCTACTCTTTGCAAGGTTGTTGATAGTTTGTTTTGACCCCCAGAGTGGAATGCCTTTGCAAAGTCAATAAAAAACAAGCAAACATCTCTCTGAGATGCTCCATTTTAATCAAGATCCATGTGAAGCTAGCAATAACATCCCTAGTTTTATATCATCGTCTGAATCCAGCTTCGATTTCTAGCAGCTGTCTATTGCTGCACTGGAACAATAATTTTTAATTATCTGTAGAAAAAGTTTACTTGTATGTGATACTAACAATATTGCTTGATTATTTCCCTATTCTCTTGGGTGACAAGTGGCATACCTCCCAGCATCACAGCAACACGAATTGATAGACAACTGGTATCTGAGAAATGTTAGCTAAAATTGCTGTCCTCCAAAGTATAAATTCCTGGATAGAATATATATTTAAAAAATGCCTAGAAGTTTTGATAATGTTTTTTGTTTAATTAAGTTCACTATGAATTTGCATCAATGCTTTTTAATTACCCTTTTTACTTTCGGAATTATCCGCTCAGATGAAGTGGTTTAGTGACACAGTGATTTAGTAAGACATATTATAATCTAGAATAAAAAAATAATAAAATATACAAATCAATTGATGTTCTATTTTACTCAAATGGAGATGAATAAATGTAATTTGGATTCAGATGTTTCTATTTGGTTTGTTACCAAATGTTTGGTGTCACCAGGGTACCTTTTCAGTGAATTTAGATAAATATTATTTTTTGAAAAGAGCTCAGGAGTAAGTAAACAGCACTTATTCTTTTAGACACTGATTATTAATGTATACCCTGAAATCTTATCAAAACAAACAAAAAAGCAAAATCACTGCCATAGAATCAATACTGACTCATTTGAATCTGGTAGAAAATAATATGTCTATGCCATAGAATTTGCAAGATTTTAATCTGTACAAGAGCATATTGTTTCAGCTTTCAATCCTGGATGAACTGGAATGTTTGAACCACTGATCGTTCAATTAGAAGCTGTGGTAGTTACATAATATGGTGTCAATTTGAAGATTAAGAGTGAAGTGGTGGAGTCTAGTCTTTCAATCGAGTCCTAGCCAATGAGGCCTCTGTGTTGGCATGGCCTTCTCCTGAGACTTCTAGGAATGCTTGGATTTCCTCCTTGGACACAGGAGATAGATCTATCTCTCTCTCTGCACACTTCCTGCCAGACATCCCTGATAGACCACATGCCCTGGGAATTGAAGAAGTCACGTGGAGACTCCTACCAGCACTGAGATGCAAGGCCACTGGATCCAAAAACTTCCTACCCACTGACCTATGATCATCCTGCATTTGGCATCATTGCATGTGTTTCCTGAGTCTGAAGAGGACTTTATAGATCGGTATAGGACATATGGGATAATAACAGACTTATGAGCTTGGACTAGACTGGGACATTTTCTCAATATTCAATTTCTATTGTATATAAACATCTTTCTTATATACAGTCAACTCAGACTAACACAGAAGCTAAGTGTTTAACTATATACTACAAGGCTCTTGAACCATCTTGAACACAAGGGAGCAGTTACACTCTGGCCTATGGGGATTCTATGAGTCAGAATGTACCCACTCATATTTGTTTATTCCATGACACTAGCAAAAGAGACATTGCCACATGTGGCCTTCTCAGAAAGTGCATTTGCCCTCAGCACTGTCTCCTTCCCCATGGAGAGACATAGGGCGACAGGGTGGCAAAGGAAAGTGTAATTCCATAATAAAAGGCCAGTATGCCATGAAGTTTCAGGGCTCTAACCATTTCCTTCAGTACCAGAGACACTAGCGTGGCCATGTTTCATCATCCACAGAAAAGGAGTGGGGGGTGGGGGAAGAAAAGCTTAACTAAAAAATCAACTTTGTCACCCTGAACTTGATGTTTCCCTCTTCCACTATATTGGCTTCCTATTGCTTCTGTAGCAAATTGCCACACATGGTGTGCTTTGAGCAATACAATGTTGTTGTTGTTTCTTTAGTTTTTAATTTTACAATTTTGGGGGGAGAAGGCTTAAATTTACTGTGTTGGTAGGGCTACCTCACTCTGAAGGCTCTTTGGAAGATTGTTTCCTTCTGTTTTTCAGCTTCTAGAAAGTCATTTCTATTTCTTGGCTTGTGACCCTTTCCTTGAGGTATCTTCAAAGTGAATCACTCCAACTTTTGCTTCTTTTTTCACATTCATTCTCTGAGCCTTCTATCTTCCTCTTCCGTCTTATCAGTATCCTGAAATTATATTCGGCACACAAAAAAATACTACAGAATAATCTACAAATCTCAAACACTTCAGCTTAATTATAGGTATAAAGTCCTTTTCCCCATGCAGAGTAGCATAGCCACAGATTCTAAAGACCAGGAAGAAGTCTCTGGTGAGCCATTTTTGTTCTTTCTGTCTCCTAATTCACACCCACCCCATATGTAAAATACATTGACCCAATCCCAGTATTCCCCTAAACTTCTGCCAAGTATCACATCACTTTGCAATCCCAAATCTCCTGGAACTCTCCTCAGCTCAAAACCCCAAACATTTTCATTTAACACGTCTAAACTATCCCAGTTTCAAATTCTTCCTTCAATAACACTGATTCCTAGTCATGTGCTACCTCTTGAAATGTGTGGATATGGACGAGTCCTTTTATGTGTGGATATAGTGACCATGTATTCCATCTTTTTTCCCCCGATGCTTCCTACATCATTCAATACCTTATCCATAAATTGCTGCTGTGAGATACTTTTGAATCTCGTCAGACTTATAACAACCCAATGCACGACCTAATGAGAACAATGCCCAATCTTACTGGCCTTTAGGTACTGCAAATATGTGAGTTCATATTTTTTAGACTTTTCTTTTTCCCTGACCCTCTACTAAGGATGCTATCCTTTGCCAGGAATGTATCCTTCCTGGTGATATGTCATACAAAGTGTATCAACCAAAACCTCATCATTCTCACGTAGAGAAGAATTCTGGTTTTGTGTCTTCTAGTACACAATTGTCCTTTATTCCCAATGAATGAGGTTCTCTTCCATTGAGTTTAATCTGCTTCATAGCCAACTTATGTATGCTTATGAGCTTAAGAGAACAGATCGTCTCATTTTTCTCTCACAAAGCTGCTGGTAAGTTTGAAAGCTGAACCTTGCAGATAGCAATCAGTGCTTGCCCCATAGGGCCACCAGAAGAGCCCATGGTATATTTAACATTTTCCACCAAAACCATAATTCAAATGGATTGTTTCTTCGTTGTGTAGTATCTAGCCTTCACATATTTAGTAGAGGTTGATGGATTTGTTTTGCTAATAGCATACAGTTCAAGACATCCTGCTGCCCAGTCTTTCTGAACCTTCAAAGGTCATTGAGTAACACAGAAGCAACCCTTAAATGAAGATAAAAATAACTCTAAAATTGTACTCTCTTTGAATCCAAAGAGTACATAACAAAATAGCTGCCTGTATTTAAATAGAATAAGAAGTCTAATAATAAGCTAAGTATATGGTGTTCTCATTGTTGTTGGTTTCTTCCAGTTTATTGATTCATGGAGATTCTATTCATAGTAATTCATGGAATGGAATGAAACATTGCCTGGTCCTGCACCATCCATACTATCATTCATATGTCTTAGCCCGTTGATAAAGCCACTGTGTCGACCTGACGAAGCATGATGTCTATCTCCAGGGAAAGCTCTCTCTTGAAAAGATGTTCAAAGTATGTGAACATCCTTGCCTCAAAGGACCATTCTGGCTGTACTTTTCCAACACAGATTCATTTTCCATTTTGACAGTTCATGGTACTTTCAATATTCTTTGGCACAAACGTAATACAAATACATCGATTCTTCTTTAATATTCCTTATTCAATGTTCAACATTCACATGAATATGAGGTGATTGAAAATACCATGGTGTGGGCAGTGTACCTTAATCCTCAAAATAACATCCATTCGTGCTTTTCAGTACATTAGAGAGGTTGTGCAGCAAATTTACCCAATGGAATGTATCTTTTGATCTCTTTATTGATGGTTCCATGAGCAGTGATTGTGGATCTAAAGAAGAAATACCTAGGATAGAATTATAAAATAAAATTATAAAATATTTTAAATTTCAATGGAAAACAATAACAAAGTAAATCATATTTGAAAACATCTGGAAAAAATTAAAGCAATTAAAAAATTAGTAGCCCTGATTGTGTTGTGGTTATATATTGGGCTGCTAATTGCAAGGTCAGTAGTTCAAAACCACCTTCTGCTCTATGGAAAAATATAGGAGCTTCTAATCCTACAAAGAGTTTCATTCTCAGAAATTCACAGGTGTAGTTATACCTTTCATATATGGTCTCAATGAGTGAACATTGACTAAAAACAATGAGTTTGGTTTTGGTTTAGTATAAAAATGGTGAAAAACCAATAAGTAAAATAAAATTAGCAATAAAATATGTTGTTATAAAGAATAAACTTAAGTGATGTAAATAAAAAATAAAATAGCATCTGCTACTGAAAGTTGTGAAGGTAAAGAAACCCTAATAAAAGCAAGATTTCTACTCTTCATGAGAAATTATAAAATAAAGACATCTGTATAGTATAAAAAGTGATATGTATTGCAATATTCAGAGTCATCAATAACCTAAAAGTGTACAAAGCAGGTAACCACTATTTAAAATTTTTTGGCATGAAAAATAAAATTTTTATCTATCAAAAAAGCAGGTCCTCCAAAATGTGTTGCAAACCAAAATGGAATAGCAAAAAAAAATTGAATTAACTCACATAAAGGAAAGAAAAATAAACAGAGCTATGATAACCAGAAAAATGTTGTTGAAAATAGTAAGAAAAAAATGACAGTCAAACTCTGACATATAATCATCTAAAATGGATATAATCCAATTTCAGTATTCAGAACCATGGTTGATAGCATAGATTAAAGTAAATATAAAATATGAAACCTAGCATTATTCAGTTTACACACAAAAAAACCCCTTGAATCTCAAAAGAGTAAACTTGTTTGAGATTAAAGCATGGGAAAAAAATTAAAAGAAGTAAATACTAATATTACAAAATATAGCAGTAGTATTATTAATATCAAAAAGGTGGACTATAGATCAAATAATACTATAGAAAGTCAGATTCATTTTAACAATAAAAGTTAATGATCAGATTTTGTGCCAATTTACATATGCCAAATATTCATGGTATAAATGCACCTATTGAGACTAAGTAGCAGTTTCCAATGTGCCATAATTGACCATGTAATTTGGAAGCAACCCACTGTCATGGAGTTGATTCTGCCTCCCAGTGACTCTATAAAACCTTGTGGAATGTCCACGTGTCATTCAGGAAGCAGACGGTTTTATATCTCTCCTGCATAGTAATTCGTGGGTTTGAACAACTGACGTTGTTAGGATCCCATGTTTAATCCACTGCACCAACAGTGGAAGGACCAGTAACAATTGCCTTTTCTTAGAAAGGAAATGCTGCCTGACCTGCACCATCCAACAGGAGAATGAACATCTGGATCAAGCATGGACTTTCACCCGATTAAAATAAACAAACGAACAAATAAATAAATAAATAAATAAATAAATAAATAAATAAATAAATAAATAAATAAAAAGGGTCTCAAGGTAAATTGTAGAGGTGCCATTAATTATATTATTTTTTCTTTTAATAATATTCTTTGTTACATTGCAATATTTTAGTCTCAGATCTCCTAAATTGCCTAGTCTACTGAATAGAAGCATTGGTGGTTTGCTGAACTGAACATTGGGCTCCTAACCAGAAAGGCAGCAGTTTGAAACCACAAGGCACTCTGCAGGAGAAAGATGAAGCTTTCTACCCTTCTCAGGATTTAGTCTCAGAAATCCACAGGGCAGTCCTACTCTGTTCTATCGAGTTGCTGTACATCAAATTTGATGTAATCACAGTGGGTGTATCTGTAGGAAGAGACTAGGGTGAAGCCCCACAATCATCCATCAACAAAGTCAGGCAGACTGTACAACAGACCACCAATTGCTGATCGAAAACGAAAACCACTGTGAGTGTGAGTCTTCACGAGATTCCATGAGTTACCCAGTAGTTAAACTCTAAACTATTGCCTCAAACATTGACAATGTGACATCATCCAGAAGACCCTCAAAAGAGAAACCTGGTGGTCCTATTTCTTTTGTCACAGACTTGAAACCCCTCTCCAGCAGTTCTACACTGCATCCACGTGGTTCTCATGAGTAAAACTCGAAAATTAACAACAGAAACCAACAAATATATAATTTAAATTGTTACAAGAGTGTGTAAAACAAACTATTAGATGGACTATTATCCTTAATATTCATTAGGCAAAACAGGCAGAAAAATGCAAGTGTGAATTGTCACAGCATATAGTCATTGATTTTAGAAATCAATGTCAGGAATGTGTAAAGGATATGTAAAGACTTGGATGCAATGGTATAAGCCTGAGTCCATTGTCTGGGATTTGAAGTCTAGGAATTGTGTGACTCTGGGCAAGTAATTTGACATGAGGTTTCTTTAAAATTAGAATTGGATAATTATCCTTTATCACAGCAGGATGATAGTTATAAGACGGGCAGTTCCAAACTACCAGCCTCTTCACGTAGAAAGACAGGACTTTCTTCACTTGCGAATGGCTCTGGTCTCAGAAATCTGTTCTATAGGGTCGTTATGAGTCAACATCAACTAAAGGCAGCGAGTTTGGTTTGGTTTCCCCCAGTGGCAATAAAGTTGATATTTCATGTATTTATAAGTCTTGACACCCTGTGGATTTTTGTAATTATTAACGTACTTAAAGGACACCAGAGTAATTAGAAAAAAAAAAACACAAGGCAACCAGTCAATAGTGTAACTAAATACCTGAGAACATGCCTAATGTATTTACTCTTTAATTAGCTGTATTACAATTAACATATGAAGGGCTTAAAATTTGTTTTAAAAAGAATCTAAAATAGAATTGAATTTTCCCATATTTATTTAATTATTTTAAATATTTGAATCATTTTATTAGGGAATCTTACAGCTCTTATACCATTCCATATATCAATTGTTTCAAGCATATTTACATATGTTGCCATCATCATTTTCTAAACATTTCTTTTCTAATTTTTTGCATTACATAAGACCACATTTTAAAAATCATTTTATTGGGGCTCATACAACTCATCACAATCCACACACACATCAATTGTGTAAAGCACACTTGCACATTTGTTGCCCCCATCATTCTCAAAACTCTCGCTTTTCTCTTGGGCTCCTGGAATCAGCTCCTCATTTTCCTTTCCCCCACCTCCATCCCTCCTAGTGCCTCCCTCCCTCATGAACCCTTGATAATTTATAAATTATTATTTTATCATACCTTACACTGCACGGTGTCTTCTTTCACCCACTTTTCTGTTGTCCATCCCCCAGGGAGGAGGCTATATGTAGATCCTTGTAATCGGTTCCCCCTTTCCACCCAACCCTCCTGATACCCTGCGGTATCACCACTCTCACCACTGGTCCTGAGGGGTTCATCTGTCCCAGATTCCCTGTGTTTCCAGTCTCCATCTGCACCACTGTACATCTTCTGGTCTAACCAGGTTTGCAAGGTAGAATTGGGATAATGATAGTCAGGGGGGGCAGGAGGGGGCGAGTCGGAGGAAGCATTTAAGAACTAGAGGAAGGTTGTGAGTTTACTTAATGCTACACTGCACCCTGAATGGCTTATCTTCTCCCCACTACCCCTCTACAAGAGATGTCCAGTTGTCTATAGATGGCCATTGTGGGTCCCCATCTTGCACTCCCCTCATTGATGATGATATGATTCCCCTCCCCCTTGGTGATTGATACCTGGTCCCCTCCACCCTTTGTGATCACCCATGCTCGTGGGCTTCTTCAATGTGGGCTTTGTTGCTTCTGGGCTAGATGGCCGCTTGTTTACTTTCAAGCCTTTAAGACCCCAGACGCTATATCTTTTGATAGACAGGCACCATCAGCTTTCTTCAGCATGTTTGCTTCTGCACACATCTGTCGTCAGCAATCATGTTGGGAAGGTGGGTATCATGAAATGACCGTTAGCTGAGCAAAGTGCTCTTGTATTAAGGGAATAAGCACAAGGAGTCCCAATGTCCACCGGCTACCCTACTAATAAACCTATAAATAGATGCACATAGATCTATTTCCCCCATAATCATAAATATATTTACATATGTATATGTCTGTATTTAGACCTCTCTGTAGGCCCTTTGCCTCCTACTCCTTTCCTCTATTTCCTTATGCTTTCCTCCTGTCCCACTACCATGTTCAGCCTTCATTCTGGTTTCAGTAATTCCTCTTGGTTGCATTGCCCTTGGTCCCTCCCTATCAGTCCGCCCATCCCTTCCCTCCACTGATTTTGAACCACTTGTTGTTCCCTTGTCCCTGGATTGGCCAACACCTCCCTTCTGCCACCTCCCACTCTCCCATGTGCCCCAGGACTGTTGGTCCCGTGGTTTTCTTCTCACATTGTTTATCCAGCCTATCTTATGTAGATAGGCCTGCAGAAATGATAATATGTGCATAAAATTGTGGATGGCCTCCACAGCACCAAACAAAGTGGCACATAAGAACATGGCAATGATGGCAGCAACGCCGGCAACCTAACATACAAAAAAGCCACTGACATGCAAAACTAGAAGAAGAGAGAAAACAAAAAAATAAAGAAAAGGAAAGAAAGAAAAGCCTGTTCATAGTTCACGGTCTGTTTGTTGACCTTTTGGAGTGTTTTTTGGATGAGTCTGATAGGATGCCACGTCCTAGCCCCAAAGTCCATCCTTTATACTCCCTCGGGACCTCCTTGCTCTGCTTCCCCCGCCACTCTATTGCACGCTTCCAGTGTTTTGCCTCTGTATGGTGGGGTCAGCTTGGTCACACATTCCACTCTGTGTCTCTGGTGCTGTCCCATTTAGGGCCCTGGGTCATTGCAGGATGTCGCATCTCACAGTGGGGTCGGCCACATGGTCCTCTCTGTGCATTGGCTACTCCGAGCTGGGCTATCGTCCTCTGAGCTTGGTGGGCCCTGGTGTGCTCCACTCCCTTCCTCCCCCTTCATTTGCTTCAGCTTCCTTCTTGGTATGGTTGGTCAGTTCCTTTCCCTCACCAGACGATCTATTTTCATTTTCTGTGGCACTCCCTTCCATGGTGGGGGTTGGGCTGATCCTGGTTGGGGCCGGGCATATGGTCCAGTCTTTTTGTGGATTCCTCTGTGCATTACGTTGCCCTTCTGCATTGGCATATCATGATGGGGTCTCTGGGGACACAAACAATTCAAGTTCTGTGGGGACACAGTCAATACTTCCCCCCTGGGTGGATTAGTGCCCTGTGCCCCCCCCCCCCCGTGTCATCAACTCAGTTTCTCCCCACCCCGCTTCTCCCTGCTCCTGCTCCCATTCCCCTTCTTTATGCTGGGCTCTCATGTACCTCCCTCGGTGTGGCCTGCCCTCCCCACAACTAGCTATGCTTCCACCCATTGATTGCGAAATAGGTGTTTATTTTTCTATTCCTGGCATGCTGATTGTACTTACTTCAAGGGACTCATGTTATACTTCTCCTTTTGAGATTGGCTTACTTTGCTTAAAACGATTCCCCCCAGTTTTTCCCACCAAACAACGTGTTTCATGTGATCGTCCATGCTTTTCAGTGCAGCATAATACTCCATTGTGTGTATGTGCCAGAGTTTACTAATCCCCTCGTCTGTCTATGGAAACTTAGGCCGTTTCCAAGTCTTTGCAATTGTGAATTGTGCTGCTATAAACTTTGGAGCGCAGATGACTGGTCGTGTTTATTTGTTACTTACACTGGGTATATGCCCAGTAGAGGGATGGCTGGGTCATAAGGTAGATGAACTTCCATGTTCTTTAAGTATCTCCAGATTGCTTTCCACAGTGACTGTACAAATCTACACGACCACCAGCAGTGGAGGACGGTTCCTACTTCACCAGAGCCCCTCCAACACTTGCTGCTCCCTGATTTGCTCATTTGGGCTAGCCTCAGGGGTGATAGGTGGCATCTCATGGTTGTTTTAATTTGCATTTCCATTTTAAAAACATATGGAATTACTTTCTCACCAACTAGCATGTAGAACACTGCCTTGCGGAATAAGTTGTGCCAATTGATTTAGGTACTTCTTGAGACATATCCTGACCCCTGAGGCTCAGCAGTAAGTTACTTTTTAAGATGAAATAGAATAAATTAATTTTAAGTAGTAGGTTGTGAGTTTACATTTCAATTTTCATGTGGAATTCCCAATTACATCTACCCTTTACTTATTAACGATCTAGAGATTTGAAATTTGAAATTTATAAAAATAGTGAAAAATTGATATCCAACTTTTTTTTTGCATTAATGAAGTACATCTAGCAATAATAAATGCCAAGGAGTTAGATGAGAGTAATCCTGGAAATGAAGGTTAAGATTATGTGCCTATTTTTTCTGGCCATGATTCTCAGTGATATAGCAGTTATGTAAGGATGTAATTTCACAGTTACATAATAATGTTGCAGTCATCTTCCGTTTTGTGATCTGATGCCATCATTTTCTATTCCTGAAAAATGCAAATTTCATACAGGGACCTAGTTTCAGGGATTTAATGTCCAGAACAGAGGAATGGGTATATTTTGAACAGACAGGCAACAGTGTCTCACAAATAAAGACAGTTGCCAGCATTAAAGAGAATGAGGAAACAAAGGGAGGGGTATAATTTGATATTAAACACAGGACATGAATTATAAAATTGGAAAATAAGTTAGAAAAAAGAAGAAGATTATGACAGCTGCAAGGGGAGGTAATGTAACAGTGGTCGTAATAATAGTCTTCTTGTGAAGGGAAGATTCCGTGGCCATTTGGTGGTAGGTAGGATGAGCGTGGGTGGCTCTCCAGGTTCCACTGCTATGGAGTTGTAAAGGTGAGTTATTCTTGGAAGCTGTGAGAAAATTCCTTTCTTAGCTATGCTGTTCTTACTGTTAATCTACTACATAAATCCAACTGTTATTTCTCTTCCTGCCAAACTATTTAATTATTGTTGTGAAGAGCAAAAGAAAGAGGATCTGAGCAAACAGATGGTTTAGCATTACCAGAAAATGGATGTTCTTGCCCTGAGTTTATAAGATATCAGAGGAAGTCCAATTTTTTGAAAATGTCCAAGACAGGACAGCATGTATTTTATTTTTCATATCTATAATAAGGATTAAAGACACTCTCAGGCTTGCCATTTTAAGCACTTTTTCATGTACATTTTAGTGAATTTCTGTTCATCATATCATGCAACTCTCACCACAATCCATGCACCCTTACCAGAAGGGCGGTGTCCCCTAAACAATACCTCTTTCCTGTTCCTTTATTTCCTTTCTCATAATTCCTCTTAAAAGGAACATGGTGCCGCTATGTGTTAGGCATTAGGCTGCTAACTGTGAGGTTGGCGACTCATACTCAGCAATCACTCCACAGGAAGAGCGGAGGCTTTACACTGCTGGAAAGAGACACCCTCTGGGAAGCCCTGCAGAGGCCGGTCACTGTAAGTCAGAATGAGCTAGATGGTAGTGGGTTTGTTTCTTTGTTTGGACTTAATGCCTCATACAACCGGGTGCCCCTTCTTCTATAACTCCCTCCCTAATCCAATCCCACTTTGCTGAACTGATTGTAACACATGGCAGCACATGGGCTCACACAGCTAAAAATATTTCTTCAGTATTTGCTTTCTGAGCATCCCATAAATCATACAGTATACAAAAAGTATTCTTAAACAATGATGACATAATTAATGATACTGTTTGTTTCTCACAGCTACATTTTGAAAAGAGGCCATTGTCTTCACATCAGTTGTGACTCTTAGTGATCCTACAAGTTAATAGAACTGCCTCTAGAAAGTTTCCAACACACAGTCTCCGTGGAGGATTACCATATTGGATGTGTGTTCTCGTGTGGAGTGGCTGGTGGGTTTGAACCACTGATATTGTTATTAGCAGGTAAGGGCTTAATCACTGTGCATCTAGAACATCTTACTCACAGATATAGCGAGTTTAAAGTGATAATGCTCCTTTGCCATCTGTGAAAATCTACGCGATCTATATGCTTTACTAAAATCAATGTATGAGCTAAAACATTATTGGCATTACTCTAGAATGTATGAAGTCACAGTTCTTTGGATATTGCCCCCCACTGCGGCTCTTGTAAGTAGTTAAAACAAAACAAAACCCAGTCAATGAGTGAATAAACGAATTAGTGTGCATATGTAAAGCAGCCTTGGTGGTGTAGTGGTAAAAAGATGGGCTGCTATCTTAAAGGTCAGTGGTTCAAGACCATCAGCTGCTCCAAAGGAGAAAGACAAAACAGGGCTTTGAGTTACAATTTGCATCAACTCAAAGGCAGTGAGTTTGGATTTAGGTTATGCATACATGTGTTAAAAATTGTTGACTAAACTGAGTCACATTTCATTTTTGTTATTTTTTCAACTGTTATATTTATGAAGGAATTTCAAGCAAATGAGTGAAGTCCTGAGATAAGTAATCTAAAATTCAGGAAATATAAGTAACTTGTCTAAGGAAACACAAAGTTGCAACAAGTCTTCAACTTTAAAACAAGGTGCTTTTTACTTTACCATTTTCTTTATCAAACTATAAAAATAATGTTTTTAAAAGTCAGTCTGTCATTACAGGAAAACTAAAAATTGTATTCTGTAAATAGGAAGTTTAAAAAATAATTCTAAGGTATCTTATATTTATGCAGAATGGAATTTAAGATCATTTGATCTGCTCAAAGACATTATTTGATTGATAAATAGGAGTTTTACATATAATTTTTAAAAATCTGCTTTGTTTTTGTTATATGCTGTGGAGTACTGCTTTTCACCATCTTACAATTTCTTTTCTTTTGAACCCATTGTGGTCTGCTCTGTGCCAATTCATCTTATTAAAGGTCTTTCTAGATTTCTTTAATCCTCTATCCAGCATAACATTCCTTTCTAGGGATCCCTCCCTCCTGATGACATATTCAAAGTACATCAGATGAAGTCATGCCATCCTCTCTTCCAGAGGACATTCAGGCTGCACTTCCAAGACAGATTGTTTTGTCATTGTTGTTCTTGCCGCCCTTGACAGTTTCAATCTTCATTGTCAACATTATGACCAGAACACATTTTAAATAGTTGTAAAATCATGGAGGAATTTGCTCTTTATATCCTCTGCTATTTTATCTAATTATTTTCTATTTGGAACAATAGTTACTTTGACTCGGTGTTATTTGAATAAATTATGATATCTCAGTACAAATCTGCACATCTACTGGTGAGATTATGGAGAGATGAAAGAGAGATACACACACAGAGAGAAATAAGAGAAAATTATATATTTGGGGAACAGATATGTACCCATCTCTCTCTATTTTCATCTGCACCACAGTAAAGGGGGCTTGATGGGAAGTAAGTGTTGCCTGGGTCCTGCTTTCATAGTCCCATATCACTACTGGAATTTTTGGAAATGGTCTTTCTATCATCATTTCAATCTCCCCTCTTTTTCCAAGTCATCCTTATTGGAGAGATTGAGCAGGGGATATTACAGCGCATTATCGCTTCTTACATTTTCCTATATTCACTATGCTGAGCTAATGCCTTTATATACCTCACTAGTGCTTCCCTTTCATTACCCATTGTGGAAACATCGTGCACGATGTCATTCTTTTATTTGGGGGGGTGGGGGTAAGTTTCCCCATCAACATAAGATTGCATCTCTAACATCTTAATGCTTTTGTTAGCTTTTAGTAAGCCAATCAGAAACTGCACACAAATACACACACAAACACATGAAACAAGATAATTTAGAACCATATTAAAAGTCCACCTAAGGCCCACTGTTGTGCAAGCATCATTAAAATTTGTAATTTCTATTTTATTTTTCTATGCAACATAAATGCCTAAACATTAAATTACCTCAAATAGTTGTGAAATAGCATTCAAAATGGGTTAGTTTTTTGAGTGAATCCAGTTTGAATGATGTTTAAAACAAATCAAAATGATTTCTTTAAAATGAGATAATGATGCGATTGGCAATTCTTATTTCATAGATTTTGTAAAAAAATCTTTACGATTTTTCATCTAGGAAACAGTGTAATAAACAAGCATTCAAGCAAATTAATGTTACATGTCAGAAATCAATGCAAACACTTCAGTTAGCTTTTGATGGATATATGTTTGTAGATAAGAAATTAACTGCTACCAGATAAGTTCTCTAACAGTAAAACTAACATGAAGACAGGAAGAACAGAAAAATCACTCCTCTCCTACATTTCTAGGGGGAGATAACACATAAGGAAACTTCCTCTGCTTTCCAACTGGTGGGGTTCCTCAGTGTGATGGATGTCACCAATTCCAAGCGATATTGCAGCAAGCAACTCAGCACCACTCTGCTCAGCAGTGAAGGCAATGCAATATATTTTCAACCAGCACAGCAGGAATGCTGAGGATTTTCTTTTTATATATCTGCTATAAACTGATGCTCTAACTCTACCAAGTAGCAGCCTTTTAAAACTTAATGAAGATGAAGAAAATGTGTGTATGTTCATGTGTGTACATCTGGGTGTGAGTAAGTATGTGGTCTAACAGTCTATGTTTCCGTTAGGTTAGCTGGAAAAATCAGTACTTGTCTTCTTCCTTTTAAATATAACTATATTTTAAATGTATATCCCAATATAGAACCCAAAGCATATATCATATAAAAATTTATTTTCATTTTCAAAATTCTAAAACATTCTTAGACACTAAGTGTCAAATATTATAAGCAAATAAAAATAAAGAATGCTCTGTTAAATTTGAGTTTCAGATAGATATTGAATCATTATCAGTATAAATATATCCCATGTAGTGTGTGGGAAACTTTAGAATAAATATGTCTTCATTATTATATGAAAATCAAATTTACCTAGCTTTTTGTATTTAGCCTGGTAACCCAAGTGTTACCAATCCCTGATTTTGTTTCCAAGAAGAAACCTATTGAAGAAAATGTTATTTCAATGTTAATGGGCAACATAGAACAAATGTTGATTAAGCATATCCTTAGAACTGGAATGGGTATTTCTTTGTCTCTGGATTTGCTTTTATGTCTTCCCCTTCTTCATTTCAGCAAAGTCAAACAGTGAACAATGTCCCATAAAAATCAATTGGCCACTGTGCCATTTGCTCAGGGTGAGGGCGGGGGCCTGGGGAAAAGCTCCTGCCAGGGCCCTGATCCATATGAGCATAAACTAGTTTTCAAAATAACATCTTATATTGTGTTCTTTCTTGATTCCTTTTGTGGATTATGGGTTAACAGTGTCAGTACTAGTGTTTCGGACTCAATTATGGGCCTTCACTGTGTAAAATACCCAAGTATAAGTAGGCATATCCCATTTAGTTAAGAATGACTAGAAATGAAAGACTAGAGTTTCGGTATTGTCTGGAAACTGGCAATGCATTGGAATCACTTTAACCAGTCCTCTGCACTTATATCCTACTTCTGTAAGTGTGAGCAACTCCACCCTTATTAGATAATCTCTCTCGAAAGACAGAACCTAGAAGTTACGATGTAGGAATAGCCAGTGGATGATTAATCATACATTGTAAGTGTCTCATGGTGGGGAAATGCTATGTTATAGATAATACTCCTGAGCTCCCTGTGAAATCAGCCTCAGTCCAAACTTTAGGAAAAACTACAAATGCGCTTGACCTTCTCTTCCATGCTAGCCTCAGATTTCACCAGATAATGCAAATTCACTAAATATTTTGCATGTAAATCTCATCTTACTTTCTTCTTTTTTAACATATCAAAACAAGTGTATCCTACTTTCATAAAGGACATTATCTATATTGAAAATATCAAATGGGAAGGCCAAAAGATTTTCTGTTGAATGTACAATCGCTGATACATATACATACATGATTAATAAGACCTATATTCCCAGCTCTTCATGCCATAACACAGCTTTGTGGCCCTGAAGTATAATCCCCAAAATGCTATTATTGTGCGTGACCTCATAACCCAGAGTAGGTAAGGGCTAAGTTATTAGAAAGCTCAAAGATAAATTTAGCTTTCTTTGTTTTTATGAAGCCATATCCTCCTTTGTATTATTTTCCTTAATCTAGCAGAGAACTTCCATAGGGTTTCTAAAACTAAATCTTTACCGAAGTAGACAGCTTCATCTCCTGAGGAATGAATGGCGGGTTTGAACTACCGACCTGAGGCTAGCAGCATATGAGGGGAAACCAAACAGGCAAACAAATAAACAGCAACAAAAATAAAGCAAACAACCCCTTAAAACACAAAAAGGAGGAAGGAGTTCCCCATTCTAATTTTTAATAAGCAAGCAGTCATTGTTTATCTATATGAAGTAGATCTATGGAAATGGCATAATGTAATAACAATGTTGGCACATTTATTGAGGTGAGAGAGGATAATGCAAGGGCACCGAGATTTGGGAAACCTGGGACAATATTATCAGATTAAATTTAAACACACTTTCATTTACAAGATGATGATATGGAAACTTGTAAGAACCTTGATAAGGGCTCAAGTGTGTAATTGCTTTCACTTGGTAAAAAGAAGTTGCTTTTTGTAATCTTTTTAATGAAAATTTATGGATGACAATCTATTTTACTGACATTTTATATTAGGTTACATGCTCCTTTTCCCCTTTTTAATGCTCAAATCTCATTTGCATCCAAATAAATAAAAAGTCTATATTTAATTTGCATTTGACCTAAGGATGGGAACTATCACAAGCCAATTTAACATATTTGGTACAGTTCCTAATTTTCTAAACAAAGTAAAATTTTTATATTTTGTGATATGCAACATATTAATATAATTTAAAGTTACTTTTAACTGCACCTTTTCCAATGATAACAAAATCACTTCGTGAAATAATTATGCTAACAGTGGAGTTTTTCCTATTATTTATTAGTGTTTCTATGTTTGCTTTCTTAGCTATACTCAAAACATATAGAGCACAATCTTTATCCATATATTTGGATTTATACAGAGAAAATCAGATTTCAAATATAAAGTGAGGGGCATCCAGTTAACTGTTATTGACAAATAAGATTATTTCTTACCTTAGACACTTTATAATTAATATTTTCAAGCAATTTTGGAACTAAATGAAATTATAAAGTTAGAATACCATTGATTTCATCCTTATTTCACAGTTACCTTTATGAAAATAGCATTTTCAGAGAAAATAGCAATGTAGAAAAGTGCCAGAGAACCTTGAAGGAAACCGTTATAAAAGATTGGGGCAGGGAATGTATGGATGTGCTTTATACAATTGATGTATGTATATGTATGGATTGTGATAAGAGTTGTATGAGCCCCTAATAAAATGTAAAAAAAGAAAAGAGGGGAAAAAAAGAAGATGATTAGGGCAAAGACTGTACAGATGTGCTTTATACAATTGATGTATGTATATGTATGGACTGTGATAAGAGTTGTATGAGCCCCTAATAAATTGTTAAAAAAAAGAATGTACAGATGTGTTTTACACAATTGATGTATGTATGGATTATGATAAGAGTTTTATGATCCCCTAATAAAACATTCAAAAAAGTGTCAAAAAAAGATAAATATCACAAAAAGACATATACTAAAACACAAACATGTATTCTGATTCCTAGATACTTGCATTCTGATTCCTAGATACTTGAACTCTGAATTGTGTTGGTGAGATCATTGTGATATACCACATAAATAAACACCTGTTCAATATTCATAAATTTCACTCTTTAACAGAAAATCTGTTGAATTCTTGAAAAATGGAAACTCGGCAGGTCAAGTAACTTGTGCCAGCATAACTATGAACATAACACGGCTCCGATACTCACTGCTGCCAGTTTTGAGAGCAAATTCATCAGCCCTCGCTAGATCTTCACATGCCTTGAACAGAGAGACATATAGAGGCTCAGTAGGATAAAAGATTCCGTCTTTTCATATTAATAACAAGGGTTGAATATCACCTGTAATTACTTCAATAAATCCACAGAACCGTTTAACACCAATGCACTTAGTTCCATTCAGAGTATAGAACACTTAGGGGCAGGTTAAGGAAAGTGAGTGTGTGTGACTTCTTGAGTGCCCTTGCCCTATGTGTAAGACAAGGCAGAGGACCATGGCCCAACACACTAAGGGGTCCTAGACCGCTGTTAACACGAATGGCCGACAAACAAAGGTCGGGCGTTAAAGCCCACCCAGACATCCCTTGGATGATGGTCTGAGGTGTCTAGGTACAGCTCTACACTAACAAATATCGGCTGGTCTAGGTTAAAGTAAAACCAGTGCCATTTATTATGTGATTTTTCTGTCCAAGATGCTCAGTCATTTAACCAGAACTACAATGGTCCAAAATTTGTTCAGGAGCACTTGACTGAGACTCAAAGGTATTCAGAGTAGCCTTTGGTATCTGTACTATTCCAAAAAGGACAATTATGGTAAACATTCCCCTTTTTTTCTTGGCATGAATTTTCCTTTTGAGACTTAGTTATATTAGGTAGGATGTTATTAGTAATGGTTTTAACTCACTTATCTTTATATACAAGAGCGCTGGTATTTTTCCTTTCTGAAGATGCCTTTTAGGTCAAAGCACAAATCCCACCACATGTATGCCATTAAATCCTAAATAAGTAAGTAAATAAATAAATAGGTAGGAAAACAAACAAATAAATCAGTTGCACAACCATACAAAATTCCTTCGCAAAGCAACACGAATTCCAAACCTCCTACTGGATTTAGGCTACAATTTCCCTCTCCAAATAAGATTTATGGCTTCACTTGGCACTTGTATTACTGGGCAGTCAGGGAAGTTTCCTTCGGAAGGGGAACATGTATCTCAGTCACGACAGAGTTCTGACAGATTCTCTTCCAGCAAGGCTGAGAAGATGGAGAGTTACCTGAAATCCCCTTAAGACTCTTTTGATGGGAACCTCTGAAGCAAGTTTAAGGTAATGTCATTTTCTGCTGCTTTATCAGTACTGTCTAAGATAAATTTCACTTTCGAAGCTGCAATACATCAGCGTTTTTAGTGACAGCGCAACAAATCGTCTCAACTAGGAAGCTGCTCAAATTGCTTTAGCAAAACCCCTTCATTGTTTTTCTGGTATTACAAGAACCCAGGACGCTGTGATTCCCTCAACATAATTCAAATAATTAGACAACAAGAAACACCACACATGGCACTAGGTCTCCTGATTTTTGACATATTTTTGTGGCTGAGCTATTATTTAAATATTAATTTTGCAATATCCTTTATATGAGATTCAGAAATCCATACTTCATGTCCTATTGTGGCGTTCTCGCTACATATTCTTCATGGCAATTATTTGATTTAACAAGTGTGAGCAGGGGAAGTCTTGCAACGCCACTCAACATAAAAAAGAACTGTTCTTACCCTCCTTTTGCACTTATTTTCTTTTATCATTGTAGTTCCATTCTTTTGTGCTCTTTAACTTGTTGTAACAATGCTGCAGAATGTTATAAAAGCGTATCATGTTTCAATGTCAGGCAATAATAACCTTCTCTAGTAACGATCAACAGAGAAGCTGCATATTAGCCATTTTTATGCATTTATTTTTGACTTTGCTGGAGGTAACTAGTAAGTTATCAATGTAAACATCTCTTAATATTCATGCACACAGTTATATGAATATGCAAAACTACTCATGCTTTTCATGCTGAAAAAATAATATAAAAGGAATATTACATTGTATTTCACCCTTATCTTTTCTTAAGTGTCTAAATATTTCAAAGTGAAATATTCTTATGTGTATGTTACATCTAGTGCAATTCTGAAAATTGTGACAATAGCCAAATGTGGTTGAATAGGAAGCATATAGTGCATTAACCTTCACAATGAATGTTCTATTTTGTGGGTTTAGTCATAATGGGCTTTTCAAACACTGGATTTCTTTGCTTAACAGTTATCTTTTTTTTTACTTATGCCCTTGATATCCTACTTCATTTTGACCAAAAAATAGACCTCATGAAATATTTTCTAGTGCCTCTTCATTATATTTATATTTGGAAATTTTTAACCACAAGAATGTAACAAGTCTTAAAATGTTTCCTTGTATGAGAAGCAAAGGTATATAAAGAAGAATGTGGCATCGGGATTGGAGGAAGGCTCACTGACAATCTGCAATATGCAGATCATGCAACCCACTTGCTAAAGTTTAAAGCATTTACTGATGAAAATAAAAATTACAGTCTTCGGTATGTGCTACATTTTAATGTAAAGAAAAAAATACTCACAACTGACCAACAGGCAACGTCATTTTTTTCCCTATAATTTACAATTATCCAAATAGTCGATTTTTTTGTAATCAAAGAATCATGGTCTCCTTTCACTCAAGATGCATCTTGTATTAGCAATACTTATCCCTTGCTTCATATCCTCTCCGGATCTGGCTTGAATTTCTTGCAGTTGTGATATGGCTGCAACTGCATTTAAATGATTTTCACCAAAATTTTACTTGCATGTGATACTTGCATGCTCAATAATTAAAATTTACACATTCTTTTGAGTCGCCTTTTGTTTTAGGCTGAGTTAATTAGAGAAGGAGAAACACACAGAGAGAGAAAGAGAGAGAGAGAGAGAGAGAGAGAGAGAGAGAGAGAGAGAGAGAGAGAGAGAGAAACAGACAGAGAGAACACTTAGTGCAAACATGAGCAAGTCCAAGCCCATGTAAGCTCCAAACCTGTGGGTGAGATTTAAAGCTTCAGACTTCTCCTGACTTGCATAGATGAGGTAGCTGCTGACAACACTGATAGGGAGACCACAGGCTGGAAGGTGCAGAGGGAAATGAATGTAGGATCACCAGGTTAGATGGCAGGTTGATGATGACCCATAGAATTAGCAGGCAATGCAGCAGATCATTGCCTCGAACCCAAAGACTTAAAGCTTAATGAGCCAGTTGCAAGTTCTAGCATCAAAAATAAGTTTTACCATAGTATCCACTTAGATTAAAAGTAGGCCACATTCCCCAGAAGCAATAAACTCTATCAGGACCATGACCTGAGTTACAGGTTGCATTTCATCTTAATTGCTCCCCATGATGGTCACTTGTTTGTGCCTCAACCCATGGTATTTCCAATCGCCTTATATACATTTGAAAATTGGACTTTGAATAAGGAAGACTGAAGAAGAATCACTATATTTGAGTTATCATGCTTGCAGAGAACATTACCAGTTCCATGGACTTCCAAAAGAACAAGCATATCTGTCTTGGAAGATGTACAGTGGAATGTTCTTTGGAAGCAAGAATACCAAGACACCATCCCACATGCTTTGGACATGTTATCAGGAAAGACTCACTTGTGGAAAAGGTTACCATGTGTTGTGACGTACAGGAGTAACATAAAAGAGGAAAACCTGCGTCAGGAGGGTTGATAGGTTAGCTGCAGCAATGGGCTCAAATTGAGAAAGCCTTGTGAAGATGGCACAGGGCTGGACAGTGTTGCATTCTGTTGTACGCAGGGTCACTGTGGATCAAATCTGATGAATGGCACCTCACAGCTTCACGTGGTTACTCCCAAACCACTGCGCTCTCTCGCCTGACCTACCACATTGCCACCAAAACCTAACAAATACAGATCTCTTCCAGACAGCTGGCAATGTGGTTCTCTTTTAGCTATCTCAACATAGGTGAGTGTTATCAAACTTCATCAGCTTTTTGAAGCATTTTGATTGGCACGCCCTCAATTTCTGAAGCCTTGTTTTTAGTTACTGCCTTCAGCACAGTTTAGACTTCTTTTCACATAACCCTTACGTGATCATAAGCTACCTTTGGAAATGGTGGAATGTAGACCAGTTCTTCTTTAGTATAGTGAATCTGCATATTTTGTCCTTCTTAATTTTGACAGTACCATTCAGTATTTTGACCCTAGATGTCTATAATATTGCACCTCGAGGCTATTTTTTCCCTCAGTGCTTTAGCATGAGCTATGCTGAGCCTGTACTTTTCTGTTGGTTTTGTAACTCCAGGTATTTCGTGCATTTTGTTATAATAATTTACTTTGCGTTCTTAATCTTCCCTTAGAAAACTTCGGTCGAGTTCTTTTACTTAATCATTTCTTCAATTCACTTAAGCTTCTTCAGAATCTTTTCTGATACTCATTCTGGTTTTTTGATGACCAATTACTTTCTTCATTTATGATGCTCTTCAACGCTCTTCAATGATTCTTCGGTCATTAGTTTTAATGCACCAGAAAGGCTCTTCAGATGATCTCTAAGTTAAGGTGACTCACCTAGGTAGACTTGTTTACTTTTTCATTGTCTTACTGAATTTGCCTATGAGGAAATGATGCTCTGTGCCATGCTTGGGTCCTAGCATTGTTTGATGGGTGATATTGAGTTTCTCCATCAACTATACCCACAGCTGTACTCAGTATGCTTCTGTACATACCATCTGATAATGTCCACATACATATATAGTCTCTATTTATGTTGATAAAAATGATTTTGCAATGTTTGCTTGTAAAAATCTACCTGGCCCCGCCTGCTATCATTAAGGCCAGATTTTCCAGTTTGTAAGGCTTTCTTGGAGCCCTGCACCAGAGTAGAGCAGTGCAAAACCACTAGAAGCCCTGAGGGAGAAAGACAAGGCTTTCTATGCCAATAAACAGTCAGTTGTGGAAACCCCCAGGGATAGTGCTACCCTTCGCATAGAGTTGCTATTACTCAGAAAGGACTCAATGGCAGTGAGTAATCCTTCCTCATTGTTTCCAAAGGTCATAGTCAAATTGCTTATACTTATCAATGCACCTTCATTGTATGGTTGATCATTTTCAGACTGATGAGATAGGTACAGCGTTGTTTCCTTTATCATTAGATTCAGTAGTTGAAATGAGATATACACTACCTGAAAACCACAGTTTTGATGTATTTGAAGACCTCCAAGCATGTTCCCTTCAAAGACCCCTTGTGACTTGAGGACAAAAAGAAGTCCGAAGGAGTAAAGCTTGTGCTGTAGGTGAATGGCATGCAGTCCTATAGGAGAGTCCAACGATCGTCCAAGAATAAACAGGTGCGCTACTCTGAAGAAGAAATAGCCCTCAGTGCAAATTTCCTTGTCATTTTTAACCAATGCAGTTTTTAATTTTAGTAAAATATATCCCTGAACAGGCTTTATGATTATAAAATCTATCATGAGTACCAACTTGGTATCTTGCCCCAAACAATAACAAAACCCAAGCGTCATCACCTGAGCTGACCTCTCTCTTCAATTTCTCTCTCCTCGAAGAGCCCCTCAGAAGATGCTGTTTTGCTTGAACTTTTTGGAGGCCTTCTAACGAGACTAAGGTTGCTGAGAAAACTTGTCTAAACACACATTTACCACAGATATTTGTTTAAACATGTTTTGCTTGAAATGAACCCATGCATGCATGAGCTAGAATCCTCCATGCAATAGAGTACTACATTTGTTCATATAGGTTTTATCACAATACTTTAATTTTTAATTCTTTTCTCCATATAAAGTTTAAGGTTTGAGTTACCTTACCTTCTCGAAATGTCTTTCTTGAGCATATTTAAATAGCATTTATAATCAAGTCTATTTTTATACTTAAAATTAAATTATATTCAAAAATATTTATTGAGAATGTAAACACTAAGAACAAAACAAGGCTCAGTCACCATTTACTCTGAAGTTCTATATCAGCTAAAACATTCTTGCCCTCATTTTAAACAATTGTTTAAATTCTTGACCCTTAATTAAACAATTGTTAAAACCAAATAATAGTTCAGTTTAACTGGTGAAGAATGCCTGCCTTAGGCACTGTTCTCTTTCATGATCTATTCATAAGGGATTAAATTGAAAATAGTTCCTGGAAAAATTAAACAGACAACTTAGAGTGAGGACATTTGTGTTAATTCAGGGAATCAACTTGGAAAGGAAAGGTAAAAATGGTTACACAGCTGAAAAATATATACATGTCACTGAAATTTTGCAAGTGGTAAATGTTTTCTTTGTGTATTCTTAACCACAAAATACATAGATAAGTTATTTTTTAAACTTTAATACAATTAAAAAATTCAGAAAATGAGGGTACGTAAAAGCCTAAGGCTACAAAATAATAGAAACCAGAGAAAAATAAGAAGCTATTGTATGTCAACATATCCTCCCAGTTGGTACACTTCTGAACATGGTGTTTCCCTCTCTCTGGCCTCTCCCAAAGAATTAGGCCTTCTCTGATTTATGCCATAACAAAATGCTGGTTTCAGAATCCCGGATAGCTGCAAATAATTGTTGTGAAATATTTTTGAGTTCTTTCTTTTGTGGGGGGGCGGTAGGGGGTGGGTGCTTAAGGAACAAGGCTAGAGCTTGATGGTGACCGTGATAAAATGTTCTGAGATTGTTTTCATCCGAAAGACATTGCTGCTCTTATCATTGTCAGGAAGGGATGGGGTGGGGGGATTCTTAGAGCAATATTCCTGTACTTTTTCTTACCAATGCACTTTTCAATTTTCTTCAAATTTTAATCCTCCATGAATGTTTGGTATCATCAAGAAAATCTGACAAGGTTATCCCCTTAAATACCGAACAGCCAGTCACCAAAACCATAACTTATTTCTCTTTCTTGGACCTGGATATATTTGGCCTACAGACCCGCTCAAAAGCCACTGGCTTTCTTTGTCTTTAATAGTTTCATTGGCATATGCTTCACAGAAAATACAATTTAATCTTTAAATAATGTTAACAAGATTTGTGCAATCAGCACAATCAATTTCAGAATATTTTTTCAACCTATTGATATTATTTCCCCCATCCTCCTTTTCCATAGCCCTAAGCAATTATCAACCCAGTAGCTCTAATTATGCTAGATTCATCATGTAGAAAATAATACAAAACAAAACAAGCAAATAAATTAACAACAACAAACAACAATGAAAGAGGAAACAGAGAAAACAATCAAGAACAAAGCAGAAAATATTAAAAACTGAAACCACTTTAAAACGAGTCAAAAGGAGATCACACAAAGGTATTATATTTTAACCTAATTACAACTGCTATAATCAGCTTTACAAGGCTCATTGTCTGACAGCAAGACTATTCCCACTCATCAACTATAGCCAGACGTGATTCAACAGAGCTTTAATCCATGTAGAGACCCACAAATGGATTTTGGGTTTCAACTCTCATCTGTAGCTTTCTACGAATATTCACAATTTAAACTCCGATACTATTCCCTTCTTCGGATTTGGATTTTATTATTTAGTCTTTGGCTTACACAGACTAGTGTGCTTCTTCCATGCAGATTTAGCTGAAACCTCCCTTAGATGGCTGCTCATTTAAAAGCAAGGATTTAAGACTCTACGCATTATTCTATCTGAAAACAAGGCACTCTCTGGTTTCTTTACCACACTTTGCTATAGCACCCATATCTTCAGTGATCGCTTAATGATGATGAATAAATTACTGTTTTGATTGACCCTATTCTCTGGATTGTGTTGGTAAATCCAAGGTTCATCGTTCATTCCATACACAACTTTGTTCACTTCAATGTTACTTAAAGACATGGAGGATCAATTACTTGATCCTGTTGATTTTTGCACACTTATCATCCATGGAGCCAATAGATTGCTGAAGATCAAGATGTTTGCTTACATTTGTAAATGCTTAACCCTGTGAGACCCAAATTTCAGATAATTCTTGTATCTTTCTATGCCATATTTCTATAGTTTAACCACACTTTCTTTATATATACAAATGCAAATCTTCCCTCCCTGGGTTCAACTATGGCTTCATGATCATCTTTAAACTGACAGATCATCTAAAAAAAAACTTATTTTAAACTTCTTGCAAAGATTCAATTATTTGAGAGTATCTCTGCTAGAGTTTTGTTAAAAATTGATATACCTCTGACCTCAAATATTTTCCCAATTTATATACATGTATATACACACACCAAGACACTGTAAACTAAAACAAATATATTACTAAGAAATTACTTTGCATTCATCTTCTGAAAACAGAGAAATGTTTATGCACATTTTGTTTGGAGTAAGCACTTGTATGTATAAAGTGGAACTCTATCAGTAATGTTTTTTTTTCTTTCACTGGTGTATATATAAGTATTCTTATTTCTCATTTTTCACACTGTTGTCTATAGTTGTTATGATTCCCAAAGTCAAATATATGTGAATAATCAATAAAGCACAGGTAAATATCTGTTTTTGTTATTTATTTAGAGCCAAGGTCTCTCTGTTGTCATCAATAATATCTTTGTTTCACATCCTCTTTTAAATCTTCCTTAAATTTCTCACAATTTGCAATCTAGTTCAGAGGAATTACTATGAGACAGAAGAAGGGCAAGTATGATGGTGGGAAAGGAGGAAGGTAAAAGGAAACAAAGGAAAGACCTAGGAAGTAAAGCTATGGATAGAGGCATAAACATAGATGTTCACTTATGAAAATATATTAATTCATAAAAGTAGAGGTATTGGCATAGACACATATATCTATATGGCAATACATTGAGGAAGTGGATGGACTTTGACTTCTACTTAAGGCCTCTCTCAACACAAGAACATTGTGTTCTAACAACTTGACATTCTGTAATGTTCACCCTCCTGTCATGATTGCTGAAGACAAAATGGATGCAGAAGCAAATGTGGTGAAGAAAGTGGGTGCATAAACAAGTGTGGTGAAGACAGGTGATGGTGGCCAGCTATATTAAAGGCTTGAAATTAAGTAAGCAGCCCTCCAGCAGAGAAGCTACAAGACCACACAAAAGAAGCACACCAGCCTATGTGATCATGAGGTGTCAACAGAATCAGGTAATAGGCATCAGAAGACCCCAAACAAACAAACAAACAAACACAATGTTGTTGAGAACAAGGGGGGTCGGAACAGAAACCCAAAATCTACCTTTGCATAATGAGACATCCTCTTACAGAAGGGTCACAAGGAAAGGATGACTCAACCAGGGTGAATATAGCACTGATGAAACACACAATATTCCTCTGGTTCCTTGAGGCTTCCTCACCCCCGACTATCATGACCCCAGTCTTCCTTTCACTGTGGGCTAGGCCAGAGCATGTGCATAGGTACAGATAAGAGCTCAGGAAACAAAGCAGCCATGTCAGATAAACCTCTCAGAAACAGAAATGGGAGTAGTGATACCAGAAGGATAGGGGGAAGGTGGGGAAAGGAGAGGTGAAGAAACTATGGGGAAGGAAGACAGGGGTTGGTGTAAGATATGAAAGTAATAATAATTTATAATTTATCAAGGGGTCCTGAGGGTGGGAGGTGGAGAAGGAGGGTAAAAAGAAGAGCTGATATCAAGGGCTCAAATAGAATATAAATGTTTAGTAATTAATGATGGCAACCTATGTACAAATATGCTTGAAACAATTAATATATAAGAGCTGTGAGAGCCACCAATAAATTTATCTTTAAAAATCAATAAACAAAAAATATATGAATTGAGAAAGATAAAAAAAGTCTGGCAATTACGTATTACACTACTCTTGCCACCATTTAAAAATTGTCTTCAGCAATAGTGTAGATGTGTGATATTAATAATGCCATTGGATAATTTTCATATTCTTTTGTATCACAGTTCTTTGGATTATGTACAAATGTGCATTTATTCCAGTCTGAAGGTCTTGCAGCTGTGTTCAAAATTGGTGGGCATAGGTGAGAGATGTATCCACCTTGATGCTGCCTGCTGTCATTGTTATCCACCCTTGGGATATTTCCAAGTTAACCTTATGAACAACAGATGCAACACTGCCTCCTTCTGAAACGTCCTCAAAAGTGTTATGTTTGAGGTCATGGTTACAGTCACTGTGTGGGTGGAGCTTGTCAAGCTCTTTTACAATGACCCTCTAATTTGATTGGTTCCCTTGATAACATGTCCAAACTCCTTGAGACTAAGTATTTTGTTCCTGAACAACATTCTGGCTTTATTTCTTCAAAGTCAGACAGTTTGTTCTTCTGTCACATGGAATACATTCAATATTATTTGCCAACACCATACTTCCAATGAATCAATTCTTCTCGGGCATTCTTTATGCAAGGCCCCATACCACATGCATATGCAATTGAAAATAGCAGGGCTTAAGGTTTTAGGAGAATGCCTCCAATCCTGATGCCATGTTCTTCACATAGTTCAGCTTCTTTAATTATTTTCTCACCAAAGTTTGCTATTTGTCTCAATGTTATCCATAATTTATTATGATCTATACAGACAAATGTCTATGCATAGTCACTAAAACACAAGCACACATTTTTCTGATATCTTTTGCATCCAGCTTAGATGCATCTGATGTCATCACTCTTTATTGTTCTCTCCTAAATGCAGCTCGATCTTCTGGCGTCTCCTTTCCATAGACTAATTCAGCCATCCTTTAATGATCTTCAGCCTGCTTGCTGCCTGTCCTGGAAAACGCTCATGAGTATATATTTATTTTTTTCTCTATAATTAATGATCTTTAAACACATAATGGAATGGTACATTTCATTTTAGAAATATATAGTAAATTATACATTTAGATAGGACTAGAATTGGGCAGCTTAAAATTCCTATTAACATATCTGACTATGAGGAAGAACCCAGATTTCCTGTGTGATGGAATTGGTGAAGTCTTTAGCTGCTAAATCAAGCTTTGATATTTTGAATCTACCCAAAGGCTCCTCAGAAGCCTTGCCTGGAATTTTGGTTCTAAAAGATCATAGCCATTAAAACATCTCTGAAGTTCATTATTTCTATTTTGATACCCATAGAGTTACCATGAGTTGAAATAGATGCAACAGTACCTGGAAAAGAGATCCCCATGTTCTATGTATAGTTCGACTTTGAAGATATAAAGTAGACTCTATTAATTGGCTCTATATAAAATTACAAAACATAATTTCTATTCCAAATACATCACTTTTGCATAATAAATGCATAAGGGGTCTACTGTCCATGACTTTTCAATATATTATATATTTTACATGCTAATTGATTTTTATTGGAGTTATTCATGCTTCTGTAGATTCAGAAACTCCTCCATATTCCCATTATGCCTCCAAAATCAAATATAGGAAGATTAAAGGTGAGGGGAAAGGAAGAAGACAAAGTAAAACAAAAAGAAAGTAAAACTTTTTACCTAGCATTAATACAAGTTAAGGGGAACTACAGTGTTTTTAGGATGCAAAAAAGGAAAATGCAATTATGTTGCACATTTTCTGTTTTCTGCTAGTACAAAGTGACCATTTATACATGCTTGCTTGCATATGAGAGAGTATTTTAATGACTCCAATCATTATATAAAGTCATAAAATTTTAAGCACTCATTTTTCAACTTAATGACTATTAAGCATACTGAAGAAAAAAGGAAATATTAAGATAATGGCTCAAAAATCTAGTAAGTTTATTCTCCTTCAAGGTTGGGAAAGAAAAAAATAGTATTTTTTATTCAAAATTAAATATCAAACTATTATCTTCACAAGTCACTAGTATTATAGTATGAATCATTAAAATTTATAAGTGTTATAGTTATAGATAATCACCTACCACCAGAAGTATTGGCTTAGTTAAAATTCCCATTGCAAATGTGAAAACTCATATACTTGCTATGTTAAAATCACACAACATCTTCACAAAACATTTAGCATTTAAATTACTAAAATTAAATTTAGCACCAAAGTTTACCAATCAGTGCCATCTCCTTTTGTAAGTAATTTTGTGAAGTACACTTAACAATACTCAATTTTAATGACATAATTAAAAGGATTTATTCCATATTAATCCTCTTACAATATTGACATTAACATAAAATTATCATTGTATATGTGCTTCACACTCAGACTAAAGTTATGTTCTAAATTTCTAAGACAGTATTATAGCTTTTGCACAAGAGTCAATACACATAAATACAGGGATATATTTTTAAATTAGTTGCACAATATGCATCTACATTGTATTTATCTCACATTGTGTTTGTTCAATATACTTTAGTTTTCTTCCTTAAAATTATAATCAAGAGAAATTTGTCAATAATATGTGTGTGCAATGTAATATGTAATTATAAAATATTCACCGAAGTATTCATCGCCTAAAGTTAAAATATATATATGTATGTGTGTGTGTGTGTTTCAGAATATCTCACTGAGCACAAACCCAGAGACCATAATCAGGGGCCAGTTTAATTAAATTCAATCCATGTGGCAGGGAGAACAAACAAACAAAGAAACAAAATTTAGCTATTGGGGCATCAGCAGTCTTGGCACAAGCAGGGCAACTCCGCAAGCCAAAGTGGGGGAAGGGGACGGAGGAGGGGTAGCTACTGTCCACCCTCAGGGATCTTACACGCAGATGGAGAGATCCTGCCTGTACTCCGTGTGGATGGGGGATCCCCTGCCTGTCCTGGGACCCTACATGTGGGTGAGGGAACTCCCACCCACCCACCTCCTTGAGTGCCGCATCTGGCACAAGGCAGCTTTACCAGTGATCTCCACTGCTCAACAACGCTGCGGGAACCGCTGTCTGGCCTCTGCTGTGATCTTGCCTTCAAGGGTAATTCCACCCAGCATCTGTGGGACCCTACACCAAATGGGCACACCACCCTGTGACCTTGAAGCAGGGTTGGAACTCCACCAGCCCCATGGTCAGGCGATCAGGCCTCAGCTACCTACTGACTATTTTTTGTCTTTTCTCTTTATTCTCTCTCCTTCTATCTTTTCCACTGCAGTCGATCTCAGCAGGTTCAGTATTTTTTTTCTCTTTTTCTTCTTTCTCCTCTTTTCTCCCTCTCTTTCCTTTACACTACTGCTGGCTTCCTGACCGCTACCCTCTGCCTAGGGAAACTCTGTCCAAACAGCAGTGGGAACTCCAGCCTGGCCTCTGTGGGAGGCTGCAAACCCTTCAAGGCAGCTGCGATAGCCCTCTACAGCCTCCCACGCTGCTAAGGAAACCTCCATCTAGCCTCAATGATGATGTTGTTGACTAGGACCATTCCACCCAGCACTGGTGGGACCGTCCACTTAAAGGGCACACCACCCTGCCACCCTGGGGCAGTGTTTAAACACTGATGGCCCCATGTTCAGGTGATCAGGGATCAGCTATCTCTTTACTCTTTATTTTTTTCTTCTCTCTTTCCCACCATTGTTAGTCTTAATGAGCACTCTTGTGTTTTTATCCACCTTCTTTCTCTTCTTTCTTTCTTCTCTCTTTTTTTCTCCTCTTCATTTCGCTTCTCTCTTTGTTTCCTTCCACATGCCACTGTTGACTTCCACCCTCTACCCTCTGCCTAGGGCAACTCCATCCACCCAGCAGGGAGAGTTCCAGCCTGCCCCCTGTGACAGAGCTGCGCCCAACACAAGGCAGTGCTACACACGGCATGATATGGGCTCAGCTATCTACCTATTTTTTTTCTTTCTTCCTTTGATTTTTCTTCTTTTTTCTTCTATCTCTTCTCTCTTTCCTGTCAGTCAGCAGATTCATATTTTCTTTTATGTTGTTTTCTTTTTTGATTCTTTGTTTTTGTTTCTGTTTTGTCTTTGCTTTTTTGTGAGTGTTAGTTAGTTTTTTTATTTTTGCTCTTGTCTTTGTTTTCTCCTTTTCCTATTTTTCTTCTCTTTCCCCACTTTTTCCTTTCACAAGCCACTACTGGCCTCCAAGCCACTCCCCTCCACCTAGGACAACTCTGATGGTCCAGTTGGGGGAGCTCCCATCCCCACTTGTTGACTTTACATGCAGCTCTGGAAATCATGCCCATCCTCCACCATAACCCAAGCAGCCGGGGTATATCCCCTTCAAATGGTTGGGGCAACTCCTGCCTACACCCATACAAGTGACAGGGGCAACTCCTGCCCACTATTTGTGGTGCTCCACGCTGCTGTGAGAACATCCACCCAACTTCCACTGCGATCTCTCTAACCATGGTAATTCCCTCTGCCATCTCTAGTGCTTTACACCACGGAGGGTACACCTACCCACCCTCTGCAGCACTTCAGTTGCAGAGGGAAACACCACACACCATCTGAGGAAATCCAAGCCCCGTGAGACACACCACTGCTACTTCCTGTGAGATCAGCCAGTGAAATGCCATCCTTGTGGGCCCAGAACCACTCAACCAACGGCCCGTGAGAGGACTATCCAACTCACATTCCAAATAATGGAATACTGGTAGGCTAGGGTAAGAGTGAAACCACAGAAAGAAACAGTGGTAGTCTGACCCCCACTACAGTTACCTGCAGGTAGTTTGTGAAAGCACTCATATGAGCCCCCAAGAGAGAGCCCAGTCCTCGTCGACTCAGGAAAATGGCACTGAAAACATCACACGTAAACAGCAACCATCCCGGACAGCCTCAATGAAAGAGCATAAACAGAAGACAATGCTGGAAGAAGTCATCAACCTATGACATGTATAGAAGAAGCAGACATTGACCTGCCACAGAAAGAAATCTTTAGAATGCTCCTTGGAGTCATACAAGATATAAGAAAAGCAATGCAGAAAACGGATGAATTGATAGAGGATATAAAGGCCTCGCACCAAAAGGAAATACAAGACCTAAGGGATGAAATATATTCCAGTAGCAAATTAACAGACTGTGGCAACAGGCTTGAGGAGGCAAAGAATTGTACCAGTGACCTAGAGCACAACCAGGCAAACTCCCGAAACAGGAAAATAAGTCAAATAAGACAATCAGAGAAGCTGAAGAAAACCTGAGAGCCATGTCTGATGTTATGAAGAGAAACAATATTAGAATAATTGGACTACTGGAATGAGATACAACAAAGAAGTCAACAGTGATGCAGAAGAATAAACACAAGGTGGATCATAGACCTTAGGCAAAACCCCATACTATTAGGGCCATTAATAAGGGAATTGGGACATACCTGAGAACCTTGGTGCAGGGATTACATAAGCTATTGGAAATAGGGAAGGATATAAATATAAGGAGCTACAATTTGACGCCTGTGTACATGGAAAGAATTCACCAAGAAAGTAATAAGAGAGCCCACAGACTGAGAAAACATCTTTAGCAATGACACATCAGACCAAAGCCTTATTACTAAAATCTGTAATACTTTGCCAACTTACAATAAGAAAAAAACTAACTGCCCTTTAGGGAGGTAGTCAAAGGACCTGAAGAGAAATTTACAGGAGCAGAAATCCTAATGGCCAATAAACATGAGAAAATGGTCCCAAACATTAGCCATAAGAAAAATACAAATTAAAACAACAATGAGATACCACCTAATACCCTCAAAGATAGCCCAGTTCAAAAAGTCAGAAAGTAGCAAGTTTTGGAGGGTCTGTGGGGAGATAGGAACTCTCGTCCACTGCTGGTGGACCGTTATGGAAATTGATTTGGCAATATCTAAAACAGATGGAAATCGCACTTCCATATGACCCAGCTATTCCTCTACTGGGTATATACTTAGAAGAGGTAATAAAAAAAAAAAACTACAGTCAGACATCTTTGCTCCATTGTTCATCGCGGCACAGTTAACAATTGTAAGGAGTTGGAAACCACCCTAATTTCCATCAACAGATGAATGGATCAAAAAAAACTGTGGTACATCCATACAATGGAGTACTACACATTCCTAAAGAGCAGTGATAAGCACATGAAGCACATTGCCGTATGGGAAGAACTGGAGGAAATCATGCTAAGTGAAGTAAGTCAAAAATCTAAAAATCCAGTATTCTGTGATGCTCACCTTCCCGACAGGATCGCTGAAGACAAAATGGGTGTATAAGCAAATGTGGTGAAGAAAGATGATTGGTGCTCGGCTATCAAAATCGATATTGTCTGGGGACCTTAAAAGATAAGCAAGGGTCCATCTAGCTGAGAAGCAATAAAGCCCACATGGAAGTAGTACCACAGTATAGAATGGAGACCCAATGTCCATCTGTAGACAATTGGACATCCCCTCACAGAGGTGTCACAGGGAAGATATGAGTCATTCAGAGGGCAGTATAGCACAACTTTCCATGAGCTGGAGGAGCCCCATGAAGACTCCTGTCAACACCGAGATGCTTACAATGCCACTGAATCCACAAGACTTCCTACCCACTGGCCTGTGATCTTCCTGCATTTGGCGTCATTGCATATGTTTCATGAGTCTGAAGTGAACTTTATAGACTGGTATCAGACATATGGGCTAATATTGGACTTATGGACTTGATCTGGGCTGGGCTGGGCTAGGATGTTTTCTTAATGTAAAATTACTCTTTATATAAACTCATTTTTATACACATGAGTGTCTATGAATTTCTTTCTTTAGTCAACCCAGACTAACACACTCATATATACATTAGGACATCATGTTTCTTGTATTTTATATGCTATATCTATTAATTAATGTTCTTGAGATATATCGATGTAAACTCAAGTATTTATTCCCGTTCATACCTGAAAAATTTTACATCCCTTGGCTATAGTACAATTATATTTTTCTACTTTACTTAAATGATGGGTATTTATATCATATCCAGTGTGGATTATCATGAGCAATTATACTGTGAATAATCTGCCTGTGAGGCACTGTTAGAATATGTAGTGTTCCTATAGGGAGTAGTTTAAAGATCTTCAGAAAATTTGTGAAAAATGCCATTATCTTTAAATTCCTTTTGTTCATGAACTTTTGAAGCACCAGCACACCTACAAGAAAAACTGCTCAGTGCAGGGTATGTGCTTTTGCCACTTACTGTATAAAGACCCTCTGCTTTCCAAAGCACTTGCAAAGTCCATTTTCACATAAGTTGACAATATAGGTGAACTTCCATTGGATCATATTTATATGAACACATTCTGAAATATTTTAATTACTTCTCATGTGATATTTTCTTCCTACATTCCTGTAAACATAACATATATACAATGATTTTATTAAATATAATATTTGACAGCATGCATGTTTTGTACTTCATTTTGAAACTCTTTACCTTTCACCTAATATCATGATATCTCAATGTAAATAATGCTAACTTTGATCATTTGCTTAAGTTGTGGCTTAACAGATCTCCATTGTAATAGCATGTCTTTCTTGTTGGAGTTAGAAGCCAATCACCACAGGATGTGAATCATGTTATCTCTAATTGTTCCCTATTGAGTCTACTAGCCATTTTATTGTGTTTTATCATTACAATGCTCTAATTTTTATTCCTTTTATTTATGAACTGTCACTAATAAACTAAAAAGAAGGAAACAGAAGCAATTTTTAAAATCAAATAGATACTGCCCCAGAGAATACATGCTTAGATATTTCTCTTGAATCACCAAACTTTCTAAATATATGTGATATCATAAATGTTTCAAGTGGTACAAAATAAGCCATATATACATATAGTTGGCCACACTGTGGACTCAGTGATTTATATTAGGTTAACAATTTTGAGTAAATTAATGCCATTGAATGTTCAATGTGACTGATGTGGTGTCAGTAAGCTCAGGTCTGAGATCTTCTTACACTTCTTTCAGTTTCTGAATCCATCCTTCCTTGTAGCATGCCCAATAGAGGTGACCCAGGCAGGTCCGATAAGTATGTGCCTGGGTCAAATTCGTATTATTAAGCTCATGATTTTTTTTTACCATTATAAAAAAATTGAAAGAATATAGAAGGACTGAAAAAATGAGGGGGCTTCTAAAAATTCACAGGAATTTACATTTATCTTGGTGGGGAAATTGGGAAGAGCAACCTCACTCAGGGAAAAAAAAATTCCTAACAATACTTATATAGAATTCAAAGGGAGAAAAAGTCTGGTCCTAGGTTCCTAATTAGACAACTTTGACCTAGTTTTTATTTAGCCCTTCGTGATTAAACTGTGTGATATAAATTACTGCTATTTTGCACTCTCTTCTTTCAAAGCACACAACATACTTCATAGACCACACCAGAAGGACTAGCTGTGAAAACCCTACTCTGGGAAATGGGCTTTACTTCAAACTAGCCTGTAGCGCTTGGACTGAAGACGAATCTTGATAGTGTGAGAAGCAGGTGACTGTTATCCTAAGTTTATGGAATTGGCGGTGGTCAAATTTGATTTTGATCCCTTGTTTTGAGGACACCCAATGAAAAGTTACCTAGGACTGGCGTATACTTATTAATTTTTCATTATTTTATTTTATTGGGGGTTCTTACAGCTCCTATAACAATCCATACATATATCCATTGTGTCAAGCACATATGTACATATATTGCCATCATATTTTTCTCTTTTTTTTTACCATCATCTTTTTCAATGCATTTTCTTTCTATGTGAGCCTTTGGTATCAGCTCCTCATTGTTTTCCCTCCCTCCTTTTCTCCTTCCTTTCCTCCCCCATGAAACCTTAATAATTTTTTTTTCTTGTCTTACACCGACCACTGTCTCCCATCACCCATTTTTCTGTTGTCCATCCCCTTGGGAGGGGCCCATACACCGATCATTGTGATTGGTCCCCTTTACTCCCTGGCCCCTTCCCTTATACTCCTAGTATTACTACTCCCATTATTGGTTCTGAGTGGTTTATCTGTCCTGGGTTCCCTATGTTGCAAGCTCATATCTGTATCTGTGTAGATGTTCTGGCCTAGCCAGATTTGTAAAGCGGAATTGGGGCCACGATGCACACTTTGCATGACTATGACATGTACTAATCTGATAGTTATGGTTCTACATTTTTCTGTAAATATTATTGGAAATTTTGCCTTACCACCAATCCCCATTGTTAGTGTAAATAGTGCACAGAAACTTATATCATTTCTTATTGTTTTTGAAATGTACATTTCTTTCACAACGACTAATGCAATGTTCGTGATATTTATATGACTCTTCGTAGGAAAGCATAGATTTTTTTCTTTTTGAGTTGAAGTGAATGAGAAGCGTTGATATTTAACTGGGTAATAAGACAGTAATAATAGCTAAACAAGTCCATGTAGGGCGATGGATAAGTGCTGTCTTTCTAACTAAAAGGGGAGTGATTTGAACTTACCCTGAAACTGTGAGGCAAACAGACCTAGTGAGCTCTTCTCATGGAGATTAATTCCTTGAAGATAAATTCTATCTCATAGCTACTCTATAGAAGGCAGTAGAGCTTCTCCATAGGATTGCCAAAGCTATAACTCATTCTGAATTAGTTTGCCAGATCCTTCTGTGTAGTAACTAAAGGGTTCACACCACTCATATTTTGATTAGCAATACCTGTGCCTTCTGGGCAGCAGTGAAAATCCTATGGGGCAGTTCGACTCTTCAGTGGTGTTAGTATGAGTGGAAATCAACTAGATGGAATCTGACGAGAACGGAAACCAAAGATAACAGTTACATGGGAGTGTCTCTGCTGCAGACACTATTCTTAGTTCTTTGCATGCATTTTTCTCCTTCCGAATACTTAACAGACTAAAACACACACACACAACACAAATTCTGGGGATAAGAAGATGAGCAGCAAGCCCAAAATCCAACCTATTATTTTCCAGTGGGGTTTAAAGCTCTGTGAAAAGGGAAAGAAGAAAAAAAAAGACCAAATTGTTACGTGAACATTTCAATGACAGAACTCCTGGAAAAGGGCTAATGGTTTTTACTAACTGGTGAGTTCTTATTTATGACATGATTCATCACAATTTATTTGCTCATTCTTTAATTTCTTATTACAAATAAACCAGAGATGGATAGATTTTTAAAAAACTTTTTTATTGGATGAAGATTTGGAGAATTGGGTGAAGATTTACAAAGCAAATCCGTTTTCTGTTTTACAGTCTAAACATTGGTTTTTTGGTTTTTTTTGCCTGTCATCGATGGAAACTGCTGCAACTTTGCATCATTTGTCCCTCTGTCTCTGTGTTTCTTGTCTTCTCCTTCTTCCAGTAATGAATTAATTTTTTAAAGCACATTTCCTAGGAAAATAGCTCATAAGCTATCTGAGCATAAGGGGAGATGATTCAATATGGAATTGTTTTGGTTTAAGGAACAGAAATGCATGTATAATTTACGTTTAAAAGATACTGATTTGGGGTTTAGTGTTTCCTGAGGAAACATGCAAAGGGCTGAGGAGCTGTCAAGGCATTCTCAGACCTTCCTGCTTCCTCTATGTCTTGTCTTAACCAACATATGAGGGCTAGCCTTACAACTAACAACTAAAGCTTGCTAATAAGTGCAACATCTGTTTTGTGTTAGTTTGTTTTGACAATCTGATGCTTTGTTTTGTCATAGCTATGAATGCTGTACTCCTGCCTAAGCAAACCTAAGCATTACATATCTCTATGCCACTTTCTCTCGTAGATAATACTTCATCATTTTAAATGTAAGTGGTATCTAGTAAGTCAAAATATTTACATTACACTCCATATACATATGTTTACAATATTGAGATGTAATTTACAGATTTTTTTCTATTTTAGAGTGATAAGCCGATTGTTTCTAATATTTATAATACTTAATTCATCCTTAAAATTATAAATAAAAATTGTTCTAGAAATTAGCTTGGCTTTATATTTCAAATAATGCAATAGTCATTATGCTGGACTGATCATCAGCCTTCTTTCCTCATTTGTCCACTGTTTTATCAAACAGAGGGCATTATGACAATTTTATTCAACTAAGATTCAGAGCACTGAAAGGTGAATTTTAAAAATTAAAATATAGCTTGTCACACCCAATAAACACTTGACACAGTTTGTGAGGACCAGGTGGATGCTTAGTCAGGCATGTTTGCTGTACCAGCAGGAATTGTTTCTGTTACATATCAGTGTCATTGCCATTAGAGAAGACTGAGGTAAGTGCAAAGAACATCCCTGGGCATGAATGTGAGATAGGAATTTAAGGCTTCCGATCTCAATCAGCGAGGCAGGAGAATTGGTTCAATTTGTCTGAATTATCTAAAGCAGACAAAGGAGCTTCAGAAAAAGATGAAGAGAATTTAACCTGTGTTTATTGCACTGAGATGCATAATTCTGTGAGTGTGATTATTAGCCGCTGCCATTTTCACTAGGTAAGTAAAAGATAATATTCTTTATGGGGTTGGAATGGGCAAACTATTGTGAACCTACATCAAAATATTTTAAAATTTTTGTTTCTATAGGTCAATGTTGAGTATAACTCCATTGTAAATCTTATATTCTACATATGCATCCTTAGTTTTTAATACCTTAGCATTTTGAGAATCCATTGGTTTTAGTTCTTTATACTGATTCAGAGCAAGATGGAGGAAGAGACACACCAGCAGAGAAAGAGAGGAAGAAAATGAATGACCTATATAAGTAGATTTTTATTTTAAAAACACTCCAGGATATTTAAAATCTATGAATATGGCTATGTGTTTTGCAACAATTATGGCAACTTAATATAGGCTAAATTGAGGCATAGTTTAGTACCAAAATACCACTCAACAACTCAGTACATCAGCACAGAATGATGTAAATAATTAATCTAATTTTCCCTCTGCTTCATTTTTTGTTCTATTAGTTTTCTTATTCAAACTTTCAAGTCACAAATCTAATTTAAAACCTCTTAACTGGTCTAATGCATAATGTGTTCTATATGCGTTCAATGTCTGGCAGTGTGCAGCAAAACTGGAATACTAATTTGCTTCCTCGTGTTAAAAACACTCAATAATCAAATAATAAAATCCTAGATCCAGCATTTCTTAATGGCTAAATCAAATGATTTCAATGCCTTCAAATGTGAACATATATTATAAAAGTAGAACTAAAAGAATAAAATAACATAAAGTTAGAAAGATAAAGCAATGCAAATTGTAATAATCTGATCAGTATCCTAAATGGGACTCTATTCAATTAAAAGATTTCAAGGAAGCAAGACAAGTTTTGATTAACAACTTTTCTTAATAGTATTGCTATTCCTGTACTATTCTCACTTTGTTTTTATATTACTCTTTCTCTCTTTCCATGTACATTCAAAAATAGACGCATGTAGTGTTGACATTATATATAAAATATTTGAAGATTCTTTTCCATAATCTCTTTGAAAAATTATGCATAGTCTTTTGACCAGGGTTTGGAGAAGGCAGGCAGGATAGGAGAACTTTTTTGCTTTTTCTTATTTGATACATTCATGTCTCTTTGGAAACATAAAATAGATTTCCATACACTGCTGAATTCAAAGTAAATAAAAAAACCACATTTCATAAAATGTAGAAATAGGTTATGTCAGAAAAATTAAGCCTGTACTGAATGATTAAACTATTTTGTATAGGCATGCCATTTCTATTTTGTTTAAATGTAATACCATTTACTAGACCATAAAGAACTCCGCAGATAAAATGGCTGTTTTCCAGGAACTGCTGCCCAGTTGCTGATTACAATTCATGCTGATATCTATGACAGTGTTTGATTCTGCTCCTCAGTGCTCTGAAGTATCCTTTCTTTGTTGAAGGATTCTCCTGAGAAAAGAAGTAAAGTTTTTTGGACTGAAGCAATAAAGAATAGTTTATGGGAAAACAATATTACCATGTGATGTAATCTTGCTGCTAATTAGTTTCATAATAGCACATGTATTTCAAAAAAAGCTTTCCCATGAATATTTATAGATACTTTTGTTTTTCATGTGTACATTATAGGTGAAATATAGGGTACATAGGACAATTCAATTGAAAACTTCATGTATTTGACAAAATGTTAGAAAGAGATATATTATCATGATAAATATGTCCAAAATACTATATGTCTGTTAAGATAATGGATTTAACTACAAAAATTTTAATAAAGACCTTCTTAGGTTAAACAATAGATGTGTATGCTTTAAATTTTCATTTGTCATTAATGGTCACAAAGATTTATACCACAAAATATTCTCCTGGAATATGTTTAATAACAATATTTTCATAATTATTTTCATAATTCATTGGTTTCTTATAATAATTATTGCATTTCAAAATCATGAAAAGCAGAAATAATATCAAAACTACTTAACATATGTAAGGAAGCATACACTGAAATGAGAATGTGGTGTACAATATTCAAATGATAAGCTCACAATTGAGTTTGAAATGCTAACGAAATGCAAAATGACAAAAGTGCACTATTGTGCATTCTCATATGAGAATAAGTTTTTCAGACATATTGGGATATGAAAGACAATAATATCCTTCCAACTTTCATTTATTAAACTGTAGAAAGGAGTTTTAGGTCAGTGTTCAACTGGAGAGAATCACCACTAGCCAATAATTAAATTCATAAAAATTTAATAAATATTTTGCTTTACACAAAATAATAATACAGGAAAAAATAAGAATGTGACAACATTAAGTGGTTAACTTTTTTACTATGAAAATATAAATCAATCTCTGACATAAAATTTATAAATAAGGAGTAACTCAAATAAGGTGTTTGAAGCAGGCATTTATTTGTTTGTTTAATGAACAGATGACATGGAATCCAGAGTTAGAAGAAACCTTGTTTTAATTGTTTATTATTTATTTTTCAGCACGTGTTTTGTAAAAGATCATTTTATTGTGGGCTCATACAGCTCATATAACAATCCATACATCAACTGTATCAAGCATATTTGTACATTTGTTGCCATCACTATTTTCTAAACATTTACTTTCTATTGAGCCCTTGTTATCAGCTCCTCTTTTATCCCCGCTCCCACCCTTATGACCCTTTGATAAATTATAAATTATTTTGATTTTCATATCTTACACCGACCCCTGTTTCCTTTCCCTCATAGTTTCTGTGTGCTTGTCCCCCTGGTGTGTGCGTGTGTGTGTGCGCGCGCGCGCGCGCGCGCGTTTACATGTACATCACTGTGATCGGTTCCTCCTTTCTTCCCTACCATTTTGATATCGCTACTCCCATTCCTATTCCTGGCTTTCCTGTGCCATGAGCTCTTTCTCTTACCTGTAACTGAGCACATGCTCTGCTCTAGCCCAAGGTGAAAGGCAGGACTGGGGTCATGATAATGGAGGGTGGGGAAGAAAACTAAAGCTTGAGAAAAGAAAAAGGATAATATTAACTAGCAACAAAAACATATATAATTCTAGGTTTGTCCGCTGACTTTTATGTCTATCTTCCACTTTTCCTTGGGGAATTCTGGAAGCTGCCCCTCCTATCCTGAAGTCTATTATGGTGGATCCTCCGGGGCTTTGTGGCTTGGCTTTGCTCCCGTTGCTGGTATGTTTTGTTCCCTTCTCGGTTCGCCTCACTGTGTAGTGTTCAGAAAGGACTAACTCCCCTCCCCGCCATGTGTCCCCAGTATTGTCCTCTGCTTCCAGTGAGGGAACATCATTTCTTGAGCTGTTGTAGGCTGTACAGTTCTCTCTGTGCCTGAGCAGCTCCGGGAAAGGAGGCCATCCTCCAAGATTGGTGTGCAGATGTGGGGTCTAGATCGCCCCTCTTTCATTTACCTTTTGGTTTGCTTCTGTGGCATTGGGGCCTCTCTATAGAACCTGGAGGTTTGGTGTTGGCCTCTGTAGCACATACTTCTAGGGAGGGTCATTTTGGGTCAGATTAGGGCTGGACTGTAGCCCACTTTTGTTAAGCATTGCTCCATGTGGTTACATTGCCCTCAAGGTCTGGTGCGCCATGCTGGGATATTCATGCACACCCCAAATTCTGTGGAGATATAACCAATACTCTCTCCTTGAGTGGGTTAGTGCCCTGTTCCTGCCTCTCCCCACTGCCATTGTCTCCCTTTAAAAAAAGTGTATCACAACCATATTTAGCATATATCTTTGCATATTAGTTACATGAAAATATTTATATTGATGAATGTATAGATTAACTATGAGCATATTTTCTTGGGGGCAACCCATTCAAAAGGAAGAGATGAGAATTAATCTATGATGGTGCACTGGGTTATGGGTCGCACTGCTAGTTAGTAGTTCAACAGTTCATGAAAACACTTGGAAGAGAGACAAAGCTTTCTACTCCTGTGAAGATTTATAGTCTTAAAAACTGACAGAGGCAAGCAATTCCGCTGTCATGTAATGTCGCTGTGAGTAGGAATTGATTTGAAGACAGTGAGTTTGTTTGTTTTTGTTAATTTTGGATAATAAGGGAGGGAGTTCCAACCCACCATTGGCTCCAAAGGAGAAAGAGGAAACTTTCAGTTCCCATAAAAAGGGATCGCCTCAGATGCACTTGGTAGGGTCCCAATCATTCATAATTAATTTAGGGCCAGTGGGTGAGATAGTAGAAGTTCTACATTAACGATAATGTAACTGATTTGTCTTTCCAGTGCATTTTTTCAATATATATCTTTTTTCAGGGGATACTGCTGTTGTTAAGTGTGATCCAGAGCATATGACTCATGGCAAACCCATGTAAAACAAAGCAAAACACTGTCCAGTCCTGCGTCATCCTCACAATAATTCTTATGTTTAAATCTCTTGGTGCTGCTCTCTATGTCTATCCATCTTGTCCAGAGCCTTCCTCTTGTCTCCGTTAGCCAGCATGATCTTCTTCTCCAGGAACTAGTTTCTTCTGACATCTCCAAGTATTAGGAAGAAGTCTCACCATTTTTGTCTCCAAGAAGCTTTCTGCCTGTAGTTCCTAGACAGGTCTGTTTCTTTTTTTTTTTTTTTTTTTTTTTAACAAATTATTGGGGCTGATACAATTCTTTTCACAGTTCATACATATACATACATCAATTGTATAAAGCACATCTGTACAGTCTTTGCCCTAATCATTTTTTTCTCCTCTTTTCTTCTTTTACATTTTATTAGGGACTCCAACAACTCTTACCACAATCCATACATATACATACATCAATTGTATAAAGCACACCCATACATTCCCTGTCCCAATCATTCTCAAGGCATTTGCTCTTCACTTAAGCCCCTTGCATCAGGTCCTCTTTTTTTCCCCCCCCTCCCTCCCTTTTCCCCCCTCCCTCATATGCCCTTGGTAATTTATACCTCGTTATTTTGTCATATCTTGCCCTATTCGGGGTCTCCCTTCCCCCCTTCTCTGCTGTCCCTCTCCCTGGGAAGAGGTCACATGTGGATCCTTGTAATCAGTTCCCCCTTTCCAACCCACTCACCCTCCACTCTCCCAGCATCGTCCATCACGCCCTTGGTCCTGGAGGTATCATCCACCCTGGATTCCCTGTATCTCCAACCCTCATATGTACCAGTGCACAGCCTCTGTCCTATCCAGCCCTGCAAGGTAGAATTCGGATCATGGTAGTTGGGGGGAGGAAGCATCCAGGATCTGGGGGAAAGCTGTGTTCTTCATCGATACTACCTCACACCCTAATTAACCCATCTCCTTTCCTAAGCCCCTCTATGAGGGGATCTCCATTGGCCGACACTTGGGCCTTGGGTCTCCACTCTGCACTTCCCCCTTCATTTAATATAATATATATATATACGCATACATATATACATATACACATAAATACACATACATACACACACTTATATCTTTTTTTTTTTTTTGCATGATGCCTTATATCTGGTCCCTTGGGCACCTCGTGATCGCACTGGCCGGTGTGCTTCTTCCATGTGGGCTTATTTGTTTCTGAGCGAGATGGCCGCTTGTTTACCTTCAAGCCTTTAAGACCCCAAACACTATCTCTTTTGATAGCCGGGCACCATCAGCTTTCTTCACCACATTTGCTTGTGCACCCATTTGTCTTCAGCGATCCTATCATGGAGGTGTGCAGTCAATGATATGATTTTTTGTTCTTTGATGCCTGGTAACTGATCCCTTTGGGACCACTCGATCACACAGGCTGGTGTGTTCTTCCATGTGGACTTTGTTGCTTCTGAGCTAGATGGCCGCTTGTTTATCTTCAAGCCTTTAAGACCCCAGTCACTATCTCTTTTGATAGCCGGGCACCATCAGCTTTCTTCACCACATTTACTTGTTCACCCATTTTGGCTCCAGCTGTTGTGTCAGGAGAGTGAGCATCATAGAGTTCCAATTTAATAAAAGAAGGTATTCATGCATAGAGGGAGTGTTTGAGTAGAGGCCCAAGGTCCTTCCGCCACCTTAATACTTGACCTATAAATATAGACACAAAGATCTATTTCCCCAACCTCCTATATATATTTGCATGTACATGTCTTTGTCTAGACCTCCATGAATGCCCTTTGACTCCTAGCTCTTTCCTCCATCTCCCTTGACCTTCCTCCTGCCCTACTACCATGTTTCATTGCCACCTGGGCTAGAGTATACCTCTTCTCTAAGCAACCTTACCCTTGATCATTTCCCACCAGGCCTGCCACTCCCCCTTCTCTACCCTTTGGGGTCCCATGTTTTTCCCTTGTCCCTGGGTTTGTTAACACCACTTCCTTACCCCCCCCTACCCCCCACCCCAAGTCCCCCCGGAACTGTCGGTCCCGTTGTTTTTCATCCAGATAGTTCATCCAGCCTGTCCTATTCAGACAGACCTGTGGAGTCACTAACATGCACGAAAACTAGACAGAGGAACACAAAGCAACAGTATATAACCAGACAACAAAACAACCAAAACAAACCACTGAAAAAGAACAGAACAAAACAGTTCACAAGAGAAAAGCTTGTAGTTAGTTCAGGGATCTTTGCTGGCCCTTAGGAGCGTTTTCCAGTCCAGTCTGTTGGGGCACCACGCCCTGGCCCCAAAGTCCACTTTCAGCATTCCCTGGGGACCTTGCCACTCCATTCCCTTGCTGTTCCGCTGCATTCCCCCAGTGCATTGCCTCGGTGTGGTGGGATCAGGTCAGGTGCAATTCCCACACTGTGTCTCCGGTGCTGTCCCCTGTATCGCCCTTAGTCACTGAGGGGCATCATGTCTCATAGTAGGGCCAGCCATGTTGTTCTCTCTGTGGACTGGCTGCTCTACTCAGGAACATCATCATCACGGCCTGGTGGGCCAGGCTGTGCTCCACTCTCTCCTCCTGCCCCTTCATCTGCTCCCGTGTGCTCTGATCAAATATGTCCATCTCCCATAGCTGCAGGGTCAATGTCGTCCTTTGGAACAAGTTCTTTTCGGGGGAGGGGCAGGAATCCACTTAATTTATGGTGCTGGGGCCAGCCTCCCAGACCTCTCCACCGGTTCCGTCCTCCACGCCGGGATATTGCATTCACACCTTGCGACACTGGGTTGAAGTCTGGTCCCACTTTCCCTGTGGAGATATAAGCCATACCCTCCCCTTAGGTGGATTAATGCCCCATTTCTGTCATGCTCATTGTACTTACCTCAGAGGACTCATGTTGTACCTGTCCCTTTGGGACTGACTTACCTCGCTTAACATAATTCCTTCCAGCTCTTCCCATGAAATAACGTGTTTCATGTGCTCATCGGTGCTTTTTAGTGCTGCATAATACTCCATTGTGTGTATGTGCCAAAGTTTGCTAATCCACTCGTCTATCGATGGAAACTTAGGCTGTTTCCAAGTCTTTGCTATTGTGAATTGTGCCGCAATAAACATTGGAGCGCATATGACTGGTCGTGTTTTATTTGCTGCTTCAACCGGGTATATGCCCAGTAGAGGGATGGCTGGGTCGTAAGGTAGATCAATTTCCATTTTCTTTAGGTATCGCCAGATTGCTTTCCACAGTGTCTGTACAAATCTGCACGACCACCAGCAGTGGAGGAGGGTTCCTATTTCACCACAGCCCCTCCAACACTTGTTGCTCTCTGATTTACTGATCTGGGCTAGCCTCAGGGGTGTTAGGTGGTATCTCATGGTTGTTTTGATTTGCATTTCTCTTATGGCAAGGGACTTCGAGCACTTTCTCATATATTTATTGGCCATATTGATCTCCTCTCTAGTGAAAGTTCTTCTCATTTCTTTTGCCCACTTCCTTAGGGGGTTAACTGTTTTCCTCTTTTTGCAGGTCATGATGGTGTTGTAGATTTTAGTAATGAGCCCTTTGTCTGACGTGTCATTACTAAAAATCTTCTCCCAGTCTGTGGGTTGCCTTGTCACCCTCTTGGCAAAGTCTTTCGAGGTGCACAGGTGTTTTATTCTTATTAGATCCCATTTGTCGATTTCCAGATCACCTGTGCGTGTCCCCTTCCCTGTTGCAGTGAGCCTATGTGCTCCCTGGGCCAGTGCTCTGAGATTAGTCCCGATTCCCTCCTTAATGGTCCTGATGGTTTGGGGTTTGACTTCTAGATCTGTGATCCACCTTGAGTGTATTCTTGTGCATGGGGTGAGGTAGGCGTCCTGTTTCAACTTTCTACATGTGGATATCCATTGTTTCCAGCACCACTTATTAAAGAGGGCATCTGCTTCCCATTTGACGTTTTTGGGACCCTTGTCGAAGATCAGTTGTCTATATGCTGATGATTTTACTCCTGGGCTTTCTATTCTTTTCCACTGGTCTGAGTGTCTATCATTGTGCCAGTACCATGCTGTTTTGACCACTGTAGCTGTGTAGTAGGCATTAAAATCAGGCAGGGCGAGTCCTCCAATTGTGTCCTTCTTCTTGAGGAGTTCTCTGCTAATTCTGGGTTTCTTCCCTCTCCATATGAAGTTGGTGGTCAGTTTTTCCAATTCTTTGAAGAAGGTTGATGGTAATTGGATTAGTATAGCATTGAACTTGTAGAGTGCTTTAGGAAGAACTGTCATCTTTACTATGTTCAGCCTACCTAACCATGAGCAGGGGAGCTTCATCCATTTGTGAAGGTCACTTTTGGTTTCCTGTAATAGGGTTTTATAATTATGCTTATATAGGTCTTTAGTATTTTTTGTTAAGTATATTCCTAGATATTTCAGTTTGTTCTTGGCTACTGTGAAGGGTACTTCCCTCTTAATCGCCTCTTCCATGGCCCTGTCCGATGTGTATAGAAACCCTACTGACTTCTGTTTATTGATCTTGTATCCTGCTACCCTTCCGTATTCCTCTATTGCTGTAAGTATTCCAACTGTGGAGTTTTGGGGGTCTTCAATGTATAAGATCATGTCATCTGCAAATAACGATAGTTTCACCTCCTCCTCTCCCAACTGGATCCCTTTGATGTCCTTCCGCTGTCTTATGTTGTTAGCCAGGACCTCCAAAACGATATTGAATAGAAGAGGGGACAGGGGGCATCCTTGTCTTGTACCCTTTTTCAGTGGTATTGTTCTTGTCTTTTCTCCATTGACTATGATGTTGGCTGTTGGTCTTTCATAGATAGCTTGTATGAGCTTGAGGAACTTACCTTCCAATCCTATCTTCATGAGTGTTTTGATTAGGAATGGATGCTGGATGTTGTCAAATGCTTTTTCTGCATCTATGGATATTATCATATGGTTTTTATCCTTTTTCTTCTCGATGTGGTGTATGATATTGATGGATTTTCGGATGTTAAACCATCCCTGCATCGCTGGGATGAATCCTACTTGGTCGTGGTGAATGATATGTTTGATGTTCCTTTGTATTCTATTGGCCAATATTTTGTTAAGGATTTTTGCATCTATGTTCATTAGAGATATTGGTCTATAATTCTCTACACTTGTGGGGTCTTTTCCCTGTTTGGGTATCAAAGTAATGCTGGCTTCGTAAAATGAGTTTGGGAGCTTGCCGTTCTTTTCTATGTTCTGGAATACTTTGTGGAGGATCGGTGTCAGCTCTTCCCTGAATGTTTGGTAAAATTCTGCTGTGTAGCCATCTGGCCCTGGGGCCTTTTTCCTTGGTAGGTTTTTGATGACACTCTCTATTTCTTCCTTCGCTATGGGTTTGTTGAGGTTCTTGATCTCTGTCTCAGATAATCTAGGGATAGATTGTTTTTCTAAATATTTATCCATGTCTTCCAGGTTTCTGAATTCATTAGAATACAAACCTTCATAGTACTTTGTGATTATCCTTTTTATCTCATTGGGGTCTGTTGTTATTGCCCCCGATTCATCCCTCATCCTGGCTATTGATGATTGTTCCTTTCTATCTTTGGTAAGCTTTGCCAGGGGAGTGTCAATTTTATTAATTCGTCCATAAAACCAGCTTCTAGTTGCGTTAATCCTTTGCATTGTTCTTTTGTCTTCCCACTGGTTTAACTCCGCCCTGATTTTTATTATTTCTTTTCTCTTGCTATTGGAGGGGTAGTTCTGTTGACTCTGTTCTAGTTGTTGGAGGTTTTGTGTTAACATATCTGTCATACGCCTTTCTTCTTTTTTCATGTATGCATTCAGTGATATCAAGCTACCTCTGATAACTGCCTTTGCAGTGTCCCATAAGTTTTGATATGTTGTATGCTCGTTCTCATTAGTTTCTAGAAATTTCCTGATATCCTCTCTGATCTGGACCTTAACCCATTCATGTCGCAGGAGATCGTTGTTTATTCTCCAATTGGTGGCCCTTGCTTTTCTGGGTGCCCTTCTATTAATCTCCAGCTTTATGGCATGGTGGTCTGAGAAAGACGTCTGGATAATATCTATGTGTTTGAAATTACTCAGGCTGGCCTTGTGCCCCAGCATGTGATCTATTCTTGAGAAAGATCCGTGTGGATTGGAGAAGAATGTGAAACCTTTTGCTTTTGGATGAAAGGCTCTATAGATGTCTATCAGGCCCTGTTGCCTAATTACATTGTTTAGCTCTCTGGCCTCTTTGCTGAGCTTCTTTCCCTGTGACCTGTCTTTCTCTGATAGTGGAGTGTTGAAGTCCCCCACTATTATTGTTGTTTCCGTGATTTCTTCTGTCATTTTTTTAATAGTTTGTTTGACGAAATTTGCCGCACCATTATTAGGTGCGTAAATATTCAGTATGCTTATTGCTTCCTGGTTTACTGAGCCTTTGAGCATTATGTAATGTCCCTCTTTGTCTCTTTTTATGTTTTGGATCTTGAGATCCATTTTGTCGGAGATTAAGATAGCCACTCCTGCCTTCTTGGAGTTACCATTTGCTTGGTAAACTTTCTGCCAGCCCTTTATTCTCAGCATATGCTTGTCTGCTTGCTTAAGGTGTGTCTCTTGCAGGCAGCAGATTGATGGGTTATGTTTTCTAATCCAATCCTCCAGCCTCTTTCTTTTAACATATGAATTGAGCCCATTTGTATTCAAAGTGATTATTACAATCTCTGGCTTCATGGTTGCCATATTCTGTTTTGTGTTTTGGGTCTTTGCCTATCTTCCTTCATATCAGTGTACTGCGTTTGAGTGGAGGGTTTCTATCCTGTCCTCTTTTCCATCTGAGACCGTGTTGTCCTGGTACGTGTTGCTGGCATGTTGGCTTCTAGATGGAGATGGGCTATATGGTGGTCTCCTGGTGCTTCTAGTTGGAGCTTGATCTTCTGGCCATAGTGAGTCAGCCCGTATGTTCTGCAGGGTCGGGTGACTTGCAGTATATTTTTTGAGTTCTTCCTTGTCCTGGAAGACCCTTATCTTACCCTCTATCTTAATGGATAACTTGGCAGGGTATAGGATTCTGGGGGAGGCATTTTCATCTTTCAGTTTTTGGAAGATGCTGCTCCATTCTCTCCTCCTCTTCATGGTTTCAGCTGATAAGTCTGAGCATACCCTTACCTGCGCTCCTTTGTATGTGACTGTCTTCCTTTCTCTTGATGCTCGTAGAATTTTCTCTTTTTCCTCTAAGTTGGATAATTTTACAATTATATGCCTTGGCGTGTTCTTCTTGGTGTTTAGCTTAGCCGGCGTCCTCTCTGCTTCCTGTATGAGAGTCGGATTCTCCTTTGTTAGGTTGGGGAAATTTTCTTCCAGGAATTCCTTTGCTATCTTGGTGGTCGATTTGTGTGTTATGTTGTGTTCCGGTAGACCGATTATTCGAATATTATTCCTCTTCATAGCATCTGTCATTGATCTCAGGCTGTCTTCTGTTTCTTTAATTTTCCTATCTGATTGTTTTTCTCGCTTGCTTCGTTTGGTTTGAGCGTCCTCGAGTTCACTGATACGGTTCTCAGCCTCCTCAAGCCTAGATATAGCTTCTGTGACCTTTTGTGTGGCCTCTGCTACCTCCTCTGTTAGTTTCTGCAGTTCCTTTTGGTGGATAGTATTCATCCCCTCTATTGTGGACTTCATCCCCTCTATTGTGCATTTCATCCCTTCTATCGTTGCATCCTTATTTTGGTTTGCTTCTCTTAGCTCCTGTATTACTGCAAGCAGAGTTCTGAAGATTTCCTTTTGTGGCTGATCTATATCTGTTTCTTCTATGAGTGACGTTAGGTCTGTTAAAGTGCCTCGTTTTTCTGATTTTTTTGTTGGGAGTGATGTGGTCTGTTGATTTTTCCTTGATCCTTTAATAGGCCCCATGCTTCTGGGAGACAGGAGTAACCTTATTGTGTGGAGGCTCAGGCCACTGTGCCGTCTCCTGGGGTGGCTGGGGCGGGCTGCGGCAGGCTTAGGGCTGGCACTGGGGACCCAACAGGGCCCCAGGTGGTGAGAGCTGGCTGGAGCTCACTGACGGCTCCTCAGGGACTGCAAAGCCGAGACCCAGGCTCCACTGCAGGTGGAGTGTTTGATCTGCCCGGGCTGTGAGCGGGCGCGGGGAGGCCCCTTGGATAGCTGTGCAGGCAGCTGCGGGACACTGCGGGGAACAATGGTGTTCGCTCTCCGCCCTTTTGGCGCGAAACCGCAGGGGGTAATGGCGCCCTTCCTCTGCTCAGGCTCAGAGTCCCCGCAGCACCCTGGGGAGGGCACCTACTCTTGTGCCTTGCGCAGGGGGGGGGGGCTTGGTGGGCAGACTCAGCAGCACGGGGCACGGTGCTCCGCGGAAGCTCAGGGTCCGGGACAGGCGCGGGTTGGGCTATGGCTCCTTTTGGCGGGAAGTGCTCAGCGCAGGGTCCCCACCAGGAGTGGAGCTGGCGCTAGGCTGCCAGGGGCTGGCGGGGGCGGGCGGGGGTGGGAGGCCGGCGCACGGAGGGCAGGTGGAGAGGTCCGCGGCAGCGGTGCGGGTGGATGGTCCCCCGTGGGGGTCGCCAGATAACCCGCGGGTCCGCTCCCCTGAGCTTGGATGAATGGAGGGAGGGACGTGGGCCCGAGGGCAGATCGCTGCCCTGCGGGGAGAGGGGAATCGCGGGAGAGGAAAGCTTCTCTCCCAGTGGGGATCCGCGATAGGGAGTGGGGAGTGGGCCGCTGGAGTAGGCAGGGCAGGCAATCGGCTCTGGGCTGGCGTCCGGTTTGGGGATGGAGCCTAAGCCGGTCGCCAGTGAGCTCACGGCAGCTTAGTGGCCAGAGACGTCCCACGAGTCCGGTCCTCTTTCACCTAGACCCCTGCTCCGGACAAATACGTGGGGTAGGACTGGGGTGCTGTCCCAGGGGGGATATTTCACTCACCAGACTCTTACTATTCAGCTACCTGGTCGCCAATCCCGCTTTGTTTGGAGGAGCTCTCAGAGTATGCGGGTGTCCCTGTCGGCCATCTTCCCCCTCTCCTTTGTTTCTTCTTTTGGCCGTGCATGGCACCTTCAATATTCTTCACCAGCCCCGCAATTCGAACACACCCATTCTTCTTCAGTATTCATCCCCATTCAATATCCAAATGTCACGTACATACGAGGTGATCGGAAATGCCATGGCTTGTATTAGAAACACTGTAGTCCTCAAAGTAACCTCTTTGCTTTTCAGTGGGTTTTGTACAGTGGGATTGCCTGATGCAATGTGTCTTTTGACATTTTGACTGCTGCTTCCATGATCATGAATTGTGTATCCAAGAAAATAAAATAAAATACAGACAACTTCAGTATTGTCTCCATTTATCATGATGATACCTATTAGTCCAGCTATGAAAAATATCACTGTTTTTTCCTTTACATCATGTTGTAATCCATACTGAAGGCTGAGATCCTTGATCTTCACCAGCAAGTGTTTCAAGTCCTTCCCACTTTCAGCAAGCAAGATTGTTTTCTGCATATCACAGGTCATTAATACACCTTCCTGATCTTGATGCCATGTTCTTATTCATCTAATCCAGATTCTTTGATTATGTGCTTTGCATACAGATTGAGTAAGTATGATGAAGGAATACAACCCCTGGGCACAACGTTCCTAATTGTAAACCAGAGAGCATGCCCTTGTCTGTTTGTACATCTGCCTCTTTTTCCATGTACTTGTTCCACACAAGCAAATCAAAGTGTTCTGGTATTCTGATTCTTTCCAAGGCTGTCTTTAGTTAGTTATGACGTACACAGTCAAATGTCGTGTCATATGTAAAAAGACACAAACAAACATCTCTCTGTAATTCTTGGTTTCAGCCAAGATCCCCGTGAGGTCAGCAACCAGATTCCTTGTTCCACATCTTCTTCTGAATCCGGCCTGAACTTCTGGCAGCTCCTTGTGAAAATACTGCTGCAAATGTTGTTGGATGATTTTGCAGTATTTCACTTGATATACAATCAACGATATTGTTCAATGATTTGAGCATTTTGTTGGGACACCTTTCTTGGGAATGTATACAAATAAGGATCTCTGCTAGGCAGTTGGCCATGCAGCGTTCTTCCAAACAGACTTGCATAAATGAGAAAGTGCTTACAGTGCTTCCTCAGCTGGGTGAAGCATTTCAACTGGCGTTCTTGTTTGTGGCTAATGTTTTCAGTGCAGTTTGGACTTCATTTGGTAAGATTGATTCTTGCTCATATGCAATGAAATATATTTTTTAATTTTTCTAAGTTAACCAGTAGGTTTTTCAGTATTGACTAGGTCAGAGTTATGAATTGAGCAGAAAATATTTGTGGAGAAAAAAAGCACACGTTGCTAATTTCATAATTCTCTTATATATGTAATTCCTTAATCTGTTTAATATATCTTTTTATTCCTATTTATGGTCCTTAAATACATATGTATACATAGACAAATATGCACATATAATTTAGGTATAAGAAAATATTGCACATTCTGAATTACTGTTTACTGGCTTCAAAGAGTACAGAATTGTTTCTGAATAAGTTACTAGGAAAGAAGCTTTATTCTTTATATTTTAAAATCATTTTGTTAGTGTGGAACTTCTAAAGGCATGAGTCTTTTGGGGTGTCTGGTTTTCAACAATGAGTTCCCATTTTTGGCACTTAAAATTTGATTCATTAATTCCACTACTAGGTAATACACAAAAGAAATGATAACAGATGCCCACACTAAATTTATACACAGATGTTCATAGCAGATTTATTCCAAATAGTCACAATCTGGAAATAAAACTGTAGTCCATCTAGTAAAAGCAGTGTTCATCTATTGAAAAGTAAATATGAATCTTAGTTATCTCACTTACTAATTGAGGCATAATGGCATATGAGACTTAATTGATTAGGTCATAGTACACAAGTTTTTAATCAAATACTAGTCAGGAGATATTATTTTGATCAAATACCCAAGTTTTTAATCAAATATTAGCCAGGAGGTATTATTTTGATCAAATACTAGTCAGGATAAATGTATTTTTTTGTGATTAACTTTTAAAGAGGTACACAAAGATACATATAACATTTATTGTGTTTATTTTTCTGGTAAAAAACATAATCTCATTAGATAACATAGCACACATCTGAATTTGTCCATACAGATGTACATGTAGACAGAATATATTACATTTCAAATAAGAAACTCTTAGAATTAGTATTAATAAATATGATATCAATACATACTAAAGATCATCTTTGATTAATATAAAATTAATATATGAATTTGAACTATAAATCAGATTAATCGATTTGATATTCAGCCACACCGAAGATCACCTGAACAATCTGCCTAATTTTATTTAATATTTTTTATAATCAGTTCACTCTTGCCCTTGCCTATAGGATTAGCTGAGTCCAAACAGTGATTTCATTTCAGCTAATCAGCAGGTTAGTTAATGAGTAAGGCTTTAAAAGCTATGATTATATTCAAACTCACAGTAAATTTATGTTTTAAAAATTATATGCATGTTGCCAAAAGAATTCTTCTATATATAATAATAGAAAATACAACAAATGATTCAGGGAGAAATATACATAGCAGAGTATATGGAGAAAGCTCATAACAAAATATTCATTAAAATCTGCAACTACTGCAGTCTTTAACATTTAAACAAAGTTTAAGAAGGCATTTAACTATCCCATATAAATTGCATAGATTTAGATTTTCATTTTCTTAGGCTATCCCATTTTCCAATAAAAATCATCACTGCAACCCTTCTTGCATCGTTAACTGACCTCTAAAACTCATCTGCTGGGGCTGAAACAAATAGCCTAGGGAAAAGTTATATGAGAGGAATAACACATTCACTAAGCATTGGAACACAAAGAATTAATAAGTTTATACTTTATGAAAAAATATAGTTTGAAAGGAGCAAACAACTTTAAAGAGAGGTTAAAAAAGTAAAGTATATCTAAGAAGAATGCAGCTACAGATACATTTTGACAATTTTATGCTGTAACATCCCAGCATTACCTAAATAATTTCGCAAATCACTCACATGTAGGTACAAAATAAAAGAAATAAAAGTGTTAAATACAGTAAGTCTACTTACTTTCTTACTGCACTCTCACATATGTGTAAATGTGCATTGTCATTAAGTATGTATTTTAACATAAACTATTGTCTTGTGTAAGAAGCAATGAAAGTAGTCCCAGGACAAGTATCAATGTGAATAAAAGTTATTTTTGAGAGATGCTATAAAATTCTGCTATTTTGGACCACATACACTTCAAGTGAAGAGGTAAATTCATTTGTAAGAATAGGTGTTATTTCTATTAAAGAAAAAAGTAAAATATATTACAAGTGAAAAACTAAAACTACGTAATAGATATAGAGTTTCCTGTGCCTTGTTGAAAATGCTAAGAACTTGTGCCAATCAGATCTTTCTTTTGTTTCAAGTCTGGTGCACTCCATTTTACAGATGACTCGCATAAGGTTACCAGAAGTAGGTGGTGTGTTCACTCCAATTTTGTGCTATCTAGTTGGTGAGATTCTTTTAAATGAGCACAAACATGAATCTCTTTTTCTTGCCTCTCAGGGTGTTGCTGTCATACTCCAAGTATGCTCCTGGTGTTTATTAGTCATATGTGGAAAATCAGGTTCCTGACCTTATGACTGGAAGCAGAGCATTGTCCAAAACACTGCCCCAGAATAAACACTCAGGTTGGAAGGCACTCTGCTCACCTAACATGGTCCTCCAGTGTCTGTGTGGGCTAGGAAATACTCAGAGACCGGTGTAGCAGTGATAGAGAGTGATCTGATGACTCTTGTTCAAAGTGCTCCCTGTGCTCTTCAGCCAATGCCCCCTGTGTCTGCTTCACTATCATAAATTCTGGATAAAAGAACAGAGACACTGATAGATGTATGTATAGATTATCAAGTAAACATGTGCTGAAGGGGTGGCCCTCATTAGCATATAATTGGATAGGCCACTGCACCTGGGGGTTCCCTTGTGTTGTAAATTTCCTTATGCCATGAAGTCCTGTGTCCAAACCTTTGAATTTCCTGTGGAAAAAGCCAGGAGGGCCACGCAAGCTTACTTTTACTGATGTGATTATCTTCTGGCTCTGCTCCTTGTTTTTTTTTTTTTTTTTGGAAGGCAAAGGCCCAATTGAAATTCTGACAATTTTGCTGAACAAATCCTGAATGATAGCACAAGATTGAGATGATTAACTGGCACCGCCTTCAAATGAGGAAGGTGATCGTCAGAATCGTCGAGCTCTGAGCATTCAGGCAGCCTCTGAGATTGGGGCATGTGCCACCGCAGAGACCAACTATTAGACATCTTTACCAGACTAATGCCAGAACATCACGGCTGTTTTAGTTTGCATGAAGAAGCAAATCGAGGCCCTGGATACTCCTGATGACTGCTGTTTGGCTACCAGGTTTTCCTCTTTCCCTTCAGCTAACAAGAATTTTTGCAGGGTGTAGTCTTGTGCTAGTTACATAATTTCCTGTCAACTTGAAGATAAATAAAAGTGTAGGGGTGGTAATCAACCTGTCAATCAGGTTACAGACGGACAATGCTTCCTTGTGGGCATGGCCTTCTCATTAGGAGGATCAGGAACCCCTCCTACCCACCCTTCCACCCCTAGTCTCTCAGACTTCACCTTCCTGCTGGAAAGCTGCTCTATGGCTTGCCAGTGCCCTGTGAGGCTTCTACCACCATTGGATCACAAGACTTTGCACTTACTGGCCCCTGATCTTCTTGCATTCTGCATCATTGCATGTGGCTGTGGGAATCTGAGGAGGGCCTTATGGACCAGTATTGGATTTATGGATTTCAGTTGGACTGGGTGGGAAGGTCTTTTCAAAATATAATTACTTCCTTTCACAGCTATCTCCAACACATATGTGAGTGTCACTGAACGTGTTTCTCTCATCATCTGGCCTCACACACGTCTTGTCTGGGGTGCAGGGTTATTTTGCTGTGTTTGTCTATATTGCTGCTATGGCCTGTGCCTCCAGCAGCCGCCACTACTTACCGAGTTGTGACACTTCCTTTCAGGTCCTGACCATGCAGGGTAGGGTGATAGAATGGAAGAGAACAGGCTATTGTGAGGCCAAAAATGTATACTTTTGCTTGCTGCTTGCTCACTTCTACTTACTTAGACGCATATGTAACCCTAGCTGGAATGGACTTAGGAGTCTTGGCACCCAGCCACTTCTGTTTAGTCCAGCAGTTCTCAACTTGTGGGTTGTGACCCCTTTGGGGATTGAAAGACCCTTTCACAGGGGTCACCAAAGACCATCAGAAAACACGTAAATAGTTCACAATTTATAATTACATATTGTTTTGTGATCCATCACTATGCTTTAATTATGTTCCATTTGTAATAATGAAACTACATCCTGCGTTTGCAGTTATGAAGCAGCAACGAAAATAATGTTATGGTTGGGAGTCACTACAACATGAGGAACTGCATGAAAGGGTGGCGGTATTATGAAGGTTGAGAACCGCTGGTTTAGTCGGAGCTATAAAAGTCTTTGCCTCCCTCCGGAGATTTTGAAGACTGGAGGGTGCCTTGAGGCTACTTGGGGCAACGTCTCAGCAAGTAAGCCCTTCACACTTCTACGCCAGCATCCTGCAGCTGCCTCCCTCCTCTTTGGGAGACCTCTCTCAGTCTTCACCTTATGCAGAATCAAACTTAAAGTCACTCCTCTGTGTACAGACATGTCAATAATCTTTCTAATATCTTCATCTATAGTAGGAGTTCTGTTCTCATTAATGGGAACATCTGAAAAAAACACATGGAAAAGTACAGATCCAGGATACCTTAATACACTAAAATACTGACGTTTTTGCAATAAGGCCATGTAAAAAGAAACTGGTTATAAATGCCTTTCTCTCTGGGAAGTTTAAAATAAAAGAAGATGGTGGATTGGCTTCTGTTAACTACTGAGGTAGATGATTAGATTAGTAAATTCCCTTATGCTCGCCTACCTACAGAGTTTAGAAGGTAATCCCAATGATATGATTTTTTGTTCTTTGATGCCTGATAACTGATCCCTTCGGGCCCACTTGATCACACAGGCAGGTGTGTTCTTCCATGTGGACTTTGTTGCTTCTGAGCTAGATAGCCGCTTGTTTATCTTCAAGCCTTTAAGGCCCCAGTCACTATCTCTTTTGATAGCCGGGCACCATCAGCTTTCTTCACCACATTTACTTGTTCACCCACTTTGGCTTCAGCAGTTGTGTTGGGAAAGTGAGCATCATAGAGTTCTAATTTAATAAAAGAAAGTATTCATGCATTGAGGGAGAGTTTGAATAGAGGCCCAAGGTCCTTCCGCCACCTTAATACTTAACCTATAAATATAGACACATCGATCTATTTCCCTATCCTCATATATATATTGGCATGTACATGTCTTTGTCTAGACCTCCATAAATTCCCTTTGACTCCTAGCTCTTTCCTCCATCTCCCTTGACTTTCCTCCTGCCCTACTACCATGCTTCTGTCCCCATCTGGGCTACAGCTATACCTCTTCTCTACGCAACCTAACCCTTGATCATTCCCCACCAGGCCTGCCACTCCCCCCTCTCTACCACTTTGGGTCCATGTTGTTCCCTTGTCCTTGTGTTTGTTAACACCACTTCCTTACCCGCCCATATCCCCACCACCCCAAGTCCCCCCGGAACTGTAGGTCCCATTGTTTTTCCTCCATATAGTTCATCCAGCCTGTCCTATTCAGACAGACCTGTTGAGACACTAACATGCACGAAAATGAGACAGAGGAAAACAAAGCGACAGTATGCAACCAGACAACAAAACAACAAAAACAAACCACTGACAAAGAACAAAACAAAACACTTCACAAAAGAAAAACTTGTAGTTAGTTCAAGGATCATTTGCTGGCCCTTAGGAGCATTTTCCAGTCCAGTCTGTTGGGGCACCCTGACCTGGCCCCAAAGTCCAATTTCAGCATTCCCTGGGGACCTTGCCGCTCCATTCCCTTGCTGTTCCGCTGCACTCCCTCAGTGCTTTGCCTCGGTGTGGTGGGATCAGGTCAGGTGAAATTCCCACACTGTGTCTCCGGTGCAGTCCCCTGTATCGCCCTTAGTCACTGAGGGGCATCATTTCTCATAGTGGGACCACCCATGTTGTTCTCTCTGTGGGCTGGCTGCTCTACTCAGGAACATATTCCTCACGGCCTGGTGGGCCAGACTGTGTTCCACTCTCTCCTCCTGCCCCTTCATCTGCTCCTGTGTGCTCTGATCAGATATGTCCATCTCCCGGAGCTGCAAAGTCAGTGTCGTCCTTTGGAACAAATTCTTTTCAGGAGAGGGGCAGGAATCCACTTAATTTATGGTGCTGGGGCCAGCCTCCCAGACCTCTCCACTGGTTCCCTACTCCACGCCGGGATATTGCATTCACACCTTGCGGCACTGTGTTGAAATCTGGTCCCACTTTTCCTGTGGAGATATAAACAATACCCTCCCCTTGGGTGGATTAGTGCTCCATGCCCCCACTCCCCTTTTCTTCCTATATTCATCCTTTTGTTTTCCTCCCCCCCCCCCCTCCACCATTGTCTACCATGTGCATCCCTGGTTTTGGTCTGGTCTCTGCCCTACTACACAGTCTTCACCCCAAAAATGTTTGTATACAGTAGCTTTTTCCCCTATGCCACTTTTGCTTTAAAAAAATTTCTTAATTCTTACCTCAGCGGGCTCGTGTTGTACTTGTCCTTTTATGCCTGACTTACTTCACTTAGCATGACATTGGCTGCACACCTCCATGATAGGATCGCTGAAGACAAATGGGTGCATAGCAAATGTGGTGAAGAAAGCTGATGGTGCCCGGCTATCAAAAGAGATAGTGTCTGGGGTCTTAAAAGCTTGAAGGTGAACAAGCGGCCATGTAGCTCAGAAGCAAAAAAGCCCACATGGAAGAAGCACACCAGCCAGTGCGATCACGAGGTGCCAAAGGGACCAGGTATAAGGCATCATGCAAAAATTTTTTTAAAAATATATATGTGTGTATATGTATGTATGTGTGTGTGTGTGTGTGTATATATATATATATATATATATATATATATATATATATATATATATACCATATTGAATGAAGGGTGGAAACCCAAGGCCCAAGTGTCGGCCACTGGAGATCCCTTCATAGAGGGGTTTAGGAGAGGAGATGGGTCAGTCAGCGTGTGAGGTAGTACCGATGAAGAACACAGCTTTCCCCTAGATCCTGGATGCTTCCTCCCCCCAACTACCATGATCCGAATTCTACCTTGCAGGGCTGGATAGGGCAGAGGCTGTACACTGGTACATATGGGGGCTGGAGGCACAGGGAATCCAGGGTGGATGATACCTTCAGGACCAAGGGTGTGAGGGGCGATGCTGGGAAAGTGGGTTGGAAAGGGGGAACTGATTACAAGGATCCACATGTGATCTCCTCCCAGGGAGATGGACGGCAGAGAAGGGGGGGAAGGGAGACTCTGGATAGGGCAAAATATGACCAAATAACGACGCATAAATTACCAAGGGCACATGAGGGAGGGGGGAGCGGGGAGGGAGGGGGAAAAAAGAGGACCTGATGCAAAGGGCTTAAGTGGAGAGCAAATACTTTGAGAATGATTGGGGCAGGGAATGTGCAGATGTGCTTTATACAATTGATGTGTGTATATGTATGGATTGTGATAAGAGTTGTATGAGCCCCTAATAAAATGTTTAAATAAAAAAAAAAGAAAGTAACCCAATTTCCCCAGAATCCTTGGTAGTTGGTTGAAGTCAGGGCAATTAGAGGTGTGGTTCTAAGCTATGAATTGCAGAAATTAAATAGGGAACATTATTCTGCTCATAACAGCTCGGATACAAACACTAAAGGTGAGAGTGCTCAACGTTGCTGGACAATCCATCGTGCTATGAGTCGTGTGTGTGCAGGTGAGAAGGAATTTTGATGGTGTCAGAGGTGAGCGCAATAAAAGCAGCAGCCCTCCACCCTTGGGTAACAGGAAATAGATGAGATCTTGAAAACGAATGCCCAGTGCCTGTTCCTTACATTTGACACAGGCGGTCAAGCTTGTAAAGCCCCCTAAATCACTGCATTTAATGTCTAGTGTCTCAGATGGTGCCAGTGGCTAAAGTGCTCTATGCTAACCAACATGTTAGCCATTTGAACCAACCCAGACATTTAACGGGAGATTGATGCTGCAGTCTGCTTCTGATAAGATTTGCAGGCTTGGAACGTCTAGGAGGCAGTTTTCCTGTGTTGGGTGGGGCAGGGATGAGGGGAATCTTTAAAGGAGCCCCGGTGGGCCACTTGTTGGGCTGTTAATCACAAGATCAGCAGTTGGAAACCAACAGTTTCACTGTGGGAGAAAGAGAAGACATTCTACTCAGGTAAAGAGATACAGTCTCAGAAACCCAGAGGGAGGAAGTCAGGTCTCCCTGGCCCTGTACACAGTCTCTGTGCATCAGGACTGGCCGCATGGCGGGGACCAGTGCGAAGACGGAGTGTGTATAAGGAGGAATGGACTCAGTGGGTGTGGCTAAAAGTACCAAGAATGTTCTGTTTTCTTAATGTATTAAACCTTGACCAATTCAACCATTGATTCTTTATTTCAAATGTATTACACAGAGGGACGAAATCCCCATCCTCCACCCCCAAAAAAAACCTCACACAATTTCTGAGTTTATTTTCAATAGTCTAATAGTTTAATTTACCAATAGTTGTAGCAGTATTACATATTTTGTAAGCAGTATTAATATAACCTAAATGGTTGTTTGACAGTGTTGGAGGGTATTGGTTGTCTTTCAGAAAGTTATCAATGTAATCTGACTATAAATTTTTTTCCCCTCTCTGAGATTCAACTAGGTCCTGTATGCAACACATAAGTTAGGCTTCACCTTAAGCTTACCAGAGAAGAGAAACCAAAATAAAACTAATGGACACTTGCTCTGTTTTCAAGAACTTTTCTCTCCCCTAAAGTTGTTACATTTAGAGCCAGAAGCAGGACATGATTGTTTATGGCCACCACCTGAGACTTCTAGTAGCTGTTTCTGAGAATATTAGAGACCTGCCCAGCAATATGTGAACTCGGTCATGCAGGGTCACCTTGGGAACACTCAAGAGCTGAGAGCCAATCATGGTCAACAAGTTTTATTTCTCTTAATAATGATTGGTAAATGCACACATGAGAGGTTTAAGATTTCACCATACCACTTATTAAGTTACCCAGTGGGAATGATAATCATAAAGAAAAATCACTAAAGCTAAGAAAATATTTCTAAGTAGAGATAAGTTAGGACATCATGCAGTTATTGTATAAATTAAATAATACAGACTATTGATTCGATTAATTATACAAGAATTTCTGTTCAAAAAGAAGCAATCTGAGCACTTTTGTGTTAGAAAACAAATAATTATCTATACTTTTTAAATTGTTCAATTGTCTGGAAATTTATTCCAAACTTAGTTCATTTTTTGTATGTGTAGATACATATTATATGACATAAATTTCTTAGAGAGTACATAATGTTATTCCATATTCTAAAATAATTTACTATGCTAAGGATATTTCCATTTGGAATTGTATAGAAGTGAAAAACAGAAAACCAGAAAGATATAAAAGGAACATTAATTAGTTTCAAAAGATATATTGATCAAAGTGATGAGGTGATCCAATAAATATTATAATAAATTAATGTGACATTTTTCCCTTTCTGTGGGGAAATGAAAAACAGAGAATAATGAGCATAATAAGAAAGATGTAATGTGTCTCTTTTTACACCTATTATACAGAGATGAGTGAATGGATTTTTTCTTGCTAAAACTCATACATTTAACAGCATTTGGGGAAAAAGAAGACAACACACACCACTTAAAATTTTAGTAAAATTATTATTATTTTTAGAAAAGATTCAATTGTTACAACAGATAGGGCAAATAACATATAAGCTCTGTGGTGAAATGGGATAAAGAATTTTATTACAGTGAAAATCGTATGGAATAATAATTTATTCTGATTTTCAGGAATGGGATTTTTCAGGTAAAAGTCATTACACTCCATTGCAATATGTTTATAGGCTGCTGTACAATCACATAAAGGTTTATATTACAAATAAGTGGTAAAATTAGCTGTTTATAACAGTATTAGCTATTTAGTTTTTGTTTCTGTCAAGAGATCTCCTCAATAAATCCAAATATTCTTTCTGGCTTTGCATAAATAAATAATATATTTATTAATAATGCATTTAAAATGAGACCCTGGAACTAATCCACATGAAGGACATTAAGTGATGCCAGTATTAATGAAATTTATATAACTGCAAAGAAACAATCTAAAATATTTGGATCACTAATTACCAATATGGTGTTCCAGTGTGCTGACTCTAGTTTTTTGGTTTTTTTGTTTTGGGGGATGGGGGAAGGAGTTAATAATGGAATAGAATAAACTCTCTGATGGATATAATTCTCTGATGTTATTAGTAGCTGTTCTCAAAACATTATCAGCTATGTTATAAGTGAATTTAAAAATACATTAGCTTGCTGGTCTACTCTAACAAAATATCTCAATTAAAAAATATATTGAGTTTTAAGATAGAAGTTTCTTCTCTCGTAGTCCTGGTGTGTGGAAGTCCGTCTCATGATTGAGAACATTGGTCATGTCGATTCCTTCTTCGGAACCCGAGAGAGAAGACAGCCAGGCAGTTCTCTGAGTCTCCGGGGCTCCTGGCCGGCCTTATGGCCCTTGATTTCCGTCTGCCTTCGTAGTCATAGGGGCATTGCGGTTCATCTGCCCATGTTCATTTCTGTCTCTTAATCACTGCAGCCCGAATGATAGCACATTAAATGATGACACTTTCAAATACTACACATATACATTAGGACCAAAATATAGCTTTCTATGGCTGTTGTTAGGTACTATAGAGTTGGTTCTGGCTCATAGCAACCCTGCGTAGAACAAAAGGAAATACTGTGCAGGCCTTCATTCTCACAACTGTTGCTATGCTTGAGTCCACGGTCACAACCACTGTGTAATCCATCGGGTCAAAGTCTTCCTCTCTGTTGCTGGCCTGCTACTTAACCAAGCATGACGTCCTTTCCAGGGACTGGTTTCTCATGATAACATGTCCAAAGTTGTATATACATATACATGAATATTGACTACATATCAATAGGGCAAGTATTAATGAAGGCAAATATGTATACATGTTATTGATCATTTATCATAACACATCACGTAGAATGGACCCTGTCAGGATCTCAAAATCTCTTTTACCCATTCAGATGCTTATGGCATTTTATTATGTGAATTTATAACAGTGGCTTAGATATCTTTTTAAAAGCCCAACAAGTATATATGTAAAAAAGTATTTCTACTGATTGTATTTCTTTTGCTTATGAATTTATTCAAAACAAACTATGTTTTAACATGTCTCTTCAATCAGTGTATGTATACAGAACAGTTCTTTCAGAACTATGCTTGTCTTAGTTTTAATAGGATATCTTAAAAAATTAGTAATATTGGACTAACAGCAAATTGATTTTAGGAATAACTGATATCAAAATATTAGCAAAACTCAAGTAGACATTTCCAAAATTATTGACATCTCTCAACAAGTTTATATGAATGCTTCCTCATAGTAAACAATAATCTGAGATGAGTCATGCATTTTAATGATTAGAATACTTTGCAGATTATTCAAAAGAGGTCCATCAACTTTAATTAATGAAGAACTTGTGACTGAAATCCAGAAGATGGTGCAAGAAGACCACCATCTTGCCATTAATGTGCAGGCCATTTCAGTGTGGTCATGACAGAATTTTGTGTCAATTTGAAAATATGAAAGTGTAGGGGTGGAGTCTAGCTTTTCAGTCATGTCACAGCCTGATGATACCTCCTTGTAGGTGTGAACTTCTCATAAGGAGGGTCCTGTGGACTTCTACTTTCTCTCTCTGTCTTCTTGCTATCAAGTCGCAGTAATAAGGGGACTGTATTTTGGAACTCCAAATGAGATAACCTTGATAAATTTACTTAAAGGACACAGGACAAACATGGATGTTTAGAGGAGGAAAAAAAAAGAAAAGAAAAATGCATTGGTGAGGACAGGCAACAAAGAATTCACAACAATGCAAATTACTCATTCTTTGATGGTAACAAGGGTTGACCTAAGATAATTTAACAGGAAAATCTATCACAACCACTCCACAACCTTGATATAGACTTCGGACTTCTTTTTATTCCCCCACTTTAAAAAATAAAAGAAACATGATTTTCCTCCCTTGAGTCCTGTTTTAATATATCAATTATAAAGCAGAATATTCTTTGGAGAAGAGCTAGTGAGATGGAAACTTCACTCTCATACAGACTTAGATGGAAGATATGTCAAGAAAAAGTAGCTTCACATTTTTATTTTTGACTTCCTAAATGTTTCTATTATTTTGTATCAACAGTTTTTGATCTACCCTCATATGTATAATGTGTAGACAAAATGAACTTTGCTATAATTACACAATAATGTCACTACAGATAGAAAATATTTGTCCAATCACAACTTACATAGTTTTCTTTTAAAACCTACTGCCATTGAATCCATTCTGACTCTTAGGGATTTTACAGGACAGAATACGATTGTATCTGAAAGGTTTCTGAGACTATAAATCTGTATCGGAACATGTGAAAAGTTTTGTCTGTCTCCCTATTGAGCTATCTGGTGGGTTTGAACTACCACCTCTTCAGCTAGCATGGCAAAGCTTACGAGAGAGTCCTCTCTCTGGTCTCCAGTGCTCGTTTGTTATTTGTGTAAGTAAAGCTTGAAGTCCAATCTTACCAATTCTGAACGTCCCTTTAGTTGAAATTGACTCAGTGGCGATGAAGTTATTTTTATTGTTGTAAAAATCCCTTTAAATAGATCATTTGTTTCTTTCTAATTGTTTGCTGTCATAAGTCAAGATGCAATAAATATCTTTAAAGAAAATTACATTTATACATGTAGTTAAAGTTACATACATATTAAATCAATATGGTATTGCCTTATTGGGTTCCAGGGATTGATTCTGCTTCTTAGGGAATCCATGGGACAGATTAGAACTACCCCATCACATTTTCTCACCTGTCTCCTTATAGAAGCAGCTGGTCAGATTTTCAAGTGTGTTAGTTTCAACCTGCAGGTCCGATGCTGTCTGTAACGTACCATCAACTTATATTATAATGAACAACATATAGATTGTTGCTTTTCTTCATTGTCAGTTCGTTAAATGCCAGATCGCATATAATTTTATTTTATAAAATATATTTCGCTTTTGCTTAGTTGAATTGAATTTAAGTTTACTGATTGGTGTAATTATTATTTAAGCTGTGCATTGATATGCCTCATTTATTTTATCTCTTATTTTTCCAAATGTAATTTAACATTAGTTCATCTAGTTCAAAAATCTTGTTGGAAATTTTAACAAAGTTAAATTTAATTCATAGATTTAAAAAAGTATATTACCCAAAACCTTTCTAATGGGTTGCATTTGGGCAGTGGGTGTGGGGAAGGTACATAAATTATCCTGGTGAGTAGAAGTCAAGAAGTAGTGCCTTTGCCTCGGTGATTGAGGATCATACCTATATATTTATACCCTTGCTTGGGGTGGCGTGGGCCACCTAGGAAATTAGACATCACAGGATTGCTCACAGGAAGCATCTGGCCTCCTGTGCGGGTGGAAAAACATTGTGTTTTCTGTGCTGACACCAGCTAGAATCCAACAGCTTGGGTGGAGAGATTCTGTTTGGCAAGACCAAGCATATTCTCTGAACTAGTCACTAACATGTGGGTCTCCTTCTGAAAAGGTCTGAAAAAGTGAGCTAATTAATAAATAATAAAATTAGGAACGTCTCATTTTATCATTACACTAATACATTTTAACAATGTGCTGCAAATACAACGATACTATCTCCTGTATACCTGAGTTCAAAAAGGATAAATACTTTTAACCGAGAAAAAAAATTCATTAAACTTTAAATAGTACCTGCCCTAGATCCCCTCCTCAGCTGCTTTCATGTCTCTGAAACAGGAGTGAAATTAGAGAAATAATGAGAAAATTAATTAGATAATTAATTATTGATCCTGACAATCTTGGAAAATGACTTCAATGACATAGAGTTAATGGTTCACGATTTGCTTTTGCAAATAAAAAAACTGATATTGGTCACCTTCTTTGAAAAATATTTTACAAAAGCTTTTTCATAGTTTAATAAGCACTATGCATTTTAAATGACAGATTTACTCAGTTATAGCTCGGGTTAGTTGTTTCTGCTAGATGCCTCCAATTCTGTTGCCACACGCACTGATCTGAGCACAACAGAACAAAACACTACCTGGTCCTGTGTCACCTTTGCAATTCTTCCTGTGTTTAAGCCCAACATTGCAGACACTGTGTCAATCTATCTTGTCACAGCCTTCCTCTCTTTCATTGTCCCTCTACCTTAGGAAGCACCATGTCCTACTCCTACAGGTGCTAGTACTCCAGATAACATGTCCCAAATAGATAAGTGTAAGTCTCGCTATCCTGTCCTTTAAGGAGCACTCTGACCATACTTCTTCCAAAACAGATGTGTTTGTCCCCTTGGCAGTCTGTGGTACTCTCCATATTCTTTGCCAGCACCGCAACTCAAAATCATTGGCTCTTCTTCGGCATGTCTATCAACATCTAACTTTCGCATGCAGATGAAGCATTTGAAAATACAATATCTTAGGTCAAACATGCTTGAGTCCTCAAAGGATCGTTCTTGCTTTTCAATACCCTACAGAAGTCTTGTGGAGCAGATTTACCCAATGCAACTCTTCGTTGAGCTCTTGACTGTTGTTTTGCTTCCATGAGCATTGATTGTGGATACAAGTAAGATGAAATCTTTGACAACATCTATCTTTTTCCATTCATCATAATGTTACTTATTGGTCAAGTTATGAGGATTTTGGCCTTCTTGATAGTGATTTGTAATCCATATAGTATGCTACAATTCTTGATCTTCAACAGCAAGTGCTCTGAGCCCTCTTAATTTTCAGCAAGCAAGGTTGCGTCATCTGTAAATAGCACATTGATAAAAGCCTCTCTCCAAGCCTGGTGCTGCATGCTTCTTTATATAATCCACCTTCTCTGATTATTTACAAATTGTGTAAATAGTGTGAGAGGGTATAACACTGTTGCACAATTTTTTTCAGATTTCAAAGCATTCAGTATTCCCATGCTCTGCACAATTTCTTCTTGATCTCTGTACAATGAAGTATAATTTAAATCTCATCCTCAGGCTCATCTGTCATTAGCTATTAGCTACATAGTCAAATATTTTCCTATAGCAATAAAACATAATAAAACATCTTTTTGGTGTCCTCTGCTTTCCCCCAACATCCATATGACACCAGCAATGATATCCCTTGTTACATGTCCTCATCTGAATCTAGTCGGAACTCTCAGCTACCTGTGAATATACTTCTGAAACCCTTGTTGAGTGACCTTAAGCACAATTGTACTTGAATGTGGTATCAATCAGATTGTTCTATAATTTTAGCATCCCATCAAGTTACCTTTCTTTGGAATGGGTACTGTCAATTGGCCAAGTAACTGTGTTCTAGATTTCCTGGCAAAGAAAAGGAAGTGCTTCTAGAGCCTCGTCAGCTTCTGGAGACCATTCAAATGGTATTGCATCAATTTCTACACCCTTGGTTTTGACTGTTCTTTGAGTGAAGTTTGAACTTCTTCCTTCAGGACTATTGATTCTTGCTCATAGGCTCCCCCCTGAAATGATGGAACGGTCACTGTTCTTTTAGGTGTAGTGACTTCCCACTTCTTTTGATACATCCTATGTCCTTCACTATTATGCCGATATAATCTTTCAAAAATGTGATGAGAGGCTTGATTTTTAATTTAGTTCCTTTAGGCTGAGTATGTTCTTTTTTGGTGTTCTAACTCTGGGTCTATATGCATTTCATTATTATATTTTATTATTTTGTCTTCTGAAGCTTCCCTTTGAAATTTTCTATTCTGTTTTTTGTCTTCATCATTTCATTCATTTGCCTGTGCTAACCTGTGATTAAGATCAAATTTAAGGGTCTCTTCTGATATACATTTAAAACTTTTCTTTTCTCTTGCCTTTTAATGACCTTTGGCTTTCCTCAAGAAAGATGTTTTGATGGCCTCTCACAACTCATTAGTTCTTCTGTCATTTCTGATCAATACAGTAAATTTGTTCTTGAGATGTTAAAATCAGGTATAATCAAGTCCTATTTTGGCTTTCCTGGAATTTTTAAAATTTTCTTCAGCATCCATCTGACCTTACATATGAACAGTTGATGGTCTATTCCACAGTCAGTCCCGTTCCTAATTTTAGCTGCTGATACAGTGCTTTTCCACAGTCTCTTCCCTCGGATGCTGTCAACCTGATTTCTGTGTGTTTTACTGAATGAAGTGCAGGTGTACAGTTGCCATTGGTGTGACTGGAAAGAGGTGTTTGCTATGAACAGGTGGTTGGCTTTGCAAAATTCTTTCATCGGGTCTCCAGCTTCATTTCTGTCACCAAGATCATATTTACACCTACTTATTGTTTCCAAATCTTGCATTCCAATTGCCAATAATTTCAATCCATCTGGATGGCATTTTAATCAACTTCCAACCTCCAACAATACAACCTTCAGTGTTTGGTACAATTCTTTATTTGCTTTATCACTAGCTTGCATGCTTGGAGCATACATTTGAATGATAGTTTTATTGACTGGATATCCTTGAATATGGATATAGTCCTATCACTGACTCTATTGCACTTCAAGATAGATATTAAAATGTCTCTTTTGACAATAAATGCCAAGCCATTCCTCTTGATGGTGCTGTTTGCAGCATTGTAAAACACATTATTTTCTGACACAAAATGCTCCATTTCATCTCACTGACGCCTAGGCTATTGATCTGATTTGTTCCATTTCATTTTTGATGACTTTCAACTGTCCTGTACTCATAGTGGATACATTTCAAGTTTCTATTATTAGTATATCTCTGCACCTATTTCTTCTCACTTTGAGCTCTGCCCCATGAGCAAATGAAGAGCCTGCAGTCTCCACACGCCCAGGCTTTCATTTCTTCACTTCACTGTAGTCGACTGTCCTTGGAGAGAGCAGCTCCTCCTCAGTCACATTTCCGGTGAACTCTGATCCTAAGAGCCCACCCTCCCCGCCACCCCCAAGACAATATTCTGTTTCCTTTCAGTAGGCTTTCAGGATCTGACAAGATTTCCGGGATATGTCTAAGGTTTTCAGTGACTATTTCCTCTGAAGTGGGCAGCCAGTTCTCTCTCTCTGTAGTCTGTCTTCAGTCAGGAAGTTCCACTGAAACCTGTTCACTTTGCGTGAAATACCAGTGACAGCGTTTCCAGCATCACAGCCACACGCAAACAACCACTGTGTGGCAAACATGTGTTTATGTTCATTTCAATACTCAAAAATTGTGTTGACTCATCAACATAAATATCTATTGTAAATAAAGTCTCCAGACTGATTCTGTTTAACATGTTCCATGTTTCCCTTGACATTTATTATCATTAAGACTATATATTTTTATGTACAAAAGGTATATTCTTAATTGACACCAAGACTCTTTCTTAAATAATAAGGACTAGCATAATAAAATTTATATGATATAATGATTTACATGATATAATGATATAAAAATTTATATGATATAATAATAAAATGATATAATGAACACAATATTGGTATTATCATTTCTTAGCAAGATAGGGTTGAACTAAGTATTACATCATAATGTTTTTCAAGATCGTCTTTGACATTGATTTTCCTGAAAAAAAATCAAATATTTTAGTTATCTAGTGTGATAGTTACATAATCTGTTGTCAATTTGAGACTTAGGAGTGAAGGGGTGGAGTTTACCTGTTATTAGGGTGCATCTTGATGACCTCATTTGTAGGTGCTAATGAGATAAATAGCTCACTGGAGGCAACACATTCACTCACTCCGTTGGAGACTCTACTGAAAAAGCAGACTCCCTGGGAGACATTGCAGCTGACAAGACACACTGAGACAGGCTGATGGCAGTCAGAGCCTCAAGCTGACAGAACCACGTGGAGACCCCTGCCTGCGCTGAAGTGCTTGCAACACCACTGGATCCACAAGACTTCCTACCCACTGGCCTGTGATCATTCTGCATTTGGCATCATTGCATGTGCTTCTTGAGTCTGAAGAGAACTTTATAGATTGGTATTGTACATATGAGCTAATATAGAACTTATAGACTCGATCTGGACTGGGCTGGGATGTTTTCTCAACATTCAGTTGTTCTTATACATAAACCTCTTTCCTATACACATATGAGTGTCTATGGATTTGTTTCGCTAGTCTACCTGGACTGACACATCTAGAAAGCATTAATAAAATAATATTATTTTGTACATTTTATAAAATAGCGATTTAATTATATCACAATTATAAATATAACATTGACCTACCTAAGTAAATCTATGTTCCATTTCCTTTTTGCTGTGCTTCTCCTTGATCTTTCCATTCTCTCATTGAACTCATCCCTGTGATCTGTATTACAGACATTGTATTTTCAGCTCTAATATTTTAAGTATTTTTATATCTTCAGTTACTTTGTCAAAGGTCTCTCTATTTTCTTTCTTTTCATCAAATGTATGTGTAAGAGCTCAATGAAGAGTGTTGAACATAGCTGGTTTAAGTGTTTTTGTCAAATATTTATAATATCACTATCATCTCTCTCTTGTCATTCACTGGTTTATTTTTTATTCAATTTGAGATATTATCATTTATTGGCATAATAATAATTTGTGATTGAAATCCGGGTGTTTGTGTTATACTACTTGATTCTGAACTTTAACTTAAATATAACTGGTATTTTGATATAGTTCTGGCAGAGGAATGATCTGCCTTCTCTTATATCTGCCAAAGAGTAGGAATAGTATAGTCTCTCAATAAGATAAAAAAGTCAGGAGAGGCTCATACCATTGCTGGGCTGCAGTGAGGTGGAAGCCTGACTTTCTGCAACTCTGGGACATGTTGAACTTTCTAACAGCCATTTTAAGCATATTTTTAACCAGATTTTCTTTAATATTCATTTGAAAAGCTTTTTGACTCTCTCAACCAGTATCTCTTCTCTGTTTAACTGCGTGTTTAAAAATTATCATTGATTATTTTAAATCCATGCTCTGAAGATACAATTTTTTCAATGGGAATAAGGAAATGAAAATAAGCTCTGTGACTATGCCTCTTCCAGGGAATGCTCAGAGAAGAGAAGTAGACATTGCCGTTATCTGGACCCCTTTGAGAAGCTACAGAGCCATTCTTCCTCTTCCAGTGGGTATTAAATAAGAACAGCAACACCGTTGCTGGCCGGTCTTTGGGATCATGGCAATGCCATGGGTGTTGAAACAGAGTCCATAGCGCTTTAGTTGCCTGAGGTTTCACAAGTGGATTGCCAAGCTTTCCTTGGGAGGCATCTCTGGATGGACTGGAACCACCAACCTTTTGTTCAGCACTGGAAAGGTGAGCTGGAATTCAGACCAGTAGACCATCATGCAATTTATGTGTTACTAATTAGATTCAGGAAATTTGTATTAGTAAATCCTCCTTCATGTAAACCTTCTTTAATTAAACTTTACAAATTTAACTTGTACAATTTTTAGGGTTTTTTCATATATATATATATTCCTGTATGTATGTATATATATACCTTTAGGAAGTGTTTTGATTTACCCATCACAATTTATAGCTATTTGTCTTGCAGTAACAGATATCCAGAATATCTTTGAGGAGCAGAGGAAGGGGAGAAAAAATGTCTTTTTAAAATCTATATAATTATCTTCTTTCTTCCTTCCCTCTTCCCCTCCCTCCCTCCTTCCCTCCTTCCTTCCTTTCTTCCTTTCCTTCCTCTTTCCCTCTTTTATTGCTTCTCTCTCTATTCCTCCCTCCCTCTCTTCATTCACGCTTTCTGTTCCTTTCTTCTTCTTTTTGTAATAATGGAGTACACTGTGTTTGGGCGACATCAGACTTCTAATGCCTTATCTGCTCAAAGCAAATCTTCACAGGACAGAGGTCAGATATGGGTCCACTTTTCCTTTTATCTATATTGACTCATTCAACCCACCCTCCCAGGCTAACCTGCTTTTCTGTTGTGCTCCACAATTTGCTGCAATGGACACACAGAAGTCAGGACAGCATTCATGAACAGGGAGTGTGTTAGAAAAGCTAACACATGAGAAAAATAAGGATAGAGTCCTTTTGTGTGCAATGTCCCTTCTCAGCCATGCTGGCAAGCATGATTCTGTCCAGTTCTTGGCCTCGTAGACCCATGGTCACTTGGCCTCCGTCTTTTTCCATGAGTTGGTAAGCCTGTCACTCTGCCTTAGCATCTTGGTGCTGTGCTTTAGTCTGTCTCACAACCTCACAGCAGGCTTCTTCTCCTCTGGTAATCTCAGTAGTCTGGCCTCTGCTTTCTCCACTTCCTTTGCCCTCCAGACAGGGATCTCTAGAGTGTCTTGTTAATCACTCTTCTTCTTAATGGACCTGGGATTCCCTTTTCCCATTTCTGAAATTGCTCACTCTTAGGAATAATGGAATAGCACAATTGGCCAATCTCCTCTCTGAGGGTTTCACACACCCCATTTGCATGGTCCTAACTCATCACTCAGGAATATTGGTACTGTAATGGTTATGTGTTGAACTTTAATCAAAAAGATCAGTAGTTCTAAACTCAGAGGGAGAGAAATAAGGCTTTATGTTCCATAAAGAGTTACAGCCTTGGGGATCTCCAGAGGCAGTTATGCTTCGTCCTTTTGGGTGGCTGTGAGTTGAAACCACCTGGTGGCACTGAATAGCAGTCAACCATCCCTTGGTTAGTCACAGAAGAGCCCTGGTGAGGGATCCCCCTCACCACAGCAATGACACCCCATCCTGCAAAATGCTACTCAGATTTGCCAAACATTGCATCTTTGATTATTATATAATAAATGATCACTTCTTATAGAGAAAATATACATTATTTTGTTCTGGTTTTCCCTTGGGCCAAAATTAATGTCGATTTCATTTTATCCAAGAGGCAAGAATAGGATGTTTCATCATAAAATATATATGCACATAAATTATGAAAAAAATGTAATGCAGACTCATCTAAAATTTAGATATTTATATTTAAGAAATAGCTCTAGAAGACATGGAACATTGTATTCACTAATTTATTAACTTTTTTGCTTGATATGAAACTTCGTAAATGACTAGTTACAGAAAAGAAAATTCATTATTCAACAATTCCCCAAATTTATGTCACAGACTGGTGCTAGGAATGTGTATCTGTAAGGAAAGCATAGGATTTGCATAGCGTGATGGCATATCGTACACTTTGTTTCTCCTTTTTGACTCATTATTGCATTTTTTCCTATTATAGAGAGGAAACAAAGGCTATAAATTCAATAAAGTAATATTGAGGTTTTCATCTCATCACAATTTTATTTTAAATAAAAGATTTGCATAAATAGTCTTGCCAGTAGGCCGTATGTTGCTTCTCACGAGTGAAGCAGGGACAATGAGCTGCTCGGGAGAGAGACCGAAGGAAAATGAAAAGCCCCAGGTGACCAGTAACCTCCCCCTCCCACTTCCACTGCTGTAACTCTCTGCGCGCTTCTACTTCTGTGACTCATCTGTGCTGGCCTCTGTTCAGCCAATCCCCCAAACCCTTGTGATAAATCTCTTCTCTATAGAAGCCCTTAAGACCTGAGGTACGGGACTCAGTCTCTGGATCAGAGTCCACTGGGCCCCATGTCCATGACATAAAGTTCTTCCTTTTGGTTGCCACCTGCTCTGTGTTGCAGCGCCTTCAGAGCAATTCGGGTAACACATCCACTTAGGGTACGGTTTCCCTGCCTATTTCTACTTCACATATTTTAAGTCACCTCTCAAGTTCATTATGCAAAGATACATTTTATTCATGTGAAAAATGATTAGGGCTTGGAATTTATTAAATATTCAACACGAAAATGTTGCAGCTACTACAAGTTAATATTTGAAAATAGAGTGCTCTAAAGAGTTATATTGGTAACTTAGAGAATCAACTGGTCACTTTAAAGAAATTACATCTATTCAATAGTCTGTCGATTTGACTAACCTACCCTCATGTGCACTAACTGACACTGGCTAAAGTGGGTAAGTGGAGAATGACAAAGGACTTTCATATATGTTTACATGTGATCAAATTTGTACAGATTTTAAATGCTTATTCAAGATGGGAAAAAAGAGGATTGAGAAAAACTCATGGGCTAGAGAGTAAACAAAGGTTAACTAGAGTGAAGGAAAAGGCATACACAATAAGAGGGAGACTGGTAAAAATGATGGAGATGGGAAGATACTGTCAGGTTTAAAAGGGTTAGACACAATTGAGACCCAAGCAGATTATATGCACAATCCTCAAATAATGATGATCCATGAATAATAGATATTTGGATGCCCACACTGACTGACCAAGTATGGAAGTATATCCATGACAAGAGATGTGTGTATTTGACAGGATATTTGTACATAAGTATTCACTTTTGCTGTAAATATATCCACGAATTTTGTGGAGCATGCAAGGACAAAAATAATGAAAATATTTTAGACATAACAAAACACCATTTGGGAATGAGCTGCTTGGCCTGTGGATCAGATAATAGCATCAGGGGATACATGACCTATTAACAAGACTCTTCTATTATTCATAGGGTTGCTACACAAGGAAGGTTGGTACACAAGGTTAGCAGTTTGAAACAACAGCCAGTCTGGGAGAGGAAGATTTAGAACCCCATAAAGATTTAGAACCAACAGAGGTGATTGTAGTCTGTCCTATAGAACGACAGTGAGTCCAAATCTACCCAATGGCACCAAGAAGGAGTGGACATATAGTTTAAGCCTCTCAAATATATAAATTCCAGAGCCAAGCAGGTAATTTCGCTAGCTTTTTATGATAACCTATTATTTTCTTCTAGTTTACATTGCTAATAAGCAAATATATATGAAAAGTGGTTAATAAAATAAACAAATAGTATGTGCCAAAGCATATTTCTTCTTCATTTAGGTTTACAAAATAGGGGCTCAATTTATTCTATATCCTAACACAAAAGATGAATATTGGTTTGCTTGACCTCCAAGTGAATTTAAAATGAAAACAACCAAACCTTCCAAAAGGTGAATTTCGAATGGACAAAGACTCCTGAAAAGGGGAGAGAAGCATAGCAACCAGACTAGCATCTCGTTTCATACGAGTGAATGACGGATGCATGGAGCGGAGTGTCTCTGGAGTTACTAAGATTCCTGCTTGTACAGATGTGCATGCCTGGCACCTGTGGACTTTTTCTACCTCCTGACCCCGAAGGATTCCATCAACTTTTAAAATCAACTTGCTCTTTGCTGAAGAGAATACAGCTCACACTAATTTTTGTAACTCTTTTTCGTTAAGTCGTTGGTGAAGTATGTTTACAATGGTGTGCAGACTGCCGGTTGAAGCGTTGGCTTCGGGAAGTCTAAGCACACTAGAATGGCACTGCATGTGCCAACCTTTTAAAACTTGCAATAATTGGCTAGTTTCCTTCCATTTTGGAACATTGAAAAACTCCACTTTGGTTTTCCTGCATTTTTTATTGTTATTGTTAATATAGGAAATCCTCTCTCAGGATTGATGGCAATTTCTTTTCTAACTGTGTGACAAGTCTGAATTGATGGCGGAATAACTCAATTAAAACTTTTTTTGACAGTTTCTCTCCAATTGCCTGGGCATGATACAAATGATTCCTATGAAATGTATCGGCAACGTGAAATGACTTTGCAGGAGATGAACCTTTGATAGCTGGGGATTAACTTCCCTGTATGTGCACATGGAAGGTCTCTTTTCATTCTTTATAAGTGGTTTCTAATGATATAGCAACTCCATTTATCATGGTACATTAATTAGATGTGCTATACTCCCTAAGATAAAATGCATAATAAAAATGTATAAACCAGATGAAACAACCTTTCCTCCTAAGAATGTCAGGAAGCTGCTTATTCAAACACAAACTGCACAATTTTTTCCTCTTTGCTTCTAAAAAAGCTGTTGGGACCTTTTACCCAGAACAATACATCTGCTCTAGTCATCAGCTTCATCCTATCCTCTAATTCCACAGGTATTTTAGATTTTTCTCTCAGCTAACTGTCAGTCTATTAAATGGCATGTAGTTATATTGAGTTATTGAAACGGGCCGCCCTTTCCTCTTGCTGGTCACTCCATGCAAAGACAAGATGAATCAGGTTACCATTTTTGAAAGCCCTGAACCTTACTCTGCCAATTTTATTGATCATACGCAATTCATCCTGCTTTTTCTGAGGATTGTTCCCTGGTTCTCAAAGTTTCCCTTCACAAATTCTCATGCAGATGGCATACCCTGGAAGGACGTATCTAAGTAGTTCAGTTATTGCTCATGCTTTTCATCTTGTCAATTTTATTTGAAATTTTATATAAACATTTAATGTTTTCTTCTCTTTCAGGAGTAAGGAAGGATTCATGGGTTAAGACCCAGGTTAGCTAAATTCTGGGTACAGTTTTGTGAAAAAAGAATTACTGTCTTTACTAAGCATATAACTCTTGATCTATAAAAAGGGTGAATTCGTGTATCTCAAAATGTCTAAGCTCCGAGACTTTATTCTACTCTCTTATAAAATAATTTATCAAAAATTCATCCATTCATGTGTTTATTCAAGTCATCTAAGATTGGCTTGAAAGAAAAGTTTAGCTACTTAGGTTAATCAAAGGAGTCTGGGTGTCATAGTAGGCTTTAAGGTCAACAGTTCATACCCTGCAGACACTCTGCAGTAGAATGGTGAGGCAATCTGCTTCTGTAAAGATTTACAGGTGTGAAAACCTACAAGTTGAAAACCTACTCTGTGCTGTATGGTTGCTATGCATCTGAATTGACTTATTTTGAAGTCATCATGAATTTAATTTGGTCATTATTACTGATGAAGTTTTAAGGTGATATAAATGGTAAAGTGCTTTGCTCAGAACCAAAAGGTTGTAAGATCAAATTCCCCAGGGATGACATAGGAGAAAGGTCTGGCAATCTTCAAAAATAAAAATAAAATAAGTAGCATTGAGCTATCTCGTGGATTACAGTTCTACTCTGAGGCATGTGGGGTCACCATGCATCGTTCTTCACAGCAGCTGGCTTAGGGTTTTCTATTCCAGTCATAATTAACTGGACAATATTTTGCACTAAGTAAAATAAAATTGCTCTCAAAGTTGCTGGGTTCCATAGGGTTTTAGATGTATGTTTTCTGAAAGGAAGTCATTCTTTTGATTCACATTTGGGACTTCATTTGATTAACAGTGAATATGTTAAAAGCTTGTACCACACACTCTTATGCTCTGAATAATGTGGTTTTATTTGTGACCTTTCCTCTCAACCAAAATCTAAAAGACACTTAGGATTGGGGTTAAGACCAATTTCACAGGCAATTAAAATGGCCTTGTGATTGGTGGTTGACAAGGAATCGTAGTAGATTTCATTTTCCTGGGGATAACAATGGTTAAGTAGTTCATTATTAACTTGAAGTCCAATAATTTGAAGGTCTTGCCAATGACTTCCAAAAGGTAACATCTTTGAAAACTGTATAGAGAAATTTGATTCTGCACAATGGAGTGGCCAAGGATCCGAATCAACTCATAGGGAATTGGTTTAATTTATCAAACATATTTCTCACCAATGTGATTAAAATTATATTAAAAAACCAAAAACATAAAACTTGAAAACAGTCCATAAAGACGTTGTTCTACATCCTACATTGGTAAGTAGTCACTGGAGCCTTAAATTTCACTAGTGGCTGTCTCAGGTGCAATGATAATTCTCTCCCCATTCAGAACAAAGAAGAGTGCCGGAAATGAAAGAGATGAAGTTCAGCGTACTAATGAACACAAACATCTATCTCCACAACCCTCAGACCTGAAGAACTAGATGACACTCACTACAACTACTAGACTTACTGGTTGCATAGAGACTGATGTAATCATTAAAATATGATGTAATCATTAGCCATTCTTCCGATATGGAACTGAATTCACCACTATGACTCAATTTTTCAACCAAACAATAAACAGTTCTTTTAGGCAAATAATAACATTAGTGAGGTATTCACATCTTAGACTAATCAAATGTTTGAAGTCAAAAGTGCAGCATCTATCCAAGGACAGATTTGAAAGGAGTTAGGAATGAATGAGGGATAGAAACAGGATGATTGCTATTACATTGACAAAATCTCCCTGAATGTGATTAAACAATAGTTGTATGAATTGTTGAATGTAAAAATTATGATCGTCTCTGTGAACATTCATATAATCCACAATAAAAATGCATGATAAAATATGTAGTTATATTTCATATGGTATTTTAATTTATGTCTTAGTCATATGTTAATTTAAGAAAAATGATTCATAGTAATTTGTACTGGCATATTCCCTTGACATTTACTGACTTTCTATTTGAAAATTCTTGCATATTTAATTCATGCATAAAATTGAAATGAATTTTTTTGTAGAACTCTGAATAGTCTAGTTTAGAATCCCTAAAATCAAGAGTATATAAATGTTTAAAATGCTTATCATGCTTTTCTGATTGATAGCATACTAGGTCCTTACGGAATAATATAGAGGATTTGGAACAATACATAAAATAGTATATAGAATTTTTATGGGGACTTCACAGAGCGCTCTGACTTCATATGGCTATAACTTTTTAAATTTCAACCTTATGGAATAGATTTTATCATTTTCTGCACTTTATAAATGACAGTCCTGGGACACCACATGTTTTTGCAACATGCTAAAGACCACAGTTAAAGGTAATGGTGAGCCCCACTTCTAAATGATTTGGCTCTGGAAACTGCCTTCAGGGTCACTGTAAGATACTGCCAAAAGAGCAAATTTTCCAACAATAATTTTTAAAAGCTCTTATTTCTAAGAAAATAATTTATACGTTTTTAGTTATGGCTGCCTTCTATTTAAACGTCTGTCTCTTTAGATAGTGTATATGAAGAGCTCTGGTGACAGTGGGGGTTAGGCATCTGTCTGCTCATTGCTGAATTGGCACTTCAAACCCATCAGCCGCTCCCCAGAAGACAGATGAAGCTAGCAGCTCTTGTCACAAGGTAGAGCCACAGAAACCTGGGTTAGGGTTGCTATAAGCCGCCATCAACTACTGACAATGTGTTTTTAAATTATAGTGTATCCTTAAACTGTTCTTATAGAAAGAAATATTTTAACATTTTTTGTTGAAGAAAAAAACACTTTTTGTGTGTGTTTTTTGGGGATGGTGAATTTGAATTAAAAAGAAACAAAGCACTATAGAACGCTTACATGTTTAGGAGAAAATAATATTCAATGAATATGATAAATTGCAGAAATATTTTAAAAGCTCATAACTGTCAAGTATTCAAAATACCTAAATTCCAGTTTAGTAATTATAATTTCAAACAATATAAATAGTTTTCATTTGTTTCATTTTTTCAGAATAAAAATAATTCTAACTATTGTGCTAGTGAACTTATATAATGTCAACCTCAAAGAAGAAATATCTATAGGTGTTTGCACTAACTCAATAAGAAATTATAACAAATAACTTCCCACCAAGGCTCCAGTGCAGTCATGATTTTAAATTAGAACATCAATATTTCTAGGAAAAGTTGCTTATTAAACATTTTTAGGATCTGTCAATAGGATCACTTTTGGTATAAAATGGTTCATCAATTTTTATTACAATTATAAAAACTCTTAATGAAACCCAGCAATAGAGACCAACAATAACATTTGACTATCCTAATGCTGAGCTAAAGAAAAAAAGAAAAAACAAGAATTGACAACTCATATGAGAAAATTAAGCGAAAAAAAAAATCGATCCTCAAATTGAAAATGCCGACATTGCTTGCAGATTTCGTCCACACCCCTTAAACACACTTTAAAAGTTGGGATTGCCTGCGAATTTTGTATGAGTATTTGAAAACATGAAAAGATGATTATTGCAGAATATCAATGCAAACTCAAGTTCATCAACACTCCTCAATTATTTAATTGGAGAAAAATTAAGGTTTGTGGTGGTATTTTTAAAATACTTAAATTATTTTGAGACTTTTGTAGCATGTTTCATAGACAATAATATTTATCTCATACTATAGTTTTCATATAAATCCAAAATCGATTTGATTGTACTTTTGGAAGTCCATTATACTTTCACTATTTTTCATCTGCATCATAATTCAAATGTATCAATTCTTCTTCAGTCTTCCATATTAAATGTCCAACCTTCATAGGTATATGAGGGGGTTGAAATATCATGGCTGGGATAGGGCACCTTACTCCTCATAGTAACACCTTTGTTTCTCAACACTTTAATGAGAGTTTGTGCAGCAGATTTACCAAATGCAATGTGTCCTTTTGTTTTATGACTGCTTCCATAAACATTGATTATGGATCCAAGCAAGCGGGGACCTTTGACAACTTCAAACATTTTGCTTAATCTTGTTTTTGTGCTTATTGTTTTCTCTGCATGTCTAGCTAGATAAGATAGGCAGGAAAAACAATCCATAGGAGAAAACAATGGACCAAAGGTTCCGGGGAGGACAAATCAGAGAGGGAGGAGCGGGAAAGGAAGGGGGGTACCCAAAAACCCAAGGAAAAGGGAACAACAAGTGATCTAAAATGATAGCAAGGGGGACATAGGATGTCTGCTGGGGCTTGAACAAGGGAAATGCAGCCAGGGGGAATTACCAAATTACCAAAAGCTGAATGAAGGCTGAACATGATAGTGGGACAGGAGGAGAATAAAAGGAAATAGAGGAAAGAACTAGGAGGCAAAGGACATTTATAGAGGTCTAAATAGAGACAAGTACATATGTAAATATATATAATCATAGGGGCATATATCTATGTGCATATGTTTATTTGTTAAGTATTAAGGTAGCCGACAGACATGGGTTTCTACTCAAATACTCCCTCAACACAAGACCACTTGGTTCTAATAACACGACATTCTGTGATACTCACTTTCCTTGACACGATCACAAGACAAGAAGGGTGCACAAGAAAATGTGGTGAAGAAAGAGTGGATGATGCCCAGCTTTCAGAAGATATAACATCTGGGGTCTTAAAGGCTTGAAGTTAAACAAGTGACCATATAGCAGAGAAGAAACAAGCCCACATGAAAGAAGTACACCATCCTGTATGATCATGAGGTGTCAACAGGATCGGGTAACAGGCATCAGAAGACCCAAATCAAACAAACAAACAAACAAAAAACCATACTGCTGAGATCAAGGGTGTCAGAGCAGTGATCCAAAGCCCATATGTAGACAATGGGACATCCCCTCACAGAATGATCACAAGGAAGGGATGAGTCAACCAGAGCACAGTATAGCAAGGATGAAACACACAATATTCCTCTGGTTCCTTGAGACTTCCTCACCCCACCAACTATCAAAACCCCAGTCCTGATTTTTTTAAATGGGCTATCTTTGAGGGTATCAGTTGGTATCCTAGAGTTGTTTTAATGTACACTTCCTTTATGGCTAATAATCAGGAACAGTTTCTCATATTTTTATTGTCCAATTGGTTTGCCACCCCTGTGAAATTTCTGTTCAGGCAGGTCTTTTGCCCACCTCTTCAATGGGCTATTTGTTTTTTTTCTTATTGTAAGCTAGCAGAATATTGTGGATTTTAATAGTAAGCCCTTTGTCTGAGGTGTCATTGTGAAAGATGTGTCCCTGGTCTGTGGGATCTCTTATTACTCTCTTGGTGAAGTCTTTCAATGTGCATAGGTTTTTTTATCCTTGGTGTATCCCATTTGTCGATTTGTGCTCCTCTATGCCCTCCCCAATTTCCAGTAGCATATGTATTCCCTGTGCCAAGGTTCTTAGGTTTGGCCTAATTCCATTGTTGATGGCCTTAATATTTTGGGGGGCCTGTGATCCACATATAATTTATTTCTTTTGCATGGAGTGAAGTGAGGGTCTTGCTTCATTTTTCTGCAGGTAGATATCCATTTTTTTCCATCACCACTTGTTAAAGAGGGCATCCACTTCTGATTTTATATTTTGGGATCCTTTTCAGAGATCAGTTGTCTGTATGCTGATATTTTATTTCTGGGTTTTCTGATGGTTTCCATTGCTCTGAGTATCTGTCATTATACCAGTACCACACTGTTTTGACCACTGTAGCTGTATAATAGGTGTTAAAGTCAGGTAAAGCAAGCCCACCAACTCTGTCCTTCTTCTTGAGGAGTTATCTGCTATTTCTGGGCTTCTCTCCCCATATAAAATTGGTAGTCAGTGTTTACAATTCTTTGAAGAAAGATGTAGGTATTTTTATCAGGAAAGTGTTAAACTTGTATAGTGCCTTGGGTAAGAGTGACAGCTTTTCTATTTTGAGTCTTCTGATTCACAAGCATGTACTATTCCATTTGTGGGGATCTCTTTTGGTTCTTGTAATAGTGTTCTGTAGCTTTCTTTGTACAAATTATTTAGAATCTTTTTGTTAGGTATATCCCTAGATCTTTCAATTTGTGCTTGGCTATCATGAAGGGTACTACCTTCTTGATCTATTCCATGAGTTTATCTGATGTATATAGCAATCCGATAGACTTCTGTTTGTTGATCTTGTATTTTACCACTCTACTATATTGTTTATCACTACTAGCACTCCTATTGGGGTGCTTTGGGATTTTCAATATATAGAGTCATGTCATCTGCAAATCATGGTAGTTTCACCTCTTCTTTCCTAAGAAAAATACCTTTAATATCTTTTGCTTTTTTTGTTGGCTAGGACAACCAGTATGATGTTGAATAAAAGTGGGTAAAAGGGAAATCCTTTTCTGGTGCTCTTTTTCAGTGGGTTTGTTTTAAATATTTCTCCATTGACTGTAATGCTGGCTGTTGTCTTTTTTTATATAGTTTGTATTATATTGAGGAATTGTCTTTCCCTTCCTATCTTCTTGATTGTCTTAAACAGGAATGGGTGCTGAATGATGTTGAGTGCTTTTTCTGCTTCTATTGATATTAACATGTGGTTTTTATCCTTTTTCTTGCCAATATGGTGAATAATGTTCATGAACTTTCAGTTATTGAACCATCCCTGCATCCATAGAATGATTCCCTATAGGTCATAATGAATCATTCGTTGTAAATTCTTTTGTATTCTATTGGCCTATATTTTGTTTAGTATTTTTGCATCTATGTGTCTGAAATTCTCAATTCTTGTGGGATCCTTGCCCACTTTAGGTATTAGAGTTATACTCGCTTCACTTATTTTGCAGAGGACAGTAATTCATCCTCTAATTGGTTGCCTTTTTTCTTGATATTCCTGTTGTTGATTTTCAGCCTTAAGGTATTGTAGTCTGAGAGGGGGGCTGAGTGACTACTGAGTGTTTGAATTTATTCAGCTTCGACTTGTGTCCCAGCATGTGTTCTATTTCAAATATGTGTCATATGTACTTTAATACAATATATTTTTTTATTTTTTTATTGCATTTGTAAATGTCTATCAGATTGAGTTACCTAATTGTAGTTTAATTCTACAGCCTCCTTGTTAAACTTCTTTCCCGATGATCTATCTTTCTTGGAGAGCTGTGTTTTAAACTCACCTACTCTTATTGTTGAACCTATGATCTGTTTTATCATTTTTGGAGAGTTTGATTGACATATCTGTGGGTCTTTGTTGGGTGTGTATATATTTATTATGTTCACTGGTTTTGGTCTACTGATCCCTTGAGCATTATATAGTGCTCAACCTTATCTCTTATTATGGCTTTCACCTTGAGATCAATTTTATCTGAGAATAGGATTACAACCTCTGCTTTCTTTGGATTGCCATTTGCTTGGTGCATTTTTCTCCAGCCTTTAATTCTCAGCTTATTTTTGTCTGCAAGTTCGAGAGCTGTCTCTAGTAGACAACAGATTGATGGGTTTTGTTTTCTAAGTCTGTTTGCTAATATCTGTCTTTTAATGGACGAGATCAGACCATTGATATTCAGAGTTATTACATCCATCTTTGGTCTGTGATGTCTTCTTGTATCTTTTGTGTTGGATGTTGTACTACTTCCCTACTTAAAAGTTTGTTTTGTGTGTATGGGGTTCACTCTTGATTTCTTTTTACTGTTAAGCCAATGTTTTCTTGGGGACTGTTTTTGGTGTGTTGACTTCCGGGTGGAGTTGCTCTAATTGGTTGTCTCCTGTTTTTGTTTGGTGCATGCTGTTCTTCTGAATGCAGTGGGTTTGAAAGAATTTTTTTGTAAGATGGGTTATTTTAATGCGTTCTTTTAGTTTTTCCTTGTTTGAGAAGACTCTCACTTCCCTGTCTATCTTAATAGATAATTTGGTGGTGTTGAAAACTTTTGGGTTGGCATTATAATCTTTCAAATTTCAGAATATGTTACTCCACTCTCTCCTCTTCTTCACTGTATTTGCTAATATGTCTGAGCATATTCTTATCTGAGTACTTTTCTGAATGGCTGACTCTTTTTCCCAATGTGCTCTTATGATATTCCCCTTTTCCTCAAAGTTGGATAATTTAATTATTTTATGACTTGGCAAATCATTCCTGGGGTTCAGTGTAATTGGTGCTTTCTCGGCTCCCTGAATGATTGCCTGATTCTTGTTCATTAAGTTGGGGGAGTTTTTTCCAGGAATTGTCTCACTATTTTTGCTGTTGGTTTCTCCATTGTGCCTTGTTCTGGAATTCCAATTATTTTAATGACATTGCTCTGAAGTTTTCTTCAGCTTCTTTGATTATCTTGATAGACTGTCTTTTCCGTTTGTTGCAGTCTGCCTGGTTATTCTCAAGGTTGCTGGTGTGGTTTTCCACTTCTTCTGGTCTGTTGGTAAAGTCAGTTAACTTATCATTTGCTTTGGTTACCGCATCCCATAACTCTTGTATTTCTCTTTGGTTTATGATCTTTATATCTTTTAGCATTTAATTCTTTTTCTGTATTGCTTCCTTCATATCTTCTATGATGCCAAGCAGTATTCTGAAGACTTCTTTCTGTGGTGGATCAACGTCTGTTCCTTATATGTGCATCCAGAGAAAGCCCTAGACTTTCTCTATAGGAGGCTGGTAGAAATGTTTCTGCAGACTGCCTATAGCCAACTGCTCTAGGTGGATGGCTACTGCTTTTTCTCATTTGAGTTTCACTTTCATCCTAGCCAACTAGATTCCCTTTTTGGAGGGCAAGTAGGATGGAACCTCTAAGGGTGTGAGAGTGGCAGGAGGACACCAGGGGCAGCAGGAGGTCACTGGAGGCAGCTGAAGGGGGGTATGTGTAATGAAATGGGCACTGCTAGGCAGGAGAAGTGGGCTGGGAATGATGGAGAAAGGGATGTGAGGGTGGGGTAAGGGCTCTCGGTGAGGTAAAAGAGGTTGTGCACAGTCTGGAGGGACCCAGTCATGATGGGGAAAGCCAAGTGGATGGCAGTGGTATGTGGGGGTCAAGCCATGGTTGCCAGAGCTGCCACTGGGTAGATGACTGATGAGTGCTGGCCATGGCAGAATCTGCAGTGACAAGGTCAGTGCAGGCCAGTGTATCCCTTACGCCAGGCCACAGGCCTCTGAGGCTCCACAGTTGGTATAGGCATGTTTCCCAGTTTGGGTAAACAATCTGGTTTGTCTCAGATATTAACCATCAGACCCAGATCCCCCACTCGGCCTCCTTATCTCCAAACACAAGCATCTCCATGAAGCTACTGTCACAATCTGCTGACCTGGGCACCGTTTTGCCAGTAATCCCTCATTTCAGATTTTAAATGCAGTTGAAACAAAAGGCAACCAACCCCAAATTTTAAATGTTAGCACTTTTCAAACATTTATTAGCATTTTCAAAAATACTCAACTGTGCTTGAAAATAATTCTAGTCCATTGTTTTCATCTTTTAAAGAGGAGTTTAATAAAATACAATTTTAGTCAATCACTTGTCCACTTAATGGTTGAATTGACAATATTTCCTTCACTATGATACCTACACTCATGCTCAATCTACTACCATATGCGTAAAATTCTTATCATGCGTATATATTAAATTAATTGATGCATTTAAAATATATATAATTTGTATTTTAAAATAAATTTTAAATATAAATCATTACATTTTAAATATGAGTAAGTTCATATATTTACTTATGAAAATTGGAAATGTCTATGTTTATTTTAAAATTCAGAAATATTATAAAATTTTAGTTCAATGTAATTATTTTCCCACAAAATGATAGAATGATAAACATGTTGCCATGGAGCTGATTCTGATTCATAAATACAGAATTGAATTTCCCCAGAGTGTTTTTAAGTCTGTAACTGTTTAAAGAATCATCCTGCCACATCTTTCTTCTAGAGAGCAGATACTAAATTCTTGCCATCACCTTTCGGTCAGCTATCAAATGCTGTAACCATTTTGGTACCAAGGCTCTATATTTACTTATATAATGTAATTATGTTAAAATTTTATTTTCTTTCTTAGATAGATCAAGGTTGGAAGATATATTTTTCTAGATGATTTTTTCTGAATTAATATATAAGCTGTTCTTGCAAAAAGAGGCATTGGCAATATTTGCTATGGACCATGTTCCTAAGGATATGTGTCTAACATTCCGAGTTAGTTTCCATGCTAACTTGCCCAGTAAAAATGATTTAACTTTACTAAATTTAGATGCTTGTGCACATATCACAAGACCCAGTTATTATCCTACTATAGAATGTGAACTCCAGAAACTGACACTGTAGAATAACCATACTTTCTGTGTCATCAAGTTGATGACTTGATTCCGACTCATAACAACTGGTAACCAATAATGTCTCTTATCTTACTCAGGATATTTTTGTAATTGCAAGCACAGGATTTTTTTAAAAGGATGGTAAAATAAGCATGTATAATTTTAAATGGCAGTCTAATTTGTTAGATTTTAAGTAGAAAAACCATAGATCTTTTGAAATACACTTCCTTAACTTTTTAATGTTGTTATAAATAAAAGCAAATGGAATAGACATAGAGTAACATTAAGATGAAACATTGCTAATTCAACCTTTTATGAGCACTACCCTTTACAAATCACCTAATAATTTGCAAAAATAAGTATCATCTTCTAACTTAATATCATTTTCTGTCTATATTTAAGAATTCTTATTTGTGTAATTTTCCATTAAAAATCCATTTGCTAATATCTTTTTCTAAAGTCACAATATATATTATTAGACTTCAATAACAGTTCATGTTAGCAAATTCAATTTAAGAAATATATGTCTAGGTTAAAAATTGGGAAATGATACATTTCCTATTCTGATACTAAAATATTTATTCAGTATTTTGCACTGTGGTGTGGCTTCTGGGTAAATTCTGTTTACTTTTTCTCTGAAATTACCACGAGAGATATAATTCTTAAACTATAATGAATTAACATTACTGCTGTTTTATTATTTGTTTGATTATTCATAGTATCCTCATTTGTCTACTTGTGGTTCTATTGGGAAAGAAATAGTGTTCATTTTAGAAAGACCTTCTGCCATGATCACAGAGTCCTGCTGTGAACTTTAAAATATGTGCAATTCTACAACATTTGAGGAAATAATCACACTGTTTACATGCAGTGATGATGCTAATGAAACTAGGTCATCATCTTTAAACAAATGTTTAACCCTATTAGCAGAATAAATATTCACTGTTGAAATAATTTGCTAATTGCTTTCCTTTCATTCAGAAACTATTTGGCATTTGCTCTTTTGTTCATTTCATACATTGCTTTATTTAGGTTTAATAAACTTTACATTCCAATAACATCACATTTTATTAAGAGTCATATGAAATAATAAAAATATATGTTATAACAAAATTTAGTTCCAGGATTGAAACGTATTTAACACATTTGTGAACATTAAAAGTATACATATAATTATACTCATATACTAGAAATTGCTTGCTATTTATTTGATATGATGTCTTAATTGTCTTATCCTACAAACAGTCTTTAAGACAACCTGGAGCCTTGCTAAGAAGCACATACAAATCAATCCCTTGCCCTATCCTCAAACCACGACCACACCACACCTAAATTCAAAATTCAACCTTCAACACTAAGACTGCTATAGAAGTACAATAAATGGGTGGCTTTAAAAATGATAAATTTATTCTCACACTTTAGCAGGCTAAAATTCAGAATTGAGGAAGCTAGGTAGGAGAATGCTTGGTTTCTATTTGCTCTTGAAGAAAGCCCTTGTCTCTTTTAAGCATCCATTTCTTGGTTTCTTGGTGATCTTCATGTGGCCTGGCATCTATTTTCTCCAAATCTTGGTTTCCTTTTCTGAATCTAATCTGATCATTTAGTATTTTGAAGGTGATTTGTTCAGATACATTGCATATATGACACCATTGTCATACTAAGAATCCCCTTCTTAAATAGAATTAAAAAGATAAGCATAGGGTTTAGAAAGAAAAAACAAATAATTATTTTGGGGGGCACAATTCAATTCATAATGTTTGACATGATGTCTGATATGAGAACTTATCAATGCACTCCTATAAAATCATTAAACTAGAATAGAACTAAAAACACAACCCTTGGAATTTTACAAGTTTGGTACAATTTTCTGACTGCAGTACCTGTTTTGAGTGCATGTGAATCTTGTTTAAAGCTCAGTTTCTAATTAAGGTTTAAAAAATTAAATTAGAATATAAGCATCAATTTATATTTGAACTTCCTATAATTATTTTTACATAAGAGAAAACCGAGGTTTAAGAAAATTCAACTGGGTGATAAGCCCTACAAATAAGTGCCTTATTCAAACTGTTATTCCAAATGCTTCACAACCCAAATTCCCAGCAATGCTGTACTTAAAGCACTCAACTGCTAACCCAGCGGTCAGTGGTTAGAACTTACCCCTGGCTGTGTGGGAAGAAGGTGTGTCAGTTTGCTTCTAGAAAAAAAAAAAAGAAAGAAAATGCAGCCAGGGAGTCTATGGACAGAGGTTTCTGGGAAATCTCAGGGATGGCTTGTGCCCTGGTCCTCACCTGAGGGTGAATATCAAATAGCACTTTCTAGTCACCATCACAGTTTCAATCACCACTTGAGGTGTGAGATCATTAAGCAATTTGAAACTAATTGTCACGGGCACCATTTCCATAAATATCTCTCAGCTTATTCAGTAGGTGTACTCTGTCTTTTGAGATCACTAAAAATCAATTTCTTCCTTTGTCATGGGTTTGAGTTCTTTCCTTTTGTAATTCATGTCATTATGATAACTGATAAAATAATGCATATGCTAACTAACACATTATGCTAACTGGTGAAAAATTTCAAGGGGATGGTGGCCTATGTTTTAAAAATTATAACAATCTCCCACTCCAAACACAACATATGCCAGTTCTTTTTACAGTGGTGATTTGAACCAATCCTTACCAGTGGACATGATACTGTTTCAGATTTCTCACTACATTAGTTAATTATTTTCCATATATCATGCTGACATATCTACTCTATAAAAATAAAGCTCAAGAAAATTTTTTAAAGTTCAAAGAATACTACAAAGGTTCTCATTTAATTATGAAATGTTATTTTCCAGAAATGATACGACAGCTTATTTTATCTGATGAAATGGAGGATATTAACATTCTAAATAAAACCTGTAGGATTTTGAAAAATCATAATTGGTTCCTCCTTATTTAAACGTGTACTTCTTCGATTTCAAATACTTAGTGTTTTTATTTAATTAATTCTCATGTGTAACTCTGTATCTATATATGAATTCCTTAATTTTGAATACAGCTTTTATGCTTTGTTGGGTTGACTAGAGAAACAAATCCAGGGACACTCATATGTGTATAAGAGAGAGCTTTATACAAAAGAGCAATTTTATAATGAGAAAACATTCCAGCCCATTCCAGATCAGAGCCATAGTCCAGATGTCTGATACTACTCCGTAAATCCCTCTTCAGACCCATACAGCCACATGCAATGATGCAAAACACAGGAAGATCACGGGCCGGGGAGTGTAAAGTTTCATGGATCCAATGGTGCTGGAAGCATCTCAGCAATGACATGTGTCTCCATGTGTCTCCTCCAGCTATGGGAGTGTGGTTTTCAACAGGAAGGCAAAGCAAAGAGAGAGAGAGAGAGAGAGAGAGAGAGAGAAGCTCATCAAGGTCTCAGCAGTCTCCATGTGGCTTGTCAACAGGAAGATGAAGGCAGACAACACCTCAAAGAGGCATCATCAGGCTGTGACTTGATTAATAGGTAGGCACCACCCTTCACTTATTTTTCAAATTGATATAAAATTACATAACTCTCACAGCTATAGTTTATATCACACTGAAGATAGCATATTTTGTTATACATATTTTCCAAATCCTTTGCTCAATTTAAAAATTTGTCTCAAATGTTTTCTTTTCTTTCTTATGTTTTTACACTTGCGACATTATTTACTATGTATATGATGGTAAATCATAAAGAATAGATACAAAATTAGAAACTTTCATTAAACAAACATATCAAAATATGAATCTCCCCCGCCCCTCAACTTAACCTCCATATAGTTCTCTATAGGCTTTCTAAAGTGGTATTTCCATCTCTCTACCTCTTTCTGGAAGAATTATGCACTTTTAAAATTTATACCATTTTGACACCCTATTGGCACTGAAATCACGATCTTTTAAAGTGTGCTTTGAATTTAGGGAAGGCAAAGAAGTTTGGAGGGGTGTGATAACGTTGTGGGGTGGATAAGTGAACGTTTCTTAGGAAAAGCCTTATGGGAAAGCCCTTGCTCTTCTCAAACAAGGAACATTTACATTGCAGTGGTGGAAATGTCCACAACTATTCTCATCCATTCAGTTTTAATTTTCTTAAAGCTTCCTGAGTATACCTCTGTGATTTCCCTGGGTTCTTTAAGATCATCTATGACGATGACACCTTTGAAATCCGAAAACACAGCTGCTGTGTCCCTCTGAGCTGATAGCTATGCCTTGACATTAACTGGCTAGCAGATATCCTGGAAAGCTCCTGTTTTTATTGGATCCTTTTTTGGTTGGTGGGGAGCGGGGAAGGCACCCTAAGGAGACAAAGAAAGTATTACTTATAATATTGATCTGCATTAATAAACTGATTGTGGAGACATATTTAAGCCTGTTTTGTTTTATATAAATCTCAGTACGTAGGAATTTGAACCTGGGTCCCAATACTTTTTGACTTTAGTATTAATTAATTGTACTTGGTATACTCATGATTAAACCTTAGGAAAACAAACAAGACAAAACAAAGTCCTACTTTTAGAGATGGCAGTGTTGGATATCAGTTGAACTGTTAACCACAGATTGACAGTTCAAACACCCAGCCCACCCCAGGGAGAAAGATAAGGCTATTTGCTCTCTTAAAGGTTTAAAGAGTTAGATCAATAGGAGATGGAATTAACTCTAAGGCAGTGGGTTTGGGTTTAGAGATTAGAGGGAGTCCCTGGTCCACACAAACTTTTAAGCACTCAAATACTAGCAGAAAATTTAAAGGGTTGAGTCCCTCCACAGGCATCTTATAAGGCCTGATGATCTGCTTCCATAAAATCATGGTCTAAAATTCAATGGAATAGTTGAACACTGAACACATGGAGCTACCATTAATATTTTTAGATCAACCAAAAAAAACATAGAGATAATAATTTTCAAAATATAAATGAATATCATTTCAGTCACCTTTTGGTGTTTAATAGCTATTTAGATATAGAAAAAGAAACTGAGGAGGTAGGCTTGATGTACAAAATTACATGTTCATCAACATGTTTAAAATGTTTGAATGTAAAAGAGGACCTGATGCAAGGGGCTTGAGTGGAGAGCAAATGCCTTGAGAATGATTGGGGCAGGGAATGTATGGATGTGCTTTATACAATTGATGTATGTATTTGTATGGATTGTGGTAAGAGTTGTATGAGTCCCTAATAAAATGTAAAAGAAGAAAAGAGAAAAAAATGATTAGGGCAAGGACTGTGCGGATGTGCTTTATACAATTGATGTATGTATGTGTATGAACTCTGATAAGAATTGTATGAGCCCCAATAAATTGTTAAAAAATGTTTGAATGTACCATCCACAGAGCTCCCCACCATTGTGGACAAACCCTCCATCCCTCCATGCTGCTCCGTGCTGGAATGGGCACTGCCCCTGCAACTTCCCATGTGAGCTTGGCCTGCACAGTGCCACTCTCGCTGCCTGAAATTGCTCTGCCAATGCTGCCTGAGAGAGCTACCTGATCTGCCCTCAAATAGGTAATCCCAGTTAACTAGGGATGGAGTAAACCCCTAGTGAGGCAGAAAAGAAGCCTATCCCACAGCATAGCTGGGTACAAGTAGCCTTGAGAATCATTCAGTTTAGCCTCCCGAAGAGCTAACTCAGGGTTCCTGATTCCCACAAAAATGGCAGTGAGCACCACCTAAAGGACACACAGACAACACGATGCAGCACCATCTACTAAAATGCCAGGGAAACAAAATGCATTATTGGAAGACTTGGCATAACTTTGCTCACAGAAGAAGCAGACATTGAACCACTACAGAAAGAAATCTTCAGGATGGTCCTTAGCATCATATAGGATATGAGGGAATCAATTTAGTAAAAGGATGAAGCAATAGAAAAGATAAAGTCCACATATAGAAGGGAGATACAAGAATTAAGAGACAACAGAAACAGAGAACAAAGGAAGAGACTTTACCAACAGGCTAGGAGAGATGGAGAACCGTATCAGTGATCTCGAAGATAGGCAAGCAGATTTCAATAAATGGGAAGAACAAGTGCACAAGGCAGGTATTTGGAAATTGACCACATGCTTTAACACAAGTTTGGCCTGAGTAAATTCAAACATACAGAGAGCACTCAGATTTCCTTCTCTGATCACTATACCAAAAAGGGGAAAATTAATAAAGGAAATATTTTAAAAAGGGCAAAAATTTGAAGGTTGAACAATGTTCGTCTTCAAAATGAGTAGATTCATGCCCACATTAGAGATGAAATTAGGAAGTTCTTAGAAACCAACCAGAATGTACCAAAACCTATAGGATACATCAAAAGAATGTTTGAAAGTGATGAATGTCCATATGAAAAAAGGAAGAGAGAATTATGGTCTATATGCTATTATAAAACAATTAGAACAGAATCAACAGAATAATCTCTCTAATGGCCAAAGAAAAGATATAATAAGAATCAGAGCAGAGATAAATGAGTGGGAAAAGAAGAGGAAAATGCAAAATATCAGCACAGTAAAAAGCTGGTTTTTCAAAAGGCTTAACAGAATCGACAGAACATTGGCAAGCCTAAACAAAGAAAGAAGGAGCAGACATCACTTGCCAAGATGAGTGATGAAACAGGTAAAATTACAGTGCATGCTAATGAAATTAAAAATTAATTACAGAGTCCTACAAAGGTCTGTACTCCAATGAATACAACAACTTAGAAGACATGGACAAATATTTGGAAAAACTATCCCTCCCCAGATTATCCCTTATAGACGTTAAGAACTTGAGCCATAGCAAAATTAAAAATACATACGTTTATCAAGGATCTACCAACTAAAAATTCCCGACACAGACAGCTTCACAGGAGAATTCTACCAAGCATTCAGGGAAGAACTGACACACATTCTACACAAGCCTTTCCAGAACATAGAAAACGACAGCAAACTTCCAAACTCATTCTAAGATGCTAGAATAGCACTGATGCCAAAAATGGGCAAGTATCCCACAAGGATAGAGAACTACAGACTGATATCGCTAATGAATATTGATGCAAAAATCCTCAACAAGATTTTCGCCAATAGAATACAAAAAGTATATAAAATGAATAATTCATCATGCCCAAGTGGGATTCATTCCAGGTATGTAGGGCTGGTTCAACATCTGAAAGACCATTACCATTATTTATCACATTGACAAAAAAGGTGACAAGAACCACTGATAATATCAATAGACACAGAAAAAGCATTTGACAACATTCAACATCCATTCCTAATTATGACCTTCAAGAAGATAGGATTGGAAGGAAATTACCTTAATATAATTCAAGCTGTATATGAGAAGCCTACAGCCAGCATTATAATTGGAGAAAAGATGACAGCAGTACCGCTGAAAAGGGGGAACAGACAAGGATGCCCTTTATACCCACTTTTATTCAACATTGTACTATAGGTCCTAGCAAACAACATGAGGCAAAGGAGAGACGTTAAAGCTATTCATCTTGGGGAAAAAGAGGTGACACGCTCATTATTTGCAGATGATGTGATTTTGTTTATTGAAAACACCCAAATCTCCGCAATAGGCATGGTGGAAGCAATAGTTGAATATGGTAGAGTGGTAGACACAAGATAACAAACAGAAGTCAATAGGATTGCAATATACAATCAAGAATTTAGTACCCTTCACAATAGCCAAGGATGAGTTGAGATATTGAGGGTTTTATCTAACCACCCTCCCACCCCCAGCCCCCACCAAAAGCTCTGTACAAGGAAAACTACAGAACATTAGTACAAGAAACCAAAACGACCTGCATAAATGGAAGACTGTCCCATGCTCATAGTTTGTACAACTCAATATTGTAAAGATGTCAATCTTACCCAAGGCACTGTATAAGTTCAATGAAATCCCAATACAAATGTAAGCATCTTTTTTTTCAAAGAAATGGATAAATCAAGTACCAACTTCATATGGCGGGGGAAGAAGCCCAGAGTTAGCAATGAACTCCTCAAAAAGAAGAACGAAGTTTGAGAGCTTGCATTACCTGACTTAAGAACCCATTATATAGCCACTGTTGTTAAAACAGATGGTACTAGTATAAGGACGTACTAGGACCAATGGAATGGAACAGAAAATCCAGATATGAAATCAGCTGCACACAGACAACTGATCTTCGATAAGAGCCCAAGAAGCATCAAATGGGTTGTGTACACCCTCTTTAACAAATGGTGCTGGACAAACTGGATATCTACTTGCAGAGAAATGAAACAAAACCATTACCTTACTCCATACACAAGAACAAATTCAAGGTAGATCACAGATCTAGAGGTAAAACCCCAAACTATTAGGATCATCAATAAGAAAATTGGGACAAACCTAACGATCTTTGCACAGGGAATGCATAGGCCATCAGAAATAAGAAAGGACACACACAGAGAGGAAGTTAAAATAGACAAGGGGACATACTAAAGACAAAATACCTTCGTGCATCAAAAGACTTCATCAAGAGAGTAGTAAGGGAGCCCACAGACTGGGAAAAGATATTTAGCAATGACATATTAGACAAATAACTTATTACTAAAATTTAACAAACTCTGCAAGGCTGCAATAAGAACACTATGAATAGACCCCCGATGACGTGGGCAAAAGACCTGAACAGAAGATTCACAGGGAGGAAACCTGAATGGTCAATAAATATGTGAGAAAGTGTTCCTGATCATTAGCCATCTGGGAAATACAAATTAAAACAACTATAAGATACCACTTAACACCACAATAATAGTACAATTCAAGAAATCAGAAAACAAGAAACACTGGAGGGGCTGTGGTGGGATAGGAACACTCATCCACTGCTGGTGGTCATGTAGATACATGCAGTCCCTGTGGACCATGATTTGGTTATTCCTAAAATAAAATGGAAATCCAGTTAACTTGTGACCCAGAAATCCCCCTATTGGGTATCTACCCAGAAGCACAACTAGACATCTGTGTTCCAATGTCCATCATGGTACAGATCACAAATACAAAGAAGTGGAAACTACCTAAATTTTCATCAATAGATGGATGGATTAAAAAAACTCTGGTATATACACACAATGGAGTATGATACATCCCTAATAAATAGTGAAGAACACATGAAACATATTGTCTAGTGGAAAGAGTTAGAGGAAATTATGCTGAGGAAAATTAGCCAAGCACAAAGGATGAGCACAACGTGAGTCCCCTGAGGTAAGTTCAAACAACACAAAGGGTAGAGGAAAATGAACATAACATATAGTTTACAGGGTAAGGACCAAGTACTATGGCAATGGTCCCCAAACCCAAGGATGCATTTGGAATCAAACATTTAAAAAGATGAAGATAGCACCAGGGCTGAAAGACATCTCTTTTCCTCCCTCTTGCTTTTAAATGCCCACAGGGGGAGGAACAATTGAAAAAAGAAGAAAAAAAAAAAGGATGGCACTGGAGGTGCAGGACACTAATCTACCCATGGGGAGAGTATTTTTTATTTCTCCCAAGGAAAGGGAGAGAGAGCTAGCAGATCTCACTCCAGTGTTCCAACCCTTGAGGGCAATATACCTACCTGGAGAAGCTCTTTAACAGAGAGGACTCCAGGGCCAGCCCCAGCTTCAGCCAGGATGTCCACCTCCCTAAATGACAGTGATAGAGAGTACAGTGCTGAAAGTATAGTCCAGTGAGAGCAGGTGATCTGTCTGTCCACAGGGGAACAGACTAGGTGGGAAAGAGAGAGACAGTATATCTCATTCTGGCACGCCAAGCCTCTAGGGCAACATTCCTGCGCAGAGCTGCTAGTCAAAGAGAGGACTTCAGGGCCAGCCCCAGCTGGAGACATGACGTCCCCTCCTTAGAACACAGTGCTGCAGAGCATAGCACCTAAAAGACAATGCAGGGAGTGCAGCCAGCCTGACATCCCCACAGGAGGAGAAACCAAGATGGGAGTATAACAGATCACCCATGGAAGCAAAGCCAAGAGGTCTCTGTGGAATCCTGAAAATAGACTTATTGATGTGGGTGGGGTGGGGTGAGGTGGGGAGCACATCTCTGAACTTGTTGGAGGATATCAAAGAGGCCAACAATGAAGAAAATGTCTTGTAAATGAGGATGACAGCAAGTGTACAATTATGCTTGAACTAATGGAACTATGGATTGTAGTAGTATCTGTAAGAACTCCTAATAAAATGTTTAAAAATTAAAACTCATTATGAGAAACATAAAACAATGACAACAAAATATTGTGTGCCTTAAATAAAGAAATAAGTCAATGCAAGTAACTTTTGATTGTCTTGCACTGACAATCACAGTCTTAGTCACAAGAAGACAAACATTTAACAGTCCCAAGGTTATAAAAACGGTGTCATAAATTCAATTTATTGATACAACATCATTGACATTTTTATTAAGCAAAATGTCAAAAGGTGAATCAATTATTTCTAGATATATCCTTCAAATAAGTCTATATACTTCTAAAGGAAGTATTCTTATCTTTCTAAACTTTCCTTGGTGAATTATATATTTATTTTATTTATACTATGTCAAACGGCAGATTTAATATCCTCATAGTGTGTTTCTTTTAAATGTTCTTTTTTGTATATATAAAAGACGAAGTCTGAAGAGGAAGGATCATGATAGGACCAGTTTTCCCAGTGAAATTCTTGTAGAACAGCATTTGCTGCCCTCTCAAAAGGATCAGGTGCTTTGTTGTAATAGAGAGAACTTCTTAGTGCTACTTTCCTGGACCTTGTCTCATCAGCAATACTTCATGTTGTTTAAACTTTTAATAATTCGGCTGTGTGTTCTTCCTATGTTCTCTGAGTAAAGCTATCATTAATGCAACCGTGGAGTTCTGCTAAACGTCCTCGTAATGGTCAGACCTGACCCATCAGCTGTGAATTTAACTGGCCCAGCAATATCCTTATTTTGATTGAGCCTTTTCTTCTCCTAAGGCACATTGATAAGACTAATACATATATATCAATAAGAGAACCTGTATACAGTCACTTACTGGCCACAGAATCATATTTAATCACATGCTGTTTGGAAAAAAGATCCTTGAATATATGGACTTGAATTACAGTATCATACTTTTTGTCTACGGGTTTATAGTCACAAAAAGCAATATTCTTGAATGGTTTCCAGAATGGGGAGGAAGGGGGAGTCACTTTATAGATAGCAAAGTCTTGTTGTTTTTGGTAATGGGAAATGCAATGACAAATATGAATGAAGTCAAGGTAAATGAAAACAACACTAGGAAATGAATAAGAAAATTTAACAATTTGTGTAAAAGCTATAAACATAACATTTTGCAACAACGGTTATACTACTTTAAAATATATCTATCTGTACATGGCCAGATATACATACATGTATATCTATGTGTATGGGAAGGCATATATAAGTGCATATGCATATATGTATAATAGAAAATATCTATGATATTATATTGATTGTATGAGATTGATATTGTATTCATATACATTTGTTTTCATTGACAAAGAAAATAGTCTATACATTCTACATATTGAATGTATCGATGAATATATTCAATATAATTATTGAATGTAACTAAATATTGAAAAGAATTTCTAGCAGTCATAACACAACAAAAATAGTGGTTTTCTAAATTTGAGATTCCTCATCATTGTCCAAATTTTCTGTTTTCACCATGAACCTGGACCCCTGAATAACCCCTGTATGACTTGAAGTAAATATTGTGCTTATATTTTCTGCTTCCTGTGGAAAATGAAAAAATAATTGTTTCTTACACAGGAGTCTTCTTTCTTATATTCATATCTTTCAAAGTATTAGTTGTTATCTTGGAAGTTAGGTGATGTCTTAAACCCTACAAATACAGGAGATCCACACATGCTGGTGAGCTGTTCTATTGAAAACCTGATAACTTAAAGATGACATTTCGGAGATAAAACCTCAACTATTGTGAGAAATGGGTAGGAAAATGCTTTCAACGGATCACATTATAAGAGAAAAAGAGTAAAACATGTCACATAAGGTAAAAGAATAACAGAGAGAAGGAGCAAACTATCATATAACTCACCTGCACAACATATTTACATCTTTATTTAGTGTTTTCTCTATTTCACTTAGCAAACTACTTAATTAAGTCACATTTGGCTTAAACAATAACTATTTTAGAGTCTTTTTTAGAACTTTTTAAAAACTTTGTGATATATTTCTACATTCTCTAATTAAGAATGCCACATTGCTGTAGTTCAGAGAAATAGAAGACAAAACAAGAAATTGAAAACCCCCTTGCTTCCATCTCTCTTCCTCGGTATTCTTCCAGGAAATTATGAGAACTTGAAGCTTTCTGAAATTATTTAAAATTTTTCATTTGTTCAGTTTTTTTCATTTTTTGCGTTGCAGACTGAATTCAGGGTTAAGGTTATAAATGGTCCATAAAAACAAACCAAAAAACCCAATAAACACTGTTATGAAGTCTGACTCCCGGAGACCACATAGAATAGAATATAACAGCTCCATGGGGTTTCCAAAGCTGTGAATCTTCATGGAAGCAGAATGCCTGATCTCTCTCACTTAGGCCAATGGGTTCAAACCACCAGGGCTCCGAAATATCCCAGAGGACTCTTTTAATCCAGTCTCACTATTCATCATGAGTATTGCTGAAATTGCCAGTAATTTAAAAGAAGTTACCTACTCTCTGAACAGCCATTAATTTGCAAAATCAAGACTTTTGCCTCAGTATGAATCTCTTAAAGGTTTACAGTCTGTAATCGGTTGGTAGAATACTGACAACAAAACACAATCTCACTGTCCTTAAGTCAATTCAGATTCATGGCGGGTGGCATCAAGTGGGTTCCGACTCATAGCTGCCTTATGCATAAAACAACAAAACGCTGCCAGGACCTGCAGGTCCTGCACCATCCTCACAATTGTTCCTCTGCCTGAGTCCATTGCTGCAGCCACTGTGTCAGTCCATCTCCGTGAGGGCCTTTCTCTTTACCATGGACCCTCTGCTCTCTCTAGTATGACATCCTTCTCCAGGGACTGATCTTTTATATCTAATGTGAAACTCTCATTTGCATATGAGGCAATGGACAATACCCTGGCTTTGCTCAGTTACACCTTTTCCCTCAAAGTAATACCCTTGGTGTTAATTACTCCAAATCTGAGGTTCTCAACCTGTGGGTTGCGACCCCTTTGGGGGTTGAATAACCCTTTCATAGGGGTCGCCTAAGACCATCATAAAACACATAAACAGTTCACAATGTATAATTACATACTATTTGTGTGGTTAATCACTAAGCTTTAACTATGTTCAATTTGTAACAATGAAAATACATCCTGCATATCAGATCTTTACATTATGATTCATAACAGTAGCAGAATTACAGCTATGACGTAGCAACAAAAATAATTTTATGGTTGGGAGACACCACATGAGGAACTGTATTAAAGGGTCGCGGTATTCAGAAGGTTGAGAACCACTGCTCTAAACAGATTTGGGTAGCAGATTTACCTAACTTGTCTTTTGATCTAATTTTTTTCTGTTTCTTTGAGTGTTGATTGTGTGTCTCAGCAAGATAAAATCTTTGACAACTTCAAACGTTTCTCCATTTCTCATGATGTTACCTTTGGTCCAATTGTGAGGATTCTTGTCTTCGTTACATTGAGTTGTAATCCAAACTGAAGACTGAGGGTTCTTTTCTTTACATTGAGTTGTTATCCACATTGAAGGTTGTAATCCTTGATCTTCATCAGCAAGTACTTCAAATGTTTCACACTGTCAACAAGTAAAGCTGTGTCATCTACATATCTGAGGTTGATAATATGCCTTCTTTCAATCCTGATGTCACATCTTCATATAAATCAGTTCCTTTGATTTGTTGATATATGTGCTACCCATTTATATTATTCAACAACACTGAAATATTTGGTTTGGTTTAAGGTTCTACAAATAAACTTCAAAGTGCATTTCAAGATGACATCTATAAAGCCTAAATGCACATATACCAAACAAGAAACACAATTTAAAACATATGTCTTTTGGTGAAAATAGCATATGTATCTCAGAAAACACTTTAGACATCCTTTAAAATATGTTTTGCTCATTTCATTTACATTTCAATATTCAACTCTTCAGTTGTTAGATCTCTTGCAACTTCCAAACCATGTTGTCTCACTTTTCTCTTTGGTTTCCCTTTGCTTTTTTATCAGTAAAATTTTAAAAATAACGTTCATAATTTGTTATGGTCCACACAGCTGATAGCATTTGCGTAGTCGGTATAATTTAGTAAACATCTTTCTGGTATTTTTATTTTTGGTAAAGATAGAAGAATGATTAATATGTTATTTTATTTGTAATAGTTATACTTAGTGGTTTCTCACTATCAAGCCTATAAAAGACCCTTTGCCAGCTAATAGATTCTGACCATAGCAGCCCTATTTTACAGTAATCATTAATTATAAAGCTATTTAATAACTGAAAGAAATACGAATCTTTCATATTTACATATTGGGATTTGTGATGTTTCCAAAGAATGGGAATAAGGGATATGATATGTATAAAAAATTAAACATTTGGGAAGAAAAATATAGGGGCTATGAATTATTTGATATGACTCTATTAGCCACAATCTCTAAGTCCCACCAAACCCAAACAACCTTTTCCTACATGTGTCTGGTAAGAAGGAGAGGAAAGATACCCAACTACCAGTCAGTCCACAAGAGAAAGAAGAGACTTTCTACTCCTGTTAAGATTTACAGGCTCAGAAACCCACAAGGGCAGATCTACTCTGGCCTGTAAGTTTGTTATGAGTCAGAATCAACTCAGTATCAAGGAGTTAAGTTTATATGAGGGATTTATGATTACTGAAACTGAAGATGACTAGAAATATTTACTAATGAAGTTCCAAAATTAAAGACTCCACTATGAATTATACCTTAGCATAAAGAACACAAAACCTTCATAACAGGAATAATAGCAATGGAAAAATAATAAATAGGTTGAATTTATCAAGGATTTTGTTTTGCTTGGATCAATGCCCATGTAAATAGAAGACAAGAAATCAAACTATGCTACATGGGATATTATTTTTAAAATCCCCAAAAGCAAAGATATCACTTTGAGGACTAAGGTTTGTCCATTATACACTAATTTCCTCAGATGCATGCTGGCCTATGTGTAAGGAGGATTGCAGAAGAATTGATGATTTTTAACTGTAGTACTTATAAAGAACTTGACAATGCCATGAACCATCAAAAGGATGAACTAGTTTATCTTGGAATTATAGCCAAAATTTCCCTTAGATGAGAGTATGGGGAGAATTCATTTCACCGACTTTCAATACATTATTGAAAGTGACTAGTCACTAATGACCAAGATCAAGCTTGGTAGAGAGCCAGAAAAAAGAGGAAACACTTCACAAAGATGACTTTACTCAGAATCTACAACAGTGATCACAGGACAGTATTAGTTGTGAGGATTGCCTAAGATGTTTCATTTTAATAAAGGTTTCTGTGATCTTGTAGCAATGCATAAATTTTCCTAGAATAAAAAATAGACTTAAAACTATTGTCCAATGGTAAAATAACTATACTGGGACATGTGAACCCTATAGATGAAGTGAAGCGAATGGAAGCACGTTAATAAGGTTCCTGGGAGTAAAATAAAGAACTGTTGTACAAATTGTAAAGCGTGTTCTACAAAGGAAGCATCCCTTGAAGCCAAAGCACCTGGAGAAGAGAAGAGCTCAGCGAGAACCTCCTGCATGGAAATGGATGGGCGTCACAAGACAGAAGCACTGTTCCCTCTCCATGTAGCGAAGAGCTACAAAGAAAGTGATTATTTTCAATTATACATAAAGAGAAATCCTTCACAGAGCCTTTTATCAAAACTTCTGAAGAAAATAAAAAGGAAGGAACTTCTATGTCAGTAGATGAAATACTCATTGTGTGAACATACATATTTTATTTGAAGAATTTTTCTGCACTAATTATCAGACTCATATTTTACATGATTGCCTAAAAAAAGAATTTAAACTAACTGATTTTCATTTTTAACAATTTTACATTAGCAATTATGGGTATAAAAAGTTATTTTGAATCTTAATCATACTATTCTTATAAAAAATTTAATCTTTTGCAAGTTTCCTTCTTCTACCCACTATGTTAAATAGAAATTGCAGTCGTAAATGTTTCTGTATATATTTTTATTGCTAATTAACCTCTGTAGATGCTTAACATAATATAAATTGGAAAGGATTATGATTCATGTATTTTTGAAAATTTCAATCTTGAGTGATTTTTTTCATGGTTTGAAATAATGAAGGTACAGATGCATCTTTTGTCTTTCTAATTATCTATTATTAAAATATAATGCCAACAAATGAACTATATTGTATCTTTAAAGGTAATAATACCCTAGCTACCATTTGAAAAGTTTTTATTTATCTACTGGGAGATATGAAAATGAGTAAAACTGGATTAAAGCTGCAGAAACCAAAGACCACTGCCAGTGCATCTATTGTGACTCATAAAGATGCTCTCCGTTTCTGAGGCTCAATTACAGGAGCAGGTATCCTCATCTTTCTCCCTTGGAATGGCTGATGGTTTTGAACAGTTGGCCTTTTGGTTAGCAGTCCAATGTTTAACTAACAGTATGAAAATAACACTGCAGAGGCTTTCCATAAGTGCTGTGGAGACAAAGCGATTAACAGTGTACTTTTCCGTGATCAGACTTCTTTCAGAAGGATGAACATCAGCGTAGTCCCAAGGAGTTGGAGATTGGAGACACACCATATATCCAACTCTCCCAAGAGGTGGCTCTGCTTCATTTCCCTCCACTCCTATTTTGAATATATTCTCTCAAGTCCCTCAACTGTGTGATTCACTGCAATGTCTCACAAACACTCTCAAAACTTGAAGGGACTATCTCACCTGGTTGGGGGTGCTGTTAAATCCAAACTCTAAATCTCAGAGGAAAATCAAAATCAGACTCCAGAGTTAGAAGCAAAAACTGACCATAAATCAAAGCATGTTTTCTTGCTTCTACCTAATCCTAAGTGTTTTGACTTTTGGTTGATCACACCCTCAAGAAAACAAAGGATGGTGTCTTAAATCTAAATATGCCCCAAGGCAACAAAGGGTGTGGCTTGCTTTACACACTGCACTTAAACTCAGGTTTCAATTACACCCTTAACCTGTGCATTCATATTGTAAAGAATGCTCTCCAAAATGGGCTGATAGCCAGGGAGCGGAGAATCTAAAAACTAGAAACCTGTTAATTTTCTTTAATAGATCCTAGAATCACGAGTATTTTCTGTGAGTTCAGTGTGGACTAACAAGTCATGATTGGCCCCGGCTGAAAATAAGCTTGCCTTCAGAGGCTGGGTTGGAGGGTGACCGTAGGCCTGACTTCAGCCTTACAGAAATTGGCCTTGAGCACCCGATGCTGTTGACAGTGATTCTGCTTCCCTCTTATATAACCAGACTTGGTCAGATGCTATCTCACGTCACTCTCTTTTTTGTGTGTGCAGTGCTGACAGATGTGAATAGCATTTATTAGCTAGTAATTGAAATTTGGATCATTCAGAAACCTGCTTTGCAACTGCAAAAATGCCTGAGGCAGCATCTCTTCTGACTTCACAAGGAGAAACCCAAGCCAAATTCACTACCATGGAGTCCATGCTGACTCCTAGTGACCCCCTGTGGTTTTGGTCAGACTGAACTGTTTATGGGGAGTAGAAAACTCAGGCTTTCTTCTAAGAGTCTGCTGGTGGTTTCAAACTGCCGACCACATGAGTTGCAGCCTAATGAGTAAGCACTACACCATTAGGGCTCATTTCAGAAGTTAATTCCTACAAGAAAGAACAGGCATGCTTTCAACTTTCCTTACCCTGCTCTTAGACCAATCGTCCCTCCCAGGCACTAGCACCTTTCCTCTCTGCTGTACTCAGTAATCATTGCCGTGGCCAAGCTGAACTCCCTGACAATCATAATTAATGGGAATTTCTAAGGAAGTTAGCAGTTTACAGCTTAGGATCAGAAATAGGAAAGCATTTTCTCGGCTGTATTCACAGATATGCCTTTTTGATCCTTGGCTTCTAAGCTATATGATCCCTTCGCCTCTGTCCAGCATAGGCCAATTTTATAAATTTCCATTATTGCTGATAAATATTAAAAGAATTTACCATTCTGTAACCCAGCCTCTTACTCAAATGCCCTCAGTTTTATCCACTCCTCAGTTTGAGAAGCCTCTGTCTGTCTCATAGTTTTGCTTGGAAGCTACTCTCTGTTTCTTCTGCCAAGAGCCTCTGCTGGAGCTCCTAATGCCACTGCTGCTCTGAGCAGATATCTTGGTGTTTAAGGCGGGTGCTTGCTTCCAGATCTTCTTACTTGAAGGTCATGAGATGCACTGTCATGTCTTTAAGATAGCTCTGCTTTATAATCAATAGGATGGCAAAACTAACCAATACTCATAGAGTCCCATGCACATTTTTTGTGTGTTCCCACATAGTTATAGGGTGGAAGTTAAAAAGACTATGTCTAGAAAGAGCAAGGCTACTGGACACAACTCTGTATCATTGTTTCTTCATTGCCTCACCTCCAAGTGTATTTTCAGTACTCCACATCAGTAACACATTTGACGAAAAAGAAAAACCTTGATCTTGCTTTCCTGTCACTTTTGATATCTATGAGTGAAATTCTCATTCAAATAATATCCTTCCCTTGCAACAGGACCCACCTCATTCCTCACTACCAACACCCTTGCCTTGACTTTTTTCCCTCCCATCTGTAACACTGGATAAACCTAAATAATATTTTAATTTAATCTCATGTCTCATGTGTAAAGTTTGACTGATTAGCATGCCTGTGAGAGCGGTGACATTAACTAGGTCTAAACACAAATTTGCTTCATGAAATCTTTGATAAAATAATAATCAGTTATTAATATTTTTATAACTGCATGACCCCTGAGTAATTGATTGTAGCTGAGGAAAATGATGTTTCCTGTAGAGATGTGTTCCCTAAATATATGAAGACAATTTCGAGTACCTTTGAACCACAGATGTGTGTTTTTGCACAGTTGAGGAGGCTGCTTGTTTGACTATCAAGCTTGTGATCTGGAAGCGAACTTTTCTCTGCCAGCTTTTTTTCTTTCAGCTTCTTGGTTCCAAATTGATCCTTGATGGCATCCTTCTTCTGCTTGTGTTTGCTTGTCTCTTTGTTGTTTTATTTTCTTTGATTTTTCAGAAGGGATTCAATAACTCAAGCCAACAAGTTTGGAACATAAGATACACGGTTATGATCTCATTAAAATAACAAATTCCTCTTTTAAAACGGATTGCAGCCATAGGCATGGGGTTAGGCTTCTGCCGCATAATTTGGGGAGGGCATAGGTAAATTCAATCCATAATTGCAATTCATAGACATTGATAGCAGGTATAAACTTTGTCAGATAGTAAGCATCTGTTTTTTCTCTGCACTGAATGTAGCTAACTACCTGTATCATACCCATAGGCCTACAGCTTCTGTCTTCCTTGTTATGTTCTTAACTCAGGCCACAACTTGCCCTTCACTTATGAGTTTTGGCGTCAGAAACTTTCACCTTCTCATTTGACCTTATCAATATATTTCTCTCTCCAAAATAATTCCTTTACTTCTGTCTATTACATTCATGCTCTTAACACATTTTAAACAGTGTACATTTCTAAAACAGCAGAAAAAAACACACTAAATTACTGTCAACAGTCAATGCTCACTCATAGTGACCCCCAATGGGTTTCTGAGACTGTAATTGTTTAAAGGAGTAAGAACCCCAATATTTCTCCTGTGGAGCTGCTGCTGGAATCAAACCGCCCACCATGCAGATCCCAGCCCAATGCATATCCAGGGCTCCCCAGAGGAGAAGCAAAATGCGATTCAAATCACTGCTTTGATAGATTAAAACTTTGTATTTGTACAGTCATGGTCTTTGAAAGTTTCTAACATAAAGAGACCAGAATTGAGCCCGGAAAGGAGCTGTCAGACTCTCATTATTTTGGCTTAGGAACAAATACGTTCTAATGTATTTTCTTTTCACTCTTAAAAAAAAAAAAACGTGATAGAGTGATATAGCCTCTAAAGCATTTAGAAATAACACCACATTTCAAGTTCACCGATCTCTTCCATGCCTTTAAAAACCAAGTCTTACTATTCTGACCTGGTATTCCCTTCCCAGGTTTTGAGGTTATTTGCTAATTAAAGACAACAGGACTCTTGGCAATGTTTTAGATTTAATTAAATTAGAGAGCTGGAAATAATTAATGTATTAAATTCACAAACAGAATAATTATAAATATCTCTAAATTATGCACATGGATATAGTAAGCGTAACATGTTTCAATCAACAAATAGTTACATTTCATTGTAAAATAAAAGCAATTAAAATTCCTTTGAAAATTTGTTTTTCCTAGTATTAAGCGAAATGAAAATTTTTGCATTTATTTTGAGCTTTTCATTAAATTTATCACAAGTTGAAAACTCAAATGCTATGAAAATAAAGCATATACATGAAAGAAGTGATTGGAGGGGAGAGGATATTTTTAACTCTTAAGCATATATATGTGTGTGTGTGTGTGTGTGTGTGTTTGTCCTCTCTACAAAAGGTATAAAGTGTTTATTCCTATAAACTATTACAGTCTCAGAAACCCATAGTGGCAGTTCAATAGGAGCCCTGGTAGCTTAGTGGTTATGTATTGGATTGTTAAACTCAAGGTTAGTAGTGGGACACCACTAGCCAGCTCCATAGGAGAAAGATGGGGCTTTCTTCCATAAAAAAATTCAGTCTCAGAAAGTCACAGGTGACAGTTCTACATTGTCTTATAGGATTGGTATGAGTCGAAACCCATTTGATGGCAATGAATTTGCATTTGAGAGCAGGCAACTACGTATTAACATTAATTATTGACATCTTTATAGGGAAAGTGGCCTTGTTTAATTATTTAGCATGTTGTTGTTAGGTGCCATTGAGTCAGGTCCAACCCACAGTGACCGTATGCACAACAGAAGGGAATACTGCCTGGTCCTCTGCCATGTCCAGATAATAGATTAATTGTGACCCTATGATTTCTCTTCACTTTTGGCACAACCATTTCTGAAAAGCAGGTTTTTTTCCTTTTCCTTTTCTTCTCACCTCAGTCACAAGAAGCTAAGTTGTATTCAGTGAAGTGACTGTTAAGGAAAGTGTCACTCACTCATTGCCATCAACTCAATAGTAACTGACAGTGATCAGATAGGACAAAATAAAGATGCCTCTACGCATTTCCAAGAATGTAAATCTTTCAGGGAGCTGAGCCTCCTCTTTTTCTGCAGGGACACATGGAGGTTTGTGCAGCTGACTTTGCAGTAACAGTAAGTAACACAACAAAGTAACACAACAAAAGCTCTGGAAAAAATGTAGCTATAGATAGATGCCTTTAAAATAATATGAGAAAGTAATAAACAGAAAAATGAATGAAAATATAGAATCAGTGGTAATTATAAAATGAATACCACTACATAAATAAACTTGGCATTATATTAAGCAAAAACAAATTCCTTTGGTTTGTATAATTAGACTTGCACATCCACTGATTGATTTAGTTGGATTCTTTAGAGCAATACAACTAGTGAGATATTTGTATATATGTGTAGATATACAACAAGACAGATTGAAACAAAGATAGATGATACATAGATAATATATAGACAACTAGACAGATTAACAGACAGAAAGATGATAGATAGATAGATAGATGATAGATAGATAGATAAATGGTAGATGGGTGGATGGATAGCTTGAAAGAGAATAGATTGCTTTGCTTTGGGAAAATGCCTCATATAGCTGTAGAGACTGGCAAATTCCCAAACTGCTTGGCAGCACACTGGGAATCTTTGGTGGCTCATGGAATTGTAGGGCCTGGGAAAGTCAAAATGTGCTGGTTAGGTAACACACAAGAGGGTTTTATATGCCCATATTCCAGGAACCAGAGGTGAGAAACCAAGTTGAGTACAGGACTGAGAGAGAATACTTTATTCCAGACATATATTTATATTCTAGGGGCAGACTACATCATCAGACAACTCCTCTTTGAACTTATTGGTTGATCGTAGTAGCTTATGTCATAGAGAGTGATGGAACCCATTGGTGTAGGGCTCGGAGAGTAACAGAAAGATAGACATTTTGAACTCCCTAGTGCTCTGTGGAAAAGAAGTGGTAGTCTACTTTTGTAGAGAGTGTATTCTTTCCATGGGGTTTTCAAACCATATCTGTAACTGAAATAATTCAATAAAAATGCAAGCCTTGGGTTTCAATATTGAAAAATTCGATGGGCAAAATAATGAATTTTTCACGAAGGATCAAGAGAAGATGGAAGGAATACAGAGTCATTGTACCAAAAATGATCATCCACAATCCACCATTTCAGGAGGTAGCATATGAGCAAGAACCAATGATGCTTAAGGAAGAAGTTCAAGATGGACTGAATGCAGTAACCAAAAACAAACGAACAAACAAGGTTCCAGGACTACCAATTGGAATATTTCAACAAGCTGATCAGGCATTTAAAGCACTCACCTATCTATTCCAGGAAATATGGAAGATAGGTTCTTGGCCAAATGACTGGCAGAGATGAATATTTGTCCCCATTCCAAAGAAAGGCGACTCAACAGAATGCTTAAAATATGAAACAATACCATTGATATCACATGCAAGTAAAATTTAGCTGAAGATCACCCAACAGTGTTCATCAGTACATTGACAGAGTTGCCAGGTGTTTAGGATGAATACAGAGGAGGGCATGTACCAAGGATATCAATGCTGATTTCATATGAATCTTAGCTGAAATCAGACAATGCCAAAAAGGTGTATACTTGTGTTTTGTTGACTATGTGAAGACATTTGACTGTGTGGATCATAAAAAAAAAACAAGGGATAGACTTGAAAATAATGTGAATGGCAGAACACTTCATGGTGCTCATGAGGAACTTATACATGGACCAAGAGGCTGCATGGTTTAAAATCCGGAAAGGTGTGTTTCAAAGTTGTATATTCTCACCATAGTAGTTCAATTTATATGCTGAGCAACAAATCAGATAAGATGGATTATATGAAGAGGGATGTGGTCTCTGAATTGGAGGAAGGGTTATTAACAACCTGTAATGTGCAGATCATACAATCTTGCTTGCTGAAAGTAAAGAGGACTTGAAGCGCTTGCTGATGAAGTTGCTGATCACAACCTTTAGTATGAATTATGACTCAATGTAAAGAAGAGCAATATATTCGCAACTGAACCAACAGAAAACATCATGCTAAATGGAGAAATGTTGACACTGTCAAGAATTTACGTCTTGTTTTGATGCACCCTCGATGCTCATGGGATCAGCAATCAAGAGATCAAAACACATGTTGCATGAGGTGGACCTGCTGCAGAAGGCCTCTTTAGAGTATTGCAGTGCAAAGATGTCCCTTTGAGGACTAAGAGGCACCTGGTCCAAGCCCTGGTCTTTGGCATGGCCTTATATGCACATGGAAGCTTGGCATTGAATAAGGAAGAATGGAAAAGGAATGATGCTTTTGATGGGCAGTGCTGGAGAAGAATGTTGAAAATAACATGGACTGCCAAAAGGATAAATGGATTTGTATTGGAAAAAATAAATCCAGAGTGCATGATCGAGGCAAGAGTGAAAAGACTTTATATTACATACTTGGGACATATTCTCAGGCAGCACTAGTCCTGGTGCAAAGGGCATCCAGCCTGGTAAAGCAGAGGGGCACCAGAAAAGAGGAAGGGCATCTATGAGATGGATTGGCACAATGGCTACAAAATGGGCACAGGCACAGAGACAATATAAAGATGGCTAGGGAATCTTCAGTGCTTCTTTCTTTTGTACATAGGGGTCTCCATGGGTTGCACCCAACTAGAAGACTCCTAACAACAATTTTCAGAACAGATTTAAGGCCTTGATCACCTAAGGGCTTGTTCTACAATGTCCAATAGGTTTCCTATGAGTGGGAACCAGCTGGATGACAACAGTTGTTTTTTTGTGTGTGTGTTTGCTTTGTGTTTTTGTTGTTTATTTTGTTTTTCTGAAACAATGGTTAAACTTCTTGGCTACTGAGAGCTCATTGTTTCAGACCCACCAGTGACTACCTGGAAGAAAACTAAAATATGCCAAAAAAATAACCACCTCAAAACAAAAAAAACCCAATAGCAACACAAGAAACGTGTTATCATCAACTCCATTCTGACTCATGGCAACCCTACAAGACAGGGTGGAAATACCCCCATGGGTCCCAAGACAGTAACTCCTACAGTGGGTATTGTGATCTCTATCTTTCTTCCTCAGATCCCTGGTGATTGTTACTTGCTGACTTTGTGGTTGGTAGACCAACTCAGTCTGGCAATTTGTTGTGATAAAAATTTCACCCAGGAAAACTTATAAGGCAGTACTTTTTCTGTTCTACATGGTCGCTGTGAGTCAGAATAGATCTGAGAGCACACTGTATTATGATATTCCATATTACTTAATGTTATTTTTAATTATATTACATCCTTTATGGAACAGCAACTAGTCCATTAGTTGGCCAAACCACTGGGAATACAGACTAGTCATCATGACAAATCAAATTAATAATCACATATGAGGGAGTACCCCCAAAACAGAAAAAAAGCTCCACTGTGCAGAGTTTCCATAGTATGCATTTTCCCCTCTAGATAAGCATCCAGCAACACACTCTGAGGTAGTGCACCCAGTGGCATCACCTGGGAAGTTTCTCTCTGGTCACAGTGAATTATTTCTTGGAAGAAGTGTGTTCTGATTCTCGGTTTTTGTGAAAGCCAACTTAAGAGAGCAGAGTGCAGCTGATATTTTTTCTGGCTCAGGAAAAAGTGCCGCAGGAACTGTTGTGATGTTGAACATGGGATACAAGGGCAGCATTGTGGGAAAAATTCAAGTCTATGAGTGGTTTTCTCTTTTCAAAAAAGGTGAAACATCAATTGATGACAAACATCCTTCTGAAGTCCCTCAACTTCCCAAACATGAGAGTTTATCTCACCACGTCAGACTGTTAATCAAGCTTTGTGGGGGAGGTCTGATGCTTACAGGCATCCTTCCTGAGGGTGATCAGTCTCCAGACTGCAGTGGCCCCCTGCTCCCTGCTGGTAAGGACAATGGATATGCCTGCAGTCATTGATTTGGTTCCTGTAAGTGGAGTTCACATCCTAATGATAATGGGCTTTATCCTTTGAGCCAGGGAACAGGTCAAACCAGCTCAGTGACATCCAAGTTAAGCTGCCATCCTGAATATAGGATCCTCCCATCTTGTCACATGTATACCTCCAATCCCTCCTCTTCCTATTGCATCTATACCCCTAGATGCTCCCCCTCTTATTGCTGTATAACCTATAGTGCAACCCCTTCCTGAGACATATGTCTTTACCTGTAATTAGTAGGCTTGCGCACTCCCAGAGGCATATAGGCCGGGATCAGTAAAGATCTCTCTCTCTCTCTCTTTTTCGGCTCCTCCCTTCACTGGACTGAGGTGAACATTGCCACCATGAAATGTGTCTGACTCCATTATTTGACTCTCTATTCTATCTCTCATGCTCTCAATGATTTTATATAATATGTGTATCTCTCAATCATACACTTGTGCCTATCGAACACATGATTAGTGGGGGGGGGGGGCTGGTCCTCTCCTTCAAACCACAAAGTTTTCTATTTAGAGGTTCTGAGAATATAGCATAACACTGTGTAATAAAAAAAAGGCCTGGTTTGTGGCAGATACGGTACTGGTTTTGCCACGACAAAATTCATCTGCTCATGTTGCCATCTCAGTGCACCAGTTTTGGTTAAAACAGCATGCCTCTCTTGACCCATGTACCTAACACACCTGACCTTGCTCCGTGTGACTTCTTTTAGTTTCTGTGAATGAAGGGGGACATGAAAGGACAATGATTTGATATACAAAATATCTATGATCATTAGGATTCACCTGTTTTTATTTAGTTTCTCCTTGCTATTTGTTTTTGCAAAATAATTTCATATTACTATTTGGCATCTTCTGATCTTTGTTTCATAAAGCATATCTGCACCATAAAATAGACATCGCATGTATTATTTGGTTGTATTTTTCCATCCAAATTCATATTTACAACAATTTCTTTCATATTCTAGCGCTGTTGAACTTGCATTTGCAATTGTCCTTGCTGTTTTCTGCTGTACTGTGGGCTCTCTGTCATCTGTGAAGCAAATATTTTTCTTGTCAGGTTAACACCAAGACTCAGCACTACTGCAAGCTTCAGACTTAATCTAGCAGGACGTTTGCCTCTGATTGGTCTATTTTTTTTTCAAGTCAAAATAAGAGATAAATGACTATCTTCTGTCACCTTTCCCTATGTTCTGTACCATCAAATGACAGGGATGTAGACTTGCATTTCTATGTTTTTCTTAGGTATTCTAATGAAGGCACACATACTCATAAAAATTACTATAGCGCATCAAACTCATGGCTCTCTAAAGTCATCATTTCTCGCATTTAATGATGGCAGTGTTCCTTTTTTTATTTCTTAAAATAAATAACTTAAACATAAGGATACACATCCTGTGGATTGACACACTATATAACATTATAACCATTTGAGAAAGAAAAGATTATTTTTAGATCATTCTTAATTTTCTTTGCTATTGAAATTAAATTCTCTTCAAAATGAAAATAGAAGTGATGGTTTATGTGATATTTTTTTAAATGAAAATTATTTTATGACACCAAAAGTACATATCAGAGTATGGCATTAAAACAAATCTCTATGAGAAGAAAGGATTTGTAATATATTTTTGATTTTTTTAAATGGGTTCTTTGCCTAGATACCGTTTACTTTTACAGTATAGTAGATTTAAAGAAACCACTTTCTCAGCAGAATAGAAGAATGTTTTACTACCGTATGTTTGCTTTGGAAATTCAGTTTTATTTATGCTATTAATTCATCCTATTTTATCTTCATTGGTAATTATGTGTGCTATCTTACTTTGTATTATGACTTATGGAACCTCGTTGGTGCATGTGTTTAATTGTTTTTGACTGCTAACCAAAAATCAGCTGCTCATACATTTGGGACACTTCTCAGGTGGAAGAATGGCAGTGCACTTCCATAAAGATCCTTAGCCTTGGAGACTCCCCTGGGGGCTATTCTGCATGGCCCCATCAGAATCCATTCTCTGGCAATAAACTTAGATTTTAAATTCGTATGCCTCTTTTCACCCTTTTGTTATGTACTGAGGAAAGGAAGTCAGTCCAGCCATAAAAAACACCATGATACAAAATAGCTCAAGGAGACTATGTATTAGTTACATTTATTGGCACATACAATAGAAAGATAATTTACAGGTATGTACATGACCTCATACTTATAATTTCCTTAGGATCATAGACTTTACATAAAAAAATGAAAACTAACACCCAAAAAACTATATCAGAGATTACAAATCCGATATTATCTTTCTTACTCATTGAAATATTTCTAAAAATTATTTTTAATATGGTATTATCCTAGAGGATAGCATAATTAATCAAATCAATAATGAAATTATCATGAGTGATTATATATGAGCATTCTGAATAATATATAAATAATAAAAGAGGAAAGCACCATGGACTGACAGACTAACAAATCTGTCTTGGAAGAAGTACAGCCAGAATGCTTTAGGAAGCCCTGATGGGAAGAAGTCATCTCACCTTGTCGGAACTTTCTGCCAGCAGATATGAGCCCTTTTAAAAGGATACCATGCTTGGTAAATTAGAGCCAGAATAAAGTGGAAGACCTTCAATGAGCTTTATTGACACAGAAGTTGCAACAATGGGCTCAAGCATTACATGTGTGAGGATGGTGCAGCACGAGGCAGAATGGCACAGAGTGGACATGAATCAAAACTGACTGGAAGGCACCTAATGAAAACAGCACAGTAGCAATTCAGTTCTTGTGCCAGAGTACGTTTTTAATAGATGTTAATTTCCCACCTCTCTTTTGGGAAGATCCGACAGATAAGCAGATATAGTGTATTATCAATTCTTCATAAATTCTTGGAAAATATAAAAGGAAAGAAATACTCAGAGAGGCAGAATGAGAACACTATTTCTGGGATTTACTGGAAGCAATAATTGAATTATTTTCATAGGACTTGGAATTCATATATCATTCATGGGCTTTGCTAGTCAAGCTAACTACTAAATATTTCATATCTTTCTTAAAATAATACTGGCAAAATTTTTCAAGATACATTTTGAAGATAATTTTTGAATAACTAAATAAATACTTTCATTTTATAGACCAATGCATTTGCATAATAATATTTTTTCAGAGGAAAATATCATTCATTTTCTGAAAAATAATCAATTGAAAAATGAAAGAGAAAGTCAATGTATACATGTAAAAATGGAGACTCATGATGCTTGAAGCAAAATATGCAATAGCATTAATTTGATATTGAATATTGATATTAAACATAATTTAATTTTATTAAAATAATTCAAGTTTACATTCAGTACAAGTTGATATAGAAATAAACACACAGTAATTTGTTCATTTCTATCAAATTTATTATCAGCATATTCCATGATAAATGAATGCTGTTTAAAAATGTTCGGTGAACAATGTTGCTTCATTATTTACTGGGGGATGCTGCCAGGAGGACTGTTGTAAGGAAGCCCGTGAAGCAGAGTAATGTAACTTGAGACTTGACTCATGCCGTTCATTCCCAGTTGCTATCAATGTCAATCAACCTTCACTATTTCCCTTTGGACAGTGGTCTCCAGGTGCTCACTGTGAATCATCATTTCCAATAGCTGCAGTAAAATCAAGAATATTTATTCTCTTTGAAAATTAGTAGAACTCTTGACACATAAGATGGAGCTTCAAAAAGTCCACAAAAATTTCCATTATTATTTGCTTCAATATTTCCACCTTTCTGTAGTTCCAACATCATAAGTATTCAGATCTCTTTTTCCCTCTCTTTTCTGCAAATAAAATGGTTTTAAAAGATGCACACACATATGAATGGATTTAAATATATACATCTATCTCTGTATATAAATATATATATCCAAAAGTATTCATTCTTCATAGAACAATTCCTTATACTTGCCTAAAGAGTTATCATGCAAACATCTCAACTTAGAGGTTTTTCTAAAAATTAAAATACAGAAATAATTGTAATATTGGTATAATATAAATAATTCTTTTTATGACTATAGTTGTACTTTCTTAAGAAGCCTAGTAGCATAGTGGTTATGCATTGGGCTTCCAACCCCAAGGACAGCAGGTTGAAACCACTAGCTACCCCATGAGAGAAAGAGGAGCCTTTCTACTCCCTTAAAGAGGTACAACCTCAGAAACTCACAGGGAGTGGTGCTACACTTTCCTCTGGGGTAGCTACGAGTTGGAAATGATCAGATGGTATTGAAAGTCATATACTTTCTGCAATTACATAGACTAGAGTGTGACAAGTTTTATAAAACTTGTCCATATCTACCTACTTTTGTTTATTTTTCAAAACAGCTTTACAGAAAAAGATGTTTTCTTCTCATATTTCATCGATCAGTTTATTTTTGAAAGAGAGAAAAATTAAGGGTAACTAATTTAATAAGTAGGTTTGTTTACATTGGTTTCTGCCATTATCAACAAAATGCTTCATAAAGTTATTTAATTCACACACAATTTTCAAAATTATCATACAATGTTTTATGCATTTGGACTACTAAAACCAACACTCCTATAAACAGCGATTGTCATTCCAGGGCTATTGTGTCTGTGTGTATAGATAGAGATCACAATTTTAATAATGTTCAATGTTGATGGAATATATATATATATATATATATATATATATATATATATATATATATATATCCAGGAAAGTAACTAAATATTTTGACTCACTCTACTTATGAATTTCAAATCAATGACATTGTCTACAAGCCATTTTATATACTGGAATGAACATATATAATCCCTATTCTGACAGAAATATTACATTTAACTTAATAAAAACAAATTTACAAATAAATTTGTCAAATAAAATTAGGATCTATGGTCACACAAAACTTTCCTCAGTTCTAATCCTCTTTAGTAATTTCTTTATCCATAATATATAGTAACATTAGTTTTGTATAGCAATTATTTTTACCTCAATGGAAAATTTGTTATTCTCAACAATCCTATATGTTTTTTAGAACTATGCATACACTAGTTAATCCTATTTGGAATTCAATATAAAACTGCTAAATATTGAAGTGATGAAATGGTTACAACTTTAGTTGTGCTGTATTAAATATAACTTCTATATTATATGGTGCTTAATAAACATAAAATTTAGAGTCATGTACATATATGTTAGCTTCCTAACTTCTATAATGGCTTCTTTGCCAAATAATTGTTCTTTCTTTAAAACACAAACACTTTCTAAGACACAGGGTTTTTGTCTGTTTGTTTACCTTAGTATACACTTTCCACTCTTTGTCTATTTGTTGTACTGTGGTGGTTTGTGTGTGACTATGATACTATAAGATATGTCACTGATATTTCAACCACCAGAAGGATTACCCAGAGTAAACAGGTTTCAGGAGAGTTTCCGACTAAGAACAGACTACAGAGAAGGAATCCGCTGTCAACTTCAGAGGAATTAGCTACCCCAAACTTAAGCACAGTATAGAACATTGTCAGATACTGAAACCGAATAGATAGGAACAGAACATGGCCATAGAACAGTGCCAGAAGATGAGCCCCTCCTCTCAAGGACACTTACAGTATGATTGAGGAAGAGCTTACTTCTCAAGGACACTTACAGTATGATTGAGGAAGAGCTTACTTCTCAAGGTCAAGTCAAATCAAACACAATGATGTTCCTGAAGTAAAACTTTCTCAACCTTCCATTCCTGGCAAGGCACGACTCAAAATGAGCAAAATTCAGCTCATAATAAGAATTTTGAATATATGAAGCAGGAATTTAGGAAAATTGGAAGTTGTCACAAATGAAAAAGAACACATATAGATGGATAATCTCTGTGTTAACTGAAATGGACTGGTATCAGGCATTTGGAATCAGAATATCACATGGTTTACTATGCCAAGAAGTCATGGGGAGGACATTGCATCATTGTCCAAAATGATATTTTAAGATCTTTCTTGAAGAACAATGATTTCCATGATAGGATGATATTTCTCCTCATTAAGTACAGCCAATAAATAAAAAGTATTATTCAAAATTATTCAGCAGCCACTAAAACTAATGGTGAAAATATTGAAGAATTCTACCAATGATTCAATCAGAAATCTATCAAACATGCAAAGAAAATGCATTCATAATTATTGATGATTGAAATGCAAAAGTTGGAAACAAAGAAGAAGCAACAGCAGATGGAAAAGATGGTCTTGGTGGTAGAAATAAAGCTAGAGATTACATGATAGAATTTTATAAGACAAAAGGTTTGTTTATAGCAAATGCGTTTTTCAATAACACAAATGGCAATTATACACTTCGAGAATTCTGTAAATGAAATACACATAAATCTGACTGATAACATCTGTAGGAAGAGAAACTAAATATCATAAAGCCAGACCAAGGGTCTAATGTTGAACAGACCACCAATTACTCATATCTAAGTTCAGGTTGTAGGTGAAGAAAATGAAGACAATCCAGGAGAGCCAAATATGACCTTGAATATATCCAACCTAAGCATGATAAGAAGATGGAAAAACATTGAGTCAATATACCAAAAAGAATGAGTTGACATTTCCCTATTTCAGAAGGTAGCATATGAGCAAGAATCAATGGTACTGAAGGAAGAAGTCCAAGCTGTATTAAAAGCATTTGACAGAAACAAGGATCCAGAAACTTATGGAGCATCAATTAAAATATTTCAACAAGCTGATCAAGCACTTAAAGGGAATTAGGAAGACAGCTATTGGCAAACTGACTGGAGGACACCTATATTTATTCCCATTCCAAAGAAAGGTGACCAAGCAAAGTGCTCAACAATATCAAACTGACATCTTGCTGAAGGTAATTCAACAGTGTTTGCAGCAGTACATTCACTGTGAGTTGCCAGAGCTTCGGCCTGAATTCCCAAGAGCATGTGGAACAGGGTATAACATTACTTCTGTTAGATGGATCTTGGTGGAAAGCAGAGAATGCTAGAAAGAGGTTTTTTCATGTTTTATTGACTATGTAAAGGCATTTGACTATGTTGGTCAAAAAAACTGTGTATATTCTTGAGAAGAAGAGGAATTCCAGAACATTTCATTGTGCTCATGAAATTCTACATGGATCTTCTACATGGATCAAGAGGCAGAACAAGGGAATGCTGAATATCTCAAAATCAAGAAAAATGTGTGTTCATGTTGTATCCTCTCGTCATACTTGCTCAATCTGTTTGCTGAGCAAATCGTCAGATAATCTGGATTGTATGAAGAAAAACATAACCCCAGAAGGAAGCAATGAGGAAGGCTTATTAACACCTGAAATATGCAGATGACACAGCCTTGCCTGCTGAAAAGTGAGGAGGACTGGAAGCACTTGCTGATGAAGATCATGAATTGCAGCCTTCAGTATGGATCACAACTCAGTGTCAAGATATCCCAAATCTTCAGAACTGGACCCATCAGAAACATCAAGGTAAATCAAGAAAAGATTGAAGTTGTCAAGGAGTTTTGTCTTGCTTTGATTCACAATCAAATGCTCATGGAACAGCAGTCAAGAGATCAATGAAGTGTTGAACTGGGTAAATCTGCTTGCTACACAAGACCTTTTTAAAATGTTGAAAAGCAACAATGTTACTTTAGGGACTACAGTGCACCTGGCTCAAGCCATGGCAATTTCAATGGCCTCATATGCATATGAAGGTTGGTCATTCAATAAGGAAGACAGAAGAAGAATCAATGCATTTGAATTATATTGCTGGAGAAGAATATGGAAAGTTCCATGGATTGCCAAAAAAAACCCCAAACAAATCTGTCTTTGAAGAAGTACAGCCACAATAGAGGCAAGTAAGGCAAGACTGAGTTTGCCATTCTTTGAACATGTTGTCAGAGAGACCTGTCCCTGGAGAAGACATCATAATCTGTAAAGCAGAAGTGTAGCAAACAGATGGAGGCCCCCAACTAGATGGACTGACACTGGCTGCAACAATAGGCTTCACTATAAGACCATTTTTTAGGGTTGTGCCAAACCTGGCAATCTTTTGCTCTGTTGTATGTAGTGTTGTTATGAGTCAGAGCTGAATCTAAACCATCCAACCACAACGATGTAAACCTTGTGTTTTAACATGCTAAAAAACATACTTTTAAGTAGCTTCTAATTTTATATCCTACTACTCCCAGGAGTACCTTCGTCTGTATCTCATATAGAATCCAGAATCCCTGCCTCATATAACACTTATTTAAATGTTCTATATGGTATGGGATAGCTGTACTGTCAGTATTATCTCATGCAATCTTTACTATCATGTAGAGTCGTGTGTCCTGCTAAGTCATGAACTGAAGATAAAGGATGTCTTGTGCAAGTGAAAAGAACAAACTATCTTGAAAATTGTCCATGAAATTCTAGGGCCACTTAGATGTTTGTCTATACTTTATCCTGATATACAGTATCTTTTACTTTTATAAACCTCTTCTGTGAATATACAATGTAGTTCCAAATCTGTGGGTTGACTGCAACCTACCAATCTTTAGTTAAATTGCACTAAGATTCTGAAATAAAGACAGATGTAGAGAAGAGGTGCAAAGGTTGAGAGTTGTGAAGGAGTATTTTGATCAATCTCATAGCAATATTTCAACTAATATCAATATAATTATTTCAACCATTATCCCCTATTTAAGTTTATCTTTCTAAATCAAACTTCTAATACTGTTTAGTTCCTTACACACAAAAGAATTTCATTTATTAGCTATCTGTTGGTCATGGATATTGCTCAGCTGATTTTGGTTCATAAAAACCCCATTTGCTAAAGTGAAATTATCTCAAAACATTTTCTTGGATGAAAGCATTAGTAAAAGATGATTTATGGATCTTTTTTCCTTCTGAAACACTAGATGGGTGCATACTGTCATCGCTTTAGCCAGCTGTTGAGTAGGTAACCCGTGTTCTACAAGACTCCTTGAAGATTGCCAAGCATTCAATTACTGTATGGAAAGTTGGGGTTTCCAAGCAACTCAGTGAAATCTAGGAACAAAGGCTTACAGCTGTTCCTCTGAAAGGTCACAATTCCGAACACCTCATGGAACAGTTCTCTGAGCACGCATTCTCCTCATGAGTTGGAATCGACTCAATGGCAACCAATACCATTATCTACTGCATGATAAGCAAAATACAAACTGAACAGTTTCCAAATAAAAATAGACTCCCAAAGATTGTTTTACTAAATTTTGCTATCCAAGTCAAGTATTGTAACTGTTAACACTGCCATTCAAGTTAGACTATTTTTGTGCAGATATTTTATTTTAAAAATGCAATGGCAAATGTTCACCTGTTTTTTGCTATGTAAAAGCATGGCAAACGTTCACCTGTTTTTTGCTATTTAATGTCACACAGCTACAGATGGTAATGAGGTTACTGAGTTATAATCCAAGGTAATTTCCTTCTCTTCTTCTTACCTGCCAGTCTTTTTCATTTATAATTCACTCCTGTGGATAACTAATGATTAATCCACAACCAATCATGGACACTGTACAAGACCAGGCAATGATTTGTTTCATTGTGATGGGGTCAACAAGAATTGTGTGCTAACAACTATAACAATTTTGTATTGAAGTAAAAATAACAAAAAGGTCAATAGAATATAGATGATAGATAGATCAGTGATAAGGAATAGTAAGAAGGAAGACAAAATTTTAAAAATCTTACTTGTACTATTTCACATGTGTCATATAAACTTTGACCACACATTTATTTAATTTATCACTTTCTCTTCTGAGGACAGGAAGATCAGTAAATACCATAAGCAACCCCCCTCCAAATATATATATATATATATATATATATATATATATATATATATATATATATATATATATATATATATATATGAAAAAGACTAAGATTGAATTAAAACACCACAAAAAAATTGTTCCAATAGATCATGGAAATTGGAAGAGTCCTGAATAATACCAAATCTTCAATGAAATGGGGATGGTGTTGATTTTTTTCCCTCCAAACATGATTCTTTGCCTTTACAGAGCTAAGGAAGTGCCTTCTCATGAAAGCAGTGCAGGACTCAGAGGACCAGACCTTTCCTTCTCGTTACTCATTCTTACCTTTGGCCTGGGACTGTATTTTCTATGCTCAAGAAGAAGTATGTATGGTAGAAGATTAACCAGGTTTCCATGGGACCTGGTAAAGATCAGCAGGGACCTGGCTCCTCACAGCTCTAGGCTAGAATGTCATGTGGAAAGAGTCCCAGCTGGATCACCAGGTAGAAACGGAGTCAAGGTTACTCAGTACAATTTCTTTTAGAGTTTAACATGTAGAGTGTTAATAAATCTATTCCTGGGTCGGAATTCTGGAAACACTGTGCTCATCAAAATAAAGGACAATGTAGAACTATCAAATTTCTCTGAGTAAGGTTATCAACATAAATTGATTTTTTTAAGGAACTGGATTCAATATTAACAAGAAGAAGGATTATGTCTTAAATGGCTATTGTAATGATCATCTCTAAATTAGGAAAAACTGGATTTCTCAAAATATATCCTAGTTATTTCTGGTGCTCTTTCATGTAGTGATTTTGTACCAGCAGGAAGTGTGCACTCCTCTTTACACATCCCCAGTTTCTTTTCTCTCTTCCTCCAGCAAGCTACTTAGTGCTTCCACCGCCCACTTAACATTGGCACATGGTCACGGTGGCCATCTGCTATGTTGGTAGTCTGTACTTCTATGGCTATATTTTGGTTCCTGACTCTGAAAGATTTGACCTTTTGTTTAGATATCAAAGCGTCTCCTCAACATTTCCATCTGTTTTTTATCATAATATCCAGTCAAAATAAGATACTTCCAGCATTATATATATATATATATTTCTAAAATTTTCCTAACAATTGTTATTCTAACTTTCATCTAAATAAATTACATTGATTCTGCTGTATATAAATGGTAAAATTCACATCATAGTGTGAACAAGTAAATGTGTGTGTGTGTGTGTGTGTGTGAGTGTAAGATAAAGGGGAAATGGATACTGGGAATGTATAAACTAACAATATTTGACTATAAACACGCAAAACAATGTTCTCATTAAAAAATTCCTGGAATTGTTTCATTTCCTTTGTTTGCTTTCTTATACACTGAATCAATAGACATATAATTGTAATTTATATTTTATTCAATATTATAAATACTTTAACATAATTAATGTCATCTGTATTGGTACTTTGATTGCCTCATGCTATCACGGCCAACCTTTCATAACAAAATCACATCTTGTTGCATCTATAAAAAAATCCTGATTGAATGTGAATTATAGCCTTGAATGTCATGTAGTACTGAAACCTAGCAATCAAGTAGATAAGAATAAAATTCATGAATAAAAGTTTTATTTAGAAATGACTAAGCTTTTAGTTAGAAATTACTAAGTATACATGATGATGCCCACTCCTCATTTATCTTCATAGCTAAGTACCGAATGTGAAATGGAAGTTATGTGAGAATCAGGAGCTGAAGTACTTCTGTGGTGCTGGTAGTCCCTCTGATCCAGTCGCAGCGAGTGCACCTGTGCACCTCTGCACTGGTATGGAAGGATGCTTTCTTCACCACCTTGGGCTCCACAGGATCCTGGGGTGGTGATGGGCAGATGTTTCCTGCTCCCAGTCTGGGTATGGATATGGTTGATGCTTCGGCAGACATTGATCGGTGCCACCTGCAGTTAGTGGGCCACTCGATTTGTCTTGATCAGTCTGACTCCACAGGCCTGAGCTGTACTCACTGCTCCCTGCCCCAACACCAACTCCCATCGACTTCCTTGGCATTTTCGCCTTGTGGATCAGGCCTTCCAAGACACCGCTGGAGCATTTGTTCCAAAGTTGGAGTAAATGTAAACTGTTGGACAAAATAGCTGCGTAGAGAGGAGTCGTTATATGTTCCTTCCTGATCACTAACAATCTTATAGATAAAAGAAATGATCAAACATGCAGTTATTACAAAACATAAGGTTTCATTAAAATATTTCTAATGTAAAGGCTTAAGCTGTGGTAAATTCCCACATGATTTATATTGACTAATGCTATTCATCAAAATATGATAATACACATGATTTATATTGATTAATGCTACTCATCAAAATATGATAATATTGGTGCTGCCCTCAAATGCTGTTCAGCTCAAGATACATTTTATATTCATTTGTTATGAATTATATGATTTAAAAAATCCTGTACTTGCCAATCTATCAACTTGGTATGTATCTCCTTAGATAGAGCGATCCCAGTGTGCATTTGTTAAACTAAGTAAGTAAGACCTGTATTTATTCTTAGACACCGAGACTGGCCATTTTAATGGTTTTATTTGTCTCTACCTATTGGGGATTGTCTTTGTATTTCCTCTCATTAACAGTCTATCAACTCTTCTAAAATATTTTTTTCTGGTGAACACCCTCTACCCACAATTGAGGGACAGAAGGAAAGTGGTCAGTAAACGGAGTGTGTTAATGAACTAAGTAGAGAAGGTAACAGGTTGAAGCCCGACTCGAACAGTTAAAACTTGTCAGCAGATGCCCCCTTGGACGCATGCTGGACCTGAGTTGGTTTCCAAATTTCACATATTTTGAGGTTGTATTTTAATTTTTGGGATTTTGAGTGTACATATTAGGGGGTATCTTGGGAGTGTTAACGTTATTTGGAGTCACCATTTTGTGATTGTAGTACATGGTTTTTGCTTTGCTTTTTTCATTTTTGAGGTAAGAAAACCAGGGCTAATGAACCTACACAGCCAGCCAGTGGCATAAGAGTTTGTGCGGGAGTGGGACCCAGAGAGGGCCATGAGGTGAGTGGGTAATGACATTAAGGTATCCATATAAAAAGATAATGTTTGGAAACTGTGGTAGCAAATGCTCAATTCTGCTGGACATGATTGAACTATGGAATGATTTGATGCATGTATTAATCCCAATAAATGTAAAAATACAGGGTTTTTTTCATTGCTCACTGCCATCATGTCCATGATGTCTCACAGTGATGTGATAAGACATAGTGGACTGGCTTCTCTGGGTTTCTGAGGCTAAGTCTTTGCTGGTGTAGAAAGTCTCATCTTTTTTTATGAGGAGTAGCTGATGGTTTTGAATTTCTGACCTTGGGGTTAGCAGCCCAACACAATGCATTATGTTACCTAACTGCAAACCAAACTCGCTACCCAGTCAATTCTGACTCATGGTGACTCTAGCTGCTAATGGGAGTCGAAAGCCACATTTCTGGAAGTCGAAGCCATTCTCCCAAGGAGTGGCTGGTGCTTTTAAACTGCTGACTGACTGACCACAATAATGATTGACTGATCACAGCCCTTGCCTGACCAGTACATTGCCAGGGCTCCAGGACTAAGGGGACATTTCATTATGCAAAGCCCAGCCGGGCCTCCACCTGGCTTTCTGGCACTCTGCACTTGCCCCTGCCTCACCAAGCTCTCCCAAGTGCCCACTCCCTGTCCCTTCTGCCTAGGCGACTCCATCTCCAGACCCTAATCCAAGATGGGAATGGTGCTCAGAGGCTTCTCATGGGCCAGGCTGAGCTCCAAGTTGACCTCAGCAGAGACCTCCCCTGCCACCCTGTGTGCCAGCAGTTTTCTTTTTGTACTGGCAGGTCTCCTGGTGGCCTCCCTCACTAGACTGTTTTCTCACACATAGGGACAGTGACAGGGCAAGATGCCCTTTCTCCCTCTCAAAACAACCAACTTACTGCCATTGAGTCCATTCTAACTAATGGTGATCATATACCCCCCATTTCCCTTGAAAAATAAAATTGACTATGTGACCCTCTGCCCCATCCCCAGCCACCTCCTCCAGTAAAAACAACCACTGCAGACCACTGGGAGTCCCCACTGCTGATCCAGGCCAATCTATCAACTTGCTCCCAGCTTCACAAGGAACTGCACAAAGCAGGAGGGAGTTAATTTATTAGTGCTTGTTCAAGCCAGGAGGACTCTAGATGCATCTATGAGTCTGCAGGCCACTGCAGGTTCCTGACTCCACCATTTACATGCCCGGTGACCTTGAGCCAGGCCCCACTCAGTCCACAGGGCCACATAGGGCCAGTACAGAATCCTGGCACGGCAGGTGTCTACTAAGGGGATTGTCAGATAGGCAGGTACTGCACCAGTACTCTTCCCTCACAAACCTACCTCCCTACCCACACTCCCATGGGACATGCCATCATGCCTGCCTGGCGGATCCAAACCTGGTCTCCATTGCTGCTGGCCTCGCTCACGCTCTAGCCCTGCCTTCCCCTTCTATACCTCCCTCTAGTCTCCAGCATCTTTAACCTGGCTAGACCCAACCTCCCCCAGCTCACTAATAAGTCCTGCCATTCCTGGGGCACAACACCCCTATGCACAGTAGAACAAAACACGCATGGTACGACACCATCCTCACAACTGTTCCTATGCCTGCATCCATTGTTGCAGCCACTGGGACCATGATCTTCAGCAACTTTTATTTGTATGTGATATTAAGGATATGTTTCTATAATTTGAGCATTCTGTGGGGCCACCTTTATTTGGAATGGATCTCTGCTAGTCAGTTGGCCATAACTGTCTTCCTAATTTCCTGGCATAGAAAGCTGAGTGCCTCCAGTGCTTCACCAGTGTGTTGAAAACGTTTAACTGGTACTGCATCAACTTCTGGAACCTTGTTTCTGACTAATGCATTCAATGCAGCTGGAACTTCTTCCGTCGGCATTATTAGTTCTTATTCCTTGAAAGGGTGGAATGTCAAGTATGCTTTCTGATAGCCTGACTGTGCATTCTTTAATCTTCTTTTGATGCTCCGTGCTTGTGAATAGAACCTTTCAATATTTCAACTGAAGCTTCCAATTTTTTCTTGAGTTTATTCAAGTTTAAGATATGCTGAGCATGCTGTTCCTTTTTGGTTTTCCAACGCAAGGTTTTTGCATACATCATTATATTATGTATCCCTTTTTCTTCTCAAGCTGCCCATTGAAATTTTCTGTTCAGCTCTTTGACTACACCATGTCGTCCATTAGCCGTAGTTACTCCACGATTAACAGCACGTTGCAGATTCTCTTCTGATTTAAACTTTGAACTCTTCTCTGTTTTCTACCGTTTTAGGATTTTTGGCTTCTGGGGTGATGGTCTTGATGTCCTCCCACAGCTCACTAGGTCTTCTGTTCTTGAGATGTTCTCAAAATTAAGGCGGGGTAGACTCAAGCTGCAATTTGGCCCTTGTCCACGTGTTTTACTTTTATTCAGCTTTACGCTGAACTTACGTATCGACAATTGACGATCTGTCGTACCGTCGGCCCAGGACTGGAATTAGCTGTTGATGTTGAGCATCTCCTGCCACAGATGTAGTCAATTTGATTTCTGTGGATTATATCTGAAGACGACCCTTTGTGTTGTTGAAAGAGAGTGCTTCCTCTGAATGTCATTGGTCTGGTGAAATTCCATCATGTGGTCTCCAGCTTAACTTCTATCACAAGTCCACAATTCTCAACTACTCTTCCTTCCTCTTTGCTTTTAATTTTTGCATCCTAATTGCCAATAATCCTCATTCCATTTAGATTGCATGTTTGATCAATTTCCAACTTACGGTTTTTGGTAGAATGCTTCACTAGTTTTCTCGATAGTTGCATACCTTTGAAAAGTGTTTGTTTTCATTAAATTTCTTTGAAGATGAATAGATAAAATCCTATCACAGGCAGTATTATAATTCAAGATAGATTTGACAATGAATGCCATGCCATGTCTCTAGATAAGGTTATTCTTGATAGTAAGTATTATGATTTTTCTATTCAAAATGGTCAGTAATGGTCCATTTCACCTCAATAACTCCCAAAATATCAATCTTTATGCCATTTATCATGATGCTTTGCTTTGCATTCAATTTCCTTTTTTGGCTATTTCCAATTTTTGTAGAGTCATACTTTGCACATTCCAAATTTAGATCATTAGCAATTTTTGGTAGCTATTTCTCATTACAAATATATTAGGTTAAGACTAACATATTAGCATTAGTTTAATCCATTTTTAATTTGTTCTAAATCCAATTATTTTCTGCTTTCTTTTAGATTTTGTGTCATTGTTCTTTCTGTTCTTGCTATAATTTTCTTCATGTTAAATCCATGATAGATAATCCATAAATACAGTAACCACATTAATAGTTCCTTAGGGTTTTAGCAGAGGAGGGTGAGGGATAATAGCTAATCATTGTGGGTACAAGAACTAAGAAAATTTTCTCAAATTGATTGTGGTGATTGACCCACTACTTTTAATATGTTACATCACTTAATTGTATGGTATGTGAATTATGTCCCATAGAATTGTTAAAAGCTAAAATACAGGAGCAGGAAGGGCTAGGAGATGGGAAAGTCTATCTATGCCTGCTTTGTGGTTTTTTGTTTCTTTTATCTCTTGCTGTCTTTTGACTCTATTTTATTGACTTTTATGACTGTTAAGGGGCAGGGGTTTATTTGTGAGTTGTTTGGAGAGGCTTGGAAACAGCTCCAAATATGTGTCCCTTGTTATAGAGACACAGTTCTTCCTAGTTTTCATCTAACTTCTTAACATCTATCATTAGCTCTACATCCTAAAAGCTCATAATACTGAGCTTCCTCACCTGCCAGGTTACTTTTTCAGGCATTTGCTTTCCTATGAGACACTCATGCACATTGCCTGCTAGGCATTGAATCATGGGAAGAAAAAACAGTCATGTGGACATGTTAATCTCCATGGCGATCCATTCAAAATGTTAAGGTAGTATGAGATTGGAAGGTGGATAGGTGGGTCTCTCCTTTTTGATGGTGTTTGCATTGCAAATGTAGACTGCCTTAAAACTTTCCTCAAGATCCTGATCAGCCGCCAGAGACTGTGGTGAGAATTCAATCCAGGACAGGGGCCACTCCATTGAGACACCCTTCATTTAGCCTGCAGAAGCCAAGCACAAGCCCGCACAGTGCTGGCAGTAACAGGGTGCATGTGTTAAATACTCACAGATCCTAGACAGTCTACATTTGGAAACGGCCTAAGGTGAGTAAACTGCCCTGACCAGAAAGTCCCCAGGACGGATGAAAGGCTTCTGCTGCTTCCCTCTCATTTTGCACAGTTACATAGGACCTAGAGGAGCCTTCTCCGCCTGATCTTATACTTCATGAGCTGTACTATCACTGCACTTCATGAAGTGCAAATTCCCTGACAGATCATTGAAAAACCAGAGGCAGTGGTAGTGGCTAGCGGGAAGTCAGGCATTAAAATACTAACTTGTCACTGTTTTCCATTAGGCTGACTGCCTGCTTGGACCAGCATTTAGCCTTGAGAAGGGGCGTGCCGTTGTTTTTCCCAGAGAAAAGTTGCTAGCCGTGGCAGTGTGAAGCAGGAGTAACGTTAGTACTCAGGCGTTCAGAAGGACCGTCTCCTCAACATTCATTGTAACTACTGGGAAAAGTGAAAGATGTGCCTACAGAAGAAGGACGGGCATGTGGGATGGAATCTGAAGTTAGCACAAGCATCAGTGTCACCAGAAGCTCAAATAAAAGGATTGAACGGTTTCTCCTCAGAAGTGATGAACATGGATGGTGATGACCTGGTTTTAGACCCTTTACACGACCGTGAGTCAATACATTTGTTTCGTTTTTTCACTCACCCAGGTTGTGGTGCCCTATTCACAGCAGCCCTGGGAATGCGGAACACTTCCTTAACTTTTCTGCTCTCTGCTCAGATACATCTTTCCGATTGTCGTCTGTGTTCCTAAAGGGTGCACAGGGAAGGTAAGTGGGTCACTTGCTTAAGTGAAGTCCAGTTTGCAAATAGATGTCACCCTCATTTTCAGAGGAAGCACATATTCCTATGCACATTCACTTGGCTAAGAGAAGAGAAAATCACACCTCTTCCCAACATTTGGACATTGCACTTTTAAAATTGTAACTACAAGGAAGATGGATGGTTTTATTTCTATCAACTTGTCTCCCACATATTCCTCCATCCATCTGTCTCTCTTTGTATTTTTATGAGAATGGGAATTTGGGAAATGTATCATAGTCACCTCTTCATCCCAAGGAAATAGTCAACAACTCCATTTGTTGCTACGTCTTGCTTTATAAAGTGAAATCCTTTTGGCATGTCTTGGCCTTAATTCTATGTCAATAGAAAAAGCCTCATTTAAAGTGCAGTTTCCGTTTGCAGTTCAATGTGTATTCTTACTTGGACTTGAGACTACTGGATTTTAATTTCCAGTCTAAATGTACTACCCTAATTAAGTAATATATTTATATTGATTCACTTGTTTTAGGAAGTTGATACTCATTGAATTTAACAATAAATACATAGCATATTCCCCCCATGAATGCATTATTGCTATTATTACTAAATTCAAGTTTATCAGGTTGAATTTATACTACATAATTTAAAATGCAGGCATGTTTCATTCCTCCTTACTATGAAAATTATTATAGCACGCAAATGGTTTAGTCTTCTCCCTTAAACAATATTTGACAATTACATACATTTTGGAAGCTTTTAAAACATAATTTCTCTCTACTCTGTCAGATTTATTCTTTATTCTGAATAAGAACAGTGAAAATAACATTATATCATGTTCTCAGATATAATATATGAAACTATCTTATGGTTAGATATAATTTTCTCTTGTTGCAATTAATTTATTTTAGTTTATTTTAAAGATAATCATAAGGAACCATTTCAGTCTGTTCTTATTGACTCTTTATGTGCTTTGAGAATGTGAACAAGAAAGCACATATCTTTATTTGAAGAAATGCATTTATCAATGGAAAGAATACTAGTATTTAAGATGTTATGGTTTATGAGAAAGGGCTTAATGTTTATATAATATGAAAAAATCATATGTTATGTATGTATGCATGCATGAATATATGTAATTTAAGTTTTTAGATTAATTTTAGATTTATACATTACATTGATCTAGTACTTCTAGTGCATTATGAAGTCTCAGAAGTAAGATTAAATGCTCCGTAGCTAACTCAGAGGTCAGAAGTTCTAAGTCAACATTGTTCTCACTCTGTGGGCTTGGTGCTCAATGAAGGGTGTAACAGGAGGACACTGATGGAGCATCTCTACTCTGTTTCACAGGGCACAACGTGTCCGAATTAATGATCAGCAAAGCCCTTGCTTTAGTTGTCAGATTTTTGGAAACACTCGGTTTTCAGGTATGAATTAGAAATACATATTTCCATGATAATTGAGTTACAATCCTGTGAGTCCTGTTTGTTTAGCAATGTAGCACTTATATTCTATGTTCCTTTCGTTTATCATTATTCTTACAAATAATCAAATTATAATTGCTCCTGACCATGAAGTTGCTAATTCCAAAAAAATGTTTGTATATTGACTCTGTTCTTTAGAAACTAATTTTACTCTAAATGATGACATTTCAATGTTGTGAGAGATAAAATGCAGTTCTTATTGCATGTGGCATTATTTATTGTTTATAGTTGCCATCAGGCTGGTTCTAACTCACATGAATAATTTGCACAAGAGGAAGAAACTGCCCAGTCCTGCATCCTCCTCACAATTGGTGCTATGTTTGAGCCCATTGTGAACGCCGCTGTGCTAACCCATCTTGTCAAAGGTCTTCCTCCTTTCTGGTGACTCATTACTGTAGCAATCATGATGTCCTCCTGCAGGGGCACATCTTTCCTGTTAATAGGTCCAAAGTACATGAGACTCACTCTTGCCATTCTCCCTTCCAAAGAGCATCCTGACTATACTTCTTCCAAGTAAATTGTGTTTGATCTTTGGGCAGTCCATGATATTCTCAAAGGTTTGTTGTTGTTGTTGTTGTTATTTTCACAATCATACTTTATATGCATCAATTCTCTTTAGGTCATCCTTATTAAATGTCCAACTTTCAGGTGCATATGAAGCAGCTGAACATGACGTGGCTTATCCTCTAGGTATAAAGCCATCTTAAAAGCAAGAGAGAAACCCAAGACCACCAGGAACAGGTGGACCCCCTTCCAGATCTCGGTGTAAAGGGTGGAGGTGAGGAGCAGAAGCAGCAGAGGCTGTGGAAGATAGACCCTGAGAAAGAGCAGAGCACACAGGCAGAGACTAGAGGCTGAGGAAAGGAGGCAAGGACAGAGAGCAAAGGAGCAGCAAGGCTCTTTTGAGACCATGAGGTAGATCAGCAGTCTGGTTTCTTGGCTCATGGACCCAGAAGCCAAGGGGCCATATGATACGGTGGCCTGGTCCTCACCAAAGAGACATTTTTGCTGCTGGATGAGGATCGATGCAGTGTAGAACAATGTCGGTATATGTATTGTGTATTGATTCTCACTTGTGGTAAACTGTTTCCTTCTCTAATAAATCCCCAAAATTGTGAGGGTGAAAAAAGATCCTGGCTTGACTTAGGCCTGACTGAGCCCTCAAAGTGGCATCCTCCTCTTCAACACTTTAAAGAGGGCTTGTGCAGAGGATTTGCACAACTCAATTTGTCCTTGAATTCCTTGACTGCTGCCTCCATGAGCATTGGTTGTGAATCTGTTCAAGATGATTGTGAATCCTTCACAAATTCAATCCTTTCTCCCTTTATCACCCTGAAGGATACTGTGTCGTCTTAGTTAATATGCTCCACTTGATCTCTAGGTTTTCATATTCATTACGATGCCAACAGAGAACCCCGAACAATAGCCCTGATTCAACAATGTGTAATACCAGTGAGGCATGTTATAAAGTTCTTTCAGGTTTGCTAATACATGCCCAAAGGGGCATACCACTCCTTTGTAAGCCTTAACTGGAAGGCACACCTCAGCTTCATAAGAGCAAATTCAGCTCCTTGGATTAAGTGCCTCAAGTCACCCTACTCCAGTTAAAACTTAACCCAAAGGTTTAAATTTTCAGCTCCATTTCTGTTGGTCAGCAAGCCCCACATCCACATGGAAGTCCCCAGAAGCACCCCACTCCACCAATCAGCTTGCTGCACACCCACACTCAGCCTGATCTGCTCCGTGAGGTGAGAAGTCCATCGCTCTCTTCCATGTTCTTGCTCTCGGCCTTGCTGCTGCTCTTCTGGCACTATTGCTGTTGGCTGGCCTTGTCATTTTCATTGCACAGGGCTATCAGAGGACGGGCTCTACTCCTGGCTCTTATTGGGAATGGCATCCTTCTTCCTGCTTCTCACAGGGCTCCATGTATTTGCAGCAGGATGGCATTGCAGGGAATTCTGTTCACAATCACTCACGTGGGATTTCATGTCCTCTTTTAAAGCTAGCTTGAATTGCGGGCCTCTCCCTGCTATTGCTGCAGCTGTTGTTTAATGATCTTCAGCAAAACTCGACTCGCCTGTGGTAGCAATACTGTTGTCCAACAATTCCCACAGTCTCTGGTGCACCTTTATTTGGAAGGGGTTGAGTCAGTGAGTGCTTCCAATACTTTATCCACTAATTGAAGCATTTCATTATTCTTCTGTCAATTCCTGGATCCTTGTTTTTAGTTAAGGCCTCAATGCAAGCCAGACTTCATCCTTCAGGACCTGTGGTCCTGGGTCATGTGCTACCTTTTGAGCTGGTTAAATGTTGACCAGGGCTTTTAGGTACAGTGGCTCTCTATTCCTTCAGTCTTTTATAATGTTTCCTGCATCATTCAAAGAATCTTCTAATCCTTCAGTTATAGTTATGGAATACTTCTTTCACTTTTTGTGGTGATTATATTTTATGTCCACTTAATGGTGTACTGTGTAGAGCAGCAGTTCTCAACCCGTGGGTCGTGACCCTTTTTTTTTGGGGGGGTGTCAAATGACCCTTTCACAGGGGTCTTTCAGTTCATAACAATAGCAAAATGACAGTTATGAAGTAGCAACTAAAATAATTTTAATTTGGGGTGTCACCACCACCACATGAGTAACTGAAGGTTAGAGAACCACTGGATAGAGGTGGAGTCTGACCTGTCAATCACACAGTAGCCTGGGGCTGCCTGCTTTTGGATGGGGTCCTCTTATGAGAGGACCAGGGAGAACTTCTCTCTTGTACTTCGCTTTCATTCTCACTTGCATTCTGTCTGCCTTTGGCTGTGGCCCCATGCGGGTTACAGACCTTGAAAGCTGTTACCCCCCCAGCCATGCCCCCACAGATCTTAGATCCCAGTGACTCTGTAGCCACTGGGGATTTCCATGCTTCCCAGGTCTTTATTTTTTTGATACTTGAAATGTTTACAAAATCATTACCTGCCATAGTGTATTTTTTAATCAGAAAAGTTTATGCCATATTGTCACTTAATCCTATAAAAATTTTTAATATTTTAAATTCAACTGTATAACCACATTGTATTATAGAGCTGATAGAAATAGTTAAGATATATAGAACCAAAAATCCTTTTTGCCCTTTTGAAATAATAATTTTCATTGCACTTCATTCATTGAGTTAACTGGTATTTACAAACAGTTACTTAGTATATTTTCAAAGAAATCCTAGAACATAACATCTCTTTTAAAACTATGTTTTCAGTCACATTATGTTGTATAATTTTTTCTATAAATAATACATCTAGGTAATATTATACCTACAATTTAAATTAAACTTATCTCACTTTAGAAAAAGAAACAAAGTAAACTTATAGATAAATAAGAAATGAATGAAAATCAGTACTTAAGTCTTATTAAGACTAATAGAACCAATAATAGAGTGATAGTTCATTAGGAAATCTTTATAGTGATATAGCCTTCAATTAAGGAAATAGTGTCATAATTTAATACTAGTCAATTTGATAACATGCCTAGCTCTAATATATTGGGGAGCTCCAAAAAGTTTATAGAAAAAATCCATTATTTTAAAATTTTATTTTCAAGAACTTTCTGAAGCCACCTAGTTTTCTCTTGATATAAATTATTTCATTTATTCTTCATAGATTAAAATAGATATTATCTCTGTGTAACAAAAGAGGAAATTGAGGCAATTTATATAACTAGTTCAACTCACATAAGAAGAAATAGAAATAGGTTAAATTCACACTCAGACTTAGATGTCCTTAACCATAACTATATCCACCTTTTATGAGGTATTTAAGCACATTTTTTAACTTCTTATGTGTTTCCTTTATATTTTAAATTATTTAATTATAAGTGAAAATGTACTCCTCATCTTTAATTTATGCAATTACTTCAGCAATAGTTCTTCAGCAATAAATTCTATGGATTTTTTTAGTCTGATAGATAAAGCTTTTTAACTTGGCAGTATATATGAATAAAGCAAGAACATGTAAGTGCAAAATGTTTTTATATTCATTGTTATTTTTCAGTCTGATAGTCTCTTTTAATTATAATGGAAACAATAGTTTCCAATTTAATTTAACAATGCTTACTAAGCTGGTGCTAAATATCAGAGAATGCCTCATATTATCTATTGTTTATAATTTAATTTATGGTTTCTTTTTGCAACTGAATATAACTTGGTATTATTCAATTTTATTATTTTATAATGCTTATTTTTACTATATATTATACAAATAAAACAAATGCACTGTCATCATGGTGACTTTGTGGCAAGATCGAAAAGTCATTGGGAGTTTCTGAGGATGAAACTATTTCTGGAAGTAGACAATTTCCTCCTTCTCCTTCAGAGGGTTCTGGGGTTTTGAACTGCCATCTTTGAGGTTCACAGCCCAATGCTGAACTATATCAACACTAGGGACCCTCCAGGGTCATGGCCGGTCTATTCCATGGCAGTGATACCATGTAAGAGTGCTCAGAGGTAGCTCTGCTCTGTCTTGGATGGTCTCTGTGAGTCAGAGTGGACCTCATGACAGTGAATTTTGTTTGTATAATAAAAATGGAATAACTGGTAGAGAGGGGGGAATGGCAGGCCTGGTGGGGAAGGATCAAGGGTAAGGTTGCGTAGAGAAGAGGTATAGCTATAAGCCAGGTGGGGACGGAGCATGGTAGTGGGGCAGGAGGAAAGTCAAGGGAGATGGAGGAAAGAGCTAGGAGTCAAAGGGCATTTATGGAGGTCTAGACAAAGACATGTACATACAAATATATATAGGAGGATGGGGAAATAGATCGATGTGTCTATGTTTATAGGTTAAGCATTAAGGTGGCGGAAGGACCTTGGGCCTCTACCCAAACACTCCCTCAATGCATGAATACTTTCTTTTATTAAATTGGAACTCTATGATGCTCAATCTCCCGACACAATGGCTGGAGCCAAAGTGGGTGAACAAGTAAACGTGGTGAAGAAAGCTGATGGTGCCCGGCTATCAAAAGAGATAGTGACTGGGGTCTTAAAGGCTTGAAGATAAACAAGCGGCCATCTAGCTCAGAAACAACAAAGTCCACATGGAAGAACACACCAGCCTGTGTGATCAAGTGGTCCCGAAGGGATCAGTTATCAGGCATCAAAGAACAAAAGAATCATATCATTGACTGCACACCTCCATGATAGGATCGCTGAAGACAAATGGCTGCATAAGCAAATGTGGTGAAGAAAGCTGATGGTGCCCGGCTATCAAAAGAGATAGTGTCTGGGGTCTTAAAGGCTGGAAGGTGAACAAGTGGCCATCTAGCTCAGAAGCAATAAGCCCACATGGAAGAAGCACACCGGCCAGTGCGATCACGACGTGCCAAAGGGACCAGATATAAGGCATCATGCAAAAAAAAATAAGATATGTGTGTGATGTGTGTGTGTGTATATATATATATATATATATATATATACCACATTGAATGAAGGGAGAAGTACAGAGTGGAAACCCAAGGCCCAAATGTCGGCCAATGGAGATCCCCCTCACAGAGGGGTTCAGGAGAGGAGATGTGTCAATTAGGGTGCGAGGTAGTACTGATGAAGAACACAGCTTTCCCCCAGATCCTGGATGCTTCCTCCCCCAACTACCATCATCCGAATTCTACCTTGCAGGGCTGGATAGGGCAGAGGTTGTACACTGGTACATATGAGGGCTGGAGGCACAGGGAATCCAGGGTGGATGATACCTTCTGGACCAAGGGTGTGAGGGGCGATGCTGTGAGAGTGGAGGACGAGTGGGTTGGAAAGGGGGAACTGATTACAAGGATCCACATGTGACCTCCTCCCTGGGAGAGGGACGGCAGGGAAGGGGGGGAAGGGAGACTCCGAATAGGGCAAGATATGACAAAATAACGTTGTATAAATTACCAAGGGCACATGAGGGAGAGGGGAGCGGGGAGTGAGGGGAAAAAAAAGAGGACCTGAAGCAAAGGGCTTAAGTGGAGAGCAAAAGCTTTGAGAATGATTGGGGCAGGGAATGTATGGATGTGCTTTATACAATTGATGTATGTATAGGTATGGATTGTGATAAGAGTTGTATGAGTCCCTAATAAATTGTTTAAAAATAAATGGAAAGCAAATGACAAAGACAATGATGTCTTTATAAATATTTCTCTGTGTTCTTTAATTTGTTTTTGTTTGTTTGCTTGCTTGTTGGAAAAGAGTTCTGTCCTTACTACAGTGTGTAGCCTATCACAAAATCACTTCAAGTTGAACCTATTTTAAATACCTAAGCTGGACGGTCCCCCGCTCTCATTGAGACAGCTGAGTTCACCTCTGACTGCTGCACCTACTCCAGTCAGATCTGCAACTGTTCCTCTAGTCCAGATTAAATCGATTTTCTTTAGACATATACTGTATAATGAATTTAACTTATTAAGGAGATTAATAGACAAAGGTGTTTTTGAATTACAGATGTGCCATTCATTTAAATATAAAGGAAATTTTGTGTTTGTTTTCTGAATATGAACAATGGAAAGCATACATTTTAGACTACTAGCATGTTTTTTTGTATCATTCAGCCATTCTTGACCAATAAGCAAAATTAACAACAGAGTAAGTAATTACTCCATGTGGATATCATTCGAGATACAGAAGCGAGATCAACTATCGAAGCATTTTGATCACTGCTCATGAGGTTTGATTATTATTATTAATCTCAGCTTTGTAGAATATTTTCTCAAATATTTAAATGGAAACCAAAGCTGAAAAATTTTGAAGTGCCATTTAAGAAAGTCTTTTTCAAAACCATTAAAGGGTTCTAAATGTGGTTAGCAGGGTGCCTGTGATCCGAACACCCACTGTTTAGTGCATGATTAAGAGTCTTAACTTCTTCCCTGAATCTCACTGCATCATCTCATTTCTCTCTATCCTCCTAGGTGTGGTGAAGAGAGCACTTTCCCTAAACACCAATCAATTGCTATTGAATATCCAGAGATTAGCTGTTTCCAGAGTCATATGTCCTGATTTACTAAGATAGGCTAATACAGGACATCCTAAGGGATGTAGTCTGTTTTTGTAATCTCGTGCGCTTCTCCTTTTAAAGCAAATGTCATAACTAAATACTGAAATATTATTGCAGGCATATTTTATGCATAATTGCAACATTAAAAACTGTGATTTAGTTGGAGTTTTCTTAGACTCTGTGATTGCTTCTAAAATCATATAAGACTAACTCACATTCATGACAGATTTATTAAGGACAAGTGACAGATTAAGTCCTCGGAAGTCATATTTTACATTAAAGGTAAATTAAAACTATAAATTAAATGTGTGCATAGATGAACCTAGTCTTAGCAAACAGTAATCAGGTGCTGTTTAATTTTCTTCTGCCAGACAGCTTCATCTGGACCTACTGAGCCTCTCTGGTGAGTCTCGGTATCCCCCGTATATCTGACATTTGCTTCATTAAAACTAGGTCCTCTTATAATCATAGGGCATGGCACATTCTTTTAAGAAAAAAGATGAAGTTGCATCCCTATCTTTTAATCAGAGAACATATATCTGCTCTTTATATTGATATGGAAGTTAAATAACCTCAACAGAAAATTTATTATAATTGGGGAAAGTAAGTTTACTCCCTAAATACTTAATTAGTGAATAGAGTTTTATGCGCAAATATGTCATTGTGTGTAAGCCTAAACCGATTAGATCAGTTTTGAAATCCCCTGCATAAAACGTGTTTTAGATGGCACTATCATACAAATCATGGCAGAGCACGGGGATACAAATTATTTTATATAGAAGTGACTTGATACTGGATGCAGTTTATAAGTGTACTTTAAATTATTTAATTTCAAATTCTTCTCCAGATTGTATTGATACCAAATCACTGTTCTTATCTTGCTATCAATTCAGATAAATTATTGTTTTATTTTAGTCAGAGAAAACAATTGTATTTTTATGGCTCTGTTTGTGTTCATTCTTTTCTGAGTTACAGTGTGAATTAATGGTCTATGCTTTTCTCTGTGATAAGAAGTTAACTTAATTAAGTTTTGGGCTACAGGGCAAAGAACTGTGAATTCACTTAGAGTCTGCATGCAGCACAATGTCACAATGTAATAGAATTTAAGGAAGAGTGAGCATTGACAAGCTCTGGGAGTGAAGGCAAACTATCATTTTTTTAAAACGTTTTATTAGGGGCTCATACAACTCTTATCACAATCCATACATATACATACATCAATTGTATAAAGCACATCATTTTTAAGAGGTCTCTTAATTCCAATTTTGATCATGTGTGAAGATTTACACTGAACACATGACATTACTTCATTCATCATAACAATGAATTTGGCCAGTCAGACCATAAGCCTCACTGCATATTTCAAATATACCCAGATGAATTTTGTTTGTACATTTTCATTTTAGCAGTATTTCCCCTTAACCTGACGGAAGTTCCCAAGGTTCTTCAATTATGCACTAGCCTCGGAAAGACCATACGGATCATCTACTACTAAATCAATTTTTGAATCATATGTAAATAAAACATCTCTGCTCCAAGAGCAAGTGGTTCTATCAATTGAATTTCCGCGTGCCTTATACTCATGGTTTGAATGTGTTGTTGCTCTTTGGTGAGGTAGAGCTGCTTCCTGGTCATCGGGACCCGTGGTGCCACCGAATGAAACACTACTGGCTCCTGAGCCATGTTTAGAATGATGTCATGTTTGTGGGTGCCACTGTGTCATTCCAGCTCAGTGAGGGCCTTCCTTCTGTGTGACCCTTTATTTTATGAAGCATGGTATCCTTTTTCCAAGGATTGGTCTCTCCTGATAACCTGTCCAAAGGTTTGAGACAAAGTCTCAGCGTCTGCTTCTGAGGCGCATTCTAGCTATGCTTCTAAGATAGATGCATTCTTTCTTCCGGTGTCCATGCATACTGTTGTCAGATGCCATCACATGCGTTCCGACTCCTGGTGGACCTACATACAATGGAAGGAAACCCCTCCAGGTGCTGGGCCAGCATCACAGTGGTTCTTGTGTTTCAGTTCATTGTGGCAGTCAGGGGTAAACACATGTCCTTGAGGCCCTTTCTTTTTGCTCTGTCCCATTGCTTTCCCGAGCCTGATGTCCCCTCCAGGGACTGATCTCTCCTGATGGCATGCCCAAACTATGTGAGAGAAAGCCTTGCCAGCCTTACTTCGAAGGAGAATTCTGGCTCTACGTTTTCCAAGACAGAGTTGCTTGTTTTTTTCAGTAGGCACTTTCATTTTCTTCTCCAACGTGATAATTCAAATCCTCTTTCAGCCTTCCTTAGTCATTGTCCGACTTTCACAGGCAAGCAAATGAGGCTCTTGGGAATGCCATGGCCGGGGTTAGGCACAACTTAGTCTTCAAACTCATATCCGTTCCCCAAGTAACTTTATGACTTTTTCTAAAATAATGATTAATTTTTCAAAAGGGGTCTATGAATAAAAATATGTAACTACAAGTATTTATACCTTTTAATAGTTTTACTTTAAAAATGTCAAGCATGGAGAAATTTTATCTAGTCCAACAAATATTTAATGAATTGCTCTCAGAAAATGTTGTGCAGGTTATCACTCACTACTCCCAGCCTCACTAGGGATTAGGAGAATCCAACCACACATCCGTGCAATCCTGATTTCTAGGAGGTGTATGTCAAATTTACATCTACCCTTCAACCTTCTTTACTCTGCCATCAATTGTTCCGCTCATGGCACTGTACTTCTCAGGGTTCAACAATCCATTGCAAGAGCAGCACAGGATTCACAGACAAAAGAGTACTCATAAGTATGGGGCTTGTTAGCGAAGTTTGAAGGTTTCCAGAAGTCAGGTCATAAATGTGAATAATATATTTCTTTTGTCTGTAGGACCTATTCTGGGCCATGCCCACAGGCATCCTCTCTGGCATTTGGGCATCTCAGATGTGTGGCCATGTGGTCTCTGTTCTGCATGAGGACGTTTTGCTAAATGTCCCCAAACACTCAGGCTTACTCGTTCACTGGACTGGGAGCCGGTTGCTCTGTCCCACAGTGGCAGTCCTGTTGTCTCTGATGCTGTTGACACTGGTTTACACAAGACTCTAGTGCACTCTGCTCACACCTCATTCTTCTGTATGGCCAGAGGATTCGCTCTTCCTGCTACTGAGATGACTTTGTATCCCTCTGTAGGGCAAAAATATCCACTCCCTACTTTAGAAACTCAAACACATTATTTGCGTCCTTCCACTCAGTCATTTGGTAAAAGTTAAAGCATTAAGAAGATTTGAGATAAAAGGATTTTACCAAGTAATTAAACTGTGTTGCAAGCTTCAAACAATTGAGACCACCTGTCTGGCACTAGTTATTTTAAACATAATGCAATCTTACCTCTGAATTTGGGGTAGTAGTGAATATCTTGATAGAGATATGCTTATAAAATATTAAATTATTATTTGTTTGTAGTATATAAAGCCTATATTATGTGGATGCAGAGACTGAGAAGTAGATTAAATATATACAAAGGAATGGATTTACAACTTTGGAGTCTTGAGTAAATAGCCTCACTGTTAATTAAGTAGTTTTAATTGACCAATAATTTAAAAAGCTAATCATTTTTTGGAAGCTTCCCATTATGTGAAACCTACTTTGGATGCAACCATGAATATAAAGATCTGATTGAGTGAAAAGCAATGCCTTAGAGGTCACACCAACAACAGAACATCAAGGAATCATATTGTGCTCAACCCCCTGTTATTTAATACACCGAGCATGCAAATCAAAATACAATTTTCCAAGACCTCAAGGGGGAGAAAATGTATAATTGCCTCAAACATTTAAAAAAGGGAAATGACAGCAGTGCTGCTACTCCAGCTACTTCAAAAAGAGCATTTACCACCCCCACGCCCATTGCCTTCCTAGAAGTCCCTGATCTTGTGACCTCTAACAGTATACAAAACAAGGAAAGCTATTTCAAAGTGGCTTTTTACAAGGCAAAATCCTCATTCCCTATGCACGCTGATGTTTCCTTTCCGATTTTAATCTAGGTGGTTATATTCTGAGACCAGACTTAATAGAGTGGGAAAGGTCGAAGTCACCCTTTGAGGAAAGAAGAATGATATGGTCAAGCTTTCCCTTCACAAGGTAATCCTCGCTCATTAAAATAAGTTTAGGGCCATCTCTGCTGGCAGAAATACTGAGCGTATTCATTTTAAATGTTTATAATAAATTAAAATATATTTCTCTCTTACATGCCTGTGTAAGCAGGAGAGAGAGAGAGTTTATGTTGGCCAATAAATGATCTCAAGCAGGAATACAAAGCCATTATATATAAAATGATACTAAAGTATACAGAGATTTGTCAATTATTAAGCCATCTATGAATGCAAAGAGATATTATTTGCATTTCTACCACTATATTTCCTGTGCTGTTTTTTGGTGTCTTCACAATTGGTACGTTTGAGCCCATTGATGCCGCCACTGTGTCAATACATCTTACTAAAGGACTTCCTCTTTTACCTGACGATCTACCAATAGGATGTCTTTGTTTAGAAACTGTTTTGTCTGCATAACTTGTCAAAAGTACTTAAGAAAAAAATCTCATAATCCTCTTTGCTAAGAAGCATTTGGTTATGCTTTCTCTGAGACAGATTTGTTTATTCTTCCAGCATGATAATTCAATATTATTTGTCAACAACATACCAAATACATCAATGCTTCTATCACACATTCATTCATGAACTCTCATCTAGTCAATTGTGATGCACAACGACTGTGAAGACATGGTAGAAGAGCACTTGTGGATTGCTAGGACTTTAACTCTTTATGGGAGTAGAAAGTCCACTCTTTCTCCCAAGGAGCTGCTGGTGATATAGAGCCCCTCTCATCGAGGTTACAGCCTAATGTGATTTTCATATGTATAAAAAATGAATATATTATGCTTTAGGTCAGGTACTCCTTAGTTCTCAGAGAGTCTTTTTTGTGGTTCTTTAACACTTAGAAGAGAACTAGGACAGAAATATACTTCCTATGTAATATGCCATTTGGTTTCGTGTGTTTGCATAGCTGACCTGGGGTCATACATAGTCATGGAAAAAAATCCTTCTTCCAATCTTCTGCTCATTAAGACTAAAGGACATTGTTTGGAGCTAATTATGTCTTTTGAGTATTTCTTCTTTGCCCATACCAGGATAGTGAATTTTATACCAATTTCTTATTTTCAAATGCAGCAAGATTTGAGTCATGTGTCTCATGTATTATCATGTCACTTTATACAAACTTGTTAATTTTCAGAAAATGGTAAAACCATCTGAGGGTATTGGTGAGGAGAACGTTTATTTATTTATTTATTTTTAATTATTTTATTAGGGGCTCGTACAACTCATCACAATCCATCCATCTATCCATTGTTTCAAGCACATTTATACATTTATTGCCATCATCATTCTCAAAACATTTGCTTTCTACTTGAGCCCTTGATATCACCTCCTCATTTCCCCCTCCCCTTGCTCCCCCCTCTGTCATGAACACTTGATAATTTATAAACTATTACCATTTTGTCATATTTTACACTGTCCAACGTCTCCATACAGCCACTTTTCTGTTGTCCATCCCCCAGTCAGGAGGTTATATGTAGATTCTTATAATCTGTTCCCCCTTTCTACCCCACTTTCCCTCCATCCTCCAGTATCGCCACTCTCACCATTGGTCCTGAAGGGGTCATCTGTCCTGGATTCCCTGTGTTTTCAGTTCCTATATATACCAGTGTACATCCTCTTGTCTAGCCAGATCTGTAAGGTAGAATTGGGATCATGATAGTGGGGAGGAAGAAACATTTAAGAACTAGAGGAATGTTTTATCGTTGTTACCCTGCACCCTGAATGGCTCATCAAATCCCTGTGACCTTTGTGTAAGGGGATGTCCAGTTGTCTAGAGAGGTGGTCTTTGGGTCTCCACTCTGCATTCCCCCTCATTTACAATGATATGATTTTTGGTTCTTTGATGCCTGATACCTGATCCCTTTGACACCTCATGGTCACACAGGCTAGTGTGCTTCTTTCATGTGGGCTTTGTTGCTTCTCAGCTAGATGGCCCTTTGTTTATCTTCAAGCCTTTAATACCCCAGATGCTATATCTTTTGATAGCTGGGCACCATCAACTTTTTTCACCACATTTGCTTATGCACACATTTGTCTTCAGAGATCATGTCAAGAAGGTGTTCATCATGGAATGCCTATTTAATAGAACAAAGTGTTCTTGCATTGAATAAGTACTTGAGTGGAGGTTCAATGTCCATCTGCTGCCTTAATATTAAACCTACAAATATATGCATGTAGATCTATTTCCCCACCATCCTATATAAATATATTTAAATATGTACATGCTTGTATTTAGACTTCTATAAATGCCCTTTGCTTCCTAGTTCTTTCCTCTATTTCCTTTTACTTCCTATTGTCCCACTGTAATTCTCAGCTTTCATTTGGGTCTCAGTAACATTGCCATTGCTGAATCCCTACCAAGCCTCTCACACCCTCCTTACCACTGTTTATTTTTTATTCATTTTCATATTGTATATAGTCCCCAAATGTCTGCTTTCAAGCTATCAATTAGCAATATTTTCTCATCTTTTAACAATTTTCTTCATAAGTTGTTAAGAGCCACCTCTAGCATACATTTGCAGTAGTTTACCTCTAATTTATAGAAATCATTATTAATAATCATGAGTAGCAAAATTATAAATTCATTAGAGTTAAATGATATTGTCTTCCATTCCCTCTGAAAAAAATATATGAGTTGCTTCTTGTATTTTCCCTTATTAGTAAAGCTATAATAAATAATTTCATGCAGATTAAAGTGTAGATTTACATTTTGAGTGATTGGATATTAGAAGAGTTATTGTTAGATTATGCTGGGACTATAATGCACAAGTTGGAAACTAAGAGGAACAGTAGTTGGAACATAGGATCTTTGTGATAGGAATGAAGCTGCTGATCTCATTATAGAATGTTTAGAAGACTAGGGATTTATTTTAAATACCATTTTCTAACAACTTAGGGTGACTGTACATGTGGAGCAAGTCAGATGGAGTACACAGGAATGAAATTGACTACATCTGCGGGAAAATCAAGAAGAAGCTCAATATCATCATCTGAAACAAGACCAGGGCTGACTCTGGAATAGATAATAAATCACTCATTTGTAAGGTGTGCTTGAACCTAGAGATATCTGGGAGCCCAAATCCAATCTTGGGTATGAGAGCGTTTCAAGAAGAGGTTTGACACACTGAAAACCAGTGAAAGCAGGCCTGTGGAGTAACATCAAGAACATCATCCCTTCAGAGAGCAAAAGGACATTAAAAAGACAGGAAAGAGAAGCACAACAAGTAGATACCATAAGAGACTCTGAAGCATGATCTTGAATATAGATTAATTAAAACAAATGAAAAAATGATGTGGTGAAAAGAATATTTGAGAAGGAAAGAAAATTTCAGAGTATCTCAAGAAGACAAAATAGAGTATTAAAATGAACTGTGTAAATACCGAGACATAGACAATAAGAAAGAAAGAACAAATCTCAGCATATCTCAAGCAGAAAAAACTTGAAGAGAAAAATTCCACCCTTGAGGTTTCCATGGGAAAAACCCTGCATGATGTAAGGATGCTGCAGAAGATGGTGCCACAGTGAGGCACCATTCCAAAAAGAATTGGTTGATCTTGAGCTTTTCCAATAGGCAGTGTAAGATTAAAGTCCTGTGATATTGAAATCTGAATTTCACTGAAGGTATTGGCAAAGTACAGGGGTTTAGGAATTGATGGAATACCAATCAGAATATTTCAAAAAGCTGATGATGCTTTATTTTTCTTACCATTTCCTCTCTATGATTTACTTTAGGTTTAATTTTCTTTGTGTAATTTCTTAAGCTAAAGCCTTAGGTCATTAATATTAAATCTTGCTTGTTAATTTTAATATATTTTTTCATGATTTAAATTTCCCTCTGTGCACTACAATTTTCATAGTACAATTCATTTTCATATAATTAAAATAATGAAGTGCTTTTGAGAGTTGTTTGAAACATGAATAATCTAGAACTTTGCATATTATTTTAAAAATATTTGTGAATTTCCCAATTATCTTTCTATTAATGAGTTCAAGTTTATTTTCATTGTACTATAAGACCTGACTTTATATATTTTAATTCATTTAAAATGATAAAGTAAGATTCATAATCAAATTATATTTTATCTAGATAAATGTTGCTGGGGTACTTGAAAATCCATTCTGCTCTTCTAAGATGAAATATTCTATAAATATCATTTTGATCAGGTAAATTGATGATGCTATTTAGAGAAACTCAATTTTTGCTGGTTTACCATAATCTGGAATTACTGACAGGTGATCGTTTGAGGTCTCCAGCTTTAATACTAAATTTAGTTATTTTCTCTTTTCGCTATACCAATTTTTACCTCATGTATGTTGATCTTATATTACAAGTATGCACAGTTAGCAGTGCTATGTTTTGCTAAAAGCTCCTCCTTGACAAGTTTTGTTTTATGCCCATTATTATTTCTTGTTCTGGAGTCACAATTATAAGAAATTAATTTAATTTATAATTGTATTAATTTATAAATGTATTAATTTTTAAAAATCTCTTTGTTTGTGTTGAACGCGTGGTTCAGAAGCCCTGGTGACATAGTGGTTTCATATTGGACTTCAAGAGTGAGGTCAGAAGTTCAAACTCACCAGCTGCTCTGTGGGACAAAGATGAGGCTTTCTGCTCCTGTGGAGAATTCCAGTCTCAGAAACCCAAAAGAGCGGTTCTACCACGTCCTATAGGGTCATTGTTAGTTGGAAGCAACTCCATAGCAGTGAATTTGGCTTTGTGTGTGTGTATGTCTGTGTGTGTGCAACGTGTAGTTGAACAGAGCAAATGAATATTGTGCATAAATGTTATATTATTTCTTCATATTTATTCAATTGGTGCACTGAACACACACCTGACAAATTGGAGACTGAAGAGCACACCATCACAACTGGAGGAAAACTAACTAACCACTTGTGAAATGCAGATCACACACCTGATTTGCTGAAGCTGAACAGAGTTTAACAGACATTCGCATGGACAGAAAAGACTGCAGCCTTCAATACGGATTTCCCTTTAATATTAAGAAACCAAAAATGTTCACAACTGGATCAATAAATAACTTCATGATAAATGGGAAAATATTGAAGTTATCAAGGATTTTATATTATTTGGATTCATAATCAATGCCAATGGGAGCAGTAATTAGGAAATCAAATAATGTATTGCATGCAGACAATGAGGGCAAAAATAGCTCTTTACATTGTTGAAGAGCAGAGATGTCATTTTGTAGTTTAAGGGGTTACAGTGACTCATTATAAGATGTTTGGGTATCAATTATAGCCTCACAGCATGTGAAAGCTGGACAGTGAAGAACTCACAACAAAGAAGAGTCCAGGCCTTTGCATTATGGCGTTGGCAATCAATAGTAACAATACTCTGGACTGCGCGAAGAATTCACGCACCTGAGTTGGAAGTACAGCAGAGGGTTCTTTAGAAACGAGCATGGCAAGACTCGCTGTCACATGTACTAGACAGCCCGCAGGAGGAACCAGTCTCTGAACAAAGACTCGCATCTCAAAGCATTGTCGTAGCGGTTGCAGCAATGGCTCCAAATTGAGAGCATCGTGTGCACGGCTCAGCGACAACCAATGATTCATCCCATTGTCTGGATGTCCGTGTGGGGTACAGTCAGCAACAGTAATATTTAGTCGGAGCTTTAAAAAAATTATCAGACACGCTTTGTCCCTTATCTATGGCCTATGTAAAATTCAAGTGAATATTGACACACTTGTCAAGTGCATATTAACATCTGTTAGCTTTATTTTCTATTTGTTCTATGCCTCTCTTTGCTGTCTTCGCTGCTTTTAATTAAGCAACTGAGCTGGTTCCATTTAACCTTTTATCTTGATGTCTCCTGTATACATTTTAAGATGACGTGAGTGGTTATCTTGTAATTTATAATATGTACGGTTAAATCATCCAAGCACAACTTCACAAAGCACTAGGAATGGATATGCAGCTTGTCCTTTAAAAATGGATATTCCATTGCTTCCTCTTGTTCCGTGCAACACCAGTGGCATTTGTTTCCTTTCTCTGAGCCATGACGGCAGCACTGGACTGTGAACTGTGAGTTTAAGCTCACGGGCAGCCCAGAGGTAGCAAGACCAGGCCATCCACTACTATGATGCACATCCCCAGAAACACAAAGGGGCAGCTCAGTCGGTCCCCTGGGAAGTACTGTTTTCATTAGACCAGGCTATGTAGTAGATTAATCCATCTAAGTTTCACCTTTGGTGATGCCTAATTCCATAAAATGTTCTTTAGCTCCTCTGTCTTGTTTAAATACACTTATGGAAAATTCAGCGAATTAGGCCAATTGATCTTCCCACACCCCTTTGGGCCCCCTCAGCCATTCACTTGCTGCCGCCACGACTATGTTCGCTAACATTTGAAAATGCGGAACCATGTGAAATCTACATTTTAACAGCAATCACATCAGCAGTGATTCTAAGTTCTTCTCCCCTTTGTTTCTTAGTTTGTCAAAGATGATTGTACACCCTCATCATCTTTGAGATTTTCACAACTTCTCTTAAATCCATCTAGGAATTCGTTATCTTATGTGTGGTGGCATTCCCATGGATTTATTGCAATGTTGCAGTAATTTCCAGAGGTGTATATATATGTTTTGTTTAAAATTTTATAATAACCCTTAATTTAAAAGCGTTCTAAATTTCTCGAGTCACCTTCACAAGTTTAAGACAGAATATTGCTGAGAGAAGAATGATGAGAGAAGCTGAATTTTCCAAAGAAGAATGGGGCATCAGGGTTAAAGGGAAGTTTATTAACAATCTTCAGTATGAAGATGAAAGTGAGGAAGACATGAAGCACTCACTGATGAAGATCAAGGATTTCAGCCTTCACCATGGTGTACAACCCACTGTAGCAAAGATCCTAGTCCTCACAACTGGATCAATAAGCAATATAATGATAAATGGAGAAAAAGTTGAAGTTGTCAAGGATTTCATCTTGCTTGGTTCTAGAACCAATGCTCAAGGAAACAGTAATCACCAAATCAAAAGACACATATTTTAGGCAAATCTGCTGCACTAGATATCTTTAGAGTATTACAAATCAAGGATGTTACTTTGATGACTAATGTGTTTCTGGTTCAAACCATGGCATTTCCCGTTGTCTCATGTGCATGTGAAAGTTGGACATTACATAAGGATCATCAAAGAATAATTGATGCACTTGGATCGTGGTGCTAGAGAAGAATCTTGGAAATACCGTATACTGCTAAAAGGACAAACCAATCTGTCTTGGAGGAAATGTGGCCAGAGTGCTCCTTGGAGGGAATGATGGCAAGACTTCATCTCAAGTACTTCGGACATGTTAGCAGGAGGGACCAGTACCTGGAAAAGGACAACAGGCTTGGTAGAAGGGGTGGTGGTGGGTGGGGTGGGTGGATAAAAATCCTTGAAAATAACGGAATGGCCTTGTGTTTTCAACAATGGGCTCTAGGGTAGGAGGAATTGTGAGATGGCACTGGCTTGGGCAGGGCTTTGCTTTGTTATTCACAGGGTTGCTATGGGTCAGAACCAACTCGGTGGCATCTCACAGCACCAACGTTGCTTAAAGACCTTGTCAGAAGCTATCCCTGGGTCACAGAACCACATTGAAACACTTCTTGTTTTGGATAAACTCAAGGATTTATGAACAAAATCTTAATTAGCATGATTTGTTAATTTTCTCTCAGAACTATAGGTTTCATCTCGGGAGTTTCTCACCAGCTATCAGGTAGTCTCCAGAAATGGTGTCATACTGTTGTTTTAGTGTTGACTGGATTGCGGATGTCTGTAGCTAGTGTACATGCCAACCAATCTTACAAAGATATCCCTGTCTCTCCAGATTCCTCACAGATAACTAATAAACAAATCTTGTAATGAGGAAGACTTTCTGCTCCTGAAAATACTCATAGTCTTTGAAACCCATAGGGTTGCTGCATGCTGGAATTCATTCAATGGCAATTAGTTTGGCTTTGATAGGTTTGGGAATATAACTATGATATAAATTAGAACCTGTCTTTAGAGGACAGATGCGTCTGATATTGAAAAAGGTAGAAGAGCTTATTGCTAGCATTAAAATTTCAGATATAAAGTACTTACATAGAACAGTCATTTGTTACTTTGAATCTAGTGATATTTTTCTGTGATAATTTTTCCACTTTGTGTCACTTGGTATTTATGGCACAGTTAATTTAGTTTTATAGAGATAGTACATTGTTTACGTATAAGTGCTATACTTGTTTGAAGATTTCAGTTATATTTATATATTATAAAATTTATTGTGGGAAAGGAGTTATAGGAGGAAACAAGAACATGAATAATCATATTATATTGATATAAATATAAAAACCCAAGGGGATAAATAAATATGTATTCATATTCAGGAAAATGCAAAATCTCTCATCACCAGGGCTCCTGTTTCCTCATCGGTAGTGTCTGATGTGCATCTATATTTCACAAAGGTACAAATAACTACCCATTCCAAATGAATTCCAAAATTCTACAATCAGACATATGCTGAAAGAATATCCTTAAAGTACAAAGAAAAGTTTTCATCAAGGATGAATTTACATATTCTTTGATTCACATAAAGTACTATGTCAAATTCCACAGAATATCACACATCATAGAGTGAAAATATAATCCACCTGATATTGTCCCTTCCTGCATCCAGGGGAGTTGCATTTTCAGTGAGGTGTTCTCTATAAACCCCTTTTCATATCTTCCTCTTCTAGCCAACTAAAATGGAATCAATTGTTTTTTTAAAAAAATATTTTCAGCAATGCCATGGTTTGTTATGGTAGAATTTACAATATTTTCAATGCATCTATTTCTTCCCCAATAATAAAAAATCATGTGAATGCAGCTCTGATTGGCCTAGGTAAGGTTTTATAAAAAGGATTAGTCATCACAAAAAGGTGTAATGGTACTAATCACCCTTACAAAACAATAATATACTTTATGCCTACCTACTATTGCTGACGCTTTTCCCCTAGACTTTCCTTTCAAGTAACTCATTGTTTTAGGCCTGAATATCACTAACACAACTTGTTAGCAGATTGCGATGCATAATGATCTTCTGGGCAGAGGAAAACTTCCTCACTGGGCTCCTAAGGATATACAGCTTTACAGAAGTAGACTGCGACACCTTTCTCTCACAGTGTAGCTGGTAGATTTGAATCACTCAGTGATTCACTATGTCAAGATGGCACCATTTGAAATGCTATTTATTGTAAAAGAACAATCATGCTACATAGATTACTTGTTAGGTGAATTTTTACAAGCATATGGAATTATGTAACAGCATTAATACCCCATTGCCAAAGCTAAATACATACTTGTGTAATTTTTAGTTATTGCCATCCTATGTCTCGAGTCATGCCACCCACCCACTTGATTTCTGTTCTTACTAGGCTGTTTTTCATTACTGACATATAAATAGAATTCTGTAGCATGCATTTTTATATGGTTGTTTCACTTATACAATGCCTCCACCCCTTCATAAATAAATCATTTGTATTTTAAGTTTACAGAGCAGATCATCAGTTTTACAATGAGTAATTTGTAGACATTTTGCTTCAACTCATCTATTCCAATCCCCTCCGTGCACTATTGCGTTCCACCCTTCCAAGGTTTTGTATTTCTATTCTTTATTCCTTCTAGCCCTCTGTCATTTTCAAATTCAGTGGTGAGTTATTTGAACAGGGGCATGCATTCCGTTTCAGACCTGAACGATGACCAATGACCATTGATTCATGGGTCTCCCAGTCTTTCTCCAACCAATAATTTCTTATGCATATAAGTGTTTATATTTTAGGATGTTTGAGCCCTCTAGCTTGTCTCCTGTATTTACTATGCTTGATAGTGTGTTTAAGCCATGTAGTAAGGCCCTTAACATTGCCTCTATTTTCATATCGATGATATTTATTGTTCTAGGTCTTTGATTCATTTTGAGTTCACATTTGTGGATGGCGGGAGATACAGGTCTTATGGGTAGATAGCTTTTCACAAGTTGATAAAAAAATCAACACTTTTATGTTGAGATAATTTTAAAAAATAATGAATAAAGGTATAGTTTTATATATACTTGTTCTGTAACTATAAATACTTTTAAGCATTAAATATATTAATATGATGAATCATAGAACTATCAGACAACTAGGAAGAAGAAAGCTATTTGGGAATGAGGTTCTAGGGAAAGTTATTAAACAAAACAAAAATTGTCATCCAGTTGATTCTGACTCACGGGAGACTTATGCAGTGTTTTTCAAACTAGAAATCTGTCCTGGAGCAGACAGTCTCATTTCTTCTCCCTGAAGGATTGGATTTGGACCTCTGTCTGACCTTGTGCTTCTCAGATAGCTTCCATAGGGCAGATGGCTATAGAATTTGTAAGGAAAGGAGGGGCTGTGAGAAAGGGCCATTTAAAAAGTATAAATTACCTGTTTAAGTATGAGTGGTAGAAGGGGAAGAAAAAAGGGGTTCGTCCTGGCCAAAAGTGAACTTGATCTAGGTAGGTAGATTTAATACGTTATTTATTTTAGAAAATGAATAAGCTACAAACAACATATTACTCCTGTTTGGGAAGAAAAATACAATAAGAAAGGTATGGACAAATTCCAAGGCTATTCTTCATGGTGTTTAATTTAAACGTTTCAAATATGTTTTAATGTAATTATGGTTTCTACATCTTAGTACTGCAGATTTTATGCACCGGCAGCCTTTCATTTTAGAGAGTGTAATGAAATAGGGGTTTTAAATTGTTGATGATATCAAGTGCCACAATTCACTTTCATCTCATTGGTAAACCTATAAGGATTGAATTACACGCTATTATTATCTTACAATTCTTTTCTTTAGCTCCATTAAAGCAATTCTATTTTATCTTTCTGGAGAGTGGAGAAGTGCACCTCTCTTCCATAGCACCAGAATTAGCCTCTTTTTCAGCCTGCAGTTTATAAATAATTTCATTTAAGAAGAAATTATTTGTCATAGACTATGTAGTTGTCATAAACTACTTAGGCTTTTTCTTCACTTGATCTTAGCCAAAAGGCCAAGAAGTCATTAAATAGAATTTTTATTTTGCCACTGTGGAAACTATTTATATTATGTAGATTATAGAATTATCTTTGTTTAGATAATCCAAACTTCTCTAGCACCTCAAATTTAAATATTGACTCTGGGGGTACTCAATAGAACTAATAAAATTGCTCCATTCTTATTTATATCTAAAAGCAAAATAATAAATGGTAATAAAAGAAAAACGTGGAAGCCTATTGAGAAACTAAGAAAATTTGGAATACAGGGCAAAAGGAAGAAATTTTTACTCATCTTTACTCTGCCCTTATATCGCTACTATATTATACTTTGACATTCCATACATTCTGAATATTTTAGATTTTTAAAATAAATTATATTTTACTTGTAATTACAAAAAGTCCAATAAAGTATCAAACTTATAATTAGAAAAAAATGATAAATTATATTTAGAATACACACTTTCCAGAAATTTTAGTAGCAGAATTAATTGTTTGGAAGACATTGGTGCAGAACTAATGGCATCAGATTTTAATTGGCTTCATTCTCTTGTCCATTAAAATATTCTAAAATTTATATCTTGGTTCTCCATAAGCAGACATTTGCTGTTTTCTAGAGACACTGACCCTGGTATGTTAAGGTCTTTGTACTTGTTAATTTTTCAAATTACACCCCGGTTTCTAAAGGATCCACCTGGTTGACTGCTTCAAGATTTTCAATTATTTACTCACCACTTAATACAGTAATCGTCTCTTAATGATTGAGGAGAAATATATAATTGTGGTCATATGTATAGAAATGTCTCTAGCAAAGCAACTATATATCATAAAAGAAAATCCTGTAAAGTAGCATTAAAATGTCACTGAGGATGAAGAGATGCTCAAGGTCAAAGAGACATTCTAAAATAGGAGAGTAAGTGATCATACAGTTCTCGAAGACACACATAGATACATACAATTAAAACAGAGGCCATAAAAATCCCAAAACTATGGTGCATGACATCAATACCTCATATCCAAGAATGATTACAACAAAAAAGAAGATGGATAATCAAACATGATAACATCTCAAGTAGACCTAATAGATGTCTACATAACACTCCACATAACAAAAATGCACCTTCTTCTAAAGTCCCCATGAAATACTGTCTAGGACTGACCACTTGATAGCCCATGAAAATAAGAATCAATAATTAAATAGATGAAAATCTTAGAGTAGTTCAATGACAAGAAAATAATAAAATTTGATATCGATGTCAGAAATAAGTTTAGGAAATTTATGAGTATGTAAAAAATAAACATATTCCTTAAAAAAGGTCAAAAAGAAATAACATGACATTGGAAAATATTAGTAAGACCAAAATCAATACACACCAAAATTATGATGAAGTTAAAGCAGTGATTTCAGGGAATGTTTAGTGATAGATGTTGTTGTTTGTTTGTTTGTTTGTCTCTAAAGAGAAACTCTAAATCAATAACAATAGTTTCTAACTTAAAACATTGAGAAAAATAACAAAACTACTAAATCTAATCCTCAAAGAAGGACTAGGAAAAATTTTGGTGAAATAGAGAATATTTTAAATCAATGCAAATGACATTAGATTTGTTCAGATATTAAGAGAAAAAATAGCTACACTGAAAAATATATAGATAAATGAAGTTCAAAAATCCAAATTCAGGAAAGAGGAGATATAATATTAAGGAATAGAACATTAAAAATAGTGTGTACTATGAACAGATATTAATAACCAATTAAACAGCCTAAAAGAAATGTACAAATTTCTAGAAATATACAAATTACTTTAACTGATTCAAGGAACTATAGATAATCTTAAAATCATACAATTATTATTAATCAAATAATGTCCCACAACAGTGAAGTTTTGCAGAATATTTAAGGATGAACAGTTCACAAATGTCCGAGCATCTCTCCGCGACCACTTCCCAACAAAGTTCAACAATAGCATGAGTATAGAGACATCCTAGTCATAAAACAGACAAACAAATTTGTATATCCCTTAATTCTCACAAACTATTAGCATACTTTAAAAATAAAAATAAATAAATAGGGGATTCTGAATATGGAGAAATCAAAACAATTGTAAGTTTGTTCATATAAAAAAATAAATCACCCAAAAAGGCAGTAATCATCTATCACATTTTGACTCATGGAGACCCTCGATAGGAGGATCATCGAAGCAGCCAATAGTCTTATCCTTCTCCCAAGGAGCAGCTGGTGAGTTTGAACTGCTGACCTCGCAGTTAGAAGTTAATCTCTTACTAAACTGCATTCTTGAGTCAGGATAGTGAGTGGAATGTAATTGCTACTTGAGATGTTGGCTTTGGGGTGGGGATATTTACATATGGTAAGGTCAGACAGTATCCTTGATTTTTTGCAGTAGGAACTTCAGCATATATATGTGGTTCAAACTTGTGTTAGAAATGTATATGCCATGTGTAAGTGTATGTATTGAAGGTATATATTATTATAGGAAGGAAGGGGAAAGAGAAATAGTATATGATAATCTGATGAAAGATGTCTTGAGTATTAGTTACCTAGTGATGCTTTGAAAAACTACCGTAGGTGTGGACTTTAAGGAGCAAAAATGTATAGTCTCACCATTTGTTATTGGTGTTGGCAGGTGATTTCCAGTCTGTTCTGACTCATTTGTGACTGCAAAACAGAACACAAATCCCACTGTGGGCTCCCTCCTCCCAGTCATCCCCCCAGCAATCGTGGAGCTCATTGCTGCAGCGACTATGGCTATCGTCTTCTGGAGGGTTTTGCTGCCATTTGGTTGACCCTCTAGCAAGCCTGAAACCTTCTCCAAGAACAGGTAGCTCCTGATACAATGTCCAGAGAAAGTAGACAAAAATTTTCCACCTTTTTTTAAGATGAGTTCTTGCTAAACTTTTCCAAAGATAGATGCAACTTTTCTCCTGGTATGCTCATATTAAATATTTTGTTGATACTATAATTTAAAGTCATCATTTATTTTTGCATCTTCCTAATAATGACAATGTTCTTCCTGGTGTCAGTGGCCAATTCTAAAGTGGAGGGGCAAACACCAACAGGAAGACCCTGGACAAGATGACTGAAGCAATGGGCTTATGTCCCGTGAGGATGTCACAGGACCAGTGTTTTCTTCTGTTATGCATAGGGTCGTTATGAGTCAGAACAGATTCAATGGCATCACATGACAATGACATTGATGTGACAGCTTTTTATTCCTATGAAGTGACTGAAAATGTCTTTAATTCTCTAAAAGACAAACTTTGCTCTTTAAGATTTTAAAAAAGGCCTTCCATGGCAGATTTGTCTTTGCAATATGCCCTTTGCTTTCTGCCTGCTGCTTCCATGGACATTAATGGAGGATCCACATTTAATGAAATCCTTGACTGATTCAACATTTTCTTCACTTATTAAGCTTTGTAAACATATATATTTAGGTGCAACAGATACTAAAGACTTTGATTTTCAGGAGTAGGTGATTCAAATATACCAGCACTAAAGGGAGGACATTCTTTCTCTCTGTCTGCTCTTGGTGAAGATGTATGTCATTCAGCTTCTTCCTAATATTGTGTGGTAATCATGCAATGAGCATCTTCTCGCCCGTTTGTGCTTGCTTGCTTTTCTGCTCTTTTCTATCTCAATGCTTGACATAGGGTTTAAACTAATATGTTTCATTAACATAAAATATAAAGCTCTACTTCCAAAATGGGATTAGAACCTTAAGACTAAATTAAGGTTTTGCATATATTTGGGGGTCACCCAATCCAATCCATGAAATTTGGATAAAAGTGTCTGAATTTCTTTGTAAATAAGAAACTAAGCAAACTGCAAGACAATATTGTTTTAGAGAAAGAGAGTGATTATAATTGTTAAAATTCAATAAAATTCAAAGTAAATGTTGGCAGGTGAAAGCTAAATCATATTAATCTGATTATTGATTTTAAAACTTGAGAACTTAACTGTACATTCAAGGACCTAAGGAAAGAGAGAAATAAAAGAAAGTTTTCTAATATTCCATTATAACACAAACCTAAATAACAAAGATTTAAAAAATAGTGTAATTGTATAGTGTGTTTATTCTGGAAAAAAAAGCCATAGGTATAGAGAGAGAGTTGGTGCAGAAACGTATCTTTCACACCATGGCACTTACTTAAGTAGATTAATATTATAAGAGATCAGTGTCCTTTCACATGATGAAAGAGGACAAAGTAGAGGTATTGTCCTTCTTGCTTTGCTCACCCTAAGTCGCCTGTTAATCATTCTTTGATAATTAGCTAGCAGTTATCTTTGTAAGGGTTGCCAGTGTAAGTTCTTCATGCAGTGCCCTCTTGTTCATCTCTGTCAACAACGGTAGTGCAGCACAGATTGCAGTTTTCCTACAATAGCTTCATTCAACACCGTATGTTTCTAAGAGACGGGCAATACAGACAAATGAACATGTTAAAATATTTCTGGAGCTTAGGATAGGTGTTCAAAGATTGAAGGATAAATCAATGAATAAAACAAACCAGCACTGTTTATTTCACAGTATTAATTATTGACTGATTCTAAATTGAAATATCAGCATTTTCGGTAGGTGATCACCAAAGAAGGAAGGGAGGCTTATAGATATTTCTTTACTCCTGATTATTTTACGCGTGAGAACATATTTAATATCTTAACCCACTGTCACACATACCCACACATAATTCTCATATGTATATCTCAATTTTTGGTTTTATTTCTTGTTTCCTATTTCTGAAATTTTGAAATTCAATTAGAAGACAAAGTCAGGAAACTAGAGATTGATAAATTTAAGACATTTGCACAGTGGTTTGCAAATTATTTTTGTGTGATTTTCTAGAAAGAAAAATATAATAACGGTTTGCTGTTTAGAAGAGGCAAACAATCAACATTATGACAGAAATATGCAGCACCATAACATATCCCCAAATTTGTATTTGTTCAGTCTACATGTGACACTTGTTTTAACTATGAAGACTGACCACAAGATGCTGATAAAAAATGTGTATATCTGAAAATCAAAAGCTATGAGCTGGCTACATGCACTATTATCGATATGGACAAGGTGATTTTCTTATGCAAAAAGCTTAATTCTATATCTATGCACCATTTAGATGAAATATTTCGTGTGACCTATTCAAATCTAGTCCAGTCCTAGGTCAGAGGAGAATTTGAGGATCTACATATGCTCCACACCGTTGGTTCTCAGGTGTCACCCAGTCATAGCCGCCCTCTGTGCAGCAGAAAGAAAGGCGGCCACTTCCTGTGCCAGTCCTCACAATTGTTTATATGTTTGAGCCCATCCATGAAGACATACATTCTTCTTTGGTCCTTCTTATTCAATGTCCAACTTTCACATTCATATGAAGTAATTGAAAATACTATGGTTTGGATCAGGCACACCTTAGTACTCAAACTAATCTTCCTGTTCAACATTTTAAAGAGGTCTCGTGTAGCAGATTTACCCAATGCAATGTGTCCTTTGTCTCGTGACAATTCCTTTCATGAGTGTTGGCTGTGGACCCAAGCAAGCTGTGATCCTTAGCACCTTCAGTCTCTTATTTATTTGCCGTGAAGTTGCGACTGCTCCAGTTGTGTTAGTTGGTTTCCTTTACATTGAGTTGTAAGACATACTGGATGCTGCAGTGCTTGAACTTCATGAGCAAGGGTTCTAAGTCCTCCTCACTTTCTGTAGGCAAGGTTGGGTCATCTGCATATCTCAGATAGTCAGTAAACCTTCCCCCCATCCTGATATAGTGTCCTTCTTTATGTAACCCAGCTTCTCTGATAATTAGTGATCTTCATTAATGGGTGACAAATATTAAAACAAAAATAGTATTATATTCTATACCTTGGGAAATATACTAATATTACCTTGACATTATCATTATTATGCAATTAAGCTCATTGAGCACACATACGGTTTCTATGGCTTCCATAAAAAATAACCACAAATTGGGGCTTAAAACAAAATAAACATACTCTTTCATAATACTACAAATCTGAAATCATATTCTTGAGAGAGCAATGCTCTCTATCTAAATTCTAGAGGGTGAAAGCAATGGTAACAGAATTGTATTTCAACTTGAAGATATTTAAAACTGTAGAGGTGATATCCAATCTGTCAATCAGGTCACAGCCTTCCGATGGGCATGGCCTTCTCCTAAGGACCTGGGGAACCTCGCCCTCTCTCTGCCTTCATCTTTGTTGTTGTTGTTGTTGTTGTTGTTGGACACACAGAAAGCTGCCGGAGACTCTGATGTTTCCACCAGCCCTGGGTCCACACAACTTTGCACTCATCAATCTGTAGTATTCATGCATTCTGCATCATTGCATGTGACTATGAAAGTCTGAAGAGAGACTTACAGATGGGACTCATGGACTTAAATTGGCATGACATTGGGTATTTTATTAACATATAATTGCATCTTGATATAAAGCTCTCTCTTATACAGATATGAGTGTCACTAGATATTGTCCTCTAGTCAACCCAGCCTAGCACAGTGAGTAATCATATTTTACTTCTTTTAACTTATGGTTGCCCCAGACAGTCTTCATTTGTGGTTGAATCATTCCCAGTATATATCTGTCTTCACATGATCATTACCTTCAGTGTCTCTTCAACTTCATGTCTCCTGTATTCTTACAAAAGTAGTAGTCATATTGGAAAGGAGTTCATCCCATTCCAGTATGATTTCTATTAGGTAGGTGATCGACTATACCATATCAAACCAAGGTGTCTCTATTTGTGTGGGTATTCATGCAAATATATGGCTTAGAACTTTTACTAACTCTTTGAGAACTAACACTGAACACATAGCAGTAGCTCCCCAAGTTCATTTACAATATATGGCATAAATATGCTTTTTTTAGGTGAACTGGAAATAGTTCAATATGTGACTAGAAAATAAGAAATCGGTGTTTTTAAACTATGCTTTATTGGTCATTTTTATGTTACTTAAGAAATTTTTTTCTTTTTCCATATATGTTTAAAATATTACTGCTTAAAATAAGATTGCTCATCAATGCAAGGGTATGAGGAAGCAGTTATTAGAACTAATAAGAATACTTGAAATGGTCACTGAAGAACAAACATGTGAAAATATCTTATTTCTAAAACAAAATATTAAGACACTCTAAACAATATTATTCAAAATAATTTTGACATCCAGGTAAAATAATTTTGACATCCAGGTAATTTTGACATCCTGTCTTAAATATTATTGCTATAAAAACTTTAAAATCTTAATATAAAAAATCCACAATGTGATGCTATTGTTTGCTGACATATCCTCTTTCTGGGTCTATATACATTCAAAGGCAGTATTTCCTTCGCCTTCATCCTTCCAGCGAGAATTCTGCACTCTTCAGCTTACATCATGTGACAAGGAGAGTTTGGGCCCGTGGAGGGATGCTCATGTAGTCTCTCTTCAATGTTTCTCATATTCTGAGAACAAAAGGCAGGCGGAAGAGAGAAAGGACTGTAGGATGGACGTGGTAAGTTTCCGGAAAGGCATTCGGTGAGCAAGCCCTGCTTCTTGGCAAGAGTGAGCACATGCCTTCTCCTGATGCTGCGAAAACTTTCTCCCAATATCTTCCTGTTTTTTTTCTGACCTATGTAATTTTTAATTTGATTAAAATTGTTTATAGTAAGCCCTGTTACTCTACTTGTCCTTTAAAAAATCTATTAAGATGACCCCTTTGGAGTGAGATGACCCCCAAACAGTTGCCAGAACTATTTGAATGTCCTCTCCGTCTTGAATTACCATATGTACTCGTGCATAAGCTGAGTTTTTCAGCACATATTTTTATGCTGAAAAGCCCCCCTTGGCATAAACTCGAGTGAGGGTCCTACTTCCCTGGTCTCAGGTCTCCTCTTCTGCAGCTCTGTGGGTGGTCCGGTGACTGTGGAGATCACCGCTCTTCTTTGCTCCTGCTCCCCAGCCACCCTGTGTTGTCCGTGCCATACCGGGAAAGAACCTGTGTGTTGGCACCTGGAGCGCGCCGCATCCTTGTCAGATGAATGTCACATGCGGCTGCTGTTCTCCTGCCCTTCTCCAGGCCTGTGATCTTTACAGCCCGACCTGTGCTCGGTTACGCCCCTTGCTCTGCCCAAGCATTGTTGAATACATGTACCGTGGTCTTGGACATTGATTTACAGAACTTCTCATACAGAACATTGCGTATGCAGTAATGCCGTGCATGCAGTAACACGGTACACACAGCATAGCGTGTATCTGATGAGCTCTAACAGAGGCTGCTGTTTGCAGTCATGTCATCACATTCTGGGTTATCAGCAGCCTGTGTTTGGCCTCAAACTATACAAGCTGCGTTGTGTATACGCGGTAAGGCAGCGTATGTACAATGAAGCCCACGCAGTAACACAGTGTGTGTTGTTATTGTTGATACCATATTGTTTTTGTTGACTGTCTTTTCCACTTACAGAGCTAGTTTACTGTTTTTAGTTGAAATATTAAAAAATATTTAACCTACTGATGCCTGAATTAATGTAATTTTATTTGTATCTATTTTTATTTTGATATTTATCAGTAGCTGCTGCATTACCCACCCTAGACTTATACTCGAGTAAATAGTTTTTCCAGTTTTTTTGTGTGGTAGAATTAGGTGCCTCAGCTTATATTTGGGTCGGCCGACATTCAAGTATAAATGGTAAACTGAGCCAGCAACTCCTCTTAGAAGGAGCAGTTTTGATTAGATTGAATTTGAAGACACTCCAATGAAACTAAGACAAGTGTGTTACCAACAGATGTAGTCTTCAGCCATCCACTTATACACAGACATATTTAAATGTGTTTTTCTTTGAATAAACTAGTCAGGTATGAATATGAATTTTCATAGCGAAGTCTTTATTTTTTATCCTCACATTTAATGTAAATAATTGCTTAAGAAAATATTCAAGATGAAAGTAAGTTGTGTGTCTGTTTCTAATATTCAATAGATCATAGAATCCTAAGTTTTACATAATTTTGTTAGCACTTTTGGTTGTTACCTTTCTTTAAGTCAGAGGCAATGACTGCATCATGACTTTATGCAAAAATAATAGTGCTTTATAGAGCTGACGTTATCTAATTGTACCGAATATATCTATTAACTGCTTATATTTCTATTATAGGAAGCTTTCAATAAAATTACATTTTGACATATGTGTTAGTCTGAGTAGACTAGAGAAAAAGAATTCATAGACACACATGTTTAAAGGGAAGGGTATATATACAAGAGCAATTGAATATTCAGAAAATATCCTAGCCCAGTTCAGATGAAGACCATAAATTCAATATTAGGCCAAATGTCTGATACCAATCTATAAAGTCCTCTTCAGACTCACAAAATACATGCAATGATGCCAAATGCAGGAAAATCATAGGCCAGTGGGTGGGAAGTCTTGTGGATCCAGTGGCATTGTAAAATCTCAGTGTTGGCATGGAACTCCACGTAGCTTCTACAGCTCCAAGGCTCTGGCTTCCATTAGCCTGGCTCCATGTGACTTGCTGACAATATGGTCTTGCAGGAACTGAGTGAGTTTCCTGCCTCCAGTAAGCTATTTATCTCCTTAGTGCCGCCAAATGAGGTTATCAAACTATGACCTGATTGACTGGTAACTCCATCCCTTCACTCATAAGTCTCAAATTGACAGCAGATTGTGTAACTACCACAATAGATAAATGGGAATGAAGGGAGAACTCACTAGAGAAATAATAATTAGTCTATATTTTATGGATTACAAATATTCACATATTTCCCCAAATCATCAATACATATTTTTAAGATCTATAGCTTCTCTATATTCAAAAGGCTTTTAAAAACCCAAAAAACTTGATGATATAAGGGGCTCAATGCTTTGAAAATGATGATGGCATCATATGTGCAAATGTGCTTGACACATTGCAGGAATGTATGGATTATGATAAGAGATGTAAGAGCCCCCAATAAAATTATTTTTATAAAAACAAGACGAAGGTGTGCATAATCAAGTGTGGTGAAGAAGGCTGATGGTACCCGGCTACTGAGAGATATAGCATCTGGGGATTTAAAGGCTTGAAAGCAAACAAGTGGCCATCTAGCCCAGAAGCAACAAAGCACACACGGAAGCAGCACACCAACATGGGTGATCGTGAAGGGCAGAGGGTACCAGGTCTCAAACAACAAAGGCAGGGGTGGGGGGAATCACATCATCGTGAATGAGGGGGAGTGCGTTTCGGGGACCCAATGCCCATCTGCAGACAGCTGGACATCCCTTGCAGAGCGGTAGTGATAAGAAGATGAGTCACTCAGGGTTCAGGGTAGCAACAATGAAACTCAAAACCTTCCTCTAGTTCTTGAACGCTACCTCCCTTCCCAATTATCATGGCCCCAATTCTACCTTGGGGACCTGGTTAGACCAGAGGATGTATAGTGGTGTAGTGGGGATCTGGAAACACATGGAATCTAGGATAGGAAGGGGGTGTAGAAAGGAAGAACAGATCTTGGGAATCTATGTGTGACCTCCTCTCTGGGAGATGGGCAATGGGAAGGTGGGTAAGGGGAGACGCCGGGCAGTGTAAGATAAGATAAAATAATTATTTATAAACTATTAAGGGAGCAGGGGGGAAAGGGGGAGCGGGGAGGGAGAGGGAGGGGAAAAAAAAGGAAACCGAGCTGATTCCAGGAACCCAAGTGGAAAGCGAATTTTGAGAATGACGAGTGCAACAAATGTATAAGGGTGCTTTACTCAATTGATGTATGTATGGATTGTGATAAGAGTTGTATGAGCCCCAATAAAAAGATTTATTAAAAACAAAACACCCTTGAAATGTTTACTAGTAATTGCTGCCCTGTGACTCAAAGGACAATGCATAAAACTTAGTAACTAAAAACTCAAACTCAGAAACCTAAATAAGAAGACAAGAATTAAAAAATATTATATCCACATATACTTAAGCCCATCTTATCTCTTATATCAGGATTAATATACTGAGGCCTCCTTTATCAAAAATACACTTGAATTAATTCTGTAACTTTACATATAAAAAGATAACTCAATCCATTATGAGTGATAGAAGTGCATTTTCCTTTACAATGAACTGAATCTTATAATAGTAACAACACTATTTTTTGTTCTATACATCAATGCATGTATATATTGCACTAACAATGCATAAATATATTGCACTAACATCTGGATACACATTATTTTCAAAATTTGAAAGGATGTAAGGGTATAAAAATAAAATAAACACCAATTTTTAATGTTTTTATTTTTGCTCTATTTAAAGCCATTTGTGTCACTCCTATATACAAGATAAACTATGATAATGTGGCATTAAATTAGAATGTGCAAGAATAAGTGTTTTCTTTTTTGTAAGAATCTTACAATAGGTGTCAAAACATTAACAGAAAAAAACTCAAATAATGCACAATGGAGATCAAACATGAAAAATTGCCTTCTGATAGAAAATGCCAAAATAAATAGAAAATAGAATCCCTTTAAAGAGAAATTCTGCATATTTAAGGGGTGAGAAACTGTCAGCATTGTCCAAATTCAACATCATTATGTAATTTCACATATCATGCAGATAGATGGCATTTGATATTTGATATGGCAAGAGTTTCAAAATAGGATTCAAATGTGGAAAATAATGTAACAATGAGTACTGTGGTATGCCCCTACCGCAACCAAAGTATTCTAATTTTAAGTATTTTAATAAAATAATTGTAGGTTTTGCTATTTTAATTATGAATTTACTACTTTGACAAGAATATAGGAAAGTAAATTCAACTGAGTGAGCAATTTCAAACAAACAAATTTGAAGACAAGTAAGATTATATTGTTTTCATATATTGTGTGTATTCTACTGGAAACAGTTTAGTTGCTTATATTCTCTATGACAAGAATAAGTAGAAGTTTTAAATATATTCAATATTCTATATATTTTATACATTTGATAGGAATGAATTATAAATATCAGTATTTCATTTCTCTGTTTAATTTTTATCACTATCTATTAAAATGATAATTTAGAATATATCAAGTATTAATCTAATATACTTGCATAAAATCAATATATTAGGCATTATTTGGCATTAGTGATCTGAAGTGGACATATTGGCCAATTTTAATAAGACAATCATATAACTTACTATGCTGAGAATTAAAAATTAAAAGAAGGAGTGGCATCACATTAATTGACATTAAAAAAAAGAAAATCCTCATGATCCATCCTGATTACAAGTATATCAATGATAGATCAATATACAAATCCCTAAAAAAAGGCCCAATCAATAGAACTGTTCATTTACATACATTATTCATTCACTTACCAACTAGTAATGTCAAAGGTGTGGAAATTTGATATTTACCAACGTCTGCAGTTTGCAGTTAATTAAAGACACAATCAATATTCCTTAATAATTACAGGTGATAGGAATTCAAAATTTGGAAAGGAAATGGATCAACATATGGGAAACATGGTTTTGGTGGTACAAATAAATCTGGAGATTACATGATAAAATTCTACAAGACCAAGACATATTAATTGCTCATACATTTTTTAAGGAGTATACACAGTGAGTATACCTATAGATCTGGTCAGATGTAATAAATAGAAATCAAATTGATTCTATCTGTGAGAGAGACATGGAACAAGGATAGGACTAGCTACAAATCAAATCAGCCATTACTCATATGCAAGCTAAAGTTGAAGATGAAGAAAATGAAAAAAAAAATCCCAAGAACGCCAATATATCACATGGATCCCGCCCTGATTTAGAGATAAAGTAAAGGATGAATTTGATGAACTGAATACAAATGACCACTGACCAGATGACTTTAGTGATGACATCAAAGTCATCACATATGAAAATAGTAAAATGTCATTAAAATGGCAGAAATTAGAGAAAAGACAGAAATGAATGTCAATGTGTTTGGCCCTGTTATTAAGAAATGAGTTTCAGATGCTGGGAGAGTGGAGGGTGAGTGGGTTGGAAAGGGGGAACTGATTACAAGGATCCACATGTGACCTCCTCCCTGGAAGAGGGACAGCAGAGAAGGGGGGGAAGGGAGACTCCGGATAGGGCAATATATGACAAAATAACGATGTATAAATTACCAAGGGCACATGAGGGAGGGGGAAGTGGGGAGGGAGGGGAAAAAAAAGAGGACCTGATGCAAAGGGCTTAAGTGGAGAGCAAATGCTTTGAGAATGATTGGGGCAGGGAATGTATGGATGTGTTTTATACAATTGATGTATGTATATGTATGGATTGTGATAAGAGTTGTATGAGCCCCTAATAAAATGTAAAAAAAGAAAAGAGGAGGAAAAAAAAGAAAATGATTAGGGCAAAGAATGTACGGATGTGCTTTATACAATTGATGTATGTATATGTATGGACTGTGATAAGAGTTGTATGAGCCCCTAATAAATTGTTTTTAAAAAAAGAAATCACTTTTTAAAAGGAAAAAAAAAAGCAATGAGTTTCTAGAGCAAAGCATCATACTTATTTCAATGAAGAGTCAGAAAAAGAGGAAGAGCTTTAATAAGATGAATTGACACAGCGAATTCCCCAAAGGGCTCAAATATAGGAAGTTATTGTGAGGATGGTTCAGGACAGTGGTTTTTTTGCACAAGAGGGTGCTGTACTTTAATGTTTTAGGTAAGTTGTCCATTTCTCACTGATACAGTTATCTTACAACTTACATATAAGATGGAAAGATCATTATCTACTTCATGAAACTGAGCCAAAAAGCAGGTGAAAAAATATGGTCTTAAATAGTGCATGAGAGCCTAAATACAAGCTAGAATGTGAGTATATTCCATCTGTTTCAAGACGCCTCATGAAGAGATTTGACACAGTAAGTCCTCTGGCAGAAGACCTTATGACTTGTGGGATGATGTCATAAACACCATTCATGTGGGAAGCAAAACAAAAATTAAAAAACAAGTCCTTTTAAAAAGACAGAAAAGACAGAGCAGATCAAAGTGAATGTCAGAAGACACCAACACCTGCTTTTAATTGCAAGGTCGCTAAGGCACATGGTAGAAACGACGTCCAAGAGCTGAATACAAGATTCCAAAGGCAACTTCAGAAGACAAAGGCAAATAGTATAGGGAAGTGTGCAAGGGCTCATAATTAGAAAACCCAGAGAGAAAAACATGCTCAGCATATTTTAAAGTGAAAGAGCTCAAGACAAACTTAAGTCACGGCTTGCAATATTATGAGATTTCATGGGCAAAGTATTGAAAGATACAAGAATCATCTAATGTATATTGAAAGATTACACAGGGTTACGGTAGCAAAAAGAACCTAGTCTACATTCCAACATTCCAGGAGGTAGAGATGAGCAAGAACCAATGATAGTAAAGGAAGAAGTTCAAGCTGCACTGAAACCATTAGCCAAAACCAAGTCTCCAGGAATTGATGGAAGACCAAATTTACAACAAGCCGACGAAGCACTGAAAGCACTCACTTGTCTGCCTAGACATATAGAAGACAGCCATATGGCCAACTGAAATGCATATTTGTACCCTTTCCAAGAGAAGTGACACAGCAGAATATGGAAACTATAGAGTATAAAAATATAAACCCCCCCCAATTTTTTCTAAAGATTATCCAACAGCAGTTATAGCAGTACAGTGATAGGGAGCTGCAAAAAATCAGTCTGGATCCAGTAGAGTACAGAGGATGAAGAACAGAGATATCAGTGTTGATGTCAGATTGATTTTGGTTGAACATAGACAATACCAAATATATAATTGTGTTGGATTTACCAAAATTATGAGATGAATAGGAATTTCAAAACATTTCAATGTGTTCACGTGCAACTTATACATGGATCAAGAGGCAATGATGAGGGCAATGGATGGACACATGTGCTTTGCACAATTGATGCATGTTTGGATTGTGATACGAGTTGTATGAATCCATAATAAAATGATTTAAAACAAACAAAAATAAGACAATTGTGTGAACAGAACAAAAGGTATTGAATGGACTAAATCTAGAAGGAAGGGTGTGAGGGTTGTATCTTCTTACAATATTTGTTCAATGTATATGTTGAGTAAATAATCAGAGAAGTTGGATTATATGACAAAGAGTGTAGTATAAGCATTGGAAGAAGGTTTATTAACACTGTGATATGCAGATGACACAATCTTGCTTGCTGACAGTGAAGAGGATTAAGATCAGATTTCTGCCATCGGTATGTAATACAGCCTTCAGTAAGGATTACAACTCAATGAACAGAAAACCAAAATCTTCACAACTGGCTCAATGGATAACATCCAAACAGAGGGAGGAGAGCCTGACATTGTCAAGGATTTCATATTGCTTTGAGCCACAATCAGTGCTCCTGCACCCACCAGTAAAGAGATCAAGCGATGCACTGAGCTAGGCAGAGCTGGTGCCCAAGGCCTCTACAAGAATTGAAAAGCAAGGATGTTGCTTTAAATACTACGGTATACCAGATAAAAGTCAGTGTATTTTCAATCATCATATATGAATATAAAAATTGGACAATGAAAAAAAAAGATCAAAGAAGAATTGATACATTTGAATCACTTGAATGATGGAAAATTTTGAAAGTACCAGGAACTGCCAAAAAACAAACAAATTTGTCTTAGAAGAAGTGCAACCAGAATGCTCCTTACAAAGAAGGATGGCAGTCCTCGGTCTCAAGTACTTTGGATATATTATCACAACTGACGAGTCCATGGCAAAGCACAGCATGCTCTGTAGAGCAGAGGGGCAAGAGGAAAGAGGAAGACTCTGGAAAAGATGGATTGACAATTGTGAGAACAAGCAAGGACAGGCACTGTTTATTCTGCTGTATGTAAAGTTGCTTGGATTTGGGACCAACATGAAGGAACCTAAAAACAAAAACAAAACATAATTTTAAGCACTAGTATGTAACACCTGTGCTCTGCAAGGTTGGCAATTTGCATGACTAGCTCCTCTGTGGGAGATAGACGGGGCTTTCTTCTCCCCTCAAGAGGTAGACTCAGAAATTCACAGGGGCATGGTCACTGTGATGCTGCATCAATGCAGTGATAGTGAGAGAGATGTGACATCGGATATAAATCATTAAAATTTTCTGATATCTGGGAACTTACTTGTTTCCTTCATCTTCACTTCTAATACTTCTTGTGTTAAATTACATTTGTCATCCTACCTTTGGTATTATAGTACATTATAATTTTTAAAGCAAAGTTTTACACAGCAGGTCAGAGTTTTTTTTGTTTTTTAATCATTTTGGGGGTGCTCATACAATTCTTATCACAATCCATCCATACATCCATTGTGTCAAGAACATATGCACATTTGTTGCCATCATCATTCTCAAAACATTTGCCCTTTACTTGAGCCCTTAATATCTGCTGCTCATTTTCCCCCTCCCTCCCTACTCCCCCCATCTCATGAACCCTTCATCATTCACATATTACTATTATTTTGTCATATATTACACTGTCTGATGTCTCTCCCTGCCCTCTTCTCTGCTGTCCCTTCCCCAGGGAGGAGGCTATACGTAGATTCCTGTAATCAGTTCCCCCTTTCTACCCCACATTCTCTCTACCCTCCAGGCATCGCCACTCTCATCACTGGTTCTGGAGGAGTCATCTGTCCTGGATTCCCTGTGTTTCCAGTTGCCATCTGTACTAATGTACATCCTCTGATCTAGCCAGACTTGCAAGGTAGAGTTGGGATCATGATAGTAGGGGGAGGAAGTATTTAAGAACTAGAGGAAAATTATATGTTTCATCGTTGCTATCCTGCATTATAATTTGAAACTAAAATTTCTACAACTTTACTTGTATAGAAAACTAGGTTCATCGTTGGTGGTTATATACAATGTGTATTTGATTCAGTTGATTAAAGAGATTAATATAAATTGCAGCCTTTCAATTTTTTTGCAACCGAGATTTTTCAAGCTACCCAGGGAGTGAAATTTAAGTGAACAGAAAAATATTAACAAGCAAATAGGCACTTGATAAAAAGATAGTTGTTATTTCTTATTATATTTCTTCTGTCCCCATAAATAGTTTTAACTGATCTCTTTTTAAAATAGCTTAGTGAAGGGCATTTTCAGATACATAAGAAAGTTATTCCAAATAGATTCATCATCTCAAATCTTCCAAAATTTAATTGTAAGTTTTCTTTAGAGAAATCACAGAATGGAACTTTTCTTATTCAGTGTGTCAAATTTTGTTTAACTTTTTGAAATATGTCTATTATATGAATTTCTTGCCTACATTTAAAAATTTTTTGTTGTGTCAAGAGGTTTAATTCTTATTCTTTTTGACAAAAATGAATATAGATGATTTTCATAAAAATGCTTTCATTACAATTGCTTTCTGCATGAAAAATAGTAGAATTTTAAAGCCATTTTTAAAAATAAGTATGTGTATCTTGATGTTTCAATACTATTGTTCATTAAATTAAAAAATAGCTCCTACATGATCATATATGTCGCATGCCAGAATCAAAAGTTGTAAACATGGATACATTTAATCTGCTTGCGTTACATTACACAATGAAAATTTTCGTTTAAATGCACTTTACAAAGAAGAAGCATAATTTTATACATAGTCTTCCTTATATTTACTAATCAGATAATTAATACACCATTGAGATTAATTCTGGCTTTGTGGAATACTTAGGGATCAAACTAGTTTCAGCTTCCTTAGAACTGAGTATCTGGGAAAAATCAGACAGTAATTCTTAAATTAACAAATCATGAACCACATTAAACATAAACTACCAAACGAATTTCACTGTCATCGCATTGGCTGCAACTAATGAGAACACTGTGGAGCAGGGTAGCACTGCTCCTGTGAGACTCTGGGGCTGGAACAGTAGGAGTCGAACGTTCGTCCTTCTCCCAACAGCAGCTGTTGGTTTTCAACCGCTGGCCCAACTCACAACCACTATGCCACCAGGATATTTCAATATCCTTATGGAAATTATAGGATTCATAAAGATATTTAATTGTAAAAAATAACTATAAATTAACCACTTTCATTACAGATAACATATGCTAAGGTATATTTTCTTAATTGCAGCTATTATTTCAGAAATATGTTATCTATATCGAATATTAAATCAAGCATATAGATTCTACTCTAATAGAGAAGATATCCTTTATGGAGGAAGACTTATGTCCACTATCTAAGGAATTTCTTTCCTGCCCTCTTACTCAACACCCCAGGAAGATACACAGGTCTTCATAGATTTTTGGAATTTGATTTTTGGAATTTGATTTTTGGTAAAATGTGTCTGGGTAAGTTTGTTCAATATCTCTAGAAGCAAAGAGTAGAAAACTATATATGCTGAGATAAAGTCTTAAAAACTTCCCGAAAAAATGTTTTTAGGATACTTTTTTTTAAATGAAGACCAATTATAAGATGAATAGAAGAATTTAGAAGGAAAGGCATTTAGAATAAACAAAAGTCTGGATCAACCTGATGTATTTCGAATACGTGTGTTTTTATTCTCTTTATTTTTATGATGACTTTATTCTGTTTTGTTAAATTAATGCAAAATAAATTTAATATTTATTTTAGAAAACATGAATTAAAGGTCACCACCCAGATATTAGAAACAGATGTGATATTCTTTACGTTCTATAACTGATCTTATCTCACATAAAGTGCGTCCAGTTAGGGCTGCAGAAATAATAAGTAATGCAGTCCCATACACTGTAAATTTGATGCTTTTGTGTTAGCTCAGTCTTTTTATGGTAAATGCCCAGTCATTTTGAATATAGATTATTATTTTGTCATATCTTGCCCTGTCCGGCATCCCAGTGAATTTTTTTACAAAGATGCCACAACATTCAAATGGAGAAAGAACAATCTTTTCAAAAAGGTGGCCAGGACAACTCTATCTATGTGCAAGAGAATAAAGTTGAGTCCCTATCTCACACCACCTACACAAATTAATTTATTTTTCATCAGAATCTGAACTTTGAAGGTAAAAAGATGACTTAGAAGAAGAGTATACATAAACTGTCATGTACTTAGATTAGTGATTTTTTAAAATTTGTGACAAAATAGCAAACAAAAACAACAAAATTAATAAGTACAACAACAAATAAATAAGTGCTCTCAGAATTAGTAACTTTTGTGCTTTAAAGCCACCTAACATGTTAAAAATCTAGAACCCACAGATGGGAGAAAACTTAAAATATTTGTAAGTGATATGGTAATAATATATTAACATTAAAATATAAGAAGACAAATAGTTAAAGTAAAATATAAACTAGGATATGGATAGAAATTATCCAAGGAATATATAAAAATGGGCAGTAATCAGTATGATCAAATATCATCAGTTCTTGGGATACTGTAAAAAGAAATCACAGTAGCAGTATTATTTCACAGTAGCTGATTTTGGATGGTACCCTCGAAGAAACATGACAATGTGTGATCCTGAACTCTCTTCATAGTCAAGGCTATATTGGAGCCTTTTGTGTCCAATGATCTCATTGAGCTTCTCAATCTTTTTCACTGACCCTCTACTTTACTAAACGTGTTCTCCTTCACTGGGGACTGCAGAAATCCCCTGTTCTAGTTACATTGAGGGATATACGGTCTTCAAATGGGCTTACCTCTTTTGTAAATGCTTAATTAGAAGTTGGTACAAGGTTTTGTTTTATTTTATTTTTAGGAATTGAACCATATAAATAATTAAAATGACATTAGTAAGGGTTAGAAGAGTAAAAAATAACATTCAAATAAAATATTCTAGTTTTAAATTCCTGATTTACCAAAAAATGTGTATATATGTTTATATATGTATGTATATATGTATATATCTATATAGATATTTATATATCTATATATAGATATATATAGAGAGATATATATATACCATAGTGAATGAAGAGGGAAGTGCAGAGTGGAGACCCAAGGCCCATTTGTCGACCACTGGAGATCCCCTCACAGAGGGGTTTAGGAGAGGAGATGGGTCAGTTAGGGTGCGATGTAGTACCGATGAAGAACAGCTTTTCCCCAGATCCTGGATGCTTCCTCCCCCCAACTACCATGATCCGAATTCTACCTTGCAGGACTGGATAGGGCAGAGGTTGTACACTGGTGCATATGGGAGCTGGAGGCATGGGGAATCCAGGGTGGACGATACCTTCAGGACCAGGGGTGTGAGGAGCGATGCTGGAAGAGTGGAGCGTGAGTGGGTTGGAAAGGGGGAACTGATTACAAGGATCCACATGTGACCTCCGCCCTGGGAGATGGACGGCAGAGAAGTGGGGGAAGGGAGACTCCGGATAGAGCAAGATAGGACAAAATAACGTTGTATAAATTACCAAGGGCTCATGAGGGAGGGGGGAGCGGGAGGGAGGGGGAAAAAAAGAGGACCTGATGCAAAGGGCTTAAGTGGAGAGCAAATGCTTGGAGAGTGATTAGGGCAAAGAATGTACAGATGTGCTTTATACAATTGATGTATGTATATGTGTGGATTGTGATAAGAGTTGTATGAGCCCCTAATAAAATGTTTTTAAAAATTCCTGATTTACTTAAGGCATATAATACAGAAGAGTGATACATCAAATATATCCTGTATGATAAAAGGCACATTACAACAAAAGTAGTCTATGCATTTGAATATAATTTGTTAACTACAACTATAGCTGCTTATATTTAAAATGCTATCTTATCCAAGAGCTCTGTAGGATTCTTGCAAAATCAATATGAAGACCCTTCTGAGACAGAGACTATGGCAAATCATAGGCTATAATAAATTCTTTGACAATTTTCTCTTCAAGAAAGGTCTTTCTTCTGTATTCTTCTAGCTGAGTAGACTTTGTAATTTCTTTGATCAATAGACTATGGTAAAAATGCTGTTATTGTGGTTCCTGTTCCCGGCCTTCAGATCTGTTTTTACTCCCCGTGTCTTACAAGAATTGCTTCTGGAACCTAGATTGCTCCATGAAATAGATAACTGTCTGACAAAAAGCATAGGTGGAAATACTCTGAGACTGCATACAATTAGAGGTGACTTCATTTTCTGTGTTTCTTTGTTAAATTGTCACCCGTATCAGTGAAAGGATTTTGCAGCAATACCAGTCTCACCTCCATCAGCATACCACACACTGGAATCCAGGTAAAACCCAGGAAAGCAGCAGCACTGTGCAACGCAGCTGCTCCTTGACCGAACCACAAAAGCATGAGACCTAATAAAATGCTTTACAACATGGGGTTTAAACGGCTATATTTTGAGGCGGTTGGTTATACAGCAATGACAATCAGCTAATAACAAGAATAAAGATCAATGTAATTGTAACTTGCTGTTCACACATCCTAATCAAGCATGTTGTAAACCACATCCGCTCATAAAAATAATGAAGGAATGCAAAAGGCACACCCTTTCCTTAATGTCATGATCCAAATTTCAAATATAAACCTTGTGATCTTTGCTTTTACAGGGGAATTATCAAAAACTGCATTTTATGTTTTTTGCACAATATGGGTTTTCCAAACAAATCACAACATTACAATACTTGTAAGGATGGCGGTCCAAGCAGTATTTTATTCTGGTATATATAAGATCCCTGTACGTCGCAGCTGACTTAATGCAACCTAGTAACAATCAGATCTTCAGTAGGCATAAGACCTGAACTAATAGAGCAAGCCTTAGAAGTTAAATTACAGTACAGAGAGAGTGGAAACTCCAGAGGAATTTATTTAACTCCATAAATATGTGCCCATTTTTTAAAGGAGCTTAATAAAAGCAACCACAGAGATAAGAATTTTTCTTCCCTCTGGGGATATTTGAATTTACAAGGAGAGTCTCTGTCAAGAGAAACAAGTAACAGATAAATAGATTTCACAAATTCATTTTTCAATGTTCTTGGCCTACAACACAGACCCATAATATAAAGGATTGTGTAGCTTTCACCATGTCCCCTCAGGGGTAATAATCAACTACAAGGAAAATAAGTGGTTACTATTTCCTTGAAACTAAATAATAATCGTGTGCTCTCTGCCAGAAAAACATCATGTGTAAATTCAGAACATTAACAATATGGGTATGAAATACTTAACATATTTATTGTACAGAAGTCAGATAGAAGACCTTATCTGGATGCAAAGGTAACTTCTGGCCAACAAAAGCTAAAATTCTATTACTGCATAAGAAGGGGAATTATATTGGCATTAGAATTGCAAGTTTTAGCCAAGGAAACAGAGCACACATTTTATATGTTTTATTATATCTATATAAATCAACATTAAATTATTATAAATGATGTTTATTTTATTAATAGTACAGTCATAATTCTTTGAACTTATCTCTTAAAATCATAATAATTTACTGATTCTGATTGGTAACAAATAACACTTCTTAAAATTACATTGTTCGGGCTGGTTGGTTGTTTTTATGTTGTTGCTATTTTGATTTTGTTTGCTTTTGTTATTGTTATTTTTCTGGCTTGTATTGTCTTAGCATTCCTTTGATGTCACCAAACTGACTTATATTTATTCTTTCACACAAGGATCCATACTCACAAAGGAAGAGAATATTGGAATGACTAATAGTCACACACACATAATCACAACACAGTTGAACACATTTACATGAAGTTCTCTTTCAGTTTACACAAATTGCAAATTGATTAATTTCTTGAGCAGCATACATTTTCCTCTGGGGAACTTGTTTCATTAAAGGTCGCCGGAGATAGATAAAAGAAAATACAGTTCACTGTTGTCGATGAAGAAGAGACATGAGCAGAACACATTTTATATGTAACTAGATTATTAGGTTCATTTATTTTTTATGTGTTTATCAATAGCATTACTACATTCATAAGAGTATAATATTAGAAATATTGAACCTTTTCATTCTGCTATGTCACGTTTAGTTGCCCTGGTTGCATATTTATTACTAACTGGGTTACGCTGGAAAGGTCAAACATTTGAATGGCCTGCCACTCTGCATGGGAAAGACAGGGCTTTCTACTCCTGTACTCCTGTTGACTGTGATCATCTCAGGAACACAAAGGAGCAGTATACTCTTTCCTGCAAGGTCACTATCAAGGCTGTGAGTGAGATATAGATAGCACTTTCATCTTGAAATTTCAAATACACCTTAAAAGGTGTATGTAGTGCCGATTTTATTTCCCATGTAAATTTAACTTCACTCAATTTATATTCACTTAATTGGTTTTCAGTGCATCTAACATGGTTACTGGTTCACCCAAACAATCAAAACAGTATTTCTAGGACAGAAAGAATATGTCCAAAGTTATTATTAGAAAAGCATAGAAAATACTGTTACAAAACCATACAACCTTATCAAAAATGAAGTTATAATATATCAATATATAGTCTAGACCTGTACACCCTTGAAGGGATATATTACACCTATCTAAACCTTCTCCAAAAAATTTTGCACTCTTCAATTTGTACCACATGAGGATGGTAGCTCTAGAATCCCCAGGGACCCAAAGTTATTGTTTTGGAAAGTTTTTGGAGTATTAGGGGAAAAAAGAAGTCAGAATGAGGTGATAGTAGGGCTACACGGTAGATGGAATAAAGTTTCCCAATTGCATTCTCATAGGACAGCTCAGTTGCACTTAAAGGCTGGCAGGGGCCTTCACAGGACAGGAAGAACAATACAATCCCTTCATGCAACTTTCTTGGACTTTTTCTCATCAGTGTACTTTTCAATTTTCTTAAAGCTTCTTCATAATAAGCCCTGATTATCTTGTGTCCTTTGATATGAAAATTTATCAAGATTTCAATGATCCCCTATGAATTCTGGGGGGGGAAATGTCACCATTGCCCTAAGCTGATGTTTCTCCCTAGAATCAATCTTTGCAGCCTTCCTGGTCTCTCTGTAAATGCATGGCCCATCTGAATACTGTCATGTTATGTGGGCAGCATCCCCAGAAACCTATCACAAAGCCTTGATGTTTCAGGAAGACACACTTCTGTGGACAACACACCAATGATGGGAGCGAAGCTACAAAGTCCCCAAAGTGTCCCAGTCCACTTCTGACTCAGCACTTGGCAGCCCAGCTAAAGGGCTGGGGATTCCTCCCCAGTGGGCCACACTGAATGTCTAAAGGCCTGACTCGGGAGGGGGTGGGATGGGCACTAGACCGCTCCATCCTTGATGGTAGGAATAGTAATGATGATGTTTAGGATGCTCACCTTTAAGACACGAAGGCTGAAACTCAAAGGGGTTTTGAAGGAAGAGGTACGGGACTGAAGGTTGATATCAGGTCCTTCTCTCTGTTTAACAGGGTGCGTCATCTGCCCTACATCAGGATCCCTATTAGTGAGTCCTGTAACGACCTGTATGGGTTTTGTTTTCTTTTGGTGTCTATATACACAAGATAGGCAGGATAAGCAATCTTATGGAGACAGTGACAGGTCCGACAGTTCCTAAGGAACATGGGAGGAAAGGGGAGGGAGGGTATGGGGAACCAACAATGATGGGTACAGGGGAATAATAAGTGTCCTAAAATTGATGGAGAGGAGGGTGTATCTTTTCTGGTCGTGCTTGATCAATCGAGTTGTTTCAGAGAGGAATTACTGAGAGGTGAATGATGGCTAAACATGATAGTGGATTAGGAGGAAAAAATAAAAAGAGGAAAGAATAATAAAAATGTTAATATATAAACACACTTTTACTTAACTCTATATGTGTTTATATGCAAATGCAACAAGGAAGTAGATGGACTTTGGGCCTCTACTTAAATCTTACCTCAGTATAAGAACCGTTTGTTCAAGTAATGTAGCATTGTACATTTAATAATTTAATAATGTAGCAATGTACCATGTACATTGTGCATTGTAAATTATTGTAACTCACCTCCCAGACAAGATCGCTGAAGGCAAAATGGGTGCATAAGCAAAGACAATGAAGAAAGCTGATAGTGCCTGGCTATTAAGAGATATAACAGTGTGGTCGTAGAGGCTTGTAGCTAAACAAGCATCTATCTAGCAGGGAAGTGACAAAACTTGCTTGGAAGAAGCACACTAGCCTGAGTGGTCATGTGGTGTCAACTGGAAGAGGTAACAGAAATCATAATCAACAACCAAATAAATATGAAGGGGTGTGGATGTATTGGAGATCCAAAACCCACCTGTAAGATAATTGGACCATCCCTCTCAGAAGGGCCACAGAGAAGGGATGATAAATCCAGGGTGCAGTATAGTACGGATGAACCACACTATTATTCTCTAGTTTTTTTTTTCAGTATTTCCTCCCCTTAATACTATGAATTTTATTTGCATTACCTCATTAATCATGTTAGATTTGCATATGTTCATTTGTATATTTAAGATAGTTTAGTACATGCTAGGCAAGATAAATAACCTTTCAGAAACAGTAACAGGTGTAATGATTCCCTGACTTTACGGCAAGAGAGGGGCAGGGAAGGGGGATTATGGATCTGATAGCATTGCTGACTGTGTATCACCCCACTCGATGGGATCAAACAATGCAATTGTATGTGAATGGTTATAGAATTGTGTATGACCTATTCTAAGGAAATAAATAGAGAGAGGTTCCCAGGTGTGTGGGATGGAAGGGAATAAGGGAGGTTTACATTAAGAAGTTCAAGAAGACAGAAAATGTTTGAAACTGACTGTGGTAGCTACTGTACTGCTTTGTGTGATTAAAATATGGAATATCATGATATCTTTAACAGCGCCCAATAGAACAATTAAAATTTTTAAATAAGTACATTAAAAAAACAAACAAACACATATAGGGTCAGCCCTAAACTTAAAATTGTTCTTTCTATTGAACTAAAAGTATTTTTTTTCTGGTTTAAGAAACCCTAATGTGACTATTGGGTCACTGAGTTGGCATCGACTAGAAGACTGTGAGTTCTGTTGAGAACTCAGCCAAGACAAATATTTCTGAAAGGAATCTCTGCAGTCATTCACTGATAACACAGAGGTGTTTAAGCATCCTCATTCAGGAAAAAATGCTCACAGACAAACTGAAATCCTGGTAAGAATACTTTTTTATTTGCCCCCCTGTATCTCGAATCTAGAAAAAACAGCCAATAGTGGTCATGCATTGGGCTGCAATTGGCATGATTGACAGTTCAACCACTAGCAGCTCAGCAGAAGAAAGACTTGGCTTTCTACTCACCTCAGCAGTTACAGGGTTGGAAATCCACAGGGACTCACTACAAATCAACATTAGTCAATATTAATGAGTTTGGTTTGGGTTATATTTTAATCTTTGAATCTATTTCTATTAAAATGTTTATTATATGAGTGTTTTATGTTTACAAAATCATGCTATATTTCATTATATCTGAGTATATACTCATATTTCAAAAGGAGTCTGGTGGCATAGTGGTTTTACATTATGCTTCTAAACATAAGGTCATCAGTTTGAAACCAACAGCTGCACTGTAGGAGATATGGGGCTTTCTATTCCCTTAAAAAGATAGTTTTGGAAACCCACAGGGCAGTTCTACCCTGTCCTGTAGGGTCACTATGAATTAGGCATGTCCTCAACGGTAATGAGTTTGGTTTAGTTTAGACATTCACTTTGGTAGGTAAAATGAGTCATTTTGGTAATAATTTATTTTTAGGTAATTAATACAAGACTAGCCCCAAGATATTAGAGATTTAAGATGCTCCCGAATGCTCTCCTTTCCCAAGCTGGTATGGTGCTCCATTTCTGGAGCCACCCAACTCCTCCCCTTAGTTTGCTCCCTCACAGCTCTGGATTCTGCATTTCACTGCAATATATCACAGAAACTCATGAAACTTTAAGGAGATTACTCACAGTATTGTGGGTTATGTTAAGTCCTAAACCCAAAGGTCCCAAATGCTTGTAGACCATCCCTCTATGGAGATGACTACTAGGTTTTTAACTGACAACCCACTGAGAATCCTGTCCCAGCAAGTTGACACAACGTCTAACTAACACAGTTACTGTAATTATAGGGAATATCTTTCATTGAGGTTTTCCAGAAAGGATTCAGAGTCTTGGAGACAATAGTAATCCCTGCAGTAGTCAACATGAAACATCTTTTCATGTTGGACTTAACAGTGGGAACATTTTAAACACACCAAATTAGTTCCATTATTTTATCATCAAATTTTATCCAGAAAGACATACTCGTTTATCATTAAGATTCTTTGTTTATCAGAAATAGGCAAAATTTCAAAATTAAGTAATCCCTGTGTTATTAGAGATCATGGAGTCAGTTCTAAATCAAAGCAATTTAAAGTTCAACAGAACAACATATGGGCACTCCTGTGCCATCTTCACAGTCATTGCTTCAGCCCATTGTCCCAGCTGCTTAGTCGTCATGGTTTAGTGAAGGTCTTCCTCTTTTTCATTGACCTCTATTGTCCAAGCATGGTGTCTTATCGATGACCTGGCTTCTCCTGATAACATATCCAAAATACATGAAACAGGACTTGCCATATTTATTTGTAAGGAGTATCCCCAAAACAAATCTGTTCATTTTCAGGCAGCTAGTGGTATATTTAATATTTGGTTTCTTTTGAAAAGTTATTACTAATTGGGAGTTATACATATATCATATCATTCCATAGTCCAATCATGTCAAGCAGAATTGTGCACATGATGCCACAGTCAGAATCCACACATTGCTTTCTTCCTGGACTAATTGACATTTTCTCCTTTTTACCCCCCCACCACCAGCTCCCTACCCAGACCCTCACCCCCCAAAAAAATACCCAATCCTTTTTCTACCTGATGTCCCTATAGGTTCACCAATCCTGGGTTTCATATACCAAAACACAGAAAAACATGTAATATAACTTCAAGTGGATGGCCTCCAATGACATAACACCTCAGAGATACACCCTAATCTGAACAAAACAACAATATAAAAAACACCAGCCTGTGTGAAAGAACACACCAACCTGTTTGAAAGAATACACCAGCCTGTGTGATCATGCGGTTCTGAAGGGATCAGTTATCAGGCATCAAAGAACAAAAACATCATATCATTGGCTGCACACCTCCATGACATGATCGCTGAGGACAAACGGGTGCATAAGCACATGTGGTGAAGAAAGCTGATGGTGCCCCGCGATCAAAAGAGATAGTGTCTGGGGTCTTAAAGGCTTGAAGGTGAACAAGCGGCCATCTAGCTCAGAAGCAACAAAACCCACATGGAAGAAGCACACCAGCCTGTGCAATCACGAGGTGTCGAAGGGATCAGGTATAAGGCTTCATCAGAAAAAAGAAATATTTCCATAGTGAATGAAGGGCGAAGTGCAGAGTGGACCCAAAGCCCATTCATCAGCCACTGGAGATCCCCTCACAGAGGGGTCTATGGGAAGAGATGAGTCAGTTAGGGTGCGATGTAGCACCGATGAAGAATACATCTTTCCTCTAGTTCCTAAATGCTTCTTCCCCCCACCCCCACCAACTACCATGATCCGAATTCTACCTTGCAAGTCTGCATACAGCAGAGGATGTACACTGATGCAGATAGGAGCTGGAGGCACAGGGAATTCAGGGCAGATGATACCTTCAGGACCAAGGGTGTGAGGGGCAATACTGGGAGAGTAGAGGGTGAGTGGGTTGGAAACAGGAAACCTATGAAAAGGATTTACACGTGACCTCCTCCCTGGGGGACAGACAACAGAAAAGGAGGTGAAGGTAGATGCTGGACAGGGCAAGATATGACAAAATAATAATTAATAAATTATCAAGGGCTCATGAGGGAGGGGAGAGCGGTGAGAGAGAGGGGACAAAGAGGACTTGATGCAAAGGGCTTAAGTGGAGAGCAAATGCTTTGAAAGTGATTAGGGCAAAGAATTTACAGATGTGCTTTATACAATTGATGTATGTATGGATTGTGATAAGAGTTGTATGAGTCCCTAATAAAATGTTAAAAAAAAGAAAGAAACTTAATTTTCTTTTGCTCACAAATAAAACACAGTAAATGTAAAGAAAAAAAAAAAGAAAATGTTGAAGCCACATCAGGTCCAGCATGCACCTGAGTGGGGGGTGGGGGGAGGGGGAATTAACTGACAAGGTTTTAATTGTTCAAGTCAGATTTATGCCTTTGATCTTTTATAAATATATCTCCAATGCACTCTGTTAAGTAACCACTTTCCTCTAATCCCTCAATTGTGGATAGAGGGAGTTCAATAGATTCATGTTTCCTATGTAGTTCCCACAGATGACTCTTAAACTCCAATGACAACCTTAACCTTCTGCAAACCAGATTCTCACAATTTAGGCTGGAATATTAATCCCTCCTTCCATTTTGGATTATATGCTTTACAATCATTTGGTGCCTGATGGTGGTGTGCTTCATCCATCTGCACTTTAGTTGTCATCTCACTTAGATGGCTGCTTGTTTGGAGACAAGCATTTAGGACCCAAGATGCTATTTTATCTGATATCCAGGCACCATCTAATTTCTTCACCACATTTTGCTACAGCAACCATATCTTCTGTGTTCCTTTACTAATTGCAATTATTGAGCTGGGCCATGATGTAAGAAGTAATTGGAGATAGTGCAAGCCCTGAACCCATTCCTGAATCTATGTTTATTGTTTTTTTAAATAAATTATTAATAATTTGGATTTAATACATATTTATCACTCCATAGTTGAATCTATTTAGTATTCTTGTTAACAGTACAATTCAAACACATGATTACATTACAATTGTTACAGCATATTTATATTGCTATATGTACCAATTGTAGTATAGACATATCTACAAAAAAAGGGCATGAGGTTATGGAATTTAGTATTCAGAAATCCCTGAGACTTTCTTACTGATTGTCTAACAATTGTTCTGTATTCAGATGGCTTATGTAAGGGAGCTTTGTAAAATTTGTGGAAAAATTCCAATATATCTTTTATTTCCATTTTCCATGATTCTTTTGAAATTTTTTTTATTCAAGATCTAAATTTTCAGTCTTGTGGTCTTAACTTGCTTAATTGCATATGAGGAAGTGATGATCTGTTCCATAACTGGCTCTTCCTTTATTCAGACTGATAAAATTGAATTTCTCCATCTTCTCTTTCTCTAAGATCCTTGATGGTCTAGTGGCTGCATGTTGGGCTGCCATCCGCATGATCGACAGTTGGGAACCACCAGGAACTCCTCAAAGAAAGACTGGGCTTTCTAGTAAGGTGAACGGTTACAGTCTAGGAACCCCACAGAGGGTCGCTATGACTTAGCATTGACTCGATGGAAGGGAGATTGGCTTGATTTTCTCTTTCTATAGATATTGTGGATTTGATTATGCACAACTCATTTAGCAAGGTCCATGTATATGATTTCTATTTATATTTTGTAAGGTATTTGCAACAAAGATGATGTAATCTTGCAAAATTTTATTATGTGACATCTCTAGATTTTTTGGTCATTAAGGCCATCTTTTCAAACTACTGATTCTTTGTTTCTAACTTTTGGATTTCACTTTAGTAATTTATCAATGGATCACAAGATCAATGCATCTTGTGACACAGTGCTATAAGTCAAAGTAATGCTTTTATAATATTTATATTGATAGAAATTTGTTAACCCATATGTTCAAAAAGATGTAACACATTTGCAATCTCTTAAAATTCACAGTAAGTATATTTTGACTAATTGTGACTCTATTGGACAAAATATAAGTTTTCTCTGGTTTTCCATGGTTGTAAATCTTTATGGGCGAAGGAAGCCCCCATCTTTCAACCTTGGAGTAGCTGTTGGTTTCAAATTCCTAACCTTGTGGTTAGCGACTCAATATGTAGCCCACTACACAACCAGGTTTGCTATATTTGAAATATGAGGCCAATAATATAGTATAACATTTTAAAACTATATATGTATATTTATCCATATACACACACGAGGAGATACTCCCCCAAACCAGAATTGAATTTAAACCTATGTATTTAAATTTTCTTTTACAATACAACCTTATCACCTTAAAAGTACTCTCCAATACACTTTGTACATTTGCAAGATCTGTGATTTCATTCTTGAAAACATTTTCAGACTCTTCTGTTTGGATGGCTGACAGAACCTCCCTCCATATTTTCTTCACCTCTTCTATGTTGTCAAATCGCTATCCTCTCGTGTCCCTCTTCTTTCGCAGAAAGACAAAGAAGTCACACGGAGCGAGGTCAGGAGAGACAGGTGCATGGGGCAACAGAGGCATGCTGGTTTTTGCCTAAAACTGGCACACTGAGATGACTGTCTGAGAAGGTGCATTGCTGTGGTGACGGAACTTGTCCCCTGTCTGTCACAAAGCAGGTCTTTCTGGTCTGGTCACTCACGGTTACATAATCTTTTCAGAACCTCTAAATAGAAAGTTTGATTAACAGTCTGACCTGGTGGAACAAACTCCAAATGCACAATTCCCCTGACATCAAAAAAAAGAAATGAGCATCATCTTGATCTTTGATTTCACTTGAGGAACTTTTGTTGGGGGGACGAGGTGCCTAGGGCATTATCCACTGACTTAATTGATGCTTGATTTCAGGGGTGTAAGAATAGCACCATATCTTGTCACCAGTAATGACCTTGGAAAAAAACGACTGTGTCATTTTGGAGATGTCCTTTCAAAGCACTTCATGTTTCCACTCAATGCCCTTTTTTCCTGGTCAGTCAGAACCCAAGGCACACATTTCTCAGAGAGCCTTCTCATTCCTAAATCTTCCATTAAAATTCGCCGAATGGAGCTCCAAGATAGCCCAGCTAAGTTCCCCATCTCTTCAATCGTCCATTGTTGGTCTTCAAGCACGAGTGAATGGATTTTCTCGATATTTTTATATGTTCAGGAAGATTTCCAGAATGAGGTCTGCCATCAATTAACATTATATTTTGTTTTAGAAATGAGAAAAAACATTCATATGCTTGAGTTTTTCCTATAGTGCTGTCCTTGTTAACTGTGTGTAACATCACAAAAGTCCGTAGCATTTTTCCTAAGCAGGAAACAAAATCTCACAGCTGGGTGCTGTTCTCTTAAATCCGCCATCACAAAAACTGAGGTTCAGGTGAAACCACATCTAGAAAAAATTCACCGTGACCAGAGAGAAACTTCCCAGGCAACGCCACTGGCTGCACTAACTCAGAATGAGTTGCTGGATGCTCACATATTGGAAAAAATATGTTTAGTAGGAAAACTCTGCCCAACAGAGCATTTTCTGGTGTTTGGGGAGGTGGGGGGGCACCCACTTGTGCATGCATACATATTTGTGTTTGCAGATATTTACACTTATATTTAAATTAATTGATCGAGATAATGTCAAAATTTTAATTATTCTCTTTAATATGTTCAATAGTCAAATTTGACCAGTAATTATCATGTCATAAAACTTGCAGAAGTGCTCCATCATTGCAGAAATATTCACTAGAAAACTACTGACCATAAGAAAGTTCGTAATACTACACCCACCATCAGCTGCTTATTTTTATAAATAAAGTTTAAAGTGGAATGACTATATTCATATTTCTTAATGGCTGTTTTCACACTACACTGACAGAACTGAGTAGTTGCAATCAAAAACATGTGCCCTGGAAAACCTAGATATTTACTGCTGAGACCTTGGAAAACAATAGTCGCTGACCTGGGATCTAAATACAACAAAATATAGATTAAATATGATACATGCGAATATTGTCTTTAAAATAACAAAATAGAATACATATATTGGTGATAAAAGGTTAAATATAATTCAAATTTGTACCAAATAATTTATTTTAGTGTTCTCCATAAGATGACAAATTGGTGCATATTCCAAAGCATATAAAGTAAAAGCAGCATCTGAACTTGCACATTACCATAGACTCCTGTTTGACTTTTGCATGTTTCACAAATGCATTTGCTGTGCATTTGTACAGTTTTCGTTCCTCTCAAGGGGATAGTCTTCCTGTATGCTACAGAAATCATTGTTCATAGTGCCAAGCTTTAGCAATAATACCAATCTAAAGCGAATCACTCTTCACCTGCTCAGGTTCTATCTGTACAATGTAAATTAACTTGGATGTCTAGTTTTTTTTAGTGTGAGTAAACCATAAATCCCTTATGTTTCTTGAAAAATCATGAAAGCTGCATAATCAGAAATGTTGCTTAAAAGTGAAATGGACTTATATCCACAAATGCAATATTTCAGGAATCTCAAAATTACAAGAAATATGGTTTTCCCTAATTTATTACAAGCTGGACATAAAATTTTGCTTAAAAATTAAATTTAACATCTGTTTAAAATGAAAACCTAGTCCATGCATGAAAAGTAAAGTTGAAAAGGGAAAGAATAAGATGTAGTATATAATACACTGATTAAGAATTCCAGGTTTTGTTTGGATGCTGGTCACTAACTAGCTGGGTAAATTGGAACTATGATCAGGGTAAAATGTAGAATATTATACCAACTTGCAAAAAATGCCATGACTTAGATCAGAAATATATTCTCGATTTTAAACAGAAAGAGTAGGTATGAACTATGAGAAGACAAACACTTCTCTTTCAAGCAAGTGACACCATGAGTGCATCGCTCACACCTTCATTCCAGGAGTGAGAACACTGTGAAATGGACCTAACTGACCACAAGAGATGGTGGAGAATTTAGTATACAGCCAATCAGCCAGTAATCAAAATGCATTTATCTATCTCTGATCTTCCTCATGCCCTTTCCGGCCTTGCACCTACAGAGACTCCATGTCTTGATTAAGGCATCTTGTAATTCTTAAGATGACATTTTCATGCTTTTATACTTTAAAGAGGACACTTGCAGCAGATTTATCCAATGAAATAGAATACGGTTAGAGTTTAAACTTATTTCATTGGATTTTGCATACTTCAAATGTACCAAATCAAATTTAATATTTTTCTCACTCTTAAACTTGGTCAGTGAGGACATTTTTCTCTATCATACAGATACTTTGTTTATCAGAAATAAGCAAAATCTCAAAGTTAAATGATCTGTATTTTTGTTAGGTTTCATTGAGTTGTTTTTTTTTTAACTGTTAATGATCTTATGCACAACAGAGTGAAACACTGTATGGTCCTATGCAAATCTCATGTCCATTGTTATGCTTCAGGGCATTGCTGTAGCCACTGCACCACTCCATTTTATCCTGGCCTTATTTCCCCTGAGAATGAAGTCTTTAGTTTTTCATGCAGTCCATGGTGTATTCAACATTCTTCACCAGCATTAAAATTCAAATACACCATTACAATCTAATTGCTAGAACATGGTTAAATAGATATACTTACCTTCAAAAATACAAGAGACAATACAGTATTATGGTTCATAAGCAATAACTCCAAATGCATAAATTCTTCTTCAATCTCCCTAATTATCTGTGCATCCGTATCAGAAATTGAAAATACCAGCTTGTGCCAGGGAGCTCCTCATTCCTCAAACATTCATCTTTCCATTTGATGATTGTAGAGGTCATTTTTAGGATGTTTGCCCAGTGCAAGCATCATTTGATTTCTTATCTGCTGCTGCCTCCATGGGCATTGAAACAAGTAAAATGAAATCCCTCACAACTTCACTATTTTCTCAATTTATCATGAACTTGGTTTTGTGGGGTTTTAAAAAATATATATAATTGTAAGGATTTTGTTTTCTTTACATTAAGCTATAATCCATAAAGAAAGTTTTATAGTCTGGGAACTTCATTACTAAGTGCTTCCAACCATTTTTTAAAATTTTCCTAAATATACCATGGCTGTGAGAAGAATAAAGGAAATTGTTTTAAATAATTTACAATGGAAATGTTCACTTGAAATGATAATGGTAAGACTTTGTCTCTCTGATTTTCAGACATTATCTAGTGGAACCAATTCCTGAACAAGGACATCATGCTTGGTACAGGGTCAGTGAATCAGATAAATGAATAAACAAACAAAGAAACAAACTTTTTGTTTGTTTGTTTTAATGAGAGACTCTTAATGAAATGAATTAACACAATAGCTGCAACAATGAGATTAAACACAGCAATAATGAAAATATTTCAATTATTCAGTCATCTGTAGTCCCTTCTAGATATTCTGTCTCATTTAATGGCGTTGAAAATAAGGAAAAATACTGTGAACAGAGTCCAGGGATGTAGGTCAATTAAGAGAGTAACATTTAAATTTATGTTTTTAAGGTTACATTATCTACCGTGAAATTTTGCCATTGAAAAAAACTGAAAAAAAGAGCTTAAAGACACACAGATATATACTCTATATTATTAGTATTAATAATGGAGGCTTTTAAAACAACTGAGGTGGGGAGAGAGAGAGAGAGTTGGTGGGGGGAGAGAGGAGGAAAGAGAGAGAAGGAGAAGGGTGAAGGATGGGGCATGGGGGAGGGAGGAGGCAATTGAAATTTTTACATGAACAGCTATAGCAAACGATAAAATCCTAGCCATATCAAAATAAACCTTAGATAGCAAGGTTATATAATTTACTATATGTTACCTAATACATAATAAAGACCTTTCAACAATTTACAAACATGCAAATAGACAATAAATTAATTGAAATAATTAAACCAAACAACCAACAAAATTAAATAGCCAAAATAGACTCAGATAACTCAGATATTTCTAGAGAATACATTTGAAGGGAAAATTTATTTAACCTATTAGGAAAACACAGTATAAAAAGAATTTAAAATCCCCCAAAAGGATTGGGAACTTATGTTGCAACAGACAATCTCACAAAGAACCAAAGAGATATATGAGCGCTCAGAAGCATTGCAAATAAAGAATGCCTTGTGGTATACCAGTACAGCCATACAGCTGAATGAAGAAATATCAATATATATTTTCTAAACTAAAATACAAAGAAGAAAATGAATGGGAAAACAAACCAAAACAGATTTTTCCATAAGTATCTAAATAATTTTTAATGATTTAACAGATGCTCAATTGAAATACCAGAAAGAGAACTATGAATAAAGCAGAAGAAATATTTGAAGTAATAATACTGAGACTTTTCCAAAATAAATAACATACCAAAACCCCAACCAGAATACATAGCAACAATTTTGTACCTAGGCATATTATAATATATTTAAACGGAAGGAAAAGAAATACAAGTAGAAAATCTTGGAAGCAATAGTAAAAAACAAAACAAAACAGAAAAAGCACAACAACCCACCTAAGAGGAGTTACACTAGACTTCTCATTATTCACCATGAAGGAAGACAACAGGGGAGTAGATTGTTTACAAAATTTGGAGAGTTACTGGGAGATAAGAACTTATACTAGTAGATGTCATGAAATTATATTTCAGCAATGGAAAAAAAAAGGTTGGAATTTTAGGCAACAAAAGTTAGGGGTTGTCAGAATTCCACTGAAATAAATGTAAAATAATTCATCAGGAGGAAAAAATATTTATGTGCCAGAATATCAGAATTGCATAAATAAATGAAAACATCAAAGGAATAAACAAAGTTAAAATTGACTCGCTAATTTTGCTTCATTAATTGATTTTGTTAATAACCATCTATGAAAATAATAAATACTATTTGTTACTTGGTAAATAATATGTATAAATTTCTTATCAATTGAGAAAAATTTTAAATAGTCTCTTCCAAATATTTGTGCTAAAAGACTTTAAATTTCAAGGGAAATGAAGTTTGTCATCATATCAAACAATAACACACTGTGTAAAATCTGTACATGAATGCTTAATTAACTAATTCAATTTATATATGCAATTCAGCTGCCTCAGAAACCCCCGGAAAAGTTGTCAGAGGTCAGAATCCAAGTGAGGGCATTGTCTGTTGGGGGCACAAAATAGTGAAAGGGAAAGATGGTCACAAAGCCCCTGTCCTTGTTGCAGATCTTTTCGGTTAAGATTATTGATCAAAAAATTTTAAGAGGACATCAATGAATGCTTTGGGACAACAAAGGAATATTCCTCCTCTCACTGTACAGCATAACAAGATTTCCCTTATAATTAAAATAACAAAATAAATAAATACGCACAGTATTGCAATATCTGCTGTTTGGATTAATTTCAGGAAGGACTTCCTATCTCCAAGAAGGGATCTTCACTTTGAATTAATTGGAATCATGATGTATTCTAGATGAAAAAAGAAACCTCTTAAATTCTAGATCCTTTACATATATAAAGTGTAGCACTGGGAATGTGAAAAGGAAGTCATTTCCAGTAGGCTCCTAGGTGAATCAGTGAAACAGCACACTTTCACCCGTACCTTGACTTCGTAAATTCAGAAATTTTTGATACAGGGAGTCGATGCATTATATTTGTTGCTAGTTGAGGTCAGCATATAGTACATTGTTTTTTTAACTAGTGTTTTTTTCACTAGTGGGATCTAGTTGCTTGCTTATTTTATCTTTATTTCATAATATTTTATTTGGGCTCATTAGCAATTACACACAAACAAACGATAATCACAGAAAATGTGGTTTTTACACACACTAGGCTTTATTCATCAACAAAGCTGAGGGTCTTTCTGAGCTTGGGACCTGAAGAGGCCGCACCTATGGGGTGGGTCCTCTGCAAGCCCAACTCAACTTGAAAAGAGCAGAAACCAGGGACCAGTCAGCCATCTCTCCACCCAGGTTTAAAAGGTTCTAAAAGCCCCCAGACCAAACTCACTCTCATTGATTGGACACCAAGTCAGAGTGACTCTGTAGGACAGGTTGGAACTGGCCCCACCAGTGTCTGAAACTAACTGTTTAAGGGAGGAGCTTGCTTTCTCTCAAAGGGGGTGAACAATTCCCCTATGCCCAGAATGAATAAAGAAGGTTCTAGTTAAGGACTTTTCTTTCTGAGTGAGGTTTTGTAAAGTGAAAATCCTATGAGAGTATTTCAAAATGTTCATTTTGTCAACGATACTGCCCAAAACAGAAATTTTTTTCCTTTTGTTTTTTCTTAGTTCTTCAGCCATGAGAACCAAGTGAAGCTCATAAAGGAATTGAAATGTGAAATGTGAGGGCAGCTAAAACTGTCTGGCTCCTAGAAGTTCTTCACTGTCATCCTGGTCCACACGCAGAGCTGACTCACACCCTGGTTTGAAGCCCAGCCACCCCCAGGCTAAGCACTGAAGGGAGGCGGCCTCAGACTCGCCTCTAACGAGTTTCGAGTCTCTCACTATCTTCAGCTGGACTAGGTGAACAGAGCCCAAGGATGCGCCAGGAGGCCAACTCCTGCTGAACCAAGTGCTGAGGAAAAAATTCTGAGTGATTATTTCACTTTTGATCAGTATAGTTTTCACAGGTTCCATGGTCACTGAGCCTAGAGGGTCTGCGCATTCCACCCTGGGATGCCAGATTTGTTCGCACAATGAGGGAGATTTGAGCAACAGATTGCAAGTGAAGACATTCAAGAGAATGGCCAAGAAGGGAGAGCTAGAGTGTTTATTGAGTGTTCAGACTCAGATGACAGTGAGGAAATCGTCCATCAAAAGGTGATTCCTTATTTGAAATAAGAGGGGGGGGGGGGCGGGGGAGTAGACCTAGCTAACCAGGGGTAGACAAAAACGGTTCCCTTGTGTAAGTGAGTAGGACTAGAGCTTAGAGAAGCTCTTAGGCAGGTCTTCTCTCTCTTGATGAAATGCTTAAGCTATTTACACAGACAGAGAACCTGCACTATTTTGTGGACTACATTTCACCCTTGGGACTACATTCCCCAGAATCCCATGTGACTGACATGTTCTAGTGAGAAGAAAGCATTTTTGGACTAAAGTCCTCAGAATTCCTCATGACGGGATGGAAGCCTTTAAAGACTGCAAACATAGGGAAGACGCCATGTTTCTTGATACACACTAGTCATCGTTTTTCCTCTCTTAGCAATCTCTAATAAAATTCTCCAGCGTTGTGCTTATGTCTGACCAAGATAAGTTTTCTCTTTATAAAAGACAAGAATCGAATACTAGCAAGAGGCCAAAACTGAAACCAAATTGAGTCATTACCAAGCGTGGGGACCCTTTAGGATAGAGTAGAACTGCCCCTGAGTTCTTCTAGGGTTTTTCTAGCTTCTGAGACTGTCTTTATGGCATTAGAAAGCTGTCTCTTCTTTCTCTTGTGAAGCAGCTGATAGTTTCGACTTCTGCATGTGTAGTTAACAACACAATGTGTAACTCACTTCAACACCCAGGGTTCCTTGGGATAATGATGTGATACTTAGATTTTATGTAACCTGATTTATGATCATGTAGCAATGAGTTCAACCTGTCAATCAGGTCACAGATTGATAAGGTCTCCCAGAAAATGTGGCTATTTGGTAAGGGATGCACTGGGAACCTCTCCTCCCTCTCTCTGCCCTTTTGTATTCTTGCTTTCTGGGGCTGTGTACCTGTCTCCAGGTGGGCCCATGTGGGCTGGCTGAGCCTGAGAACTGCCTGAACCCAGCTGTTTCCACTGGCCTTGGATCCACATGACTCTGCACCACCAGCCTGCAGTCTCTTGCTTTCCACTTCACAGTTTGGTGACATTGACCTGAAGCTAAATGATGCACAAGGGGTTCCCTGTGAGCTTCAGACCTATGGGTCTGAGTGGACCTGGACTGGGATACCTTCTTGACATGAAATTACTTCTTAATATAAAGTTCTTCCTTATACATATGCTTTTGTTTCTCCAGACAACCTATTCTAACACAATCAGATTAAGGGATATTTTATAACCCGGGCAGTGGGAAAGAATCTTTGGGGCCAGTTTGGCCTATGAAAAAGGCATCTATCTGGTTCTCAGATTGTACTTTTTGGTGCACATTTGTCTTCTTGGTGCAGTGATTGTTATCTGAGTTCTGACTTTCAAATGGTAATGGATTAAGCTAGACTTTTAAAGGAAACAGCAAGACTTGTTAGTTCATTATGATTTATGAGGTCCTGTTCAGTGTAATTTTCCTTCCTTACCTGTAACTGTATTTTTATATGACTTTCTCAGGGGGCATAGTGGGTTGTGCTTTGGACTGGTAACTGCACAGTCAGCAGTTCAAGACCTCAAGCTATTTCAGAAGAAAAATAGGCTTTCTTCTCTCATAAAGTAGTACAGCTTCAGAAACCTAAAGGGGCAGCTGTCCTCAGTCATGGTGCGTAACTGTGCGTGGTAATGGACTCAATGGCAGTGAGTTTGGTTTGGTTTGTCAAGTTAAAATGCATTGGTAAGATACACCTTTATCTCATTTTTCCAACACCTGATTTTGAAATAGAGAAAATGCTTAGGAAAGTAAGCATGGGCTTACTTTACAATCCAAAAGACAGAGTCTTGGCAGTGATGCTACTAACAAAAGGGTTCATAAGGTTTCGCAAAACTACTTCGTCATTTAATTTTTCACTATCAGTATGGTTGCTATTGCATTATGACCAAATGACAGGCTGGATTGAAATACAGATTAAATCTTCAAAAGAATTAATTATTACTCTTTCTCAAAAATGTTGACCTTTTCCCTGTAACCTAGAAAATGGGATAGAGTAGCTTGAAACATATTGTTGCAGATTCTGAAATCTATGCGTAGTACCTCTTTTGCATATGAAAATGCAGATTTATCAATGGGCCTTGTAAAATGCACACAAATATATGCAATATCACAAGATTCTAAGAAATAGCCATCAATATTGTCAAACAGTATTTTACAGAATATTTACACAGATCCTAGTGCATTTGTGTTTTTCTAAGGCACTTAATTGGTTTTCTACTACTTGCTTATTAAGTTTAATTAGTGTACTTTATCAACAAAATACACCATAAGTATTACCATTGCTTATCAAAATGATCTCTGTACTTCCCCACAGTAGGATGGCATTAGCAGGACACTTAACTTTGCCCTGGCACTGGACAATAGAGAGATGCTCTGGTTCTTGTCTTGTGAAGGCAAACACTTCTGATGCTGTATATTGATAAGATGGGGAATCAAGTTATAGGCTAGGTCAATTGATGAAAACAGGTCCCAGTGGATGTGCTGATTAGTTCCAGCAGAGGAATCAGCATGTCATTTCATCATCATCTCATTAAATTTGTTGATAATTTTTTTCTTCTGAATTCAACTTGTTTGTATATGTCATGTATCTGCCAATCAGATAACTTAAATGCCAATGGAATAAGAATAGAATCTCTCAAGTGTTTGAAGGGAACAGAAAAAAATAAATAAAATCTATATTCACACAGCGGAAAAATAAAGCACCCCAGAAATGGTAAATATAAAGAAAGCCTTCAGTTAATACTCCAAATATGGCTGTTGCAGTTAAACAGGCACTTCCCGTTTGTTCTTCAGCCCACCTGAGTCTCACCCTTCTCCACAAAAAACCAGGGTGCTACAGCACAACTTTAGCTTTTTTAATATCCTTCTTTCCGTCTCGCTTGGGTTTCTGGGGTTCAGGGTATATTAGCATCTTGATGTGAGTAGTTGCAAAGAGCTTCAGTAGTTGCCACTTCCCTCAAAGCCAGTCCACTAGCAGTATACAGGAGAACCCCAGAACCACTCCCTTTCGCTCAGACTTTCCTGTCCAACCCACTGCTCCCAAGAAGAAGCAATCATGCAGTCCCCATTCCTCCTATGAAAATAAACCGGTGTCTCTCAGATTGGCTCCACATCAGTTTTTTGATAGCTTGATATCTATATAGAGTCTCTGCAAATCTTGGGGATGAACACACAACACAGTAAACATGTAGATACCTAAAAATGTTTTCCTTTTCTCACTTACAAAATATCTTTGAAAGGTAGTTGTTTAATGCATCAACATTAAATTTAAAGTTATTGATATGCTTAAAGGAAAGATCAAAATATGAGCAAGGTAAATAATAATTAAGAGCCACCTAGAATGGTTATGATCTCAGACAAAGTAGATTTCAGAGCATAAAGCAAATATAAGGTGCCAACAGGATCATGGAAAGGGAGTTTCCTCCAGAAGCTATAACATGTGTGTACCTTGCGGTGAAGTGAGATTCCTTAATGTGTCTCTTCTACCCAAGTCTCTGTTAACTTCCACCAATTATTGGGTGGGACTATGAAAATCGAGCATAGAGAAGATTGATCAGTCTTTCTTGTTACTCCTCTGGTTCTAGGGGATGAGCCATCATTGAAGAAGAGAAGAGGAAAGCTCAGAGGATTTTGGAAAAGCATGTTCCATATCTCTGCCTAATGTGGAAAAGAGGCGACTGACACCAGATGCATCACAGACCGTAGCATGGAGACTCAGAGGAACAGCAGCAAGCCTACGGGCTACCATCACCTTATGCGGCCCGAGACTCCTGAACCGTAGGTGAGAGTGACAGGCGGGCTGACCTCCTGGCCCTTGGAGGCAAAGACCAAGAGACTAAGTGACTGAGAGTTTAAGAACCAGAGAAAGAGACGTGGCTACAGTGTGGCTGAGAGGTTGAGAACTTGGCTGCTGATTGAGGAGACCATTGACTGTTTCCTTAGTGTTTGGTGATCCTGTGTTGTGAGTGTAAAGCCACTGAAATGAATGATTGAACCCAGTAGAAATGTAGAATGGAGTGGGAGGGATGATTGTTGTCAAAATAAGTAAAGAAGGTTGGACCATGGAAGTTTATCTGATCCCTGCCCCGTGGCAATAGGGAGCCAGAGAAGGCCAGATAGGTCCACCTCCAGGTTGCTCATTGCAAATCCTAAAACATATGAAACAAAACATGAAAACAAATGTACAGGTAATAGTAATTTAAATTCCAAAATTATAGTGTGTTTAATATTTCCTTCTCAATAATTGGTACAGTAATTTGACAAAAATCAATATGCATAAAGTATACTCTAGTACACTGGTTCTCACCTGTGAGTCACGACATGAGGAGAGTTGAGAACCAGTCTGGTAACGCTTGCCAAGTTGATAGCACTGACTATTCTGTAACAGTCCAGTGAACACTAACCCGACAAACATTATTTCAATCACATGTAAAGCCTTAGCAAAGACAGAGAATATCCTTAAATATGGTTTTAAAAGAATCTGACAATAATTCAAGCCATAGAAATTACATTATCTGTGGAAATAACTCAATGACAGTGTGTTTGGATTCAGCTGTGCCATAATATAGTTCCAAATAAAAAATGGAAAGATATGTACAAAATATGTTATAATAGTTGTGTACTCTAATTAATTACTTTAAAATAAGACAAGTTTGCCTTTGTCCTGAGTGATATCCTGAGTGATATCTGTTATAATGTCCTGAGTAATTTAGGGGCCTGTATTGAGACGTATCCCAAGACAATTCTCAAGGGTTGGGGCTTACAAAATTCAAAAACCACATGTTACATAGGGTCAATCACCTCAGGAGGCACAATTACATATCATACATATGTAACGGGGTCTCAATAATGATTATGACTAATAAATCCTGCACACTGTTTCAACACTAGAGGAGAAAGAGTTCCCAAATTTAAACGTGTGTTATATATTAAAGCAAAAATAAATAGATAAAACCTCACTGTCATCAAGTCAATTCTGACTCCTAGAGATCCCTGAGCACAGGGTCCAACTGCCCCATAAACTCTTGTTTACCAGAGTGAAAACCAGTCCTTCTCGAGAAGCAGCTGGTGACTGGGAACGTGTAACCACTGGGCTACCAGGACTCCCTCCGTATTCTCTATGGAGACATCTTTGTTGTCTTAAGCAAGACAAAGACCAGGCAAAAACAAATCAGGTAGGACAGTAGAAGCAGGGCAATGACCACAATGGGATAGGCACACTATTGCAGATTAGAGCAGTTTCTAAAATTGGTGCTGGGCCCACCTGGATACAGGTATTACTCATAGCTGTGCGGCTCTAGCATCCACATGCTCCTCAAGGACACATTGACACAAGTCGCTGAAGACCAGAGTGCACCTTCTGGTTGTCAGGGGAGCCGCATTAGTCTGTTCTCAGCTCACTCTGCCTTCAATGGACAGTCGATGGCTGGAAACAACTCAACAGACACGGAATCTGTGTGGAGACCCAGCATTGATTTATGGCTCTCCTTACAGATTTAGCGCTCCAAAAATCAAGTACTAATGTAGCCCAGAGGTCTAAAAAGGTCCCTTGCTGGTAAAGTGAGATATGTACTGAGAAAACTTCCAGACCTTATCTATGCATCTCTTCCTTGTAATTAACCTGATTTGTTTTCGGATCAAATTTGCTATAATAAATATATCATTGTTAGTGTAGCTTTTCTGTGATTACTGTGAGTCAATATAAGGAATTATGACTTCTAAAGGAGTAAAAAGAGTGACTGCATAAAGGTGAGGGAGCCCTGGGGAATCCCACAAACTTGAGACTGGCATCTTGAGGAGGGACAGAAAATTGGATTTATATATGTGTATATAAAATGAGATTTCATCACAACAAGTAAGAATAAAAACACAAAATGCACATTAACTGTAAGAAAATAAAATAAGAATTTGAATAAAAATAATTGATGGGTTCATAAAACTGTAGAAAGTCTGAAGCTCTAAGATTAAAAGAGGATTCGCAAAATTGATAGATATCTAGCTAGAATTATTGGAAAATTAATATGGAAGACCTCAGTGTTTAGATTAAAAGAGGTAATATCATGATACATTATATGGAACTTAAAATAATGAGAACTTTGGAAGATGATTAGAAAGAAAGGCACTTTGTTATCTTGAAGTGTGCCTATAGTCAAACTAAGAAAAACACATTTTAAAAGAGACCTACACCTCAAGAACATAGTTGTAAATATTTGTTAATAAAATTCAAGCAAATCAAATTAAAACATTTAATAAAACATCATGACCAGGTGGAGGCTACCTTAGGAATTTAATACTAGTGTAGTATTAAAAAAAACACTAAAGTTACCATGTAAAAATGAGAACAAAACTAAGTTCAAATAGATACAAATTTTCAATCACAAACAATATCTGTTTCCAATGAAAGCCTCATGATGCGATTGGTGAATGGATTATAACAAGAGTTGTAAGAGTTCCCAATAAAATGATGTTTTGATAAACATAAATAAATTAATAATTTTTTTTTTAAAAAGAAAGAAGAAAATGCTCTAAAACTTGATTGCGGGGATAACTGTACAACTCTTCTGGATGTAACTGAACTATCAAATTGTATTTTATATATATATATATATATATATATATATATATATATATATATAATTGTATTATATGCTAATAAAAGTGTTGGGAAAAATAGAGAACTTCCTCACCCTCGTGAAGACACTCCTGTCAGCTTAGACCTCTTATGCAAAAGCTACAGATGACATCATAGTCAGTGTGGAAAATAAAACACTATCCTAATTTAAAATAATCAAATAATTCCTATTCATACCGCATTTATACAAACCTTTAATGGATAATATAATAATGCAAAAGAACAAAATCATAATGGCATCCAGATTGGAAAAGAAGACATGACATAGTGCTTTATGTCAAAATGTCATAAGAATTAAAGCTATAAAACAAGTAGCATAACCAATAATGAGTTTAATAAGATCAAGAAATATAAGATCCAGACAAAATGTATTTCTACAAAGCAGAACTAAGGGAAATTAACAGTTAAGTAAACTACGACATCAACAATAATATCCAAAAATTTGAATAGTTTTGAATGCACCTGGCAAAAGATGTAATAACCTCTAACTGAAAACTAAAAATATTCATGCTTGGGGAAATTAAAGATGACACAAATAGATTGCAAAATTTATTGTGCTCCTTAGTTAGAATATTAGCCATCAGCCATATTGTAATCGTGTATATGTTGCATATTACTTAACTCCCAATCTACTCCAATGAATGTTATCAGTAAAAATAATGAAAATGCAACACTGTCTTCATTTGTTTTATATTTATATCAAACCAGACATTTTCTTGGCAGTTATCCAGTAAAAATATAATTTACATAGGTTATATATGACATAAAATTTAAATAGAAAGGTTATATGTAGATGTAGATCATGTAGCTATATGCAATCCATGTTTTATTTAAACATTCAATATTTTAGTATTGTGTTGTATATTCAGCAATGGAACTATATGTTTTCTGTGATTTTTTCAAGCTATATAGGTGAAATGTAGCTAATCGTTCACTAAATAGTTGCATTATTTTCTGGGGAAAGTAAGCAATTGGAACTTTCACTTAAAGACCTAAGTCACTCTCCATTTTCAAAGGAGTGATTACTTAATATCTCACATAGCTAATTATTGCATTGTATAAATAAATTCAATGTCAATGTTATTAATGTAAACGTTCCTACAAATTTTGGGGGGCAAGAAGGAAATAAACTCACGTAAGTTTTCCTGGATGAATTTGTACAATCTGTGTTAGTACCCTAATTTAATTCAGTGTACACCAGTATTTCTATTTTAATCAGCCTTGGAAAAAAAGTGTGAACATTGTAAAAATAGATCAGAGTCCTTGTTTTTATTTAGCACAAAATAGACAAAATATAAATAAGTAAATATATTAAAATAAATGTACAATTAAATGTATTATTATTACCTAATCACAAGATGAAACTGTTATTGTAGTACATCCAATGGCACTGAAAATAATATTTTAAATCAAATTATTTTTATGTGTGTAGTATAATAGAGCACAGATTGCTTAATCTCCACCCATTCCTACCACTCCTCCCTTACTCTTTCCTCAACTAGTGCTAGAAATAAAATTAAAATCAGAACAAAGATACTGTGAGAAATAGTTTTTAAAAAACTTTTTGTTTTCTATGCATTATTAGTTTACTGATGCCTTCCTTTTAAAATTCCATTTTACCTTCTAACATTTTAACAATGCATAGAAAGGAACATTATAAAAATAAGATAATTTTATACCAAATATTATCCTTCTCTAGTCTTGCACTGTTCGTTCATGTTTCCTAGGAAACTGATTTTAAAATTCAACCCATAAACCAGGAAAGTAAAAAGGATTAGGATTAATTTAAAATATGTTGTGAAGATAAATTGTCCTATAGATTTAAAATGACGGGGTAAACCACACCATTTTCTAAAATGAACTTTCAGAGGTGCAAGGGGGACAGCTTCGCTGACTGAGGAGGCCTTCTATATCCCTAACGTGTCTGCATCTCTGTTGATAACGGTTCTTTAATCATAAAAGGATTCCTTTCTCCTGTTTGGAAATTTCTTGGCCTGCTGCTCTGGGTTTGTTTAGAAGAGTTGACAAAAACTTCTATTTATTTCTCAAGTGCCCTTGTCAATAATTGTATGAAATTTTATTATTCGCATATCTCAAATGAAGAATAGAGATTCTCAGCTCCAGTGGACTTTTCTGGTTTTAAAGCAATAATAGAGGACATTGTTTTGTGATGTGTGTATACATTTTCATATACTTCTGTTTTCCTGGGTTCTCTCCATAAAAATACACAATTCTGAATAATTGATGGGTATAGTAATACACCAAATAGTCTGTAATGTGTTCATAAATTTTTTAGTTTGTTCACTGAGATGTGCATGTCCTTATTTAACATGTTCCTTGTTTCTCTTATTATGCAAGAAGTCATGCCTGATTAAATTCAGACAGTTTGCAAGGCAGGGGGTTTATGTAATTGCGATCCTGCTCTGCAGGTTTTTACTTAATTGTCATCTCTTTCAAAACTAGATTAAAGCATTGTTTTAGAGCTTGTTGCTCACCTGTTAGTTCATTACAGTAATTTAAGTCGTCTTCCCTCCTATTTGTTAAAAACTTACCACCGAGGGGGTGGGGGATGGTGAGGTCTTCCTTTTTTCTTTTTGCCTTCCTACCCCTCTGGGCCTCACAGAATTAGATTACATTGTCTTCCAGTGTTATGTCAGCTCTCTAACTGCCTCACATGATGGTCAGAAAAGTTAAAAGCACTAGAAAAGTGTTTTACTTCAAGTGTAATACTTAATATACATTATTAAATTGGCACTAAAAGGTGTGCAGGGTTGATTTAATTTGTTGGCATTATGTTTGCTGTATCTAATCAGTTCCAAAGGATAACTGTGTGTGCTTTTGAAATCCATGAAGATGTTATTAAAGGCATTAAAAACATATTTACAAAATATCTTCTCTAATGGTATGATGGATTACTCTTAACTCCTGTTGCTATGAATCAGAGTGGTACAAGTCAGATCATATTATTCCTATTCAAAATATGCAAGGATAAGAACTTATGGAATAGCATGTCTGTAAAAATGTCACTGAAAACCATATTCATTAAGTGTATTGTCAATTTCCCATATACCTAATTCCTGTGTAGTTGGAGGTTTGGAACTCTATATGTGACTTATTACTGAACAGAAACAATTTTAATATGATTTATTGGGTTCTTTAATTGCGTGTTTTTTAACAACCCCTTATAAAGAGATCAAAACAGAGAGTGATTCTGTAACTTGCTTACATTCACATCACTAATCAATAGTAGAATTTGACAAGAAAAGCCATTAGATCAGATTTCATATGCATGTTTTTGTTGTTGTTATTTTTAAATAATTTTATTGGGGGCTCATACAATTCTTCTCACAATTCATACATACAGCCATTGTGTCAAGCACATTTGTACATTTGTTGCAATCATCATTCTCAAAACATTTAATTTCTACTTGACCCCTTAATATCAGCTCCTCATTTTCCTTCTCCCTCCTAACTAACCCTGCCCTCATTAACCCTTCCTAATACATAAATTATTATTATTTTGTCATATCTTACACTGTTTGACGTCTCCCTTAACCCACTTCTCCAGTGTCTGTCCCGCAGGGAGGAGGTTATATGTAGATCCTTGTCATCGGTTCCCCCTTTCTACCCCACCTTCCCTCCACCTTCTAGGTATTGCCACTCTCACCACTGGTCCTGAAGGGATCATCTACCCTGGATTCCCTGTGTTTCCAGTTGTTATCTATGCCAATATACATTCTCTGGTATAGCCAGATTTGTAAGGTAGAATTGGGATCATGATAGTGGGGGGGCGGGAGAAGCATTTAAGAACTAGAGGAAAGTTATATGTTTCATCATTGCTACCTTGCACACTGATTGGCTCATCTCCTCCTCACAACCCCATCAGTAAGGGGGTGTCCAGTTGTCTACCGATGGGCTTTGAGTCTCCACTCTGCACTCACCCTCATTTACAATGATATGATTTTTGTTCTTTAATGCTTGATACCTGATCCCTTCAACAGCTTATGGTAACACAGGCTGCTGTGTTTCTTCCATTTGGGCTTTGTTGCTTCTGGGCTAGATGGCCACTTGTTTATCTTCAAGCCTTTAAAGCCCTAGATGCCCTCTCTTTTGGTATCCGTAACCATCAGTTTTTTTTTCACCACATTTGCTTATTCACACGCTTGTCTTCATTGATCATATCGGGAAGGTAGGCACCCACTGATATGATGTTTGTTCTTTGATGTCTGATACCTGGTCTCTTCTACACCTCGTGTTCCCACAGACTGGTGTGCTTCTTCCATGTGGGCTTTGATGCTTCTCAGCTAGAAGGCCACTTGTTTATCTGTAAGCCTATAAGACCCAAGATGCTATATCTTTTGATAGCTGGGCACCATCAGCTTTCTTCACCACATTTGCTTATGGACACATTTGTCTTCAGTGATCATGTTGGGAAGGTGTGCATCATGCCATGCCAATTTAATAGAACAACAGGTTCTTGCACTGAGTAAGTACTTAAGTGGAGGCCCATACTAAACCTATAAATATATGCACGTAGATCTATTTCCTCACCATTCTACATAAATATCTGTATATATGTACATGCCTGTATTTAGACCTCTATAAATACCCTTTGTCACCTAGTTCTTTCCTCTATTTCATTTTACTTACCTCTTGTCCCATTATCATGCTCAGCCTTCATTTTTGTTTCAGTAATTTCTCTCGGTTACATTGTCCTTGCTGCATCCCTACCAGACCTCACACAACATCCTTTCCATTAAATTTGAATCACTTATTGCTCCCCTGTCCAGAGTTGGTCAACAACATCTCCTTACCCCCGCCTTCCCCTCTCCCATGTCCCCCAGAACCATTTGTCCCTTTGTTTTCTCCTCCAGACTGTTCATCCAGCCTATCTTATCTTGATAGATCTGTAGAGATAATAATATGCTCCAAAAAACAAGGCATAGCAAGATGGGCGATGAATGAGAACACAGTGATGACAACAAAAAGAAAACCAATGACATATAAAAGAATAAATTAATTAAAAGAAAATATTTTTTAAAAAGAAAAACCTATAAATAGATCAAGGTCTGATTTTTGAACTCTAGGTGTGTCCTCCAGTCAATTCTGATGGGGTGCCACACTCTGGCCCCAGCGTCTGTCCTTTGTATTCCCTCGGTAGCTCCCTGCTCTGCTACCCTGGTTGCTCTGCCATATGCCTTTAGTGTTTTGCCTCGGTGTCACGGAGTCAGTCCAGGCCAGTCCTGACACTGAGTCTCCAGTGTTGTCCCCTCAGATCCCTGGGCCAGTGATGGCATGTCTCATAGTGGGATCATCCATATGGTCCACTCTATGCATTGGCTGTTCAGAGCGGAGATACCCCGCTCCATGTCTGGTGTGCCAGATTGTGCTCGACTCTTTCTTCCTCCCTGTGTGCTCTAGTGTGCTCTGATCAGACATGCCCCTCTCCCTGAACTGCAGCTTCAGTGCCGTCCTCTCAAGTAAATTCTTCTGGGTGGAGGGGCAGTTGTCCATGTAGCTGGTATGGGGGCTGAACCCTCAGGCCCCTCCATTGGCTCCCCACTCCTTGCCAGCACACTGCATTCGCATCCTGGAACACTGGATTTAAGTATGGTTCCTCTTTCCCTGTGAAGACACAACAATACCCTCCCCTTGGGTTGGTCAGTGCTCTATTCCCCTGCCACACATCTCTTTTTTTCCCCTCATTTCCTCCTCCCCCCTTTTTAGTTGGCAACCACATGTACCCCTGGATCCGGTCTGGCCCCTGCCATACTACCTGGACTTCACCCCTGGAGTGTTTGTATACAGTAGCTTTTTCCCTGTGACCCTTTTGCATTTTTCTTTTATTGTCCTTTATATAAACTTATCTCAGTGGTCTCATGTTATACTTGGCCATTTTTGCTTGGTTTACTTCACTTAGCAGAATTTCCTCCAGTTCTTCCCATGCGGCTATATGCTTCATGTGTTCATCACTGCTTTTTAGTGATGCATAGTACTCCATTGTATGTATGTACTACAGTTTTTAATCCATTTGTCTGTTAATGGAAATTTGGGTTGTTTCCAACTACTTGCAATTGTGAACTGTGCCACAATGAACAATGAAACACAGATGTCTGGCCGTGGTTTGTTTCTTGCCTCTTCTGGGTATGTGCCCAGTAGGGGGATTTCTGGGTCATATGGTAGCTTAATTTCCATCTGTTTGAGAAACCGCCAAATCTATTTCCATAGTGGCTCTACATACCTACAAGTCCACCAGCAGTGGATGAGAGTTCCTATCTCACCACAGCCCCTCTAACACTTTCTGTTTTCTGATTTTTTGAATTGGGCTATCTTTGAGGGAATTAGATTGTATCTCATAATTGTTTTGATTTGCATTTCTCTTATAGCTAGTGATTGGGAACACTTTCTCGCATGTTTATTGGCCATTCAGATTTCAGACGCTGTGAAACTTCTGTTCAGGTCTTTTGCCCACCTCCTCCGTGGACAGTTAGTTTTTTTTTTTGTAAGCTTATTGTATTGTAGATTTTAGTAATAGCCCTTTTTCTGATATGTCATTGCTAAAGATGTTTTCCCAGTCAGTGGGCTCTCTTATTACTCTTGGTGAATTATTTCAATGTTTATAGGTGTCTTATCTTCAGTATATTCCACTTGCCTGTGACTCCTCTGTATCTGTATCCTTCCCTGTTTCTGATAGCGTATGTATTCCCTGTGCCAAGGTTCTCAGGTTTGTCCCAATTCCCTTATTAGTGTCCCTAATTTTGGGAGGGAGGTTTTAATCTCAAGGTCTGTGATCCACGTTGAATTTATTCTTGTGCATGGAGTGAGATAAGGGTCTTGCTTCATTTTTCTGCAGGTAGATATCATTTTTCCCGTACCATTTATTGAAGATGGCATCTGCTTCCTATTTAATAATTTTTGGGCTTCCCTTATCAAAAATAATTTGCCTGTATGCTGTTGTTTTTATTTCTGGGTCTTCAGATTTTTTATTTTGGTCTGAATATCTGTCGTTATAACAGTACCACACTGTTTTGACCACTGCGGCCAAATATATGTGCTAAAGTCAGGTAGAGGAAGCCCTCCCACATTGTCCTTCTTCTTGAGGAGTTTTCTGCTAATTCTGGGCTTCTTCACCCTCCATATGAAGTTGGTAATTAGTTTTTCCAGTTCTTTGAAGAAGGATGGTGATACTCATATCCATATAGCATAGAACTTAAACAATGCCTTGAGCAAAACTGACATCTTTACTATATTGAGCCTGCCAATCCATGAGCATGGGAAATCCTTCCATTTGTTGAGGTCATTCTTGAGTTCTTATAGCAGTGTTTATAATTTTCCTCATACAAATCTTTCATTTTTTTAGTGAGGTATATTCCTAGGCATTTTCATTTGTGCTTGGCTGTTGTACATGGTACTACCTTTTTAATCGTCTCTCCTGTGAACTTGTCTGATGTGTACAGCAGTCCAATAGACCTGCTTGTTGATTTTAAGTAAACGTTTTTTAAAGGAAAAAATCCTTTCTAATAATCTTTTAAAGATTTTGGCATTGTAAAAATTCATAATAAAAAGTTGAAAGAGTTTTTCAGCAAACCATTGTAAGAGTTTTACAACTGACATTTCATTATAGCTCTCATAAGCTATGAGTACCACAAGGAGTACCATTTCATTCTAACTCTCCTAATAAGCTATTAGTATCCTTTCAACAATCTCTCTTCATAACTATGCATTTTAGAGTAAATCATGACACTTCCAAATCCTTCAGCATGAATCTTATTAGAGTTTAATATTTCATATCTTGTGTATGATATTTTTATTTCAACAAGAATTTTATAAAGGCGTGCACAAATCTTAGGTGTGCTGCTCATGAGTTCCACAAAATTCACATTGCTATTAAACCAAACTCCTACCAAAATATAGAGAACATTACAGCAAAAATCCCTTCATAGATCTGCTCAGTAAAGCCCCTCATTACTACTCCAGATGCAGCTAGTTTTCTGTTTATTATAAATTTGCTTACTGTTCTATTTGTATAAATTGAATCACATAGTATCATATATATTCTGTTAAAAATTCATGTTGCTATTGCTGAGAATATACACAAAATAGCTTACCCTAAATCAATAATTTCTGCATGTACAATCCAGCAATGTTTGTTAAATTCTTCACGAACTGCAACCATTATCTTCCTCTTTGTCAAGTTGTCCTTCCTCTATTAACACCAACACACTGCCCCCTAAGGTAACCATACCATTGCACTGTTGCTCTTGTCACTGAAAAGATAATGGAAATTTCGATAAACTTTTGAGAGTCTCTCATATGTAAGCAATATACTTCAGGGAAAAGTTTTTGTTTAACTTTTAAAGATTATGAACCCCAACTTTTATTGCTTCATGCAGCCACATAACTTCAGAAAATCAGGATTCTAGCAAAATTGGAAAACATGTACTATACCACCACCCCCCACTTTTGATCAGGATTCTTCAATAAGTTATTTGATCAGCATATTCGATGGAAGTTGTTGGACACTGTGATGCCATTAAAACATGATAGTTTTTATATAGTTGATAAATGGCCATACTACAGTGTTACCTAAAATACACTTATATTAAGATATATTTTAATATTTGAATATACAGATGCTTACACTATAATTTATCACTTAAGATTGATTTAAAATTCATGGTGTTAGAGCAAAATTCATAATGTTGTTTCCTTGTAACAATGTATATCTTCCTAAAATCAGAATGATAAAAGTGTTGTGAAAATACAATAGGGACATCTGCTTATCTAATAGAACTTTAGTTTGTAAAATCACTATAAAGTTTTCATAAAAAGCAAAACAAATAACAAACTGCATAGAATCCCAGAGTTGACAGGGACTATAAGGAACTGCCCACCATTAAAACGGATGGAATGTGTACAAGATGCTCACACACTAGAACTTCTCAGTAGAAGCTGATGAGATGAAATTGAAGAGATGGCGAGACGTGCCCTGCCACCCCAATCTCTTGCCAGTCCATTCCATGCATAAGATGCAAGTCTTTTTGGAATGAAATAGCATCATTTACACAATATTCCAGAGTTGTATGGCTTTCTCCACATCCCATAGCTCCAAACTTCCCTCCTGTCTAGATGTATCTGCTGCAGATCCGATCATCTATGTGTTAAAATCTGAATTCTAATTTTAACATAGTGCTCACAAAGGCACTATTTATACAATATATTACCAAAAAGAGTAAGGGGAAGCATGATTTAATGTGCTTAGACATGAACATAGTAGGTCTTGCTTTCAGTTTTGCTCTCAGCAGTTGGGTCAAAAAGCAACAATTTTCATTAACAAAAATCACTTTTCACTATTTAATTTATCTCATTGTGTCTTATTTACCTTTAAAGTTCTTTCTGGGAAATGGTGTTCTAAAAGAAATTATCTTGGATTCAAAATAACCCACAAGCTAACAAGTGGCTACATGGACATCTAAGGCCGAGTTCTCTTTTCAACCCTCGCTGAAACAGAGTTTCCTTGAAAACAAGCACGCTGTCGGCCAGCCCTTATGTCATATAATGCAGAGGTACCCCGCCCCCACCAATAGTTGCACGGAGCACACTTTCCATAGCAGTAGCAGGAGAGGCATTGGATCTTTCGAAATGCGATGCATTAAACAATGGCAGCTCCAAGAAACACGCCTGTGATGACAGACGGAGCTTGCAAAAGGATACATTATTTACTTCGACTTCTTGTAAGCATAGAAGAAGAATGCTTATTCTTCAAAAAATATAGTTTCCAACCACACTTACAATATCCACCAATTAAGGCCTGCAAGTCACAATGCAGAATCCTTACATCATTCTTAGATCATTCTTATATCTGCTTCTCAATATTAAACTTCTTGTGTGGCTTCAAACTTAAAATCAAAGTCTAATTTCTCATTGCCGTGATTCATACTATACTCCAGCTGCTGTTTTGACTGTATTCATTCTCTCTCAAATTTCTTTAAATAGTCTACGTTCCATGCTTTTACTCTTTCCATTCCTAACCTCTGACTAACTTCTTGTATTCAAATACCTCTTGCTATAATCACCATAACTATTTTTTTCTAAGTGTGTTTGCCATGATCTGGGTGTAACTGGACATTTGCCATTATTAATTATTCTCTTCTTTGAGTGTTTTGTTCTTTAGCATTTATGGAAATATACTAGGTTTTCTCATTGGTTAGTTGAAAATGAAAAGGAAAACAATTAGAAAATAAGAAGAAGGGAAAAAATAAGTCAGCTTCATTGCCATTATCCACTGCCCTAAGAGCAGACTGTTCTTTATAAAAGCCTACATTCTACTTACAGATACAATTCTGGATTATTAAGTCAGGCAGCCTACTCTTTATTTCTGACTAGTCACTTACTAGTGGTTTCAATAAAGTGTCTGCACCCCAGTACTCTCATCTGTAATATGGATAAGATGGTGTCATATTTACCTGGTGCCACCAGGTACTACCACCTGCTTCTCCACGAACGTACATAAACCTTGGAAGTGGGCTACTTCAAAGCACAGTAAATTGTTTTCTCACAGTTCAGGAGACTAGATATCTACATTCAGGGAATGGCTGTAGACCAGGGGTGGGGAAACATATTTTTGTCAAGGATTATTTGGATAATTATAATATCATCCACAGATTGTACTGATTAAACATGTAATTAACTCACCGTTGCTATTTTGGCTGGAATTGCTTCTCTGTGGTGAGGCATGTCGTGATAGATGGTATTGACGATTTAGGGACCTTATAGGGCCTGGCATTCCCCACACCAGGACACTTCCAGTAACCGCAATCCCTAAACCATTGGCTATACAGATGCACATTCTATGTACATCCCTTTTTGCATGCCTCCTCCCCCTATTTATATCTCTGTGTCTATTTTACTCTTGCTGCAACTTAAAAGTAGTTAAAGTTTAGGAATGACACTACCAGGGAATGAAATCATTGATATAAAAACAAAATGAAACAAGTATTTTGAGGGCTGGGCCTGGACTTCATATTTGATAGAAAGCTTGGGGTGGAGGTTGACAGGAACTGTGGATTCCATAAAACATGAGATTTATAGAAAGAGAATTTGTGCACCTATTAGCATATTCCTTCCATCCTGACAATGCACATGTACCCTCTTTAAGGATGACAAAAAGCATTGCTCTGTATCATTTCCACAGCTACTCAACAATCTTGCTGCTGTCCCTATAAGATTTGTTTTCTTTTGTTTCCAAAACTTAAAGAACATTTAAAAGAAACAATCTGTTAATCTCTCATAGATGCTAAGGTTGTTATTTTGACATGATATGAACCGAAGGACACAGGATTTTAGGATACAGTTTTGCCATACAGAAACATTGCCTTGAGCAGCAAAGGGAACAAAGCAGCAAAGTCCCTAAGGAATTTTGAAAATACACTTCAGACTCAGGCAGTGATGCGGTGGGGGTAGGCGGCCACAGGAGAGGGCTTGGCTCTGCATCCAACCAAATCAGAAAACATTCATAAGGGTCAGCAGACAGACCTGGAACTACTCATATGCTTTTTTCCCCCCTGCATGTCTACCTTAATAAGATAGGCAGGATAAACAATCCCAAGGAGAAAACAATGGGACTGATGGTTCGGGGGGGTGGGGGGTGGCGTGGCGGGGGGGGGGGGGGTTGAGAGGGAAGAGGAGGAGGTGGGGAAAAGAGGAGAGCACCAACAAACCCAGAAACAAGAGAACAAATGATCTAAAATCGATGGTGAGGAGGGCATAGGATGCCTGGTAGGGTTTCTTCAAGTTCAGTGTAGCTGAGATAAAGTACTCATAGCTGAATGAAGGTCGAATGAGATAGTGGGACAGGAGGAAAGGAAAAGGAAAAAGAGGAAAGAACTAGGAGGCAAAAATATTTATAGAATTATAAGCAAAGGTCTGTGCATATGTAAATCTATTAATATATAACATTAGGGATATAGGTCTATTTACATATATGTTAAGTATTAAGGTAGCAGAGGGACATTGGGCCCCTACTCCAGTCCTCCCTCAATGCACAAACCCGTTGTTCTAATAACCTGGCATTCTGTGATGCTTACCTTCATGACACAATTGCTGAAGACAAAATGGGTGCATAAGCAAATGTGGTGAAGAGAGCTGATGGTGCCCAGCTATTAGAAACACAGTGTCTGGGGTCTTAAACACTTGAAGTTAAACAAGCAGCCACTTAGAAAGGAAGCAACAAAGCCCACATAGAAGAAGCATACCAACCCGTGTGACCACAAGGTGTTCACGGGATCAGGTATTATGCATCAGAAGACCCAATACAAACAACCATTTTGACAACTGAGGGAGGTTGGAACAGAGACCCAAAGCCCATCTGAAGACAAGTGGACATCCCCTATAGAAGGGTCACAAGGAAGGGATGAGGCAGCCAGGGTACAAGAATATAGCACCAATTAAACACATATAACATTCGCCTAGTTCTTTTATGAGCCCTACGCCCTGCCCCAACCCCCACTCACTATCGTTGAGCTCAGTTCTAGCTTACAAATTCGGCTCGACCAGAGAATGTACACTGGTACAGATAAGAGCTCTCGGTACACAGAATCCAGGACAGATAAATCCCTTAGTACCAATAATAAGAATAGTAATACCATGAAAATAGGGGGAAGGTGGGGGTGAAGGGGGAGAAAGGGGGAACCAATCGAATGACTGATGTTCACCTCCCCCCCACAAGGGGACAGCGAACAGAAACATGGGTGAAGAGAGACAGCAGATAGGGTAAAATATGAAAATAAATATAATTCTAAATTATCAAGAGTTCATGAAGGTGGGAATATGTGGGAGGGAAGGGGGAAAGAGTCTCCAGTAGAAGGAAAATGCTTAGGAAATGATGATGGCAACATATGTACAAATATGCTTGACACAATTGTTGTATGGATTGTTATGAGTGAGCTGCAAGAGCCCCCAATAAAATGATTTATTACAATAAAATGTTAAAAGAACCATTATCATCAGAAGTGTATATATCTAGGTCGAAGACAGACTGAGAAGCAACAGCTTCTCATATTGATATTTAGGTTTCATAAATGTTTCTAAGATTTGTAACCACACTAATAGTTTATTCTAGTAAATGGAAATAACAAAAACTTGGCTTATGGTAAAAAGTCCAGGGTTACTGAACACCAAATTGATATTTCCTTAAAGAGTGAAAAGATTGTAGAAAGCATATTTGGTTTTAAAATGAAAACTCTAACTGCTAGACCGATAGGAAAACAAAAACACCTCACTGTCATCCAGTTGATTTCAACTCCTAGTGACCTTTTTGGGCCAACTGCAGGCTTCCAAGGTTCTAAACCTTTAGAGAAGTAGAAAGTCATGGGTGTCTTGCAACCGACGGATTGCACTGGTAAAGGATTTCATCTGATTTGGCTCCACATCAGTATTCATGGGAATAGCAGTTAGGACATCAAATGAAATGTTGCTTTGTACAAATCTGTTATAAAAGACAGATAAAGTGTGAACGAGCAAAGATGTCAGTTTGAGAACTAAGTGTGCGAAAGTAGAAGATCAAAGACTGAAAAAGATGTGATGCTCTTCAATTATGCTATTGGGAAAGAATATTAAAAATATTGTACACTACCAGAAGAATAAATGATTCTTTCTTGAACAAAGTACAGCCAGAAGAAGCTTTAGAAGAGATGAATGTGACACTTAGTTTAACACACTCTGTACATGTTATCAGGAGAGGTTAGTCCCTGTAGAAGAACATCAAGTTTGGTTAGGTAGATGGTCGCAGATACAGAGGCAGACCCTCTGTGATAGAGACTGACACAGTGGCTTCCATGAGGTGCTAAACACAACAACAATGGTGAGGAAGGTAAGGTCCTGGGAGTGTGTCATTTTTTGTACAGAGAATCCCCAGGAGTTGGATCTGACATGAAGACACCTAATGACAGCACAGGAAAAATCATTCTTGTTACAAATAAATGTGGTGGATAGGTATTTTGCTTTCAATTCTGAACAGAAATGCAGAATATAAATTAAAATTATGATGTTACAATGCTAATTATTCAAAAATCTGATATCTAGAAGCTGAACAATCAGGTAGGAAATCAGAAAAAGTTGGTAGCCTGATAAATGTATTACCAATGGACCTACTCTAAAATGAAGTAACATATAGGCTATGTTGCACTTTTTTTCTGAAATTAAAAAAAAACAAACCAGAATCCTCAAATCCTTACACTGTCAGCCATGTTAATTATTTCATAATTCTAACCAAAAATGATTAAATTTTCAAAATTTGTATGCACTGTAACATCCATCATGATCCCACTTCAGAAAGGGTGTAGATTAAGCGTCTGACTCCTTCTGACCACATAAGGCTGAAGGAGATGACAACTCAAACATCAGTCTATGGTGATCCCTAGCAGATAGAAGTCAGACAAGTCTCCGCTGTCTACATTTCTTCTCAATTCTGAAAGCAACCATCCCTCCCACTCTACACTTCTCAGTTGACTTTGATAGTTCCTTGCAGAGGCCACACAGAGCTAACCCAAAGATGAAACATATATAACTATGGGGTGTATCAGGGAAACGATGGCGCTCTGGTGGTGGACTGGGTCATGCATTAAACTGCGGGGCACAAGGTACTCAGTGGATGACACCTGTAAAGATTCACAAAGTCTCAGAAACCGAAAGTGGCAATCTGACTGTCTTATGGAGAACTAGGAGGTAAAATCGACTCTATCACATGTTTCTTTCTCTTTTTTTTCCTTTTTGAGTTTAGGGAGTTAAAAGGTTACAATTTAAAATTAGAAATGCTCAGGACACAGATGTGCTTGTCAGGACAGACTCTTCTCAGCCATACCCACAGGCCTGGCTTCTGATCCTGGACTTCTCGGTTACCTGGGTCCTTGGCTCTGCTCTGCTCAGGCAATGCTCCAAAATCCTTTCTATAAGCTGCCAATGAATGCCTAGGTCCATAAACTTAGGGCTGAATACAGTGAGCTCTATCTCTGGGTCAGCAAACCTAAGTGCTCAATTAAATGCTTGGAGATACATTTAGGACTTCTGCTTGCCAGAAAGCACCCAGTTTTATGAGCTCTCGTCTCTGGGAACCTCACTCTTCTGTCACAAGTTCTGACTCTTGGTTTTGCTCCACACCTCCTTGAAGGCACCGCTCTCTGCGCCTGCCTCTGGCTGTTTCAGTGTGCAGGGATCTTCTTAATGGTAGAGCAATCACCCCCCTACCTTTGAGAATATTCATTTTAAGCTGAGCGGGATAACAAAATAGCCCAAGCGCCATGGTAAAGCTTCAGGCTTTACAATCACAATGAGCCCTGTGAACAATCTCTCACAACAGAATCATGTTTTCTATCAAGGTTCTTCTCCACCTTCCCTGACCCATCGGAATAGTAAGGCTCTGTCTAGAGGACCCAAAGTAAATCATTCACTGCACTGTACCCACTGAAGAGCAAACATGGCTTAAAAATAAGTCAAATCATCTTGCATATGATCCAATGAGTGTTGCTTTCACTTGCTTTGAGCCATTCCCTAACTCGATGTAACAAAACATTGCCCAACCCTGCTTGAATTCTATGAACGATTACAAATTTGACCACTTTAATCCATAAGGGTTTCCTTGCCTAGGTTTCACAAGCAGATCACCAAACCTAAATTCCAGTATATTTTACTCTGGAAGATCCCTGAAACTTCATTAGCAGTATTGCAAAATAAAATCCTTCACTCCCAGAGGATAGTGACTGCAACTGGTTTGATTTGTTAAAGCTTTCACAGAGTTCTCCTACCTCTAAAATCTAAATTCTATTATTCCAATTGAATTTGCCCTCGACACCAATGAGAAACACAGCAAAATGAGATTTAAATTAAATGGAAAGTCCCCAGTTATAGAAGAGACCAGCATATTCCTTTAGAAAGTACACTCCCCTGCTCACCCACTCACCGCCACAAACACACTAGTTACGCTACCATTCTGTTCGTCTATGTAATCTATAATCTCTAACGAGAGGAATAAGCTCCTGAGAGGCTGCCTGTGCTCCCTCTTCAGAAAGACCTTGGCCATCTGCCAGGCTTTCCTTACAAGAAGCTCTGCTCCAGGGTACATTGACTAGGGTGTAGTTATTAACAGTTGATTATGGGTTTTAGAAATTGTATTTAAAGGCTCCAATACATTATTGATCACACTGCTTTATTTGCTCATGTTTTGAAATATGAATTTGCTTGCAGTTCTAGACAGGGACATTTTAAATGTTCCCATCTCCGGTACTCTATTGCTGTTTTTATATAGATTTTCTGTTTGGCAATTTTATGAGTTGACTTACGACACAATTAGTGTAGCTAGACCTTTTCCTCAAAGGGAATATGAGCGTGTAGTAATCTTCTGCTGTGGAACTCAAATACCAAACACTCTATATACTTAGAGTTGGTTAATGTTAGTTCCAAGAAACTTTATGCTCTCCATTTAGAAGTAAATTTGATTTATATCAGCAGATATTAAAAATATTTTAAAATTCTAGTTTTGGGCAATTAGAAAGCACCTTTAAAAGCAATATTACTAAGTTTAACTTACCTCCATTGTCAGTCTTTTTTTAAAATTGGGCTAGCAATGCGCTTTATAAAGGACCAGAGATTTATATTCTCAAAGAAGGTACATAAAATTGAAACTATCCTAGCTTTATAATCTAGACTAGGCGGCATCATGGCTTTAAAAACCAGCTTTCTCAATATTTGTTTGCTTTAAAATGGTCTTTATTAAACTATTCGTAGTCATCTCCCTAAACTCAATCATGTTTCCTTCTGATTGCAGAGTGTATCTTTCTGAAGATCAAATTGCACCTGAGTGATTTCCTGACATTAGTTCAGAATTGTACTTCTATCACTTTTCTCAGGAATCTAGAGGGCATGCAATAGAGAATGCCTTTCTTGACTTGGCGCCTGCATGTGCCCTCTGCATTTATCCAGCACACTGAATTTAACAGAGTAACCCTCTGCAGAGAGTTCACGCTCATCCAAAAAACCTCTTGTTTGCAAAATGAGCCTAAGGATTCCACGTACAGTCAGCTAGTCAGAGATGAGTGGTCACCGGCCGAGAAGGAGTTAACTGTGAAATCTCTGATACAAGTTGGTTTGATTTGTTCTATTTCCTTGCTTCTCTTCCTCTCTTAAAAAATGTTTATTCAGTTTCTAGATTTATTTTTGCTATCAAATAAAAAGAAAGCTTCTTTTTGTCATAAACCACTACATTTTCTCATGCTAGATTGCTTGTTTGGTCTTCTTCTACTAATTCTAGTAACACTCTGTAATGTATTCTGTTTTTACTGTAGATAAAAAGTACTAGAAGTATGACTGTGACTAAACCCATGTTATTGGAAGGTGAAGCTTAATCATATGACTTCTCCCTTATTTATTTTATATTTTATATTTTGTTTACTTCCATCACTTGCTTCATTTACACCAGACAAAAAGCAAGGAAAACTGTATTTTAAAAGCATGATCAAGAATAAAGACTATGGAAAAGTCATCCAATATTAGATTGACAGAGAATATTCTTTTTAAAATAATGGACTTTTATTACCTCTTGCATGACTCATTTTACAAATGACCATGGAAAACTTGCTTACCTTAAAGCACTAGCTTAATATCCTGTACATACAAAATCACATGTGATATCGCTAATGTTCCTAAGTGGGTACACATTTTGGAACGTAATATATATATCATTATTTAATGTTGTTTAATAAAGCATCAAAATAAGGGGATGGAAGCAAATTTGTTTTTCCTATTATAAATTTAATAGTGCTCTTGATATTCACTGTTGTACTTTTCATAACTTCATGGATAATCAGCCACCACTAAGCCTACAGTAATCCAGCTTGCACAATCTTATTTTGCACCCAATATGCTAATAGCAATAAGGTTTTGCAATCATTTTAACTGGTTTTGTATTTCTACTCTTTGCTTAAATTATGTTTAGTAAACACGTCTTGCTTGTGAAAGGTGTCTGGTAAAATCAAATTTAAGGGTAAACTTAATTATGTCCACAGATGGTGAAACATAATTGATGATAATATGTCCATATAAACTGGAAATAACTGTTTCTGAAACTGTGTCAGCAACGGGAACAAAATAAGAGCATTATCAAGCATGGTCCTTAGTGTTTTAAAGTGTGATCCAGTTGATTTCTATTTTACGTGCAGAAAACCTAGACTCAAGCATTTCTTTGGCTGTGCAAATATTTGTTCATTTCTTGCTCCACACCCCCCCCCCCCCAATAGACAGGTATTCTGTTAAACATATGCTGCTGGGACAAATGAGAAAACTGATTTTTAAAAACACATAGCATCTGGGCTTTAGTTGGTGTGAAAACGATACAGTGATCTACCACCTGGGCATCTCGGGAAGGAAAGGAGCGGACACTGAACACATAACCTTTCCTTTGGATAATTTACTGTCTGCTACAATGGACTAACTTTGAGTTTTTGATTTTGTGTGCTAGTGGTCACCCCTCATTTGTATATGACAAGATGTGTGTAGGCGCGGAAAAAGCACTGCTGGATGAAAAATGACCTGGGGAAATCTTTCAGGAAAGAAATATTAAACAATTTTAACGTGTTTTATGTGCAGTGGATGTCTACATTTAATATAAATGAGGACATGGAATTATATGCCTGACAATGCAATTAGTCAGATCAGATGTAATGTCACAATTTTCAAATTATTAAAACAGTACAAATATGTAACCCTATTCCATGAAAATTTATTTTATTCATTGTAACATTGAATCTTTAAGGAAATGAACTCTAGCTCATTTTATTATTATGAAAATTCTAAATAATACTTCTAATACACAATGACTTATCATTCATTCCTCATGTTATTTTATTCTAGTGTCAATTTCAATTATATTCTAGTAATAATGATAATGAGACTAACAATAGCAAAATATAACAGTTATCTTTTTGGATCTCTACTATACTCCCATGGACTGCTTTGTAACTTTATATTTCTAAGTATAAAAGATATGAAGCATAGTTTATTAGGCCCCGCATTACAGGTAAAATAATAAAGATTCAGAGAGACTAAATTAAAATGAGTTTATCAAAGAATCACAAAGAGATAGAGAAGCTAAGATTTAAATTCAGTTTGGTCTAGTCAAACCTAATGATATTTTTTTTCAGAATGGTGTTTCTATTACTTTAGTAGAAAACTGAATGTGTTCTTTGCATTTAGTGGAACAATACTGTCTAAAATTTGTGAAAAAAATCATTAGAGAATTGCTTTTCAAAGGAACTGTTTTTTCTGCTATGTAGCACAATTTATTCTTACAGAATATGTGAGAGAGATTTTTTTAAAATCTCATTTTTGGGTAGTTTTAACACCAACAGTCATGTACATACAAAATGAAACATGAACAGAAATATTGATAAATATTCACAGATTAATATTCCCTCATATATTCTACTATTTAATATGAGAAACAAAAGTTAACTACTAAGAAAAATAATCTTTGGATTGACTTACAATGCAGTTCCTGTCCTCGTTATAACTAGATTAGATACGTTAATCGTGCTCCCAGAAACTTCTGTTTTCAATGACTTCGGGAGTATTAGGATAACTAAAATGGTGAAACACTTTTATTAGTTTTTATCTGTCATTTATGCTCTTTTTGTTGGTCTGTTTTACTGGTCTCCATTTAGTCAATATTGAAAATCTGCATTTTAATATTTCACCCATCTTTGTTTACATATTTGATTACAGATACATTAATTATTTTACACTCGCCTTTATTTCTCTTCCTCCCCAGTTCTGAGTCGGCACTTGCGTTTCATTTTCTTTTATATCAAAAATACATACATTGCCGTGATTTCTGCTCTTTTCCATTATAAGATTATAGTTTAAATATTAGCTCCTGAAAGCCTCAAATATGCAGCTGCTGACTTAAGTTTGAAACTTCCAGCCTATCTTCCAAGGTGCCTTGGGAAAGGACGCCGCCATCTGCGTCAGGGTCCCAGCCATGGACCGCCTTTGGCGCGCAGCGCCGGTCTGCTCACCGCGTGGGATCCATGAGTCAGCTCTGACTCAGCAGCGGATACATTCTCATCTAAATCTGCATTTTCTGATTACTTACATCAATAGGTACTGTTTAAAAACAAGCATTAAAATAATAAAAAGTCAGATCAGTTTCCTGTTATGGCTCATTACTTGGGTACAGAGAGGATCACCCAGCATCGAGGGAGCAGGTCACACGCTCCTCTCCAGGAAACCCCTGCTCAGTGCGGAGGCATCCTGGTGAAGTAGGTGTCAAGAAGGTTCCAGCTGACCTGCTGAAGGTTATTCATTCAATTATTTGAATATTATGGATGCTCTGTATTTCTTATTTTCTTTGAGATATATATTTTCCAATTTAAGTGTAAATATTACCTCTCTGATCATGAAAATGTACTAGAATTGTGGTATAAAGACCTATTTACAAGCATCCATATGTCCACACTGCCAAGCTATTTCTAAGTTTCATATTAAATTTGAGTTTCGATTTTGGAAACAGGTTCATGAGTAGTTTATGCCTCATTTTCTTCATGCCTTCAGTGATGTCATAGGGATAAATGTTGTGTGTATTCTTTACTTTGATAACTCGTTTAAACTTCTTAACTTTGTCTTTTAATTTTGCATTAAATTTTGGCCACTTTTATTTCTCGTCGTTAATTAGGTACATATGTTATTGTTTAAAATGCGCCCCTTCTCATCCCACCAAGAAGAATGTGGGTCCTAAGGCCTTCGAATTGAGCAGCAGAAGAATGCATTGTTTTTGTTCACACATTTCTCAATCTTTTTGTTGTTGTTTCAGAACATTATTCATTTTGTCACTTGTCATGCTTTTCTTCTGCCTTACTTGATGGGGAAAAAGTCATTAAATTAAAACTTTACAATGGTCCATAATATTGACTATATTTAAAAATATTTCATTAAAATATTATTTTTAATATTATTAAAATAAATATTTGCCATGAATTTTATTCATAAAGTGTGCATTGCTTAATTGTAAATCTGAAAATCGAATTGTTGTTGTTGGGTGCTGTGATGTCACTTCTAACTAATGGTGTCCCAGGGACAGCAGACAGAGGAGACTCCCTGGTTCTGAGTCCTCCTCCTACAGCTGCAGCCACGGGGACTTGTGTCTCTTGACAACATGTTCACAGTTTGTGAGATGAAGTGTCACCACCCCAATGAGAATTCTGGCTTCTTCCAAGAAAGATTTGTTTAGCCTTCTGACCTGAAGGGTGCTTTCAATATTCTTAGCGAACACCATGATTCAAAATGCATCAATTATCCTATGGTCATCTATTCACTAATATTGCCTTCTTCAATTGGCAATTTTGGTTATTTTTATGTCTAAGTGCATACATACAAAGATATGTGTGTACATTTGTGTGCTATTTTTAACTGATACACTCTTCCATTTTATTTATGTGTCATTTAACTTATATACTACCACTTACTGCACTTTACATTTAAGTTCATGTATTCATTTTTAAATCTCAAATCTGTATTATGCAACCTTAGCATGGTGATTACATTTGTTTTATAAAATTGATGATGTAAATACATTAAATAATAAATTCCTATGAAGTGCTGAAGCAGCAGTCTTCTACATATCCAACTACCTCTCTTTCTTCCACTCAGAAAACAACCACACCCAATTCCATGAGTCAATTCTGATTCATAGTGACTTCCCCTAGGCTTTCCCTAACAGTAAACCCCTACAAGAGCCATAGCCTCATATTTTTTCCACTGAGCAGCTGGGGTGTTTGGACCAGACATCATGTGATTGGTGGTCCAAAGCTTACCCATCAACACCAGCAGAACTCTTAATCCTGTACATAAATAGATAGAATTTATTATTATTGAACTACATAAGCATTTTTAGATTAGTGTAATGACATTTCTAGATATTGAGATTAAATTTACCTTCTGAAATAATTGGGAAACCAACACTAGAAAAAAACAAGAAGTAGACATATCTAATAGCAGATTTCTTACCTTTAATAACAAATTTACCAAAGCATGAGCAACATATGTATGCTAAAAACTGCAGAATTAAGAACTTAAAGAAAGCATTTGAAAAGTCAATCTTCACACAACTGAAGACTTCATATTTTAAAACTCAGTATATTAAAATTATTAATTTGATACATGATTAATTGATTCAATGAATTTCCTCAATTTGTCTAGGAATTGACAAGCTATTTTTGACATTTTTTGTAATAACAATAAAGCAAATCAGCTAAATTTTTAAGTAGTAAGTTAGCCAAATATTAAATAAGAAAGAAGAAAATAAAGTTGAATTAGTTAGATTGTATAATCTTAAAACTTGTTATGAAGTAAGATAGTAATCAAGATGCTATTGTTGTCACACAATAACATATAGAATAATGGAGTAGTTTAGAACTACTCCCAGATGTTTATAATCACTTGAGGTTTAAAACACAGTTCCTCTGTTAAGTCAGGAACATTTATCATTTACAATAGTTAGCACAAGAAAGTAAGATATCTAATAAGCAAAGGAGAATGAAAAAGTAAATATAGGTTGACTTTTACCCTACATATTAAAAATCATAATTATAAATTAGATATAATTTTTGTTGTTCTTAGGTGCCATTAATTTGGTTCCAGCTCACAGGGGCCCTCTGACTAGCAGAAGTAAAGATGCCCTCCCCACTGCTGCTACGTTCCGCCAGGACTGTGTTCAGCCAAGGTGCTCCCATAGCATCAGGCCATGCCATTAAGGGTCTATTCGCTTACTGAGGACCCTCTACTTTACCAAGTCTTATGGCTTCCTCAAGCAATTGGTCCATCCTTACATCATGTTCAACCTATGAGAGGAGTCTCATCATCTTGACTCTCAGGAACATTCTCGCTGCACCACTTATAAGATAGACTTATTTATTCTAATACTCCATTGCATGATCGTTCTGCCTCAACAGCATGATTAAATAATTCTGATTCAGTACACCTTATTCACTGTCCATCTTTTCCATCCGCTGGAGGAAAATAAAAAGTGCTCCTCAGTCTTAAATGTGATAGCCTGATTAGTTTTTAAAAACACTGTTAGATCTTTTGCAACAAAATAGTCCAATTTAATACATCCTTTAATTTATTCAATGCTTCTTCCATTGACATTGATTATGGATACATGTAAAATGGAATTTTTGAAAATTCATTATTTGACTGTTTATTATCATATTATTTATTGGTCTAGTTATGAAGATTAAAAAAAATTTTGGGGGTGTGATGTATGTAGGAAAACTATTGCCCAGTGTCATGTTCAAGTACCTTTACTTATAGCATGAAATGTTGCATCATCTGCATGTGCAAGTTGCTAGTAATTCTTCCTCCAATTCTGATCATGTGTTATTGTTCATATAGTCCAAATTATTGAGTTATTTTTCATCATACAGCTTGTTGGTTGCCCAACATACAGATTACATCAGTATGATATAGGGACACAACCTGTGCATACATTTCTCTTGATTTTAAATCATGCAGTATTGCCTTGAGTATTCAAAGGACCGTCTTTGGCCTATGTATAGATATTATATAAGCACAATTAAGTATTCTAGTATTCCAATGATTTGCAATGTTTTCAGTTTTCTATTATCTACACAGTCCAGTGCCTTTGAATTGTCAATCAAACACAAGTATCTTTGTGTTATTTTTTGCTTTGGGCAAAGATCCACCTAACACCAGCAATGAATCCTTCTTTCTAAGTCCTTTTCTGACTAGAGTTTGAATTTCTGGCAGTTCCCTGTCAATATTGCATTATATTCAACAAAATTTTACCTGCATGTAATATTTGTAATAAAGCTTATTTATACATTCTGATAGGTTGATTTTCTTTGGAATGGGCACAAATATGGGTTCCTTGCATTCAATTGACCAGGTCGCTATTTTCTCACTTCGTTAATCTAGACTACTGAGTGCTTTTACTGCTCTATCAACTTGATCAAAACAATTCATTTGGAGTTGTGTCAATTTATGAAGACTTGCTTTTCTTGCATGCCTTCAGTGCACATTCACAAGACTATGGGTTCTTGACAGTATTCTACCTCGTTAAACGGTGAATATAACCAATTCTTCTTGGTAGAATGATTCTGAATACCTGTTCCATCATCTTATGATGATTCGCTATTTTGCACCTCCTTGATATTGCAAGTCTAGTTACAAGAGTTACCTTTGGCTCTACGTTGAGTAGGCAGTTTCCTTCGTCCCCTTTGCACGTCCTTTCAACCTGAGAGGCACATCTTCTGGCACGCTATCTGACAATACTCTGCTGCTCTTCCCAAGGTTTTCAGGGACGGATCCATCAGTAGTGCCGCCTAGACATTCCTTCTTCATAGTTTGTGCTTAACTTGAAACTTGCCTGAGACCAGTTCGTTTTCAGTGACTCTCCTGGTGTTTGAAACATCAGCAGCATATTGTCCAGCATCGCAGCACCACACAGCCACCACATGATGACACAGTCTGCAGTGGCTAAAACAGACCCGCGTTCAATCCTGGGACTTGGTTTTCAATGGAAGCACGTAAACTTAGACTGAATATATCTTAAAAGGATAAGGGGCAAGTGGGATGCGATGCAAGTAAGCATATAGGTAACGTGTCAGCTGTCCTGAGATAGGGTGGCCAGTGTGAATTTTTCCAAAAGAGTTAGTTTGAGATGATGGCCTTACACAAATCAACACAGGTGGCTGGTAAGGAGAAAAGCTGAATTCCACCTTACCTCCTGGTTATTGACCAGAAGCATGGCTAAACCCAACCTTCCCCCCTCAGCAGCGGTTGATGCTTTCACCCCTGCAATGCCCTCACTCTTCCTGGGGTGGGAGCTGCATTCTCATGGATAGGGCCTATTTAAAATATTTATTGATTACGGTATTTATAGATTCATTCATCCATTTCTTTATTTTGCCTCCATTATCTTGTTTGTCTTTTAATTATTTCTTCTTTTCCATTTATCCATCATTTTGTTTCTTTTATCTTCTCTTCTTTCTTTTCTCATAGGTTATTTTCTGTGCTCTGTAATCTCTTTTTTCTCCTTCCTCCTATTTCTTAGTTTTCCTTATTGATTTTTTCTCTTTTTCTCTTTCCTCGTTATCATTTTTCCTTTCCTCTTGGTTATTCAATTTTATTTTCTTGCAGCTGTTTCCCTGCTTCCCTCACTTGCTTTCTCTTACCTTTATCTATTTATGTATGTATGTATTTATTACTTTAATCTGGTTTTCTTTCTATTTCCCTTTTTCTATCCCATACAATGGAAGACAGCAAATAGGCCTCCAAAGTTCAACCATCCTTGCAGCCTGACTACCATGTTTTCACCACAAATGGTCAGTTAAACCTTCACATGCCCGTCCTGTACACAGGAGACTTAACTGTGCATGCATCCACATCCCTCACACGCCCACCGGGGGTGCTTAGGGACATATCATTTTACAATCAGTTAAATGCAGATACAGTTTTTCAGTGCTTCTGAGATAACAATTTCAGTGAGAATCTACACTCATAAGCTTACAAGAAAGCAAATGCAAGCACAAAGAAAGAGGACTCAATGAAGTAACTAGAAAGAAGTGCCAGAAATCCCCCTTATCGAACAATTCCACTGGAATTACCTAGTAAGAAATTAAAATATATATATATTTAGGTGCTTAAATGGATTGGGAGAATAATTGAGGAGTTGCAGATTAAATCAAGGAAAACACACACAAAACTCTAGAAGCTCGTACAAAAAATACTACAAGAGAAAACATTTAAATTAAATGAAAATTTTTATATTATGTGAAAACAACAAATAAACCTTCAATAGATTAATACCAAGATTTATGAAATCTTAATAAAGAAAGCTTTATTAAAATGTTAAGTAAAATACAACATACACAATTGCTGACTTCTAATAACAGATCTAGATTATGATTAACTGAAGGTATATATTCTGAAAAGAAATCTCTGAAACACACTTGCATTTTTAGATTAAAAAAGAAGATAAAATGAAATAATAAAAGTTATCAAAATGTTGCCAAAGAAGGAGAAAGAGAGAAAAGAGAAATTGGGAACATTCAGAGGAAAAACATTACAACTCTGTTCCGTTTAGTGACTTTCTTTTAATATTACCCTAGTTTTGTTTGTAAAGTAAGTTTTTATTGGCACCAAAATTATCAAATTCATGGGTCTCTGATAAATGGGGGGGCTTCAACCATTTCTATGTAAAGGGCTTATGAATATTAGTTGGTGCAAATCTACTTTATTATTCATTTTCTACACATCCTTAATCTACTTTGTTTCATTTATTTTCTCTTCTAGATACTTTATTGGAGTAAGTATTTTTCTGTGATTTTGTTTAATTTCATCTTCACTTTATTACTTATATTTCTTTGTTTTGATACTCCAAATTAATTGCTGTTTTTCAGATTTTATATATTTATCTTTACAGAGATTATCTGTAAGTGGTATTATGCAAATAAATGTCTAGCATGAACTCTTACCCAGAATATGTGTTATTAAACCTAACTTCTATTTCTGGTTTTATAATCCCACTTAGGAATGAGCTATCTTTGCTGTATTAATGAGGCAGAATTAGTGTAGTATTAGAAACATAAAAGATTCATTAAGGGAGCGGAGGAGAGTTGGGATAAGATAGAACCAAGAAACAGACTTCTCTGAGGAAACAGCAAGATGCTATAGAGAAAGATCTAGCTAGTTCTCTAAATTTGAATGGCAGAAAAAATAAACTGTCAGAAAATATTTGTTTGTTAAAGTCACCCAATTATTATATATCTGCTTTATCAACACTAGATACATATGATTAGGCACATGCATCCAGAAAAATTAAGATATATAATTAAAATAAAATTAGGTCATAAAATAGTCTGGTGGATGATTTTATAGGGCTGCTACCCACAGGTCAGCAGTTCAAAACCACCAGCTGTCCTGTGGGAGAAGGGTGAGGGCTGTTCTCTCTCAAACACTGACACACCCAGAACCCGCAGGGGCATTTGCACCCGTCCTCGCAACCCTTCCGTACAGCTCCTCAGGTTGTGTGACCCCCAACCATAACATTCTTCTTGCTGCTACTTTATAACTGCAATTTTGCTACTGTTATGCATCAGGCGACACCTGTGAAAGGGTCACTTGACCCCTAAAGGGGTCGCGACCCATGGGTTGAGAACAGCTGGTAGGGTCACTATAAGTAGAACCAAAAAATGATAGTGAACTTGAGAGGTTTTTTTGAAATTAACTCAGTGATAGTGGGTTTGGTTTAGTTTTATTATGCATATAAGAAAAATATAGTTAAATTTTTATTGTGTATCCTAAAGATTGATATTAGTAGTTTTATTCAGTTTTCACAAAAAACATGTTGGTGTCATACACAGCCTACATAATAATTTTAGCCTAAATTAGCCTAAATTCCTGCTGATTTCCTATGTAACAAAGAAAGAAATTTAGGTAAACATGGCTTTTAGATTCTTTCAAACATATTTTAAAATAAGGAAGCAAGCCTTGATAATATAATTCTTACAATTAAATTAAAAGCAAAATTCATTCTGTTATAGTTTTAGATTGTCAGAGCTTTGTTTAAAATACTGAGTGAAGAAATTTACTTTTCATTTTTAAAGAATATTTTTTCTGAGTAAAATTGTAGGATGTTCAAGAGACTTGACAAACACTTTCATATGGAAATCTAAGAATATAAGAATCACTGCTTTTCTTTTTTTGTATTTGTTGCAAGAGTATTTTTATCTCGAGAAATTGCCCTCTGTTTCCAGCTGAGGGCAATTTTTCAAAGAGAATGGGTTTTGCTCAGTTTATTTCTACCCTAGAGAAATTTCTTACACATATGTTTACAAAATAATTGAGAATCCTTGCTGTTCTTTCCCAGGGATTCTTTTAAGTAAACATCTAATATAGTGTAAAACTTAGTAGAAGGCACAATTTATCTTACTTTTGTGTTGCCTAGGAGTGTTTTCTGCATAAAGGGGATAAACCCAGCCAGCATTTAAACCAACTGAATTTTTTAACATTTTGTGACAGTTACCTTGCTGATACCATCCTCATTGTTCAATCATGCATGTAGTAGGAAATGTTCCATCCATTCTTATAAATGTTCAAGAGTGAACTACACCTCTAGTAATACACACACACACACACACACACACAAATGCTGCTGAAACAGGTTGGCCCTTTTAGAATGATATAATAATCAAAGGAGTAACTAAATACTTAAGACATATATTCATTCAAAAAACAGAGGGATCGTCTACATTTCAGCCTCCATTACCCTAAAGAAATTGATGGTGCTGGCTGTCACTACTGACAACACCAAAAAGAATCCTATTTAGAGGATTATGGATAAAATGAAATGAAAATATTAAAATCATAAAAGAATATACATCAGGTTCCTGGGTGACTGGTGGGACCCTAACACTATGGTCCTTAGTCATCCTTCACGTTTCTAAGTGAATTGACCTCTGTGGTTTAATTGTCCACTAAATTATGAACAACTCTGTAAGGTGAACAGCAATATTAGTAATATTATGGAGGTGCACATATCACAGAAAACATTAACCAAATGAACTGACATAATTTGCATAGGATAAATTTGGAAGGCAAGAGAGTAAAGGAAAGAATAAAGAAAGGCAACGGGACATACAGGACAGAAGTAATATGACTGATGTTGCATTATAGGGATTAAAATCAAAGTGTGAAAAATATTGTATATGAATTGTTAAAAATAGATTTACTTTATAAACCTTCACGCACATCACTATTTAAAAGATATAGATAATAGATAGGTAGATAGATGATAGAATATATAGATAGGTGATCAATCGATATATATATAGATAGATGATAGATGATAGATGATAGAGAGATATAGCAGACAGACTTGTGTATATGTTGCATACATGATAAAACCAAAATCAATGAAAGATATACTAATTGTTTGATATAAACAAGTCTGTTTTTCAATTACATGTGTTTACATATCAAATAGATATTTCATGCATTCTATTGAGTAAAATAAGCTATGTCTGCTTTATTAATATTAATTTGTATTTGGTATTTAAATGCTTGTTCAGTAAGTCATGTTCTTCTGTGCACCCCTTACCCTAGAGCACAAAATATATCGATCTTTCAACATAAAGGTAAATTCACACACTACCTTAAACATATTTGAATATTCTTATCAGGGCACTAGAAATATCATTTTATCTGAAATGCTGTAATACTTTATCTTCATATTATATTAGTACAGCTAATATACTGCTTTTATTGAATAATTATTTATGCATGTGCACCTGGTATTTTTAAAGTGAGTCTATAAATTGGTATTTATAAGGTTAAAACAGGCCTCTGCTGGAATGAAATTGATGATTGCATCATTGCACATTATTCAACAAAGGATTAACCAGGCTGAGAGAGTTTTGACTTTTGTCATTTGCTTCTAGGAAGTAGCCATTTAATTTTGGGAATACACCATTGGATACAAATGTCTGTCTTACATTAGGACTTTAGAAAGAAAAAAATGCCTTTGCTCATTACTATGTCATCAGTCTCAACTTATGACATCCTCACATACTCCAGGGTAGAAATGCTGCATTTCTTCAACAACTAACTGGAGGAAATCCCTGTTTGTACTCACATAAGAAAGACTACCCCGCCGGATGCCCAAATTACAGAACAACATACTTGATATAATGTATAAGTAATCATTCCATAGCAGTAGCAACAGTCTATTAATTTAGAGCTGCTTGAAATTCAGGCTGGATTCAGAGAAGTACAAGGAACTAGGAGGACCATTGCTGATGTCCGAAGGATTTGGCTCCAAGCAGAGAATTCCAGAAAGAGGCTTCTTGTTCCTCCTTGACTATTCACAGGTAGGGACCATAGCAACATATAGGGAGCCGCGAGAAGACTGGGAATTCCACAGCACCTCCTTGTGCTTACGCGGAACCAGTTCCGGAATCCAGAGGCAGTGCTGTCAACAGAATACGGCTATACTGCATGGCTTAACTTCAGGAACGATGTGCGGCAAGATTGTATTCTCTCAAGATACTGATTCAATCTGTATATTAATTGAACACTTGAAGAAGTTGTATTACATAAAGACAAATGAAGGATCAGAACTGGAGGTTGGCTTGTTATAATCTTCAAGATGCACGTGACACACCTTGCTTGCTGAAAATGGGCTGGACATAAAACACTTGCTGATGAAGATCAAGAATTGCTACCTTCGGAATGAATTGCAACTCAATGTAAAGGAAGCCAAAATCCTCAACTGAACCAACACGTAGCATCATGATCAGTGGATGAGAGATTGAACTTGTCAGAGCGTTTATCTTGCTGGAGCCACATCAGTGTTCACGGAAGCAGTAGTTAAGACATCAAAGGACGCAGTGCATGGAGTAAACCTTTTGCACAAGGTCTTTTTAAAGTGTTTAAAAGTACTGATGTTACTTTAGGGACTAACGTGTCTGACTCAGCCCATGCTATTTCATTCCTCGCATCTACATGTGAGAGTTAGACACTGGATAAGGAAAACTGAAGAAAATGTCATGCATTTCAATTACAACGCTGACAAAGAATGTTGAAAGTATGAAAAAAAAACACAACAACCAAAACAGATAAAACAAATTAAATGCTCTTGGAAGTAGTATAGCAAGAATGCTCCTTAGAGGTAAGAATAGCAAGAATTCACCCCAGGCATTTAAACATGTTATCAGGAAAGGCCAGTCTCGGGAGAGGGACATCGCTCCTGTAAAAGCAGAGGGACATCCAGAAAGAGGACCGCTTCAGTGAGACGGATTGGCACAGTGGCTGTAACACAAGAACAATGTGAGGGTGAACTCAGATTGTGGGGTCTTTGGTTCTGTTGTACACAGTATCCCTATGAACCCTAACTGACTCAAGGGCATCCAACAACCCTACTGACAATGGGATACTATGTGGTTTCAAATCAGGAAAGGCATGTGGCATCGTGGGATACTTTCCTCACGTTTCCAATCCAAACGCTGAAACAATTATGCAAGAAGCTGAACTCTATGAAGAACACAGCATTAGTATCGGAGAAACATTCACTGCCATCACATGATATGCAGATGACACAGCCTTTAAGTACAAAAAGAGAGAGAAGATTTGAAGGGCTTCATGATGAAGATAAAATACTTCTTTATTGATTATACATCAGTATAGTGAAATGAAAAATTCAAACAAGTGGCCCAAGAAGCAAAACCATGGTAATCAGATCAAAGATTGAAGTTGTTGAAGATTTCATTTCGCTTGGATTCACTATCAATGAGCAAGAAAAAATTACAGCAGTCAATGAATCAAAAGATGTATATTGGGCAGATCTGCCCGAAAGAACTCTTTAAAATCTTTAAAAGCAAACATGTCACTTTGAGGAAAAAATGTGCTTGACCTAATGGTGACATTTTCTATCACTTCATTCTACATACTGCACAGTGAGTAAGAAAGACAGAAGAATTCACGCCTTTTAGTAATGTCCTAAAACACTGAATAAAACATGGACTGCCAGAGAACAGACACACATGTCTTAGATTTCTAGGTAGACTAACTTTTAGAAGCTAGAACAACAAATCTTTGTCCCATGTCTCTGAACATTCTATCTGCAGTCATTAGTTACTGGAGAAGGGCATCATTCTTGTTAGAGTAGAGGCTCAGGGAAAAGGACCTCTAATGATGGATTGACACACTGTCTACAATAATGGGCTTAAAATGCAATGATTGTTGGATAGTCAGTGTTTTGTTATGTTATACTCAGGATGGCTCAAAGTAGGAACCAACTGCCTGGCACCTAATAACAACACCTATCCTTACTGAAAGGTCAAGAAGTCTTGGTCTTATGTTACTGCTGGGTGAATACAAATAATTAATCTTTACATTATCACCGAACACCTAAATGCTTAGTCAGCAGGGTTCCTTTTAATGTACATACATGCAAATATTCTGTAGATTATATATTAAATGCATTCATTTATATTCTATACTTAGTTTGTAATTCATAGATTTTGCTAAGTTATAATTAAATATCATAATACATTTGAAGAGTCATAAGCTAAAGTAATGTGCACACTTTGTCTTTCCCTATTATATATAAACAAGAATCCAAGAATTTTGATGAAAAGATAGTACAAATTATTGGCCAGAAAATATTCAGAAAAGTAGGCAAAATTGTTTGGTCTTAATGCTTAAAATAATCTTCATTAAATATGTAAGTGGTTTGGTGATATTGACTCAAAAATATTGGATATGAGAAAAGAATAGAATCTTGTAACTCATGCATCCAACACATCAAAAAAATGCTACAGGGGAAAAAAAGAAAAAAAATGTAGAGACATTTGAATTAAATGATTTGTGAATTTCTATTATGTTGTATATGTTTATACAGCATGAAATTTGTATTAACTTAGATGAAACTGATTAAATGATAGTGGTAGTTATCAGCATGGAGTTGATATAGAATTTTAGCTAATAAAGGAAGAAAATAATAACCACACTGCAGTTTCCATTTTCTGAAAACAAGCAGTTACCATAAAATGCGCAATTGTTCCTATAGTAAGAGATTATGGAAACAGTTAAAATGTGTTTTGTAATACCTTATATTTATATATATATTATCCACATTTTGAACAACATTGGAGCTTAAATTAGATATGGAGAAAAACACATATAATAACAACCAAAGTATCCAAACCCACTGTTATTGAGTTGCTCCAACCCATTGTCCCCTACAGGACAGAATTAGAATTGCCCTTGGGGATTCTAAGGGTCAAAATCTAGAAATAGATGAAGTTTACTGATTATAACTTTTAAATTACCTATGAGAGAATGGCCTGCAGTTTTCCTACCATGTTTATTTGCTAAGTATACATATATCATTTTCCAAGCATCTAAATTAACTAATTTAACCAAACCATACTTACCATAGTAAAGTTGATTTCAAATCAGGGCAACCTTGTGAGACATAGTGGAAAATCCCCTTAGAGTTTCTGAGAAAGTAAATTCTTCTGGGAGTAGCCACCTCAGCTTTCTCCAAGTACAGAAGCTGGTAGACCTGAACTACCAATCTCAAGTTTAGCTACCAAGGTTTAACACACTGAGCCAACCAGTAGCCTTTTAATTTGAATAGACTAAATAAAACCTTACCTTGAGAAATACAACCTTTTTACTTCTTTCTCATATTGTATTACTCATGAGAGTTGAGTTCAAAGAAAATATAATAAGAAACATTTAGCTATTTCTAGGATCTGTGACCTATGTATCATATAGATATAGACATGTATTACATGTATTACATATTTCCAATTACCATCATAACTCACAGTTAATGCTGATTCAAAACGAGCCTCCACCCCCACATGCCCTTTGGGTTTCCAAGATTACAACTGTTTCTGGAAGTAGAAGCCCATGGGCTCCTTCTCCCTGGGAGCTGCTGATGGCTCCTACCTACCTACCATGGGGATTACAGTCCAATGTGCAACCTTTAAAACACAGTATATTATAGAAGACTGCCAAAACATGATGGTTAAAATAGCAAAAGAGTAAAAAATGAATAATCAACTATCTTGTTATTTGTGTTGGCCTAAAGAGCAATGGGCTTGATTTGGTATTTTTATTATTTTGGAAAATCAATCTCAACATAATAATATTATTCTTAATTTTTTCCCAAACAAAATATATGTCTTCTTATACAAATACAAATATAGACTATTTTAATATTTAATTTTTCTTTGTTTTGAGTTTTATTTTCAAAACTTATATTATTTTAAGCATCTGTTCTGTGACTGTACCATATTCTTAGATGAAATATGTGGGTATTTAGGCTGTCTTCATTAAATAAGAAAAATTATGCTTTAAATTTTTTTCCAAGCAAGATTTTCCATAGGGAGTTTGTTGCTAGTACTAAATCCAAAGTTCATGGTTATTAACAAGATGAACCTCTAATTCTCTGGATTTTCTCTTAATTGATGAATAAGCCCCATAGCTATAAATTTTATGACCAGAACCATACAGCTAATCCTAAACACAGTGAAAGGTTGGCAATTTACTTCATTTTTTGACTGAAAACAATAAATAAGATAACTCTTCTGTTTATAAAAATATGATATATCCATTATTTCCCATGAGAAAAGTTCTATAAACAAAAAATGTATGATGGGGTTAAATATTTTTTGGATAATGTAATTAAAATACTGGAATTTATCCATGATGTTTGTGAAGCTTCCTTATATTTATGTTTATAGATGTGTGCATGTTTCTTCAGAGACTACATAGAAACATAGTCACAGGCTCAGAGAGGATATAATTTTGCATGCAAGCTAGAATCCAGTTTACAATAAAGAGGGTAATGCCATTCGTAATTATGCCAGAACACAGGCGTCGCTCCGTATGAACTGAGATTTGGTGGTCATCTCATTCTGTGTCATATTCAAATTAAATACATTGCTGATTTGTAAGTTCATATCAAGCAATAATTTAAAAAAGAGAGTAATTAAAATTTCCCTTTACTCTCCTTTCTAGTGAAAATGTACTGTTTATTTACTGTTGAGTTGTGGCTGATAGAGAAAAAGAAAGCCTTTTAGTTTTCATTACCATTCCCATATTACTTTTAAAGTTTATGCTTATCCTAATATCTCTAAATACACCTACTGCCATCATCTTGAAGGCTGTTTCTTTTTACCCGTTCACATTTAGTAAATCGAAATATGATCCCATTTTTGGGATGGACAGAGCTGAAACTTCATTCTTATTTTAAGAATTTTTTTAAAATAATTTCATTGGGGCTCATACAATTCTTAACACAATCCATACATTAATCCATTTTGTCAAGTACATTTGTACATTTGTTGCCCTCATCATTCTCAAAGCATTAGCTTTCTACTTGAGCTCTTAATATCAGTTCCTCATTTTCCCCCTTCCTCCCCACTTTCCTTCCTCCTCAACCCTTCATAATTCATAAATTGTTATTATTTTGTCATGTCTTAAATTAAGAATTTTTATATACTCATCATGTTTTCTGTAGAGTCAAAGTGTGACAAGCTGACATGGTATTAGATTGTGAGAACAGAGCAGGGACACTAGCTTCTGGGGTTCATAGTGGTAAGAGAGTGAGGCCTTACTGAAGGGTCTTACTTGTCTTAGTTTTTGAAGGCTGCCGTAGCAAAATACCACAAGTAATTAACTTAACAAAATAAAAATGTATTCTCTTCCTGTTCAGGTGACTCAGACTTTTAAATCTGGGTCTCACCTATGTCAGTTCATCTGAAGATATAAAGAAAGATGACTAGGTGCCTCTTCCTAGTTTCTGGTGGCTATCAGTAAGTAATCTTAGGAGCTCTGGAGGACTAGTAATAACTAATTACGCTGCTAACCACTGAGCCAGCAGTTCAAAACCACCAGCTGCTCAGGAGGAGAAAGACGAGACTTTCACTTTTAAAGTTTATGCTTATCCTAAAACAGGTACAGTCTCAGAAATCCACAGGGCAGCTGGACTCAGCCCTACAGAGCACTATTCATGGAAATAAACTTGATGGCAGTTTGGTTTGTTTTCAGACAAACACACTCTAGCATTCTTTTGAAAAGTATAGATTTATTTTTCTTCAAAATGTCATTGAGTCTGTTTTCTCCAGTGTCGGTGAGATTTTTTTCCCCAAATATTATTTAGAGGAATGTAGTTTAGGATCCACACTAATGAAGTTTGACTTCTGTAACTTAACAATCAATATCTGCATTGATGTAGATGATAGTATTCTCATTTTACAAATGGTAAAATTGAGGAAGAGACCATTTATGGAATTTCTCAATCAGCTGTTAAGCATAACAGCTGAGATCTCTTCAGAATCATATTGGAATATATATGTTTTTGGACTGCTAGATGGTATTGCCTGCTGGGATAGAACACTTATTGATGACTAATGATTATTTTTTGTCAATGAGTGTGCTCAGACTATTTATTATTTTCGAAGAGTTTCATTCAGGGGGATGACTGACTGAAAATCATCACTTCTTGACATTTCATATAAGAAGCCACCTGTCAAGAATAAGTTAGAATTGATAGTACTGGAAAATATAAACATTTTACACACTATAGAGTTGTACTTTTTTAATACAATAGTGATATTAGACATGAAAGTTTATTTATGGAAACAAAGTATATAATTTTTCACATGGCTTGTCTCAATAGAAAAAATATTGAATAAAAATTGTCAGAAACTAATCTATAATATAAAGCTCAATTAATTTCCACAGAAAGTAGAAGTGCATAGACTGCAATATTTGATTTCCATTCAGTAAAAACAAATATTAATCATGAGTTAGGAAGAAAATATTAATTATGGACATTTTGTAAGTATTGTGAAATTCAATGTTAATGACAAAGGAAATTTCAGGAAAATATTTAATTGCAGTGTGATTATAAGATAAGGATGATAAAAAATATGTTATATCCAAAAATCTTAACTTTTATAATTTGCTTCTTTAATGAAGAAGAAATAAGTATATGAAGCATTTAATATCACTTGTAGATATATATAACAATAAAATTTAAGAAAAACTATAATACATTAAAATATATCTAGAATTAATAATTTAATAAAATACAATACATGATATAATTAAAGATATTTAATAGCACTTGTAAAAATATAAAAACTATTTATATGTATACATTTTTGTAAGAGTACAGAGTAACTATAGCAACATGTATTAAACTTAAATATGCACTTCTTAATTTTCTCAAGGTTTTAAAGTGTTATGATATTTATAGAACACATCAGAAAATCAAAACAATGAATTTATAAATGTAGAAAATTATAGACACACAGAAACACACACACAGACCAACGTGAAGTCAGGGAATAATGCACAGTTTGAAATCATTGCTATTTAAAATTAAACATTATTTTAATATCACTGAATATATAAGATATTTTATATAGAAATAGAAATATTAATGATAACATGAATTTAAATCTGTGAAGTGTTTATATGCATATTTTATGTGAGTAAAAGATTGCTTAGTACAACTACACAGGTCCTCATAAGATATAAAATAATACATTAAAGTAAAATGAGTAAATTAAACAGAGCAACTACTTACCACAAAAGAATATTGATGATAAGTAACACCCACTGAATATGTGCTAAAGTTAAAATGCCAGGTGCAAAATATAGTCACATAAGAAGTAAAATATATCACAAATTCAAGGAGAATAGTATTTTCTATTATTTAGTTTTCTCTAGATAATCATGAAATTGGAAACACTTTGAAAATAATGTTGTATATATAACTAACAATAAAAACATTATAATATTTTACTGAGAACAATGAGTACACAAAGAACCACATGTCAAAAGAATGTTGAATGAAAAAAATGTAGAAAAACCTAAAATTATATATAAATGAATAATATGAATATGCATTTACTAAGGTAATGATGTAAATATCATGAATTGTGAATTGGTATATTTTACTTTCACACATATATTTAATTGTAAGTCGAACTTAATACTATGTATATGACCTGGGGATGTGCCTTTTGGATGTGGATATAAAATGAAGCCTTTATTGTAAAGTATGATGTAATATTAAAAATATGTTGTTACTCTATGTCAATGAATTATTAGTCAATTCTTGAATAAAATTTAAATGGTTAGAATTACCAAAGAGGGCTACAGAAAATAACAAGAAAATTAGTTAGAAGGGAGTTTTTTCTTCGGGTTCTGTTGACGCTAGTTGCCTCTCAGTGAATTCCTATTCCTGGTGACAACAGAACAGAATACTGCCTGCCCGGACCCCTCACTGTGGTTGTTCTGTGTGAGGCCACGGTTGCAAGTATTCTGTCTGTCTCTCTCACTGGAGATCTTTCTCTTCTCCAGTGACCCTCTACTTAACCAAGCTTGAGCTGCTTTTCCAAGGACCTGATTCTCCAGAGAGCATGTTCAAAATAGGAGAGAGTGAGTCTTGACACCCACGCTTCTAGGGAGCATTCTGGGTGGACTTACCCCAGGACCGAGTTGGTCTGCTTATGCTGCCACCTTGTGATAGCTTCCTTATTCTTTGTCTAATCTACAACTCAAATGCATCACATCACTGGACCAATCATGTTACTGTGAAAAAGATTGCTACTCAGAGAAACCACAAAGGACCGAGCAGAAGCACACTAAAGATTTTCAAGCCTATCATGTTAGAGAACTAGACTGCAAACGATTTCTCCAGTGAAGTGGTCATTGGGAATGAACAGCTCACCTTTCAGTTAGCTTCTGAAGGCTCCAAGCCTTCACCATCAGAGATTTATAGGTAATATGGCCAAAGTGCACTCTTCTTAGGTTGTTTTCAACTCATTATAACTTCATAGAGTTTCCAAGTATGTAATTAAGTGTGCGTGTGTTTTATTGGCACTTCATCCACACATCATAAAATTCAATAGTTCTATCACATCAAGAAGAGAGCTACAATCATTACCACAGTCAACTTTAGAACATTGTTTTCTTCCTTTTATGCCTCTTATACAGGTAATTATTTTTTTCAATTGTGGCAAAAAAATATACAACAAAACATTTTACCATTCAATAACTTCTACCTGTATAAATTAGTACCACTGCTTATATTCTGCATGTTGTTCAACTAATATTAGTATCCATTTCCAAATTGATCCACCACCATGAACATAAACTCAATGCACCCAAAGCAAATGTCCCTGTGTTTCTCCCACAGTTCAGTTAGTGGGTTTGAACTGCTGACCTTGTATTTAGAAGACAAATGCATATCTACTACACTATAAGAACACTTTATGGTAATATAAATGGGGAGGATATAATATATAAAAGATTTATTTCAGTGCATTACTTTGTCTGTTTGGGGTGTAATGCCAACAAATAGACACACCTGTTTGTTTTCTTTTAATCCCATTCTAGCAAATAGATGAGCAATCATTAGCACCATCTGCTGTTGGCCATCTGTTGAGGGAAGGGGATGGATACATTCATATTTCATTTGTTTAACAAAATAATGTTTAAATATATGACGAAGAAAATACTTAGAGGAAATCACTGTGGTAACTGCTACATTTAACACAAGGAAGAGAGAATACATTTCATCAAAATAATCTGCAAAGCTGTGATCTAGATTTTTGAATAATTATTGAAAAGAAAGCACATCGATTTAAATGATTCGATTTATTAACAATTGGCTCTCAGAAAGTTTTTCAAATAATTGAATCATCAAATAATGTGATAGTGCTACTTTGACTACCTAGCAAGTTTATCAGAATAAATATTCTATGACAATTAATGCCTGTCATGTTTATTTCTATAAATTTATTTTGCTCTACCATGATTATTTTTCTGTTGTAAATTAAGGTTATACTTTTTTTGTTGTAAACTAAAAGGGAAAAGAATGTAGTGAAAGGTGGAAGACAATGTGACCAGATGTTGCTTCTGATGGAAAAACTGGGAAATTAGCAAACATCATTTTAACAGGAGAACATTTCAATAATATTAATATTTAACACTTGAGGAGCTGCTAAATAAGTGATTTAGCATAAATGGTTCTCTAAAAGTAAAAAAATAAGGCTTTTATTTTAAATCAATTTTTATTTAAAATTTTAAAAATTATCATTAGAATTACATTTAATAATTATAAGAAATATGTGTGCTATATAAAATTCAGATCACTTACAACATTTCATAATATTTAATAATTCTAAGGATCCAAGTGATATATACTAAATATTTTGGAAGGAGAAATGTGAAGGATAATATGTTGCTTTAGGTTAAAATGTTTATGTATCTTTTTTAAGCTGTGTATATGTTGATCTGCTCTCACAGTGCCAACAAAAAAGGAGAAATTCTCCTTAAAAGAATGGTAATATGAGAAAATATATACGTTCAAAAATATATAAAATATAGAATCATTTATTTAACTATCATTTTTTTTGAAATGCAGATACAGAAGAAGCCCAAACCTTGATGCTAATCTCTTCTAGAAGGAGAATGGAGATTCAATACAGTTAAATTCCAAATCAATTCTTCCCATCAGATCACTGAAAATGAATTAATCTGTTCTCAACCACCAAGTTTTTACCCTAACCTTGTCTTTTTATACAAAACCTTACACAAAAATTTCAAAGTAAATAAGTTCAGAGTTAAACAATGTAATTTAAATAAGAAACACACATTAAGAATAGTTTTTAACCACTACAGCCTGGTCCACACCTTGAGATGGATGAGGATCTGGAGCTGGGGACACTATGGAGAGGTAGCTGCTTTGCAGGAGTGTTATTCTTTTAGTCTTTATTTTTCAGGAGTTTTTTCACTAGGACCTGACTGGCTTTCTCTTGAAAAAAAAATTCTGTCGAATATCGTCAACTGTTGGTGCTTCCATAACTGTTTTCTAAATGGGTTTACTAAATTATCATCACCAATGTCGACAACATGGTCATCGTGATGGTTCTTGCAACACAGCCGCAGATGGTTTAAATAAACCGTACTAACAATACCAACTAACTTTGAGTGACCGAAACACAAATTGCTTTTGTTTACAAAAATCACGTGCGTCAGGTCCAATTCTGATGTTCTGTTTGATCTCTGATGTAAAATTTTCTCCACATTTCACATCATAATCCGATTATTTTGAGTACTGATGTGGTCGAGTACTGGCTTTCTACTGTACTTAAAGTTTGATGTACATCTTGGTCTCGTGACTTCTGAAGTTTACTAAGTGCATTATTTGAAAACTTTCTTGATTGAGAAAACAGCAGAATTTGGTAGCTGGAATTTATATTTTATTTAAAATGGTGAACAATAATTTATTTTCCTTATTTATGCATTCATTTGTGCTTGTACTACATAGTCCTCTAACTGCTGGCGTGGCATTTCTTAATCAACCAAACAACAACAGCACCAAACAAACCTAGTAGCATGCCATTGATTTCAACACCTACTGACACTCCACAGAGTTCCCAAGGCCACATACGGGAGTAGACAGCCTCATCTTCATTCCAATCTGAGTTAACCAGACCAGTTAACTCTGGATATTTGACATATATGAAAAAAAATTCATTTTCTTCATTATTTGTTCTGTGCATGTTATGAAAAAAAACAACTATTATGCTAAGAATATAATTTTCAAACAGTTCTGTTACATGTCATTCAAACACAAAAACAAACTCACTGTGTTGGATTTCATTCTGAGTCCTCCCGACCCTGCAGGACAGAATGGAACAGCACCTGTGGGTTTCACAACACGAAACTCAGGGCCATGGAGTCATTCCATCTCATAGCGACCCTACTGGACACAACGGAACTGCTCCCTGGGCTTCAGAGATGGCAATTGTTTACGTGACTAGGAAGCCCTATCTATCTCTTGCAGAGCTCTTGGTGGTTGAAAACTACTGACTGAGCGGTTAGCAACTAACTCTTAACTGACCGTGCCATCAGAGTCTCCTTCCAGGGCCCCCCTCGTGGCTCCTTATGCATGCTGCCCATCTTGGCAACTCTACTGCTTTTGATTGGTCCTGGTTCCTTTTCCCAACTACGGGCACAGTTCATTTTCATAATAAGCGCACTGTTGTCTGACCCTTTTATTCTACCAAGTGATGGATATTTTTAAACAATTCTTTTGGTTATGTCTGTAACACCCTTTCTCTGATGACGGTAAAATTCTAATGACTAAATATCAAAATTTAAATTCCAGCTGAATTGAACTTTCGTCTGCTGTCCGACATTTACTCATGAATAATGTAGCAGGAGCCCAAGTGATTTCATGCTGGCCTGCAATCTGCGAGGTCAACAATAGACACCATCAGATGCCCCAGGGGGTTAAAGAGGAGGCTTTCTGCTCCTTAAAGAGTTGAAGTCTTGGGAACCCACCAGGGTAACGTGCTGCTCTTTCAGTACCTTCACTTTAGTCCAAAGATTCAACATGCTGTTTTCATGTATGCTGGATACTTAAGAAGTTTTTATTTTAATTTCACTTTGATTTATTCTATATGCTGCACTGCTTAATTTAGTTTTAATTTAATCACTTTTGCATTGTTTCTTTCAATATTTGATTTCTAGTTTCAAACCATTATGATGCATCATGATACTTCAATCTTTTTTAAAGTTGTTAAGACTTGTTTGTGACCTAGCTTATTTCATCTTTCATGTTGGTAAATATTTCCTTCATTCTATTTGAAGCATTGCTCTTAGACACAAACTTAGTTATAATTGTGATATCTTTTTGCTGAAATTATCCTTTACTTATGTCATCATACCTTTTTCTTCTCTATTTTAATTTGCAATTTATATTATCTAATATCAATATTTTACCATCTCTGGTTTCTTTTGTTGGTGGAACAGAATCTTTTCCTCCAACCTTTGATTTTCCGTATGTCATGTCCTTGTGTCTAAGCTGTTGGAGTGGTGTTTCTTGTATGTGCTTGTTTTACTCCATTCTGTCCCCACTGTTTTCTGGGGCATTTACTATTTGCATCCCTTGTATATGTTTGTTTTCTAGATCATTTTGTTTATTTATCGTCTGTGATCTTTCCATTGGTGATTGTTCTCTTTTTCTAATTTAGCTGCTTTATTCTTTTTCTTTGTGTTTTTAAAACATCTTTATTTCTTATTAAATATCTCATTTTGTTCTTTCATTTGTTTCTTGACCACATAATTTTGTTTTCTTTTTGCTTTCTATGAACACATGCAATGGTTGATGGTGAAATTTTTCTTTCATCCCATTTCTGACACATAACCTGACCTCTGAAGGAGAAATTTCCCCTTCATGTTTCATTTTTGATTGTCTTTCTCTTTAGATATTGCATGTTTCATGCCCCCCCACTTTTTTTTTACAATGAAAAGATGATGCTGACTTGTGACACTCTATACACCCCACTCTTCTATTTTCTCTGGACATAAACTTCCCAGGTTTCCACACAGCCGCCACATGTGGCCCAATAACTCTTACAGCTGATGTACACACCCTTAACATTTGGACAAGAGCTTTCTCATTTTAACTCTTGATAGGTATTTTTTGTTTAGGGTACAGAACAACATATCCCCAAAGAGCTACAGTGAGCTAATGCTCTAGATGAGGGTGGCAGGTTCCTCCCACATTCTGTGCTACTCTGTGTTAGCACTGAGTCTCCACATCTTGGTTTCTAGACTCAACTAAACTCTCCAACAATTTAGTTGCCATCTGGATTTCAGTCTGTTTTGTTGTTGGTGTTGTTAAATAGTTTTACTGAGCCATAATTAGTATGTGACTATTAGTATAGCATATCATAGAATTCATTTGTTCAACTCTGTAAAAACAGTTGTACAATCATTAGCCCAATCAACCTCGAGACATTTTCTTGATCCTTAATTGTTCAGTATGTAAGTTCCAAATAGATAAATAGAAACAACTGCTCAATCTGTCCTCTTGCCTTCCCGCTGATATTTTACATTTTATTCCTGATAATAGAAACCTTAGTGAAGATGAAATGGTATTCATGGTAGCTTTGATTTTGTTTTTCTAGTGTCATGAACACTTTTCATGAGTAAACATTGACAATTTACATATTTATTTTTTTAAAATGTATTCAATGTTTTTTTACATTCTTTAATAGGGTTATTGCAGGAGATGACTCTGATTTGATGGCAGTGAGTTTCTTCTACATCTTTGCTATTAAATCCTTGGAAAAAATATTTCCTAAAAATTTTATCTCATTCTGTAGATTGTCTCTTCATGTTGTTGATAAACTTCTTTGAGGCTCACCACTTTTTAATATTGATGAATTCATTTTATTTTCTTTTTCATTTATTTTTCCTATGCTTTTAAATTCAAATCAATTCATCCATTTTTGAAAATTGAGTGCCCCGTTATTCCTTTTACACTTTAAATATTGTTGTGTTAGCTTGAGTACTTTAGAGAAACAAGTCTACAGAAATTCATGTATAAGAGAGAACTTTATATAAAGGTTAAGTGTACATCAAGAAAACATCCCAACACAGTGCTGCACAAGTCCACAACTCCAACATTAACCCATATGTCCAACGTCAATACACAAAGTCCTCCTCCCTCTTACAAAGCACACACAATAACACCGACTGCAGGAGGAAAGCTGAGTCAGTGAATGGCTCAGCATCTCAGCGCTGGCAGGGGTCTCCACATAGCTGCTCTAGCACTCAGGGCTGCACTGGGATAGGTCCATGTGGCTTCTCCTCAGCGATGTCTTGCAGGAATTGAGCCTTGTAAGCTGAAGCAGGGAACTGGCTAAGACATCCTGGTCTGACCATCACAAACAAGAGACCTGAGAACCAGAAAGGCAAGGCTCACAGAGCCATTGATCCTTCCGCCCTTCAATTAATGCCACGTGTTTATCGGCCAGGTTGGCACAATAAACTTTAACTAACTCAATGGTAGTTTTTGCTTGTTTACTTTATGGAATTCATTGAATTTATTAGTGAGGTGGATTGGTATTGAAATAATTATTTAAAATATAAAACAGATGTTTCCATCAATTTCTAAATTTATAGGGGTGACATGTCTATGTCACTATATACAGCAATCAAAAGATCAAAGGACAAATTGCATTAAGTAAATCTGCTGCACAAGACCTCTTTAGAGTATTGAAGAGCAAGGTTGTTACTTTAAGGACTAAGCTGAGCCTGATCCAAGCTATGGCATTCTCCATTGTGTCATATCCATGTGGAAGTTAGACAATGAATAAGGAAGTCCATAGAAGAATCACTGCATTTGAATTGTGGTGCTGGAGAATACTGAAAGTTCCATGGACTGCTAAAAGGACAAACAGACATGCATTAGAAGGTGTAAGGCCAGAATGCTCCCTAGAGGCTAGGATGGCAAGACTTCATCTTATATATGTTGGACGTATAGCCAGGAGCGACCAGTTCCTGTAGAAGGACACCATGTTTGGAACGTGGAAGAGCAGCCTTGGAGATTCATGGTCTCGATGAGGTGGATTGATCCAGTGCTGCATCAATGAACTCAGGCACAGGGAACACAGGGTGGCACAGGACCACGCAGCATTTAGTTCTGCTGTATATATGATCGCTGTGGGTCACAGCTTTCCAGATGGCACCTAAAAGCAACAATTACATTGCTTTTGTATCTTTCTACAGAATATATTCCAATATTTACTTAATAGCCTATGTAATTTGATAGTATAATAATTTTATATACTTTGACTATATAATTTAGCAAAACTTTGATACTTTAGATATAAAGATAAACTGATAATTTGGAATATTTTAATTAGATAATTTTTAACTCTTGGTTGAAATAACTAGATGTAAAATGATTACTAAAAATGAAATTTTCATAGTACTTTTTTATATTAGGGCAACTGAGAGGTACCCTTGATTTTGGAGTGAATAAATTGAATCATTTATTCACTTAAATACATATTGTTCTACTGAGCATCAATTGTATGCAGAATAATCTAGATATTAAATGCCAGCTAAAATAATTATAAGAGCTGCTTTCTGTAGTTAAAATATCACTTTTAGTTTGCTGTTTACAAATATATTCTACATAAAAAATAGATATGAACAGAGCATAATATTTTTAAAGTCATAATCATTGGCTAATAAGTGACCTTAATTTTCTAATGTGCATTTTACTGCTATAAAGTGATTAAGACTAAATAGTTGTAGTTTCTAAATCTAAAGTATATGCTATAATTTGAATAATTATTAAAATTACTAAACATTAGGATCTCTATTTTAATAGTTTAAGCAAACTAAGTATACAATAATGAAATAATCACTATTTCAACAATTATTAACTCTGTAGGGGAAAATTATGAAGTAAAAGAGCTAAACAGATCCATAGGGAGCTTAAAAGACAAAGTATTATAATGGATGTGCAAAGACTTGGAGTTAGAAAGCTAACAAGAAGTTCCTGAGTTTATCTCAAGATGACGGAATTAATGAAAATCAATGCTCAATCACAGTATTCAAGGATTCTATTGGCAACATATTGAACAATGTAGGAAACAACAACAGAAAATTAGAAGACAGAGTCACATACCAGAAAGAATCGTGTGCACGCAACCATTTCAAGAGCTAGCTTATAATGAGGAAGAGCTGAGAAGGAAGAGTAAAGGCTTCATTGAAGGCACCAGCGAGACACAAGGCTACAGAAATTGATCAAAGACCAATTGAAATGTTGAATCAAGGTGTTGCAAAAGTGGAAGTACTAACTAGTCCATGCAAAAAATCAAAAATAAACTGGGCAAACAATAGGAAGATCCACATTTATACCTAATCCAAAGAAAAGTAACCCAACAAAAGCAGAACTGATCAAACAATATCATTAATATCACACAGAAATAAAATTTTGTGGGCGATAACTCAAAAATAGTTGCAACAATACATTGATATGGGTTTGCCATATATTCATGCTCTATTGCAACAGCCAATTATATACTGTGCAGGGAGACAGAGAAGCTGGCTTATATGAAGAATAGAGCACCAGGATCAGAGGAAGGCTTACAATCTTCAATATGCAGATGCCACAAGCATGCTTGCTGAAAGTGAGGAGGTTCTGAAGCAGTGCTGAAGAAGATAATATGTAGAAGCCATCCCACAATCGAATGGGTTCTGAGGGACAGTTGTATAGTTGTAGGGAAGAAATAGAGAGAGAGAGAAGAGTTTTTAGGGGTTCACCTCCTCCATGAATCCAGGTCTGTTTGGGAGAGAGAGAGAATTCTTTTCTTTCACCAACTTATCTAGCTCTGGAGCATGCCCCCGCCCACTTTTCTACCACCAACCACAGACACCAACATGTGTAGCAAGGTGGGCAGTTTCTTAACCGAGATTATCCTGAGCTCACTGCGGGTATAAACTAGCAGCAGTGCTTGGGGCAGGTAGAAAGGAGTGACTATTTCCTGAGCAGGGAGAACAATGGCAACATGTCCTTTCCTAGAAACAAAGCTGCTCGTAGGAGGAATCACTACGGTAACACTATGACAGGAGGATACTGCAAGGAGGAGCTTTAGTTAGGAGAATGTGGCTGGGACTGTTCTCAAACTCAAATGTGAAAGCGTCCCTCCCTGCACCCAGAACCCTGGCCTTCTAGGCTTCTTTAATCATGAGCAAAGAGAATGTGTCCACATACATTCTCTTCCTGGCCCTCAATTTCCCAAAATATTGGATTTCGCCCTTCAGTGTGGATTAGCAATCAATGTAAAGTTGTCAAAGATTTGATCTTGCTTGGATCCACCATCAATGCTCATGGAAGCAACAGTCAAAGGTCAAAAGACACATTGCAGAAGTCAAATCTACGGCCTAAGATCTCTTTTGAGTATCAAAAAGCTAGGGTGTTATTTTGAGGACGAAATTGTTCATGCTCTAAGCAATGGTATTTTCAATGATCTCATCTGCATGTGAATGTCGAACATTGAATAAAGAAGACGGACGAAGAAGAGGTGCTTTTGAATTGCAGTGCTGGAGAAGAATAATCAGAGTACTGTGGGTTGCTTGAAGAACACACGGGCTTGTCTTGGAAGAAGTAAGATGGGAGCGACCATTCGAGGTAATGATGGCAAGACTTTGTCTTACATATTTTGGACATGTTGTCAAGCGAGACCAGTCCCTGGAGAAGGAGATCATCTTTGGTAAAATAGTGGGATATCAAAGAAGAGGAAAGTCCTGAATAAGAAGTAATCACACCGTGGCTGCACGAATAGGCACAAACAGGGGAACGATGGTGAAGATGGCCAAGGACTGGGCAGCATGCTGTTTTGTGCACAGGTAGCTGTGCTAGGAACCGGCTGGTTGGCACCTAAGGACACCAACGTTCAGAAGTGGAAATGGCACTAGAGCTAGCAATGCTGAAGTCAAATGGATCTTGGTGAAAGAAGAATATACTAGAAAACATCTACTTTGTTTCTACTTTGTGAATTATACTGAAAGTACCACAGGCTGCTGGAAGAACAAACATTTTTCTTGCAAGAAGTACAGCTCAGATGCTCCCCAAAGCCAGTCTGATGTGACTTTGTCTCTTGTACTGTGGACATTTTTTCAGGAGAGACCAGTTCCTAGAAAAGCACATCATGCTTTGGAATGTAAAACGTCAAGAAGAAACAGGGAGACCCTCATGGGAATGGATTAACAGAGACTGTAACAATGGGATCGAACATAATGATTGTCTGGACAGCTGGGCCGGCATCGCGGAGTTCTGTGGCATGGAGAGAGGGTTGCTGTCCACGGGTGCCAACTGCAGGGCACGTCACCAGAAATAGAGCAATGTCCTTGAGACTGATGGAAATGGTAGGACTCCAATTCCTAAACACGCTCTGTTATTTGGTCTTGCAGTTTTTACAGAATTTTTCAGCTTTATTATTTTGTACAGAAGTATTTGTCGTTATTATTAGCCATACGTTATATATTGCTTAGTAATTAATGTTGTTAATTTTACTATTCCACCTAATCCTTTTGTAAACATACTTCTTGTATTCTTAATTTAATTTGTTCCTTTGTTAATTTCCTGACATGACTTTTTACATCATTGTTTTTTAGCTCTTTTTCTTTTATACTAGATTTATTAAATTCCTAATGTTCTATCATGGAAAATTTCTAACCATGTTTTGTTACTGATATATTTCAAAATAGTTGCCATATAGGCTTGCACCAGTTTAATAGCCATTATATGTTCAATATTTATGCTTTCAAATGTATTTTAAGAACACCTGCATCCTATATTTATTTAATATGTGCTTTTAAAAATTGAAACTAGGTCACCTTATTTAAATATGATTTTTAAATCTGATATATTCGTTTGGAGGTTCAGTGGGTTTATTCCAAGAGAGTTTTAGATTAAAAATCTTAGGTCACCTATGTGGGTGTCTGGGTGTCTTTTGCAAGCTGATACTTTTGTTTACATACTTCCTTATCCTTGAATCTTCGTTACACTGTGTAATCTCATCACATTTGGGTTACTTACTGTATAGTCTTCCCTTGAAGATTTTTCAGTTTTTTCTTATCTCAAGTGTCTTCTAAAATATAATTACAATTATATTTTAATAAAATACAGAATTTAGCCCAGTAGTTATTTTTTATTTTTTAAAGACATAATGTTAGTGTTTTATTGATTCGTTGCTTCTCATTGGTAACAATAATGTAAAATTGTTCCTTAAGTGAATATAATCACTTATTCTTGACTAATTCTGTTCTCTTGTTTCTTTTATCAACACATGTTATTTAACCCATTTGAAAGTAAATTACTTTATAATTATGATATTTGAAGCTCTTGAAGTTTCTTGAATCTATGACTCCAAAATCATCATTCTGGAAAAGCCACAAGTGATATATTTTTAAACATCGCTTTTGATACCTATCTTCATTCAAAATATGTGAACACTTATCTTTGCATCCTTTCTGAATCTCGCTTGTATTTTTCCACTTTTTCCATCTCTAGGCTTCCTTGGACAGTGGCCTGACTTTTCTACATTTATGTTTGCGTTAGCTAACATAATTAAATTTAAGTTTAAATTCATTTAAAATTTATTCTTTGAGTATCCATGTTTCAATTAATTATTGTTAATACCTGTAATTTTGACTCTATTTTGATCTGTATGCTAAAAGTCTCCAATAATTTTAAATCTTTTAAAATACCTTAATGTTCACTTGGTGATTGGATTATCAAGGCAGTCTATGTGTATATTATCCTGTTTACTTTTTGGTCTGTTATTTTGTTTCTTGTTGTCTTGATTTATTTAATCAAGAATTTTAAATCAGCATATAAAATTGCATAAGAAAATAAAGAAATTTCTTTAAACTTCATCAGATTTAAAGTTGATCGATCTTTCTCTAGAAATGATTTACATGTAGCAGACAGCTGTGGACATTAGTGCGTCAGATTGACCCTAATCCGATTTCAAGAATTTGACTGAAACTTGCCCTTCAGTACGTGAAACTGGTTTCCACAGTTTTCCAAGAGTGATTAATAAAACTCCAGTGGCATAGATGGGCCACCAACCATAAGGTCAGCAATTCAAACCCCCATCCACTCTTTAGGGAAGAGATGCCGTGTTGCACTCCCAAAAACGAATTGCAGTTTTGGAAACTCACATGGTCAATAACACTTCTCTAGAGTCCTTATGAATTTGTTTGTTTGAGGGAGTGGTAGAATTTATGTGAATTTCGGCTCCAAAATTTGCCTTTCCATCGATAGCATTCCGTCATCACATTTCAGTACTCGTGACTGATCATTATAGCTACCCAGACCAAACTGACTGCGTTGACTCAATGTGGACTCACAGGCCCAGTAGAACTGAGCAGTTTCCAAGATGAGCCTTCTTTGGGGTGGTAGACAGCCCCACCTTTATCCGCAGGATCACCAGCTTCCTTGGTAATCAAAAGAGACTTCTAAATCAAAAGCGGTATTAAATTCTGGGTCCTCCTCTTTTGGCTTTCATTTTTATTCATGGAAACGTGTCATAGATCTTACTGCAGTGCTGACTCCCTATGCCATTACCAAATGAAGATGTCTCTTATGTGTCATTTTTATGGATTTTGTGGCAGAAACAATAGACTTCTCACACTTTTTTTATCACAATATAACTTGCTTTGATTACATCAAAGGAAAAAGTGTGATAGACTCATTACTGCAATCTTGTTTCTATGATGGTTTCTGTGGAATATCTTTAAAACGCCTATTGACTTCTGCCAAAAGAGTCATTCAAATAATCAATTTCAGAGCATCACAATGGACTTATTTACTATGTATTAGAGCTTCAATTCCAAGCAGAAGGTTAAGGTTAAAGAGAAGCCCTAAACCATTTTTTTGACTTTCCACAGAGATAGAGTCTCTCGTTTGTTTGTTTTCCTGACCATTGAGCAGCATAATAAAGCTTCGCCTTCAGGCAGAGTGTGTGTGAAAGTGGCTTTCAGGCGCCCCCAGCATCCCTTTGGAGAGGCAGCCTTGCAGGCATGGACTTGCTTCAGGTTTTGCTCTCTTTGGGATGTCATGGTCAAGAGTCATGCTACCCTGACTGCCTTGGTCTGAGGACTCTGAACTGGTCATGTAAACGTTTCAAATCAGCAATGCAATCATGCACTTATCCCAGTCATTGGTTTTTTCCCACTTCTATAGTCCTGCCTGCAATCGCAATGCATTGTCTTGCTGCCTAACCTGTTTTGTAAGCATTTCCTTGGTCCTCTGCAGGTACTGAAGTGGCGGAATGGCTGTGAGCCTTGATCTCCTCTCTGGCTTCATGTTGCGGCCCCCCCACACCTTGAGGTTTGGGTCTTTGTTTTCATCCTTTTTAAGATTTAATCACTGTGACTTTAGAAATGTTTAGGTGGTTTTAGGCTCTCTTCCCTTAGAAAAAAATAGATGTTTACTTAATTTAATATACTTATTTTAACATATTTACTCATACAGTACAAATTAGGAAACATAATAACAAAAACAATGAATTACTTTTTCAATCCATTTCAAATTTAAAGTTTTCTTAATTATAATGCAAACTTGATGTTAGGTTGTAGTTGATCTCTTGATCTCTTTACTGAAAACACATTTTGTAATGTATACAATAAGTCCAATTTAATATGGTTATGAAAAAATAATTCTATAAGTCTTGCATTTGAAAACATTTAGAGAATCATATTTTTGCACTTTATCACCATATGATTTCATATTTTATTTGTAATTTATATGATTTTATTTGTACATAAATTTCCATTATCAATAATTTTAAGCGTTCATGGATATGAAAAAGAATTCAAAACTTATTTTTTTGTATTTAGCATTCAAGTCGTAACTATTTGCCATATTAAAGATAGTTTCTCCTACTTTGTTTATTCTTTATATATATATATATATTTAAATCATTTTATTGGGAGCTCATACAATTCTTATCACAATCCATCCATCCATCCATTGTGTCAAGCACATTTGTACATCTGCTGCCATCATTATTCTCAAAACATTCTCTTTCCACTTGAGCCCTTGGTGTCAGCTCCTCAGTTTTGCACCTCCCTCCCCGCCTGCCTCTCCTTCATGAACCCTTGATAACTTATAAATTATTATTATTTTGTCATATCTTACACTGTCCAAAGTCTCCCCTTACCCACTTTTCTGTTGTCCATCCTGCAGGGAGGAGATTATATGTAGATTCTTGGTATTCGTTTCCCCTTTCTTCCCTACCTTCCCCTTACCCTCCTGGTATAGCCACTCTCACCAATGGTCCTGAAGGGATCATCTGTCATGGAGATGTTTCCAGTTCCTATCTTATCAGTGTACATCCTCTGGTCTAGCCAGATTTGTAAGGTAGAATTGGAATCATGATAGTGAGGGACTGGTGGTGAGGACGCATTTAAGAACTAGAGGACAGTTGTATGTTTCATCATTGCTACACTGTCCCCTGCCTGGCTCATCTCCTCCTGGAGACTCTTCTGTAAGGACATGGCCAGTTGCCTAAAGATAGGCTTTTGATCTCCACTCCACACTCCCCTTCATTCGCAATGATATGATTATTTTGTTTTTTGATGCCTGTTACCTGATCCCTTTGACACCTCATTGTCTGGTAAAAGCATGGACACCCTTCCCCCAAACTGAGTTTCCAAGAAACGGGCTAGTTCTGCGAACAGCTGTGCCCTCTAAAAGCACAGATCATTGTTTCTAGAACCAGAAGAGACTGACCTTGTACAACGAGCAAACATTTACGTACATCCCACTGAGCAAAACTGCACCTTACGTCAACTCTCCAGAAGCTTCAACAAGGGGGGGGTATAAAAAACCCCTCAAGTGCTCCCCTGGCGCGGCTTCCACAGCTTCACTTTACTGTGGGCTGTTGAACCCGTCTGCTTGTCTCCAATAAAGCCTGCTTTTTAATCAGTCCTCGGCAAGTTCGGTTCATCTCTTCTCATTTCGTGCCTCAGTTTACCTAAAACTCATGCTCACACAGGCTGGTGTGCTTCTTCCATGTGGGCTTTGTTGCTTCAGAGCTAGATAGCTGCTTGTTTACCTTCAATCCTTTAAGACCCCAGATGCTATATCTTTTGGTAGCTTGGCACCATCACCTTTCTTCACCACATTTGTTTATGCACCATTTGTCTTCAGTGATAGTGTCAGGAAGGTGAGCATCATGGAATGCCAGTTTAATAGAACAAAGTGTTCTTGCATTGAGGGAGTACATGAATGGAGGCTCAATGTCCATCTGCTACCTTAATACTAAACCTATTAATATGTAGCACATATTAACACCACTTCTTTCCCTCACCTCCCCTTCTCCTGTGCCCCCCCTCCCCCGGAACCATCAGTCCCATTGTTTTCTCCTCCAGATTGTTTATCCAGCCTATCTTATCTAGATAGACCTTCAGAGATAATAATGTGCACACAAAAGACAAGAAAGAGCAAGACAAAAGGACAAAAGAAAACAAAACAAGAACAACAGCAACAACAAAAAAACAAGAAAAGAAAAGCCTGTAAATAGTTCAAGGTCTGTTTACTGACCTTCAGCAGTGTTTTCTGGTTAGTCTGATGTGCCATGCCCTGGCCCAAAGTCTATTTGTGGTACTCCCTCAGGACTTCCTTGCTTTGTTCCCCCTTGCTGTTCTGTTAGACGCCCTTAGTGTGGTGGAGTCAGATGGGGCAGAATTCTCACACTGTGTCTCCAGTGTTGTCCCCTGTAGGGCTATGGGTTAATGAAGGATGTCGTGTTTCATAGTGGGTCAGCCATATGGTCCTCTCTGTGCATTGGTTCCGCTGAGCGTGGATACCATCCTCAAGGCTCGGTGGGCCAGGATGTGCTCCATTTTCTCTTCCTGACCCTTCATTTGCTCCTGTGTTCTCTGTTCAAGCACATGCCTCTCCCTGGGCTGTAGCTTTAGCGCTGTCCTCTGAAGTAAATTCTTCTGGATGGGGGGCCTGCTGTCCATGTAGTTGGGGTTGGGGCCAGCTCCTCAGACCTCTCTACTGATTCCCTGCTTCATGCTGGTATGTTACATTCACATCTTGGAGCACCTGGTTGATGTCTTGTCCCTCTTTCCCTGAGGAGATAGAAACAAGACCTTCCTCCCCTTGGGTGGGTTAGTCCCCTGCTCCCCCACTACCCATTTATCTCTTTTTTTTTCTTTTTCTTTCTCCCCCTTCTTTTTAGTTGACTACTATATGAACCCCTGGATTTGGTCTAATCCTTGTCATACTAGCTGGCCCTCACCCCAGGAATGTTTGTATACAGTTGCTTTTTCCCGATGCTCCTTGTGCATTCTTTTTTTAACTTTACCTCAGTGGATTCATGTTGTACTCATTCTTTTGTGCTGGGCTTACTTCACTTAGAATAATTTCCTTCAGTTCTTCCCATGTGATGATATGCTTCATGTGTTCATCATTGCTTTTTAGCGATGCATAGTACTTGTATGTATGTACCACATTCTTTTTTTTTTTTTACTGTGCCCATGTTTATTGAAAGCAGAAGAAAGAGGGTGGCAGCCTTAGGCCTGGATGTTGCTCTTCGCGCTGAAGGCCAGGTAGTAGAGCAGCAGGCCCAGGACAGCTGCCAGCACCTCGGTGGAGACCCAGGGCCCGTTCCAGGCACCCTGATGATCTACATGCACCACCTTCTTTTAATCAATTCTTCTTGCAATTGTGAACTGAGTTGGGATGAACACTGGAGCACAGCTGTCTAGCTGTAGTTTGTGTCTTATTCCTTCTGGGTATATGCCCCATAGGGGGATTGCTGGCTTGTATGGTAGCACAATTTCCATCTGTTTTTGATATTGCCACATTGATTTCTATAGTGGCTGCCCAAACATACACATCCACCAACAATTGAAGAGAGTTCCTATCTAACCACAGCACCTCCAACACTTGCTGCTTTCTGATTTTCTCAATAGGGCTATCTTTGAGGGTGTTAGGTGGTATCTAATATTTATTTTAATTTGAATTTCTTTTATGGCTAATGATCAGGAACATTTTCTCATATGTTTATTGATCATTTGGATTTCTGCCCTTGAGAAACTTCTGTTCAGGTCCTTTGTCCACCTCCTCAGTGGGAAATTAGTTTGTTTGTTTTTTTTTTCCTTTTTGGTAGCTAGTAGAGTATTGTAGAATTTAGTAATAAGGCCTTTGTCTGATGCATCATTGCTAAAGATGTTTTCCCAGTCCGTGGACTCTCTTATTACTCTCTTGGTGAATTCTTTTGATGTACACAGGTATTTATATCCCACTTGTGAATTTGTGCCTCCTCTGTGTGTTTGTCCTTCCCTATTTCTGATAGCCTAGGCTTTCCCTGTGCCAAAGTTCTCAAGTTAGTCCCAAATTCCCTGATTAATGGCCCTGATAGTTTGGCCTTTTACATTGTGGTTTGTGATTTACCTTCAGTTTATTCTTGTGCATGGATTGAGATAAGGGGCTTGCTTCATTTTTCTGCAGGTAGATATCCATTTTTTTTCCCAGCACCACTTGTTGAAGAGGGCATCTGCTTCCCACTGGATATTTTCTGGGCCCTTATCAAAGATCAGTTGTCTGTATGGTGATGATTTTATTTCTGGGGTTTGAGTTCTTTTCCATTGGCCTGAGTTTATGTCATTATACCAATACCATGTGGTTTTGACCACTGTGGCTGTATAGTTTGTGCTAAAGTCAGGTAAATAAGCCCTCCCACTGTGTCCTTCTTCTTGAGGAGTTCTCTGCTAATTCTGGGCTTCTTCCATCTCCATATGAAGTTGGTAATCAGTTTATCCCTTTCTTCAAAGAAAGATGAGAGTATTTGTATCAGGATTGCATTAAATTTGTATAGTGCCTTGGCAAAACTGATATATTTTCTATATTGAGTCTTCTAATCCACGAGCATGAGATATTCTTCCATTTGTTGAGGTCACTCTTGGTTTCTTATAATAGTGTTCTGTAGTTTTCCTCATATAGATCTTTTGTTCTTTTATTGAGGCATATCCTCGATATTTCAATTTGTGCTTGGCTACTGTGATGGTGCCACCTTTTTGATCTCCTCCTCTGTGGTCTTTTCTAATGTGTATAGAAATCTGATAGACTTTTGTTTGTTGATTTTGTATCCTGTGTCTCTGTCATATTCCTCTATAAATTCCAGTACTCCCCTTGTGGAGCTCTAGGGATTTTCCATATATAAAATCCTATCATCTGCAAATTATGATCGTTTCATCTCTTCCTTCTTCAGGAGAATACTTTTGATGTCTTCCCTTTGCCTTATACTGTTGTCTAAAACCTCCAGTATGTTGTTAAATAAGAGTGGGGACAAGGGACATCCTTGTCTGGTCCCTTTTTTTCAATGGAATTGTGTTCTTCGTTTCTCCATTGACTACCACATTGCTTGTTTTTTTTTCATATATAGCTTGTTTTATCTGGAGGAATTTTCTTTCCATTACTATCTTCTTGAGTGTCTTAAATAGGAATTAGTGTTGGATGTTGTCGAATGCTTTTTCTGCATCTTTAGATATTATCATGTGGTACTTACAGTTTTCATGTCAATGTGGCGAATGATTAGTAAATGGTCTCTCGTGTGTTGAACCATCCTTGCATCCCTGGTATGAATTCCACTTGGTCATAGTGAATTATTTGTTTTATATACTTTGTATTCTATTGGCCAGTATTTTGGTAAAGATTTTTGCATCAAAGTTCATTAGGGATATTGGTCTGTAGTTCTCCATTCTTGTGGGATCCCTGTCCGGTGTTGGTATCAGGGTTGTATTTACCTTCATAATAGGAGTTTGGGAGTTTGATGTCTTTTTCTAGGTTCTGGAAGAGCTTGTGTAGGATTGTAGTCAGTTCTTGCCTGAATGCTTGGTTGAATTCTTCCTTTGAAGCCATCTAGTATGGGGGAATATTTTGTTGATAATCCCTTGTTAAGTTTGTCTATTTCTTCTATTGCTATGGGTCTGTTGAGATTCTTGATAACCATCAGAATAGTCTAGGGAGAAATTGTTTTTCCAAGAATTTGTCCATGTCTTCCAAGTTGTTGAATTCACTCTAATGCAGTCATTCATAGTACTGTGTAATTAGCCTTTTGATTTCATTAGAATCTCTTGTAATATCCCCTCTTCCGTCCCTCATCCTTGCTATTGAGATTTGTTTCCTCCTTTCTTTGGTTAGGTTTGCCAGCAGTCTGTCGATCCTGTTTGTCCTTTAAAAGAACCAACTTTTAGCAGCATTAATTTTTTCCATAGTTTTCTTATTTTCCCTCCCCTGAATCTCAGCCTGCTTTTAATTATTTCTTCTTTAATGCTATTAGTAGGATTGTCCTGCTGATTTTGCTCTAGTTGCTGTAAATTTTATGCCAGCATATTAATCATGATTCTCTCTTTCTTTTTCAGGTGTGCATGTATTGCTATGAAACTTCCTCCTTGTTGAATTTCTTTCCCTGTGATCTATCTGTCTCAGAGTGCGGTGTATTGGTCACCTACTATAATTGTTGAGGCTGAGATTTCTTTTTTCATCTTTTGAAGTGTTTAATTGACATATTCAGTGGATCTCTCAGTCAAGGAATTTATGTATAAAATTCTTAGTGATTCTTTTTATTACATTCCTTTGCACATTATATAGTGGCCCTCCTTATCTCTTTTTTATGGTTTGCACTATGACGTCAAACTTATCTGAGATTAGGATTGCAACCCCTGCTTTTTTTGAATTGCTATCTCAGCCTATTTTTGTCTGTAGTCTTGAGATGTGTCTCCTGTAGGCAGCAGATTGATGGGTTGTGTTTTCTAAGACAGTCTCAGTCTTTTAATGCCTAAGTTCAGTCCATTGATTTCAGGGTTATTATCTGCACTTGTGGGCAATGTGATGTCTTATTATACCTTTTGTGTTGGGTGTTTTTGTACCTCCCTTTCTTATCAATGTGTTGTACATGTATATGAGGTTCATTCTTGACTTCTTTCCACCCTTAAGTCAATGCTATATTGGGGGCTTTTTTCTCTTAGTTGCCCTCTGGGTGGGGTTGTACTATGGGCAGTCTCTTTTTTATGCTTGGTGAATGCTGTTCTTGTGCCTGTACTGGGTCAGCAAGGATCTTTTGTAGGGCTTGGTTTCTTATAACATATTCTTTGACTTTTTCCTTGTCTGGGAAGATTCTTTTCTGTCTATCTTGATAGGTAATTTGGCTGGGTAGTGCTCGCAGCTTGGTGGACGACAGGTGAAAATGACTTAGGCTAAAGGGAGTGGTCTGGAGATAGGCAGTGGCATGAGAGAAATGGGAAGAGAAAAAGAAAGAAAAACTAAGCCTGCTGAGCCTGTGGGCAGATAGAGAGAAGTGGGGGGAATAAAAGTAACAATATAGCTGAGCCTCATTCTCTGAGTTGGGGCTGGAGGGGTTTAACCCCAGCCCCAAGGTGGCAGCAAGATGTGGCTGTGTTAAGATAAAGCCCCTGCACCGGCCCCAAATGATCCCAGCTCTGACTGAGACAGTGGAGAGGCTAAGGTCAAACCCTAGCCAACCTCCACTGTGGAAAGCCAAAAGCCCCCAGCTCCTCCGAACCGAGTGGATCTGTGCCTACTTATCTTTCTGACGCTCCTCCTGAGATCCAGCCATATGGAATTTTCCTCTTAGGAACTCCTGGGCTGGTTTCTGAGGAGTCCCTCTGGTATGCGTTACTCAGTTGTCATCTTCCTGGAAGTGTTTGTTTATTCTATCATGTGCAAATAATTTGTTAATTTCCCCCTTTAAAAGGATATTTGTTCATTAATCTTTAATACATTGTCTGTGTTCTGTACCACAGAAATTTCAGTTTCTCTCTATTTAATCAAGAGTTGGAAGGTTGTAAGGTGTCTGCTTTTTTATACTGCCTTTTATATCTCATTAACTTCTTCCAATGGACACTTTTTAGTGTGTGCTGATGTTGCAGGAAATAAAATATGATTATTTTCACGACTGCTCTGGCAGCTTCCCACCAATGACTCAGGTTAGTTTCTTGTTTTTTATTGATATTAATTTATTTTGAAATAGTCATCATCTGTTGAAGAAATGCTGTGGTTTTGATTAAAGAATTCTTAAATCCACATACTTCAGATCTCCCATAATTTAGTATATTACCCAGAGGCAGTGACACCAGGTAATTATCAAGTAAAACTTGGTTTTCACTAGCAGATGGTCATATGCTGCAGCCTATCCTTATATACATTTTTAAGATTTAAGTTGTGTCAGGCACCAGTGAATTGTAAATAACTACGCATCAATAGATAATTTCTCTATTAGTACAAATTTTATATAAAAGGTAACTGATGTACACATGATGCTTTACCTCAATTTATTGTTTAAAATAAACTCTTCAGCTTAAGATAAAAATAATTATATTGCATGGATGATATGTTTTCTCATTTGAGAAATATGCCTGCATCATATTCCGTTATTTAGTTATACTCAAATTTATTTGACTCATCCTTGTTAATAAGCATCATAGAAGTCTCAGTGCTTTAGAGAAGGTCCCAGTTCTGTTTGTATTTGTGTATGTGTGATTATGAGAGTTCCTTTTTGAATCATAAAACAGCATTTATTATTTCTTAGAGAGTGAATGTGAGCACCTTAAAATACCTACAGTTTTATTTTTTACTTGTGTATTTTGAAATTTAAGTGGATTTTAATGAATTATAATTAAATATTCAATATTCACATTTGGTGAACTATATCAATATTATTAAATTATATCTATATTTTCTATGGCTTCCAATATTTTAATTAAAATATTTATTAAGATAAGATGTATTGCTTCTCTCTGTACTTCATTATTTTTCAATAAATATTTGGACAATATATTTGTCTTAAATGATGAATTTCCTACTGGAATAATTTTTTATAGACTTTGTTTTTATGAATCTATTTTTTCTTTTACTTTTTTTCTTTTCTCATATTTTGTTAGCCTTTACTTTTTGTTACCTGTATTTTTCTTTAATTTTTTTAACTTTATGCTTGCATTTTTTAATTTTCAAATTTTTTTCCCCTCTTCCATGAATCTGGAAATTCTCTAGTAATTGCTATTCTTTTTTTTTTCTATTCTTGCTGTACAACACAAATTTTGATACTTAGAAAATTTGTCCTTTTTGACACTCAATATTATTTCATTTTTCTTATATTACCTGTGAATCAAATAATGTTACATCCATTGTTTTTTAATTTAATATTTCCCCTTTATTATTTTGATTTTCATTTAGAAAATATATTTCACTTGGCTTGCAATATGCCCTTAATAGTGATCAATATCTGTGAATGCAAAATATTTACTTGAAAAAAATAAATGAATATCCTTGCATTCTTAGATGTGAGTATAACATATATTTATTTAATAAAAACTTTTACAGGTGATTGACATTCTCATCGGAATAGAAAGGTTGGGTTTCATGTCCACTTACCGGTGCATTGGAATAAAACCTGGCAATCTGCTTCTAGAAAACCATTCATTGAAAACATTGACCATCAGCTCAGAGCTGACAATGCATGGGGCGGAAAAGAAGGCCAGCCCCACCACAGGACACAACATCCCTCACTGAAGCATGGCACTGTGGGGGACAGCACTGGCGACACAGTGCAGGAAAGTGCACAGTCCAGCCCCACCATGCTGGGGAAAGGCTCCGTGGGCATGTAGCAGAGAAGCAGGGGGAACAGAGTAACAAACCCCCTCTGAATTACCAAAAATAGACTCTGGAGAAATACCTGAGAAATACTAAAAATAGACTCTGTAGACAGAGTGTCGCACCCCATCAGACTTGAGTGGAAAGCACTCATAAAGGACAACAAACAGACCTTGAACTATTTATAGGCTTTTCCATTTTTGTCATTATTTTTCTTTTTGTTATTGTTATTTTGTATTGGGTTGTGGTTATTATTGTTTTATTGTTTCTGACATCCTTTGTTGTTTTATTTGGCTTTACCTGGTTTTTGCACTGATTAATGTACCTGCATGTCTATCTAGATAAAGTAGGTGGGATAACTAATTCAGAGCTGAAACGAATGGGACCAAGTGGTCCAAGAGGATATGAGAGAAGATGTGGTAGGAAAAAGGAAGGCGGGCGGGGGGAAACTAATCCAGGGAAAATGGAACAAGTGAACTATAATCAATGGAAAGAAGGTTGTAGGATGCATACTGAGGCTAAATAAAGGCCAATATAGTAGTGAAGAATTACTAAACCCTAATGAAGGCTGTACATGATGGTGGGACAAGAGGACAGTAAAAGGAAATAGAGGAATGAACGAGGAGGCAAAGGGCATTTATATAAGGGTCACAAGGAAGAGATGAGCCAGTCAGGGTGCAGTATAGCACCCATTAAGCACACAACTTTCTTCTAGTTCTTTGGTGCTTCCTTCACCCCACTATCATGACTTCAATTCTTCCTTACGAATCAGAGTAGACCAGAGCATGCACATTGCTACAGATAAGAGCCCGAAACACAGGGAATCCAAGATAGTTAAACCCCTTAGGGCTAACAAGGAGAGTAGAGATACCAGAAGAATTAGGGGATGGTGGGGGGTAGAGAGGGGAATGGATCAAAAGGATCAACTTAGAAGCCCCTCTCAGAGGGATGAATAATGTAAAAGTGGGTGAGGGGTGACAGAGGATGATGTGAAATATGGAAATAATAATCTAACACTTAAGGGCTTGTGAGAGATTGTGGGTGGGGAAAGAAGAGGGGAAGAAATAGGTAGTTGGGTATGTAAGTGTATCTACAGGTGGGCAGACCTATTTGGAGATCGATAGAAGAGTGGTATCTCAGTTGCTAAGACCATCAGAAATATGTGTTTTCTGATGGACTTAGGTGACCCCTGTGAAAGGGTCATTTGATCCCCAAAGGTGTCGTGACCAACAGATTGAGAACTATTGTTTTAGGGGGATGGATGATATGGAGGGGTGCGTAAGATAAGAGGGTGTCAAGAAGCTCAGGAAGGAAAATTGTCTTGAGATTGTATATGGAAGAAATTGTACAATTTTGTTTGACACGATTGAACTATGAAATGATATGTCATCTGTATTAATGCTTAAGTTACAGCAAAGAGGAAAAAAACAGATTCAGGAATGAATTCTGGGCTGGCACCAATTCCTAGCTTCAACTTAAGAATATTTAGTTCTTAAAATACTGCCCTGCTTGATACTCAACTTCATGAAATGATCACCGAAGATAAGGGTGCTACAGCAAAGTGTGGTGGAGAAAGCAGATGGTGCCTGGCTATCAATAGAAACAATGTCTTAGGTCTGAAGGACTTATATATATTCAAACAAGCAACCATGTAAGAGAGGAGCCAACAAAGACCATATAGAAGAATATCAGTTTCTGTGATCCAAAGATGACAATTGCGAAATTCAAATATGATGAGAAAACATCAGAGTTGAAGTTTGTAGAAGGCTATGGAGGACAGTGGAGCTGAAAACCTATCTGCACAGTATCTAGTCAGAGTAAGCTGCTGGCAGATCCACTCTAGCCAAAGTAAAGAGTCCAGAACAGTCTTATTATCAGGCCAAGACCATCGTAATTCTGACCATGTAGATTGAACTTGGTCCCAGGCCAGTCGTCTTTCCTATAGACAAAACATGAATTAGTACTGGTGCAAGTATCTCTTCTTAATTCCAGAACAGAAATTTTGTCTCCTGGTTTTTACAACTTTGATGGGGTCTTCTCCCTCTTTATGCATCATTTGTATTTCTGCTTGTATACTAATGTGATCTTATCTTTACCACCTTAAAAAAAGAAGGGGTAGATAGAACTACTGGTTTTCATATTTTCTCCAGCTTTCTTCTGCTACACGAAACGTGCAAGGCAGCATTTCTCAAACTTTAATGTGAGTATGAGCCCTCTAGGGTTGTGTTAGAATTCAGGGTCTTTTGTGTGATTGTGTGTGTGTGCATGTGTTTGTTTTTTTCTGTTTTAGAATTCAGGCTCTGAGCAGTAAGTCTGTAACAGAGCTTGGGTGTCTGCATTTCTGATAAACATCTAGGTGATACTGGTGCTGCTGGTTTGAGGAGCAAAGTTGGGAAAGCAAAGGTGTAGCCTCATTCCTAGTGACACAATATTATGGTCAAAGAAGGAACTAGTTCATATGAATGACATGGTGAGAGGCACTAGTCAAAGACCTCATGAAGTCCTGGACACCAGATCGCATTGACCAGTCACTGTGTCACACCACCCATTGATTGTTCCCTACATTTGAATTCTCAGTCATCTGGGAGAATACTGTTATTTAAGCCTGTAAAAGGCAAGGTCTATTACTTACAAATAGACCATTAAGGGAAGTGATGGACTAGAAGGAAATAATTAAGACTAAGAACAGAGGATTAATCCAAAGTTTCACATGCAGAAAGCACTGGGGACTTTTCAGAATGGTCATTGTGGTGGTAGGTTCTGACTCATAGCGACACTATGCACAACAGAAGGAAACACCACGTGATCCTACCGCCTCATCACAATGGTTATGTTTGAGCACACTGCTGCAGCCGCTGTGTCAGTGCACCCCACTCAGGGTCTTCCTCTATTTGACTGTCTCGCTACTTTACCAAGTGTGATGTCCTTCTCCAGGGACTGGTCTTACCTGGAAACATGTCCAAAGCATATGAGACGAAGTCTCTTCATCCTCACTTCTAAGGAGCACTCTGATTGTACTTCTTTCAAGACTTTCAGAGTCATAGAAGTACAAAACGGTATCTAATGTTCAGTGAAAATGTTTACAGTTTATTATATATATATTTTACCTAAAAACATCAATGATAGTGAAGGAAAAAATCCAAGCTAGATTTGTCATTGGCAAAAATGAGATTCCATGATTGACATGATGTCTATTGAGTTACATTTTTTAAAAAGGGATATATTGCTGGAAGCATGCACTTTTCTATGAAAAGAAATATGAAAGACAGCTACCTGGCCAATCAATTGGAAATGATGCACACTTTGGACACCTAATTTTTCCGTTGAAAAATTTTACTACCTTCTAATTTTAAAAAGTTAATGAACTTATTGAAGTATCCTCATCGGTGTGTCTGTGGCAAAGACCTGTGGCCCAAGAGAATGTGGAAATTTGGGACAATATCAATAAAATTATTTGCAAGTGAAATATTGCGAAAGACATTAATTAAATTCAATAAAATTTTATTAGCAGAACAAGCAAAGAAAATATGTTTTTCCTTTAAAAGATACTAAATATAAATAAGTACTTGTTTCTCATTTTCCAAGTTTATAATGTTTTTTTTTCCAATCAATTCATACTCTATAAAGTCAGTTGTTTCTTTTTTACTGGAGAGTTTATTTAAGGATATATGCTTTTGACAACATTGCATTGCAGGTTGCCATCAATGTTCTTATTATTTAATATAATATATAATTTCCCAGCTATTTTTGTGGACAATGAATGTTCTCTTCCAGCACTTTAAAAGCACTGTTATTTTCACTCACATGTGTTTTTAAAATAATAGATGATATTTTAAATTAAAGCACCAAGCATTGAATTAAATATTTGGGAATATTAAAATATTACATGTCTTAAAATTATTATAGATAAGATACTGAAATATATATATGGAGCAAGTGAGTCATTTAATGCCACAGTTTCAATGCGTTCCATCTTCATTTACCTTTAATACATATGGGTCTTTAATACATATGATATAACTTTCAGTTTTATTTAATCACATTTCTGGTCTTCAACGAAAAGTCTCAATTCTGATCTTAATCCAAACAGTTTGTGTTCCTGGAATCTTTTCATAGATTTTCTGTCAAGAGGGAGTGAACCACTAGCCCCAAGAGGCAAGCCTAAATTAGTGTGTCTCCTCTAGGCAAACTTCCTATTCTCTGGCTTGCCTGGAGCCAGAATAATTCTAGTTCCACACTTAGTGGTGAAAACAACCTGAATTTCTTTTGTAGTTTTGTGGACCATTTTAGGAGTAAGAAGTTTTTTTTAATGCTCACAACAAAAGGAAACTAAGATATGATTGATTTTTGAGGAGGCCCGAGGGAAGCAAAGGAGGTTCCGGAACAGTGTGTTAAGCATTTGGCACCTAATCACAAAACCAGCAGTTCAAATTCATGGGAGGAAGATGAATCTTCTTAGCTTATAAAGATCTACCATCTCTAAAATCCTTCATAGAGTTTCTATGGTTGGTGTACAAGAGATAACTTGTTGACAGTCCACTATTTCAAGACATAGAATTTTACCAGGAACCAATCATGCTGAGGAAAACGTTCAAGCTACAATAAATTCATTAGTCACAAAACAAGGCTCCAGTAATTGAGGGAATAGCCATCTAAATGTTTCAGAAAGCCGGAGATACACTGGAAGCACTCATTTGTCTGTGCCAGGAAATTTGGCCAACTGACTGGAAGATATCCATATTTGTGCCCATTACAGAGAGAAGTGACCCAATAGAATGCTCGATGATCGAATGATATCCCTGATATCTCACACAAGTCCATTTTTACTTATGATCAGCCAGTAGTGGTTATAACAGCACATTGACAGGGAACAGCCAGAAGTTTAGGCCAGATTCAGAAGAGGGCATGGAACAAGGTGTATCATTGCTGATGTCAGATGAATCTTGATTCAAAGCAGAGAATACCAAAAAGATGTTTATTTGTGTGTCATTGACTATGCAGAGGCATTTGACTGTGTAGACCATAATCAACTGTGGAAACTTTAGAAGAATGGGAATTGCAGAACACTTAATTACTCTCATTTGGAACTTGTACATGAATCAGGAGGAAGTTGTGCAAATACAACAAGGGAGTATTGCATGGTTTAAAATCAGAAAAGGTGTGTGTCAGGGTTGTATCGTCTCCTATGCTTGTTCAGTCTGTAGGTAGCGCAAATCATCAGAGAAGAAAGGTAAGGCATCAGGATCAGAGGAAGACTTTTTAACACCCTGAGGTTTGTCTAGTCATTATTGTAATTTATTTGTTTGTTTCCGGTTTTGTTTTCTTTTCTGTACATGATATTCAGGAGAGGTAGATCTATAATGAGAGTAACTGGATTGATAACTATGTATGAACATGACAGGAGAAGAGGGTAATAAATGGGGGGCTAACAGCAATGAATAAAAGAAGAAAATGTCCCAAATTGTTGTGGTGATGGATGCACAACTCTTAATATGGTTCAACAAATAAACTATATGTTATGTGAAGTATAGGCCAATAAAACAACTTTTTAAAAAGTGTGTAGGAAATGGAATTGAAAGACAATATTTTGTTTTGTGCTTTCAGTTTTTGAAGAACCATTGTATGTATAATATAATTTAACCAAAAATTGCAAGAAATTTGGATTTAAAAATTGTTTTAGGGTTTTGTATTAGCGAATGGAAGTCAAATATAAAAATGCTAATTTTGTTTAAATTTTAAAATTCTGTTTTCCAATAAAAGTTAAATCTTACATGCGGAATCTTAAAAAATACAAGGTAGGCACTAGGCCACCTTTGCACCGATTGTGACTCACAGTGTCCCTCCAGGGCAGGGTACAGCTTCCGCTGTGGAGTTTCTGAGACTGAACTTCATTAAGGGAGTAGAAAAGTCTCATCTTTCTCCCGAGGATCAGTTCAGCGTTTTGAACTGCTGACATTGTGCTTAGTAGCCCAACTTGTGACCACTATGCTAACAGGGTTCCTCTAAAGGAGACAGTAATTATTAAAAATATATAGGTTTAATTATTTTCCAAAGCAAAATAAAGATATAAAACCAAATCTAGGGTGGAAAGTTGTTGCTGTTGCTGCTGCCCTGTGGTCCCTACTCACCTCTGATACAGCAACCCTAGATTTTACTTCTGGCTTACTCACTGTTATAGTTGTAGGGGATATTTACCTCTAGTACATTCAAATACATATTGCTTAATTATGAGATTTAAATTAATGATTACATATTTGACACATGTTCTAGTCTAGCTTGAGAACTAACATTGCTAGTTGTGCATTTTGATTGAGATATCAGGCAAGGAGTTTTGCAAGTGGCTCAGTAACAAACACTTCAGACACACGTGCACGTACTTGGGTAGTGCTAGAAAGAAGGCAACGTCCACAGTCTTTGCATTGGTGATGAGAATAGGCTATTTTATCTTACTCAAATTTTAACCACACCATTCAGACATATGTTACTGCATAAAAGCAATAACAATCTGGGAAGTTTTCCAGAGTCTTTCATAAGAAGACAAGCTGTATTTGAGCAAGGCTGTTTTGTTGGCTCTTCATTCACTCATTATGCCCTGACACTCTCCACAGCCCTGTCTGTGCTCTTTCTCTCTGAGTAAACCAGTCTTCATTGTCTGCATCCTTTTGTGACTTCAAATATATATTTTGTATTGGATATTCAAGAAATAATTCTAGCCATTCACTGAAGATTCACTCTTTGGACTTAACAGATAGTGGCTCATCTTGAAGCCAATAGATTTGCTTTCTTTACAGATAGTAGGTCAATGCGTGCTCTGCAGTTTCCAAACATAGAAGATTTCCCTGACATTTTTAAAGCTTACCTTGTGAAATACAGAGTAGATATAATGGGAACTGAAAATTGTTTACATGCTCATTTTGATCTTAGGAGGCATATTTTGGCACTTTAGCAGATACTGTATTTTCATAACTTGCTTGAATCCATTTTTTTACGACATTTATATTGCTTTCAATGTAACTGAATTCATGCAGTTTAGTCAACTTGGATATTAAGCTGTAGCTAAATTTCTGGGTTCAAAAGGAACATTCAATAACACATTCATTCATTAGTATTGTTTTTTTAGATTTGTACTTGTTTATATCTAATTTCCGTTCCGATAGCATGTCCTCTAAGGCAGGAGCAGGAGAATTGTGGTTATTGCGAATGTTGTGAAAGTCTTCTGATACAATTGAGTACTTTTCTCACTGTCTCCCATACTTAAGAAGTTATTCATCAATAGTGGTGCATGTCGACACGCTGACTCAACCGCTCTTCTGACCGGGAGGGCTTCTCAGCCCCTGAGTGACAAATACAGACACTATATATAAAAAAAAAACATTGGTGCATATATATATCCAAAATGCATTACTATATATAGGCAAGCATCTTTTTCTTTTATTAATAACTTTCAATTTATTCTATCAATAATTTTTTAAATAATTCTTTGTTATCTGGTAGTGTGCTACTTTTTTTAATCTCACAAATAAATCTTTAAGTATATGTAAACATATAAAATATTTTAATATTTGAGTCAGTTACTATAAACATACATTTTCACAGTTACTACTTATTTGCCCTTATTTATAACATTTTATACAAGTAATTTTACATATACTTCACAAAATCAATAGTTTATATTGCAACCATAAGGATTCTATCTAGACCTCCTATGTGCTGTACTAAAGATTAAAGTAAGCTTGGAAAAACAAAATCATTTTTGAATAATCAACAAAGTTGAATGATAATGCAATTTAGATTAAATTCCCATAATTAGCAACTTCTTCTTAATTCCAGTTACCACACCTGAGTGCTCTTGAAATGATATTTTCTAGCTAAAATTTGAACCTCCAATAATACGGTGAAGCTGGAAAACTTAGATAAGGGTCATTTTATAAATTTATAAAAGAATAAAACAACCTTTTAAAATAGTAAATTTTCACTGATACTTAGGATTTCCTTATCCCTAAAGCCTTATAAAATTATAACTTTAAAAATGAGATGGGGGCACAAGAAAAATGGAGATATTTTTGTGAGTATTTGAAAAGCAGAAAATGTGTTCTTGTATTAAAAAAATTAATATAGCCATTCTTGCTTGCTTAAAAAATGCTTAAATTTTCAAATGGTTCTAAAAAGAAATCTAATAAGACACTTTGAATGATCAAATATTAATAAATGCATGGGGGCTAAAAAGAACCTTGCTATTTAAAAGATTGAAAACTCAAGATGACATTAGACATTTAACCAACTTCAATATCTTGACCACATCAATTCTGACAATAAGTATTCATTTTGGAGGGAATTGGTTATTGTTTTGTTGTTTGTTTAAAATCATTTTATTGGGGGCTTATAACGATTTTATCGCAATCTATACATACATCCATTATGTCAAGAACATTTGTACATTTGTTGCCATCATTATTCTAAAAATATTTGCCTTCTACTTGAGCCCTTAATATCTGCTGTCACTTTCCCCCTTCCTCCCCACTCCCACCTACCTCATGAACCCTTGATCATTCATAAATTATTATTATTTTGTCACATATTACACTGTCTAACGTCTTCCCCCGCCTTCTCCTCTGCTGTCCCTCTCCCAGGGAGGAGGCTATACATAGATTCTTGTAACTAGTTCCCACTTTCTACCCCACATTCTCTCCACCCTCCAGGCATTGCTACTCTCACCACTGGTCCTGAAGGAGTCATCTGTCCTGAATTCCCTGTGTTTCCATTTGCTATCTGTGTCTATGTACATCCTCTGGTCTAGCCAGATTTGTAAGGTAGAATTAGGATCATGATAGTGGGGGGGGGGGTATGTAAGAACTAGAGGAAAGTTATATGTTTCATCATCGCTACCCTGCACCTTGCCTGGTTCATCTCCTCCCCACAACCCTTCAGTAAGGGGTGTCTGGTTGGCTACCACTGGGCTTTGAGTCTCCACTCTGCACTCACACACATTTTCAATGATATGAGTTTTTGTTCCTTGATGCTTGATACCTGATCCCTTTGACAGCTCGTGGTCACACAGGCTGGTGTGTTTCTTCCATGTGGGCTTTGTTGCTTCTGAGCTACATGGCCACTTGTTTATCTTTGAGCCTTAATACCCCAGACGCTATATCTTTTGATAACTGGGCACCATCAGCTTTCTTCACCACATTTGCTTATGTACACATTTGTCTTCATTAATTGTATCAGGGAGGTGGGCACCCAGTGATATGATTTTTAGTTCTTTGATATCTGATAACTAGTCCCTTCTGCACCTTGTGGTCAGACAGGCTGGTTTGCTTCTTCCATGTGGGCTTTGATGTTTCTCAGGTAGATGGCTGCTTGTTTATCTTCAAGCCTTTAACACTTCCCACACTATATCTTTTGATAACTGGGCACCATTAGCTTTCTTCACCACATTTGCTTATGCACATGTTTGTCTTCAGTGGTCATATCAGGAAGGTGGGCACCCACTGATAAGATTTTTAATTCTTTTATGTCTGATAACTGGTCCCTTCTATATCTCGTGGTCAGCCAAACTGATGTGCTTCTTCCATGTGGGCTTTGATGCTTCTCAGCTAGATGGCCTCTTGTTTATCTTCAAGCCTTTAATACCCAATACACTATATCTTTTGATATCTGGGCACTCTCCGCTTTCTTCACCACATTTGCTTATGTACACATTTTTCTTCAGCAATTGTGTCGGGAAGGTGTGCATCCTGGAATGCCAATTTAATAGAACAAAGTGTTCTTGCATTGAATAAGTGCTTGAGTGGAGGCCCAATGTCCATCTGCTGCCTTAGTACTAAACCTATAAATATATTTACATAGATCTGTTTCCCTATACCCAGATCAGAGATGAAACCAGGAAGCTTCTTGAAACCAAAGATAATGAAAATACGACATACCAAAACCTGTGGTATTTGTCAGAGGAAGGCTGATAGCAATAAACGCACACATTAAAAAAGAAGAGAAGCTTGTGGATGATATGCTGACACAAAACTTACACCAATTAGAGCAGAGTCAACAGAACAACCCTACTAATAGCAAGAGGATAGATATAATAAAAATCAGAGCAGAGATACAGGAGAAGAAAACTATGGAAAAATTAATACAGCTAGAAGTTGGTTATTTGAAAGAATTACTAGCATTGATAGACCTCTGGAAAACCTAACCAAAGAAAGGAAGGAACAAATGACATTTGCAAGGATGAGGGATGAAACAGGGGACATTACAATGGACCCTAATGAAATCAAAAGAATAATTACACAGTACGATGAAGGTCTATATTCTGATGAATTCAACAATTTGGAAGACATAGACAAATATTTGGAAACACAATCCCTCCCTATACTATCTCAGATGGATGTCAACAACCTCAACAGACCCATAGCAAAGGAAGAAACAGACAAGGTAATCAAGGGATTACCAACAACAACAAAAATCCCCTGTGGCAGATGGCTTCACAGGAGAATTCTACCAAGCATTCAGGGAAGAACTGACACTAATCCTATACAAACTCTTCAGAATATAGAAAAAGACGGAAAATTTCCAAACTCTATCTTTGAATCTAGTATAACGTTGATACCTAAAGTGGGCAAAGATGTCACAAGAATCAAGAACCATAGACGAATAACTCTAATGAGCATTGATGCAAAAATCCTTAACAAAATACTGGCCAATAGAATACAAAAACATATTAAAAAAATAATTCAACATGACCAAGAGGAATTCATGCAGGGATGCAGGGATGGTTCAACATATGAAAGACCATCAGCATTATTCACCACATTGGCAGGAAAAATGATAAGAACCACATGATAATATCAATAGATGCCGAAAAAGCATTTCACAACATCCAACACACATTCCTGTTTAAGACCCTTAAGAAGATAGGAGTAGAAGGAATATTCCTCAATATTATACAAGCCATATATGAAAAATAACAGCTAATGTGGTAGTCAACGGAGAAAAGGTGAAAACAATTCCAGTAAACTAAGGGACCAGACAAGGATGCCCCTATTTAACATCATACTGGAGGTGTTAGGTAACAACATAGACAAAGGAAATTTATTAAAGGTATTCAGCTGGAGAAGGAAGAGGTGAAATTATCATTATTCACAGATGATATGATTCTATATATTGAAGATCCCTTAAACTCCACAAGCGGAGTGTTGGAAGCAATAGAGGAATGTGGCAGAGTGGCAGAATACAAAATCAACAAACAGAAATCTGTTGGAGTGCTCTACACATTAAACACGACCACAGAAGAGACGATTAAAAAGGTAGTATCCTTTACAATAACCCAGCACAAATTGAAATATCTGACTAAAGGATATACCTGACTAAAAATGTGAAAGATTTGTATGAGGAAAATTATAAAACACTACTTCAAGAAATCAAGAGTAACCTCAACAAATAGAAGAATATCCCACGCTCGTGGATTGGCAGACTGGATATAGTAAAGATGTTAGTTCTGCCCAAGGCACTATATAAGTTCAATGCTCTCCCTATACAAATACCACCATACTTCTTCAAAGAATTGGAAAAACAGATTACCAACTTCATATGGAGAGGGGAGAAACCCAGGATTATCAGAGAACTCCTCAAGAAGAAAAAGTGGGACAAAGTGGGAGGGCTTTGCTCTACCTGATTTTAGCATGTACTATACGGCCACAGTAGTCAAAACAGTGTGGTACTGGCATAATGACAGAGATTCAGACCAATGGAAAAGAGCTGAAGACCCAGAAATTTAATTTTTTTTTTCCTTTTATGACTTCTGATTTTCCTAGACTCATAATGTGTACATATAATCCAAATATTAAAAGATGGCTTCAACTCTCACATCCCACTTTGAGTCATGTCCCACCAGTCACTGAGGATCCTAAAGGCTCTAGTCCTGAAAGGTGTACTGCGTCCATTGTGGTCTACTTTGCTTTGTGGGCGCAGCTCTCCCTCAGTGATATCATGCGTACCTTCCAACCAGATGGGCTGACCTTATGGAAGTATGTCTGACAAAATTCTGCTTCTATTCATGAGCGTGTATTTGAAGCTAAAACAAGTTTATATATTCATGTTATGTTTTGAAGTTTCATTTAAATTTATAGGTTAACTTAGTTAAATGTTTCCTCTGAATATTGAACCAAGCTTCAATCCATTAAATTTCAGTGTTAGTAGTTATGTCCTTTGTTTGAAACTGAGGTACATGCTGTTATTGTTGTTGTTAGGTAACTTCCAGTTGACATGACTGGGTCCTGGGCCATCGTCACAATTGTGATGTTGTAGTCCATTATTGCAGCCACTGTGTCCGTCCATTTTGTTGAGGGTGTACATATTTCCCCTGCCCCTCCACTCTTTGAATCAAGATGTCCTTCTCCAGGGACTGGTCATTCTTCTCTTATCACGTCTTACTGTAATAACTATTGATATAAATAAGACAAATAGTATTTGAAGAATTATTATATTATTAATGTTACTCAATTTGTCTCATGTGAAAATCTACTTCATTGTTTCTAAATAGTTGCTGGCAGTATCTTGATAATTCACGTAATCCTTTCCAAAATTAAAAATATACTTAATCTAGGACTTAGTTTTCATTTGCCTTAATTCATTTGTTGAAAATTTTTAAACTGCTGGCACAAAATAAAAATAAATTCACTGCCATCGAGTCATTACAACTCATAGCAATTCGATATAGGGCTTTCGAGGGTATAAATCTGTAGATCAGTAGGTAGAATAACCTTTCTTCTGTCCTGGACTGGCAGGTCTGAACCACTGAATGTGAGGTGAGCAGTCGAGTTCTGATCATCAGACTGCACAATCCGGCCTCCTATGCAGCTGGCATTTTAGCACAACTCCAGCAGTACCGTCAGAGCACACTCTCGCAAAGGCATTGTACTTACACCGCCTTGCAAAGATTTTAAGAAAACGTGAACTTCATTTATGTTGCCTTTGATATAAAAGTAAAAATAATTTTATTAAATTATAATACATTCTAACTCATATTTTTATCATCTTCTATATGATAACATCAGCAATATATAGAGTACTTCTATTATGTATTGAAATAGAATTGTTTCATCAAGAAAATGTATTTGCAAACTCAAATGTAAACAGAACTTTTTTGTTCAGAAAATTATTTTTACATGGAAATTTAAACAAGTATGGTCAAAAATAAAATATTTGAAAGATTTTTATTTCAAAATGTGACTGCCAGCTTCACAGTATTGACATAGTGCTCTAATAAGACTAGTTATAATATTAACACGTATGATATTTGATATTAAAAGGCATCAAATTGAAATTATTAGTACAACTTATTAAGTTGATATTTTCAAAAGGAGCAAAACAAGAAGTAGACAGCCTCACTAAGTGTAAAAGGTCCAATTCATTGATATTAAGAATGTGCTTGCTTCCAATGTGTTTGCTTTGTTTTGTATTTTTTTTTTTTTGGTTTTTTTTCATTTTAATAAATACACCAAATGCTAAAAAAAATCTAGCTAGGTATCATGCAGGCTATCATATAACCAAGACAAACTCAAAATGTAGAAGAAAGGCAACTTGCATTCAGAATGTACTCTACCCTTACATTTTATTAGAAGGGCAAACATGAATTGACCCAGCTGCTTACTTGAATTACAAAAGTAACATGATTCAATATGAAAATAAGAAACTGTCTACAAATCTCTTGACAGTAATAAATCACAATATACAATGCATACAGGAGTCATACAGGGCAACACACTCTTGTACAAAACAAAAATAGTTTAATACCTTTAAAATCCGATTTTTTTTCTTTAAAATCATTAATGAAAAAGGTTCTCGAGTCAGAATTAACACCTCAATTAGTCAAGCATCAGGAAGCTACATTACAGCTATTTAATATACAAACAGACATCTCTGCACCAGTCACTTCTCCCCGACGTCTCTGCTCCGGTGTCACAGGGCCTCACTCACTTCTCCACACTCCTCAGTCCATTCGTGTTTTCTAATAATGAAAACTGAATTTGCTGCACACCAGAAATCTGTTGATAGGATGTTGTGTAAACCATAACATTTTGTTGCTGACCATCTGCAGTTATTAAACCAGCTGGTAACTGGTTAGTGAAAGCCTCTTCCGTGAGCTCCTCACTCAGTCCATCCGTAGCTGTGACTGCTCCAGCGATGCCTTTCTCTCCTTTCATCGCCTCTCTGAATTTCTGGAGGTACAGTTTCAGGGGTTCCACGTAGCTGTCAAAGCCCAGTGTGGACATGGCAAAGAGAATGTTCTCGCCGTTGATGGTCTTCCGCTTCTCCTGGTGGCAGCGCTCGCTCGCCTCGGACGTGATGAAGCTGATGAACTCGCTCATGCACTCTTGAACACACTCTTTGGCATCTTTTGCAATCTTTCCCGTTTGAGGGATAGCGTTCTTCATGATCCTGGCCATGTTGGCGATTGGAAGGTAGATATCCTGCTCTCGGAAGCTTTCCTTTGAACCATTTGTATCTTCATGGTCGTTCATGCTGTCCTCCGCGTCATCGTGAGGCTGTATGACATAATGACTTCCTCCGATGTAGTCTGCAGAAATGCCGAGCTGAGAAGCATCCGTTGTAGAGCCATCACCATCCATTGTCATTAAACACTGCCAGAACCAGGTTGTCAGCGGCGTTTACGGATACCTCCCTGGAAAGATGGCTAATCTCACTGCCAATCTCAACCTCCAATGCAGCCCTGGATGGCTCCCGTCTCCAATCGGCTGTTTGGTTGGACAGAAAATGGCTCTTGTTTTTTGTATTTTATATCACAGTGCTGTTGCTCAACTTTTTGGAACATCTTATTTGGAATTATCTTTTGAATAATTATTTGTTAGATGATATCAATGATACTTTGGAGTGGAGACTGAATTTGAGGGCAGAAGAAGCTTTGTAACAAGCCTTCCTCCAATCCTGATGTCGTTTTTGTCTTCATGTAATCCCGAGTCTATGATTACTTGCTGAGCATACAGATTGCATAAGTGCTGTGAGAGGATACATACTGGTTAAACACTGTTCCTGAATTTAAAACAAGCCACAGTCCCTCATTCTGTTCATACCACTGCCTGTTTCATGTACAGATACCCAATGAGCCCAATAGACGGTTATGGAATTCTGATTCTTCTCAAGGTCATCCACAATTCGTTATGATCCACAGAGTCGAATGCCTTGACATAGTCAATGAAACACAAGTAAACATCTTTCTGGTATTTTCTGCTTTGAGCCAAGATCCATCCAATGTCAGCAATGATATCCCTTTTTCCACATTCTCTTTTGAATACAACCTGAAAGTCTCACAGTCTATTTTTGCAATTGTTTTCAGATGATCTTTAGCAAAATTGTTCTGGAATGTGATATTATTGATATCTTTCTACCATTTGTCCTTTCTATTGGGCCACATTCCTTTGGAATGGGTACGGATCTCTTCCAGTCAGTTGGCTGAATAGTTGTCTTCCAAATTTCCTGGCATAGACAAGTGGTGACTCTTGGTGCTTTATCTGCTTGTTGAAACATTCTCCTTGTTATTCCATTAATCCCTGGAGCAATATATTTGATTAATGCCTGAGTGCAACTTGAACTTCGTCCTTTAGCACCCTGGTTCTTGTTCATATGCTACGTCCTGAAATGGTGGAATGCTGAGGATTTCTTTTGGATGCAGTAACTGTTTTTTCCATCTTCTTCTGATAGCATAATAGTCTAATGAGTATTCCCAAGATTGACCATATGTAATCATGTTTTTCCATTTTGACTGGTGGAAACCCAAACTCTTCCAGGACTATTGTGAACTCTTGGGATTATTTCATCTGATTCTTTCTGGTGGGTTTTTCTCCAGATCTAGTATTTTTTTCACAGGGAATCTCTAATATACATTCATCTTATACACTAAAAGAAATTACTTTCAGATCTCTGAAATTTTTTCATTGAGTAGCTCTATTCCCCTTTATAGTCTGCCTTGTGAATTCTTCCAGTTTAGCCTGAACAAACTCTTACATTTATATCTTTATTCCAGGCTCCATTTTTATTCCTCTTCATCTTGCTAGAGACTGATAAATTGCTTCAGTTAGTAGATTGTGCAGTTAGAGTGCCTTATTTATTTATATTCACTCAGATTTCACAGTCCTTTGCTGAATATTTTAAAATCTTGGAAAATTTATTTTATATAGAAGAGTTGAGTTTTGTGAAGTATTATATTGAAACAGTTTGTATTGTAGTTTACATTTAACATTCAAAATGTAAGAATAAAACCACAAGCTACTGGTCAATATTTTATTTTTGAACACGAAGAATACTACCCTATCTATCTAGTTCTCTGAATTAGCAAAGATACTCATAATTTTCTGAAAAGTTCATTGAAATTCTTTTTCCATTTCCAGCTATATAGCTGTGAAAAGTCAGCCCCATCCATTCTTCTTTAAAGTCAGTCATTAAAATATCTTCTATAAAATATGAAAATATAAATAAAAACAATGTATAATAATTCACCACCACTAAATACATATTATTTTTCATTTCAGACACAATATGACAATATTATTGATTTTGAATATCAGTAAATAAGAAAGTTTAAACTTTCTGTTTTTAATTTATAATATAGTAAATACAAATAGTTATAATATATGTAAAATTTCTGATGTGCAGTCATTTTTAAACAGGTCAAATGTTTCTGAAGGAAATTCTAAGGATTGCTGGCCTAGTTAAATTCTTTAGGTTTAATAATCACATATTTTATTCCTTGAGAAAAATTAATACAAATAAATTTCAGTATTTTCAGGTTATTGTTTTCACTGTGGAACTATTATAAAAATTTAGTTGTTATGGAAATACAGCAAACTTTTTGTAACCCTAGCATGCATATATATGCTCACATTTTCCTTCTCAGTACATTAATAAACTCACTGAAAATTAGGTGAGGTATAAAGATTAATTTATTGTTTTTATTAAGCCACTTAAATTGTTTCTTATCTATTAGTATTGATAGCACCCATTGATATAGACCCTAGAGAATGCCAAACTTTACTTGCTTAGAGTTTCCAGTAATGGAGATATATGCATGACTTCAAACTCAAAACTGTGTTCTGTCTCTGATATTTATACAAAAGTATTATTCTCAAAAGAAGAAGAACCTATCGCAAATATTAATTAGTAATCAGAGTATGTAACGAGCAATGTCTAAACCTAGGACAATTGTAAGTTGTCAAACATGAAAAGGAAGGCTTGAACATTGATATTCTACCATTTGGTAGCCTCAAATATATTTATATTGGCCATTTCTAAAGCCATGTGTTATTATGGTAGGAATGACAAATAAAAAGAGGAATGATTTCATACTTCATGATGTAAAGAACATTTCAAGATCTCTCCTGACGTTCATTGCTTTCAGCAATAGGGTACTGTCTCTATGTTTACAGGGAACTCCATTAAAACAATTGCCACTATTGCCAATGATGAGCACATTGAGGTTTTTTTATCAAGTTCTCCAGTGTAAAATTGATCCAAACATAAAATCATGAGGATTGATAGTTCTTTCTGCAAACATTTTGGAGGAAAAGTATACTCTGTGGCGGGAAAATACAGCATGGTAGAAACAATAGCAGTGAGTTTGTGGAAGAATTCTGCATGATCAATAACCTCTTTCTTCAACATACCATTTTATGCAACAAAAATTATGATGATGCATATGGCGCTCTGGTGGAATTCAGGCCATACGCTGGTCTGGGAAGCACAAGGAAAGCAGTTCAAAACCACAACCTGGAAAAGATGAGCCTTTCTATTTCCATAAAGAGTTATGGTCCTGGAAACCCACAAGACTGTTCTACCTCGTCCTACACAGAATTGACTTGATGGGACTGTGAGTGTGTGATACATGTAGAGCAAACCAGGTAAAATTCAAAGTGATCAAATTGACCCCATCTGTAGATAGAACAGTTCTGTACCATCTGTCAAATCAGGCCAGAGATGGATCGTGGAAGAGAATACAAACTGCTCATAAGCAAGTTCAAGTTGAAATGGAACCAAGCTTAAAAAATAACTCAAGAGTAAAAATGTGGTTTCAAGTATATATTACATACATTTTAGAACATCACAAAAATGTTTGAAACTTGGTACACTGATGGACAAAAACCAGATGAGACATGTATATCATCTAGGATCTCATACGTATAGATTTAATTGTCATGTAAAGAGATAAGGAGGAAAGAAAGGAACAAATGAATGTCAAGAGGGAAATTTTAATGGGTAAAATGATAAAATAAAAAAAAGTAGAATGCAAGATGTCTAAGGTTTCTGAGACTCTATATCTTTATAGGAGCAGGCAGCCTCATCCATCTCCCACATAAGCGGTTGGTGAGTTTGATTCACCCATGGAGAAAATATTGAATGGTGTAAGAAGCATTTAAAGATATGGTGCAAACACAAAGTCATTAAATATGAATCAGTCTTTGTCCGGCCCTTTTTAGGAGCTGCCATGTGGTCAAGAACTGATGGTAGTCACGGAAGATCTTCATTGGAGCCATTGCTGGGAAACAAGTCTCTAGCTATTGACAATAAGCCACTTGAGATATTTAACACATGGATACAATATAGGAAGCATTTATTCTTCCAGGCCATAATATTGAGAAAACAGCTATCCATCAAAAAAACTGGAGGTAAATTCTATCTCTGCATATTCTAAAGAAAGGCATTCAAAGAGAATGGGAACATAATCATACAATTTCATTGATATCACAAAAAATAAAAATTATTCTGAAGATAATTTTAAGATGGATGAAGATATAGCAATACATCATCAGATAACAGAAAATACTAGAAGCCTGTTTATAAGAAGCACATGGAACATGTAATATCATTGATGACATTACTTAGATCTTGGTCTAAAACAGAGAACACCATAAAGAGGTAGACCCATGTTTTATTGAGCAAGCAAAGTCATTTGACAGTGTGGAGCATAACACATTATGGGTAACATTGTGAAGAATGAAGAATGATTATTCCAGACACTTAACTGCACTCATGCAGAACCTGTACATAGACCAAAAGACAGTTTTTCAAACAAAACAACTGGAGACTGCTTGTTTTAAAATCCGGGGAACCTATGGTCAGGGCTGGCTGTTTTCATCATATTTATTTAGTATGCTGAGCAAATGATCCAGGAAGCTGGACTATGTAAAGAAGAACATTTCATCAGTATTGGAGGGAGACTTATTAAGAACCTATGACATATGAAGTAAAAAAGAAAAGAGACTTGGACTTACTGACAAAGGTAAAAGAATACAGTATTAAGCACGGGTTAAACCTTGATGCAAAGACAAATGCTCAAAAAGTTTAACCACTAAGCAAGACTATAAGATTTATGAAATGAGATAAATGGAATTTGTCAATAATTTTATTTTAACTGAATCTACAAGAAATGCTGATCCAGAAACAGCCAGGAAACTAAATGGCATAATTTATTTGGCATATCTCCCGCAAAAGACCTCTTTACCTCATTTAAGGGAAAATATTTTAGTTTGAGAACAAACGTGTGTGATCCAATTCTTGCCACTTTGAATAGGTTCACATGCATGCAAAAGTTGGTCAATGAGCAAGTCAGACAAGTAAAGAACTGAAAAATTTGAGTTATAGTGCTTAAGACGAATATTGGATATACCATAGATGGCCAGATACACACACACGCGCACACACGCGCGCACACACACAGAGAAAAATATACAGCTACATTTTTAAGAAGTATAACCGAAATGTTCCTTAAAGATAAAGATGGCCAAATTTCATCCCATCTAATTTCATTATGTTATCAGTAGGGAATAGTCCCTTGAGACAGACCTCATGCTTGGTAAATCTGAGAGAGAAAAATGAAACCTCCAGCCAGATGGCTTAACACCGTGCCTTCCACAGTGGACTCATCCTAGAAGTGATTGTGAGAACTCAAGAGTGTGTCTTTCTGCCGCACATCGGGCTGCTAGGAGTCAGAACGGACCGAACCGCAGCACCTCGCGTCTGCACCAGCTGCACAAAGGAGAAATTTATTCATAGAAAAAATGCTCTGGAGCCTGCATAAATCCCTAGCACTCAAACTATCTGAAGCAGAATATGGACCAGGAACTCCCTTCTCACCCTTGGTGCACTGGATGTTCCACCCCTCTAAGTGTCTGGCTCCAGCAAAGCAATGTATAAATTCCGCTTTGGAGAAATTAGCTGAGTTGCTTTCTGTGTATTTGTAATGTGTGTCTGCATCCTGATTCCACGATTAGCATGAATCAGGAGCAGTCAGTTCTTTATTTTATGCCACATTTCTCTACATTTCCTACAGAAAAAAAGACCTTTAAAAGTCACCTTAAAAAGAATATTGGTCCCTTGAGACTGGTAAATCTGTCTACCCCCTCCACCTGATTGTTACAATGTTAAAATCTTTTCCCCACAAGCCTAAAGCTCTGTATAGGATGTTTTAAAAAATTTGTGTCCTTTTGTAAAGGTCTTCCATCCAGCTGAGGACTTAGGTTGAATTTAACTTAAATCTAGCAAAACTTTATGCAATGTAAATTGAGGTGAAATTGATCATCTTCTATTAAGTTTCCATACATATTGTAATTACATATAATAAATGAATTTGTATCTTTATGCATTTGGTAAAATTTGCCCTAATGTATTAATTTTGAGAAAAATAATAGCATTTTTATTTTCCTTATCAAAATGATATTAAATTAGAACTTCATATGTATTTTCCCCTAAATATTTAGTAAATACATCTACTCAAAATTATACTTCTCCAGTATTTGTGTGTATAACTCAAGTCAACTACTGCTGAATCCAATTCTGAGTTCTGAATCAAAGTAGAAAGCCCTATGTGGTTTCCAAGTCTGGGATCTCCCCCGGAGCAGGCTGCTGCATCTTTCTCTCCCAGGGGAGCCCTGCACTTACCCACTACTCCACCAAGGTTTGGAATGTGTGTGTGTGTGTGTGTGTGTGTGTGTGTTTGGTTCACCTATATCCTAAATAAGATTTCTGAGGACTGGTGTTAAGACTAAACAATTATATCACTAATCAAAATATTTTGTATTTATTATGTGCATACAATTACTAATCAATTGTGCAATTAAATTTCATAACTAATATATTAATTTAAATATTTTCATTTATTTATTACATTTCTGATAAGTCTGTTGGTTTATATATGATAGGTTAGAACAAGTCCTCATTATCACCAAATCAAATTCTTGTTATTTTAAAGTGATGTTTATATTTTATAATACTTTTATAGAAAAGGTGAAGAAAATATAATAAATATGCAAATGTAATATTAGGCTTGTTTGAAGCATCTTTTATATTTTCTACCATTATTTAACAAAATAAAATTTTGTATGTAAATGATGTTAAAACTGCTGACTAGATAACAAAATACACCTCTCCCAAGACAAGGAGAAATAACATTAAGATATATCTTCAGATACACATATTAAAAAAAAGGATGATTAACAACAAAGAGTAATAAGAGTAATTAGCATCTGTATCATCATATATATTATAATTTCAGCAAAATGACCCAATCCCAAACTCATTGCCTTAAAGTACATTCTGAGTCATAGGGTACTACACAGCGCTTCTGAGGCTGTCAGTCAGAGTTTGGGAGCAGACAACCTCGTCTTCCTGCCCTGATTGTCTTGGTATCTGAACAGTGCTTCGTACAGTTAGTAATCCAGTGTTTACAGGACAGTGCTAGCAAGGCCCTATAAATAGAGATAGAAGAGAGGAAAATTATCCAATATTAAAATCTGATATTAATTCACAATTAGACATCTCTATATAACATATACAGTGCATATCTGTATATTTATTATATATGAATATATTTATTTATTTATACCACTATATTATGCATTATATATTTTATTTGTTTGTTATATGTGATATTTTATATATGCACATATATACAGCACAATCTTATATTATTTAGAGTATATACTATATAATAGAACTACCATATTACAATAAAATACTTAATATATAATATATCATACTTCTAATAATATATGGTGCTATTATACACACACAATGGGGTGCAACCATACAAAAGGATTTTTTTAAAGCTATATATTTACATTTTTTTACAAAACAAACTTAAAGTTGATGGGCATCCAGAATGAGGTTTGTCATCAATCGATATTTCACATATTTTGAAATGAGAAAACCACTTGTGCCCTTGACTTTTTCCCTTAGTACTGTCCTCGTAAGCTGTGCTCAACATCACCAATAATTTCTGTGCTATTTTTCCAAGCAGGAAACAAAATTCCACAGCCTTACACTCTTAAATCGGCCATCACATAAAAACGAGGGTCGAGAAAAACTGCTTTTATGAAAATTGGACTGTGACCAGAGAGAATCTTACCAGGGGGCGCCATTGGGTGCACTAACTCAGGGCAAGTTGCCAGATGCTCCCCTAGTGGGAAAAATGTGAACTATGATAGCTCCGCCCAGCATAGCTTTTTGCCTTTTTGTTTTCTTTTTTCAGGTACCCCTAGTGTGTGTATCTCCATCTCCATATCTATATCTATATAACTCTGTCTCTATACTGATATCTATAGCTATAATCCATCTCTCTCTCTCTCTCTCTCTCTCTCTCTCTCTCTCTCTCTCTATATATATATATATATATATATATATATATATATATATGTGTGTGTGTGTGTGTGTGTGTATGTATATATGTATATATATATATATATGCAATCAACAATATTTTTAAAGTAAGGTTATAAGATAGACCCTTATTGTGAACCCAAATACAACTTGCATGATTTCATTCTCTCTATCTGGTTTCACCAAACCGATTGTTTTATAAAACTTCCATTTTCCCTTTCCTAGTGTTTAACTCAGCAGTATCATGGAATATCCACCATGACAGTTAACCATGAATCAAATATTCATAACATTCATCTATTTTATATAAAATATCATTAAGTTTGTATAGAATGCTGACATTTTCTTTACCGATAAAACTTTTGTTGATTGTATATTTTAGTATTCAAACAGCACTAGCCAAGTTTTATATAAAATATGCAATTATTGTTTTAAAAGTATAGTTAAAATAATATGTATACCACAATACATTATAGCACACACCATCAGTATTTAAAGAATTAACAGATAGTATGTTGTATTAGGATTACTATTAGTCTGAATCAACTGGATGCCATATTTTGTTGTTATTGTTAATATGTGGTAAATGTAATCTAAGTGTCCCTGTTTTGTAAAGTTACACAGAGTTTACTCAAATCTCACATAAGGAACCAACAAACCCAGGGACCAGGGAACAACAAAAGCCCTAAAATGGATGGTGCAGAGGGTATAGAATGTCTGGTGGGGTTTGATCAAGTGCAATGTAACTGAGAGGAATTACTGAGACCCAAATAAAGGTCAAAGAAAATGGGACAGAAGGAAAGTAAAATAAAAGGAAAAGGAAATAGACTAAAGAACTGGGGTTGGGGAGACATTTATCCAGGTATAAATATAGGTTAGTAGCTATGTAAGTATATTAATATATAATGATAGACATATAGGTCTATGTACATATATTTATATGTTAAGTATCAAGGTTGCAGACAGATATTGTGCCTGTACTCGAGTCCTCCCTCAATGCAAGAAGAATTTGTTCTAATAAGCTGGCATTCTGTGATGCTCACCTTCCCAACACACTTGCTGAATTCAATATGGGTGCATAAAAAAATGGGGTAACGTGAGCTGATGGTGCTCAGCTATTGGAAGATATAGCATCTGTGATCTTAAAGGTTTGAAGTTAAGCAAGTGGCCATCTAGCAGGGAAGCAACAAAGGCCACATGGGGAAATACACCAGCCTGTCTCAACAGGATCAGCCTGTCTCTATCAGGCATCAGAAGACCCAAAACAATAATCTTATTGATACAAAAGAAGGGCCTTGTAGTGGAGACCCAAATCTGTAGACAATTGGACATGCCCTGACAGAAGGGTCACAAGGAAGGCATGAGAGAACCAGGGTGCAGTATAGGACAGACAAAACACACAACACCCCTACTATGATGCCCCCTGTTCTACCTTACAAATCTGGCTATGCTGGAGCATGTGCACTGGTACAGATAAGAGCTCTTGACCTACAGAGTCCAGGACAGGTAATCCCTTCAGGACCAATAATGAGAGCAGTGATCCCATGAGGGTAGGGGGAAGGTGGGGGGAGAATGGGAGAAAGAAGGGGGAGAATGGGGAGAGAAAGGGAACCGATCACAATAATCAACATACAACACCCACTCCCTGCCTTCCAAGAAGATTAACAACAGACACATGGGTGAAGGGAGACGGCAGACAGTGTAAGGTATGAAAATAATAATTTATAATTTATGAAGGGGTCACATGGGTGGGAGCAAGGGTTAGGTAGGGAAAAGAGAGAAGCTGATACCAAGGGATCAAGTAGAAAGAAAATTTTTGAAATGATAATGGCAGCATATGTATAAATGTGCTTGATACAATTGATGCATAGATTATTATAAGAGCTGCAAGAGCCCCAATAAAATGATTTATTTTATTTATTTTAAAAGTATTAAAAAAGGTGTCTATCTTCAAGATACTTGTTAATTGCAATGAATTTGCAAATTGATAGTCATCTCTCCATCTAATATCATATTGCCACTCAATTTCTTAATATTTAACATAATATGGATTTTCTGTTATCTCATATAAGGCCCCAATCAGGCATGAAACAACCCATTTTCCCTATATTTCTCAAAATCACTTAAAAAATTCAATATTTTAAATCAAATACCATTCTTTCTCTTAATCATTTTTGCAACTTTTCTATCGGCAAATGCTCACAGGCAATCTTTTCTGCAACCTCAGCGTATTTCCATGCTGGTAGATTGAAGTTGAGAGCTGGACATTCCCCATTACTCGCCTTAGGTAATCATTGGTCATCTCTGTGGCAGACATTTGAGTTCTTAGAAATATGACTGAAGATATTGTACAATCACCTGGATTTAACTCTGTTTAGCTAAATACCAAGAAGCTTTGGTTGGTAATTTACAGCTTTCTTACTTATAATCAGGCAATACAAATCAATCGCAAAGAAGTAGACATATTCATTAACTGAATGCTTCGTTATGAGTGGTCTCTATATGGACGGCAGTATATCACTGTTTCTTGAAATGGGGATACTGTCACAATGACTGAGTCACCCTTCATGAATTCTGCTAGTCCAAGGTGAGCCTTTCCAGCATATTGACCTTATGAGCTGCACCTCCTAGAGGTTAGGCAGCGCCACTGCGCTTCTTCTAAGTCACAGATACAACTCTCCATTGTAGTTTATCTTGAAGGGAAAACACATTGGAATAGCTACTGTGACATTTTACTTAGATCCATCCTATTTTTCTCTTTCCCAGTTAATAGTACTGGTCTTACTATTCCTTGTAGAAATCATTATAATATCAATGTATACAAAACGCTATCTGTTCCTTTGGGGTTCTTCCTTAAACCTTTAGCATCTAAACCCCATTTATCCACCCTGAAACTCCATATGCATTGAAGTATGACTATTCTACATATGGTTCCATACTCTGATGCACTTGAAAGGTTAAGTAAGCCATGGATGTTTTAGAATGGCGTCTCAGAGATTTCATAACAATGTGTTTTACTTCTCAGCAGCTGAACCCTTTCTCTCTCTGCTCCCACAGGTCTCTTTGTGGTAACCTGCCTACTATTGCATATGGTCAGGTCAAACTGACACTTCTTGACGCTATCCCTTAATGATTATTTCGGACTGTAGTCTCTGTTATGCTCAAGTAAAAGAGCCCTGGTGGCTAAGTGAGTCAACACTAAGCAACTAACAAAAAGGCTGGCATTGCCAATCCATCACGCCCCCTGAATTCCTTTAAAAATGTTTGGCCAGAGTGCTCCTTAGAAGCACGGATAATGAGATTTCATCTTACATACTGTGGACATGTTTTCAGGAAAGACCAATACCTGGAGAAGGATATCATGTTTGGGAAAATATAGGGGCAGCAAAGATGAGGAAACTCTTCAAGGAGATATATTGATACCATGGCTGAAAAATGGGTGCAAACATAAGACAATTGAGAGGATGGCCTAGGGCTGGGCAGGTATTCCTTCTGCTGTACATGAGGTTGTTATGGGCAAGAACCCACTTGACAACACCTAGCAACAACATATGCCCCCTGAGGAAAAAACATGTAGGAGGCTGCTTCTGTTATGATTCACATCATTCATATACCTTCTGAGGTAGCTCTAACCTGTTCAATAGGATTGTCATGAGTTAGAATTAATTCATCAGCAACATACTGAGGTTTGGATTGTGATCAAATATCTGCTTTCTATTGATATTCCTTCTTAACTGAAACAGAATCAAGATTTCTCATCTATTCCATGATAAGTATTTTTGTGCTTCTTTAATTCATTCATGTAGGCCATTGATTTACCTGCTGTAGCAAGAAAAATGACTTTAATGTAATCACTCCTGAAAGTTGATGCAGAATTTTTAATTCTTGTCTCTTTTCTAAAATAAACAGATTAAAAATATAATCTCAATCTCAAAACAGTTGTGAATAGCCATGGAGCAGATCAGACATTACTGTCTCAATTATTTAGGAAACCATTAGTGAAAATGCGGTCTGTGCTCTACTTGAAGTCTAAAGCACTAAAGCCTATGTTCAAATTGTAATTAACAATGGCAGCTCTGACATTTGCATCTCTGAGGTTTATAAAAGAAAGTATTCCAATCATTTTTTATACTTAGCTAATATACAAAACAACACAAAATAGGCTTTTTGATGTCCTCTGATTTAACAAGTGGTGGAGAGAAGACTCACTATCAGAATCAACAGGTGGATGACACTTTTATCAATTCTGACACCAAACTTCTGTCCCAAGTACTCTCTATTTCTCTACTGGATTCAAAAATCCATTGCAATGACTATATGGAACCCTCATAACATATGCACAAATATAAAATTATTGGGAAGGCTAAGAGATTTTAAATGTGGATCAGAAATATTCAAGGCAGTTATTTTGTCAAGACATCCTCTATAGTATTTGGTTCCTGAATCCCTGCTCAGGCAACGTTACAGAGTGCTTTTAGTGTTGTTTTAGTTACATTGTGAAAGGGCATGGAAGCCTTTCATAAATCTCAGATAAGAAGAGGTTTATATGAATCAGAAAACAGTTCAATGACATGCCTGTCGTTAAACAAACCTCACTCCTCAACTCGCTGCCTGTCTGTGGGAGCTCCACAATCTGTTGCCAATTGGAGATGAAGGGTGAAGAGGTGGAGTTTGGCCTGTGAAACAGGTCGCAGCTTCATAACCTTATTTGGAGGCACTAGGGATAAAAATAGCTCCCTGGAGGTGGGACACATGCTCACTCCTTGAAAGACATGTTTGTTTAGAAGACACACAGAGCTACACTAAAGCCCTGGAGCTGAGATAGCCACTTGGAAACCCCTGTTGGTGCTGAGTTGTCTCCACTGCCACTGGATCCACAAGATATTCCATCTACTGGCCTGTGATCTTCCTGCATTTGGCATCATTACATTTGTCCCATGAGTCTGAAGAGGACTTTATAGAGTGGTATCAGACATATGGGCTAATATTGAATTTATGGACTTGATCTGGACTGGGGTAGGATGCTTTCTTAATATAGACTTACTCTTTAAAAAAATCATTTTATTAGGGGCTCATACAACTCTTATCACAATCCAGATATACATCAGTTGTGTCAAGCACATTTGTACATATGTCGCCTTCATCATTCTCAAAACATTTCCTTTCTACTTGAGCCCTTGGTATCAGCTCCTCATTTTCCCCCTCCCCCCGGCTCTGCCCTCCCCCATGAACCCTTGATAATTTATAAATTATTATTATTTTGTCATATCTTACACCATCCAACATCTCCCTTCACCCACTTCTCCAGTGTTTATCTCCCAGAAAGGAGGTTGTAGGTAGACCTTGTTATCTGTTCCCTCTTTCTCCCTCACTTTCCCTCTACCCTCCAGGTATCACCACTCTCACCACTGGTCCTGAGGGGTTCATCTGTCCTGGATTCCCTGTATTTCTAGTGTTATCTGTGCCCGTGTACATCTTCCAGTCCAGGCAGATTTGTAAGATAGAATTGGGATCATTATAGTGGGGGCTAGGAAGCATTCAAGAACTAGAGGAAAATAGTATATTTCATCATTGCTACACTGCACCCTGACTGGCTCATCTCTTCCCTGCAGCCCTTCTGCAAGAGATGTCCAATTACCCATAGATGGGCCCGGGGTTCCCACTCTGTACTCCCCCTCATTCACAATGCTATGATTTATTTTATTTTAATTTTTTGTCTTTGATGCCTGATACCTGATCCCTTCAACGCCTTGTGATCTCACAGGCTGGTGTGTTTCTTCCATGTGAGCATTGTTGTTTCTCATATAGATGACCTCTTATTTATATTCCAGCCTACAGGACCCCAGCTTCTATATCTTTTCACAGTGGGGCACTGTTAGCTTTCTTCATTGCATTTACTTATGCACCCCCTTTGCCTTCAGTAATCATCTCAAGATAGGCTGGTTTGCTTCTTCCATGTGGGCTTTGCTGTTTGTTAGCTAGATGGCTGCTGTTTATCTTCAAGCCTTTAAGACCCCAGACAATATATCTTTTGATAGCCTGGCACCATCAGCTTTCTTCACCACATTTGGTTATGCACCCACTTTGTCCTCAGTGATTGAGTTGGATAAATTACTCTTTTACATAAAACTTTCTTATACACATGTGAGTGTCCATGAATTTGTTTCTCTAGTCTTCTGGGACTTACACAATGTCCAAAGTCACTCAGCCTAACTCCCTCTGGGATAGGAAACTCACCACACTGTCTTCAGGTCTGCTCTTCTTTCTCCTCTGCCAACCTGTCATTTTGGAAGGTCCACATCCTTCTCTCCTACACTAAAGTGGTTCAGTACACAGGGATCTTGGGTTTTAAATGACATGCATAACATGGGTTTTCATTCTTGATGATAGTGAGATTCCCCCTTTCTGCTTCTGAGATAGTTCATCCCACTCACTGCTTTAGAGTTCCATATTTCTACAATCACAATTTTATTTGTTAGGGATCATTCACAAATACGTAATGCAATTCAATCGGTATCTTCATGCATCTTCCCTTACCATGACTGATCAGGAAAAAGTCATCCTCAGGCATTTGCAAGACTGGTTAACAGAGTGATATTAAATATCTACCTGCACCACAACTCTGAAGATTGGTACTTCTCATATTATCACTACCTCTTCTTATGGAGACAAGGGGACACACAATTAGGATATTATTATCATGCTTCCCTCCAAGATGGAAATTGTTGTTGTTGTCAGGTGCCATTAAGTCAATATGGACCCATAGCAACATGATGAGCAATATAATGAATGACTACCTGGCCAAGGCCAGCCACATCACTGTACGTATGTTTGAACCCATTATTGCAGCCACTATGTCAATGCATCTCATTGATGACCTTTCTCTTGTCAGTGCTCTCCTACATCACCAAACATGATGTCCTTCTCCAGGAGCTGGTCTCCACTGACAGCATGTCCAAAGCATATCAGACAAAGTTGTGCCATCCTTGCCTCTAAGGAAAACTCTGGCTACACTTCTTCCAACACAGATTTGCTTGTCTTCTGTCAGTCCATGGTATTTTCAATATTCTTCATGAGGACCATAATTCAAATGAATCAATTCTTCATCATCCATCTTCCACATGAGACAATTGCAAACACCATGTTTTACTGGGATTCATCACAGTTGAATTTTGTTATTGTTGGCATCCTTCTTTACTTTCTGTGATGTATTTTTCTATGTTTTTAAATTTATGAAACAGCATAGGTGAATCTATAGAGATAAGCACTAGATTAAGGATTCCGGGTGCGTGGGGGAGGGCATGGCAGGGGAGTTGTGGGGGTAATGGAGAGTTAATATCAAAGAATTCAGGTAGAAATAAAATATTTAAAAACTGATTGTGATAGCGATTGTACAACACTTCTTGATATGACTGACCTATTCAATTTGATGATGTCTGGATTATGTCCTTATAAAAGTGTTGGAAAACATGAAAATCCCAAGATTTTGGACAGGTCTTCTTAGTCAACCAAGTAATCTCCTTGTAATTCAATATTCCAAAGAGGCCTTATGCTGCAGATACATCCAGTGCAATATTTCATTCAGTTTGTTTTTTTGTTTGTTTTTGATTGCTACTTCTATGAGCATTGATTGCAGATATAAGTAAAATAAAACTCTTGACAAGTTCAAACTTTCTCCATTTAGCCGAATGTTAACTTTTGGTCCAGTTATTGGACCAATAACTTTCCCTTGATTTATAATCCATACAGAAGGCTACAAGCCTTGATCTTCATCAAGTGCTTCCATTCCTCCTCCCATTCAGCAAACAAAGGTGTGTTATTGCATATCATAAGTTTTTAATAAGATTTTCTTCAACCCTGACGTACCAGTCTTCATCAAATAATCCAGCTTCTATTGATATTTTTCTCAGCATACAAATTGAATAAGTATGGTCAGAGGATACAATCATGACAAACACCAATCCTGATTTCAAATCCTGAAGTAGTGCCTTGTTCTGTTCACACAAATATATATTTTTTTTATTCAGGGATAAGTTTGATCCTCAGGAGTATTTCTAGGCAGTCAGCAACTACTTTCTCTGAAGTGGACAGCCCATTCCTTCTTTTCAGTCTACTCTTGGTCTTGAAGTTTAGGTGAAATATTTTCACTTTGGCGACCCTGCTGGCATTTGAAAGACCAGTGATATAGCTTCCAGCATCACAGCAACACACTAGTCACTGCAGCATAGTGACCTGGCAGACAAATTTCTGTAACATGGAGATAAGAACATTGACTATGACATACTTTTAAAATTTTTCATTCCAATGTTCCCTTTTGCATGTCTTTTCCATACAACTTTGTACTTCTTAAAATAAGTGATGTTTTTCTCATATTTTGCCTTTGTGCTTGAGCGTTTGATTTGTTTGGACAAAAACAATAAGTTTCTGAGTGACGCACATGATTTAGAATTGACTGGTAACCAAAAGGATGGATTGTCAAACCCACCTAGAACATCCATGTAAGAAAATTTCTGACCATAAACTTCATGAAAATTGCTTTGTTTTTGTTAGTGAGTCAATTTCAAATTATACCAAGACCATAAGACAGAGCAGAACAGGTATATAGGGTTTCCTAGGATACAAAGGGCTGTGGGGCAGGTGAGATAAGCTTGGGATTGTTATATACAAGGGAAGTTGTTCAAACCCAACAGCTTACCCGAGGAAGAAAGATGAGAATTTCTGTTCCTATAATGATGTACAGCCTTGGAAGCGTTGTATACGACCCCTTCGGCTAGAACAAGCTGCATGGCTGTGGGTTAGGGTTTGTAATATACAAGGCTCTCTTCTGAAAACAGATCATTGGGTTTTCTTGCTTAGAGTCACTGGGTAGATTTGAACCACTGACTTTTTCAATTATCAGCAGAGTGCTTAACATTGTACTATCGGGAGTCCTTTTATAAATGTTGCATACAATCTCTATCGAAAAGTTTTACTTTATATCGTATTGGGTCACCATGAGATGGGGACAGACTCAACTACATAAAAGCAGAGGAAATATGGTATTCCAGTTTTAAACCTACATCTCAAGGGCTCTTGATTGTTGTCTCTCATATGTTACATGTTGCCATTCATGTAATGGATATGCCCATATTAGTTCACTGATAAAGGAGCATTTTGATTAATGCCTGTAATAAAACCAAGTAATCTGAGTTATCTAACTCTTGCTTATGAATAGAAGAAAATATTTTTTGTCTTTCATTGAGATTCTATGTTTTCTTGTTAATCAGTAATTTGTGGCAGTAGTTAATTGAACTCATTGAGGTAATTGCTCAAACCCAGATAAAGAATACATACCTCAACTCAAGTACTTCCTCAACACAAGAGCACTTTGTTTTAATAATCCAGCATTCCGAGATGCTAACCTTCCTGACACGATCCCTGAAGACAAATGGGTGCATAAGCAAATGTGGTGTAGAAAGCAGATGGTGCTCGGCTATCAAAAGATATAGCATCCAGGGTCTTGAAGGCTTGCAGATAAACAAGCAGCGGTCTAGCTGAGAAGCAACAAAGTTCACATGGAAGAAGCACAGCAGCCTGTGTGACCATGAGGTGCCGATGGGATTAGGAATCAGGTTTCAAAGACCCAGAACAAAAAAAAAAAATCATGTCATTGTGAATGGGTAGGGGAGTGCAGAGTGGAGACCCAAAATCAATCTGTAGGCAGTTGGACATCCACTTATAGAAGGGTCGTGGGGAGGAGATGAGGCCACCAATGAAACATACAGTTTTCCCCTGGTTCTTTAACACCAATGAAACATACAGTTTTCCCCTGGTTCTTTAATGCTTCCTCATCTTTCCGCGCCCCCCCCCCACTATCATAATCCCAATTCTACCTTACAAATCTGGCTAGACCAGAACATATACATGTGCACAGATAACAGCTGGAAACAAAGGGAATCCCAGACAGATAAACCCCTCAGGACCAGTATTGAGAGTAGCCATACCAGGAGGGTAAAGGGGAGGTGGGGGGAGAATGGGGAAATTGATCACAATGATCTGCCTATAACCTCCTCCCAGGGGGGTTGGACAACAGAAAAGTGGGTAAAGGGAGACATTGGTCAGTGTAAGACATTAAATAATAATAATAATTTATAAATTATCAAGGGTTCATGAGGAAGGGAAGTTGGGCGAGGGAGGGGAAAATGAGTAGCTGATATGAGGGGATCAAGTAGAAAGAACATGTTTTGAGAATGATGATGGCAACAAATGTACAAATGTGCTTGACACAATGGATGTGTTATGTGTTGTGATAAGAGCTGTATGAGTCCCCAATAAAATGATTTATTAAAAATGAATATACACCATTCATTTCAGTTTTCTTATACAACCCTTTCATACAGTCATATAGACTATATATATATTTTTTGTAAGAGTGCATAACATTTGGGGATGATATACTAAAAGTTGCAATATCATTATCTGTGTAAAATAATTCTAATCATAACTATTAAAAGTCATTTGGCTATCTTGACACTGGGAAGTTCTAATATCTATTTATTAGGGTTATACCTATACATATTTGTCTGACTCTCTGATTCTGGTTTCTCTTTTTATTTTATTATGTAAAAAATTAGTAATCTTTTTAAATCTAATCTCTAAATTTACTTTTACATATACAATGTTCTTTAATGAACTTTACTAGGTAGTATCATAAATAATATCTAATACTTTAATATCTAAAAGGATTGGCAAAAGCTTGAAAACATGAGTCTTTCTCATTTTTTATTCTCCCTCTCCTTAGGTTTTATAGATGAAAATGAGCAAGAAACATTTATTTTCCCTCTGACAAAAATTGTATGCATCTTTGAGAGTTAGAAGTAATTACAGTTCCTTTCATTGTAAATTATTTCTCATCTCCCTTCAGTTTTACATAGTTACTGATATTTAAACATCACACACACATTCATTCCCATGATTCATCTGCATATGTCTACTTATTTAAAAACATGTGATTTATGGAGTTTTATAAAAGTACAATAAGCATTTATCACTATGGTGTTACTTAAGGGATTATCCAAATTATACACACCAAAAATTACTGTGAAAGAAAACCTTCTGCTAAAAATTGTGCTTAATTTTAAGTTCACATTAAGTTTAAAAGTCCATGATATATAAAGGCAGCGATATATTAGAAGTTGCAGATGAGTCTGGGGTTCAAGGAAGAGCTACTTGTATTAGCATTTTCAATATGGTCATGATTAGCATATGGCATAAATTAAATATTGAACTATCATAAGAGAATCTTACATGTGAAATGGTCATTTTAGTAGCAACATGGTGTCTAAATTGAAGGAAATATAGGAATACTAACAAAATATCTAATATAACTAACAAATATTCAGTAATATATTAATTGCAGGAGAAAATATTTAAGGTGCACAATTTATAGGACTTTTCAATGCATATTTATAATAAGAAAAATGTTAGATATTATTTCAAAAATAACATCTAAGTATGAGCTAATGGATAGGTTCGTAGGACAGGATAGAACTGCTCCTATGGGTTTCTGAGAGAGAGTAACTCTTTCCCCACTTCTGAAACATGACATCACTCTGGTCAGAATACTAGCTTGCTGGTTTGTTTTTTTCTTGATTTAGTTTTCATTCAATGTTTTATATACTTCCCTCTACCCTTTTCACAAGATCTTATGAGAAAGACAGTGTATTTTTTTGTCATAATACTTTTTATTTTAGTTTTTTTTCTTTTTTTTAAATCTTTTTATTGGGGCTCATAGGCTCTTATCACAATCTGTACATACATCAATTGAGCAAAGCACCCTTATACATTCGTTGCACTCGTCACTCTCATAATTCACCTTCCACTTGGGTTCCTGGAATCAGCTCGGTTTCCCTTTTTTTCCCCCCATCCCCCTCCCTCCCCGATCCCACCCCTGGTCCCTTGATAGTTTATAAATAATTATTATATCTTATCTTACACTCCCCGGTGTCTCCCCTCACCCTCCTCCCCCTTGCCAATCTCCCAGAGAGGAGGTTACACATAGATCTCCGAGATCGGTTCTCCCTTTCTACATGCCCTTCCCTCCTAGTGTCGCCACTCCCACCGCTGGTGTTGAGGTGTTCGTCTGTCCTAGATTCCCAGTGCCTCCAGATCCCCACTGCACCGCTGTACATCCTCTGGTATAACCAGGTCCGCAAGGCAAGGTAGGATTGGGGTCATGATGATTGGGAGGGGAGGAAGCGTTCAGGAACTAGAGGAAGGTTTTGAGTTTCATTGTTGCTACACTGAACCCTGAGTGGCCCATCTCCTCCTCACTACCCCTCTGGAAATTTTTCTTTAGGTAAGTGTGCTATTTCCTTTGATTTAAAAAATGTTTTCACTTTGATTTTTCTCTAATCTAAATATGATATAATTATGTTAATAATTAGCTTAGTAATATCTTCCTTTAGTACTTCAATATTTCTTTTTTCTTTCTTAGACTTTTGTTATTTTCAATACCCATATGTATTTGTAATTGTAATTGTTCCAGAATTATTGGGCAGTGTGTCAAATCTGATTCTTCTCTTTACCAGTTTAGGAAGTATATACTGACATTTTCTTCAATCCCCTTAATGTTCTGCACTGATTTGCCCAGGATACTAATTACCCTATCAAATAATTAATTTATTGTATTGTGATTTTATTTGTTTTGAGCATTGTTTTTTATTTCTAAATATCTACTTGTACTGCTGATCTGTTTTTATTGTAATCTATAGATATTTTGCATCTATAGATTGTCCAGTACAAAAATGGTTTAACTATGTCTTTATTTGTAGTTGTGCAAATGTGAAAATATGGTTTTTTTTCAAGTTTTGATTAAAGCCATACCTTGTCATTTTTATTTAAAGTCAGACAAGATGTGCACTAGTAGGAATTGAGGCAGTCGATCTTTGATGTGAGATTTTATGTTTACCTTCTAGGAACTGAGCTGTGCTTACACTGCTGTAATTATGCCAAAAGGTACCAGGTCTTATTGTGGTATGTGTGTATGTGTGTGTAGGTGAGTTCGCGTGTGTCTGTGTGTGTGTGCCCTGTGTTGTCATTAGATTTCCTTAGAGCAGCGGTTCTCAATCTGTGGGTCACAACCCTTTTGGGGGTCAAACAATCCTTTCGCAGAGGTTGCCTGATTCATAACAGTAGTACAATTACTGTTATGAAGTAGCAATAAAAATACTTTTATGGTTGGTGGTCACCACAACATGAAAAGCTGTATTAAAAGGTCACGACATTAGGAAGGTTGGGAACTACTGCCCTAGAGACTGAAGTAAAATATTTGAGTATTATAATTCTCTTTTGGGTATTATAATTCTCTTTTGGAATCCCTTGTTATTGAAAAGGAACATTTAAAAATGTAATCATCAAATTTTGGGAGGAGTAGCATTCTGTGATCTATGAGATGGTCTCATTCTTTGAGTGAAACTATACGACAGTGTGGTAATCTTCACAAATGCTGTTAAGATTGAAACAGGAAGGATAGATAAGGCTGGAGTGGATAATTTTCTTCCACAATTACGATTTTTAAAATAATTTCTGTAACAAAAGTTCATGGCATGTGAAAATTTGGACATTGAATAAAAAGACTGAAGAAGAATCGATGCATTTGAATTGTGATGCTGGCATGGAATATGGAACTACCAGGGACTACCAAAGAACAAACAGGCTTGTCTTGGAAGAAGTACAGCCAGCCTGCAGCTTACAGGCAAAGATGGCCTCACATTTGTCTCACTTAGTTTGGACATGTTATCAGGAGAGATCAGTCCCTGAAGAAGAACATCAAGCTTAATAAAGTAGGCGACAGTGAACAAGAGGATAGCCCTTAATGAGGTGAATTGAGACAGTGGCTAAATCAATGAGCTCAAACAGGGAAAACTGTGCGGATGGTGGAAGACAAGGCAGAGTTTTGTTCTGTTGTGCACAGGGTCTCTATGGGTAGGAACTGATTCGATGGATCTAACAACAGTAGCTCCTACATAAACATGAGCGAGGTGAGCACCACATTTGTTTATTCTTGAGGGTGGAATACTGTACCTTTCATTGAAATGAGCAATGTTTGTGCTTGACAGTGACTGGAACTAAGTTAACTAAGTTACTAAAATCTTTCTTCAAATATCATCACGGGTAAGATGGGTAAATTTAAGAACCTGATAACTCACAGATTTCATTTAGGGGAGATACTTCATGTCAATTAATAATCAAGTTATCTCCCTAGGATTTTTTTCTCCTTTTAAAAGAGGGTTAAGATAATAGAAAATAAAATTACATAATTTTCGATGAAACAGTTTGATTTACGTTTAAATGATGAAATTCATCAATTAGCAAAATCTGATTAATATAAAAGCTTGCATGCAGAAAGAAGTAATATAAGAGGATAGAATTATTGATATCACTTCTGTTTGTAGATCAAGTTAAATTCACAACCATTTTATATCCTTGATTAAGGAGACAATTAATTATTTTATCTTGCCTAAGGTTATTTGAGTTGGAATTCTACTAAGGAAGTCATGTCAAGTAAAATGTAATTTTTAATAAAAGTATTTCAATTTAAAAGGAAGAACCATTTATATATATAATATACTTCTTGTTTTACCTGTTATCCACAAAATTATATATCTAATCAAGTTGTAACAATTATTTTGAATATGAACCAGCATATTTTACTAATAGATAGTAGACTTTATGCATAATAAAATATGTTCTACTTACAAACTTTCAAAAATCTATCTAAAATATATGTCTCTCTAAAATCAATATATGCAAATATATCAATTATCTAAACATATTTAAATGATCTTTTGTAATATCATTTCCTTTACTATTCTATATGACTAGAAATACTACCTATATATAGAATTTTAATTTCTTCTCTTTTGTCTAGTGTCTCTATAGATTTATCTTGAAAACTTTTGATAAAATGACAATATCATGTAGATTCTATAGATTTTTTATAAAAAAGAGCACCATTAACTTATCACAGAAAAACAGAGAATAAAGATAAGACAGTAAAGAATAAGTTAAAATCCAGCTATTGATTTAATAGTGGAAAACTCAAATGATTTTATTTGTGCAATGTAACTGAATTGTTGCAATTATAAATAAACACCCATAATTAAATCACACCATCATGAAATCAGTATACATGTATAAATGTATATCTAGTTTGAGTGGAAATTAAGCTCAGACTACATCAATTTCATTGGTTGAAGAAAGAAGAGAAAGTTTGAAATACTTAAATTACATTTTTACACTTTATAGCCTTCATTTTTCAAATGATTATTTGAGAATCATTAAGTTTTTATTCTGTGCCTATTACAGCGAATTGGATTCTTTCTAAGTTTTTCCACAACACCCAGAAATAACTAAATGAGGCACACATATACATACATGAAGGAAATATAAATTGAGCATTAGTAAAATAATTTGATTTCCTAAAAAATAAATGGTCATTCAAGAAAAACAATACTACAGTTATTTTTATCATTTGGCTTACAATTATTAACGATGCTGTTATGAGCTAGCATATGGTTCCCCATGGGTCTGGTCATGACATAACAATTGAATAAAGCCTCACTGTGGGTTATAAGGTTTGACAAGTTAATTGCCAGTGAACTAAGCTAGATTGACACTTCACTAGTGATCTAGTTTACACATCGATTTTTAATTTAAATTAATGCACAATACATAAAAATCAATATACTTAAAAAACTCATGCATTTCTGTGTCTCTGCAAGTGTCAAAGACTGCAAACTTGGCTCACATCCCTGGAAGTGACAACTGGAGCACGAGTGCTGCTTCCGCTTTAAACCAGCAGTGGGAGTTTTCACCTTTCTTTCTTTTACATATTATATATATATATATAAACTTATATATATATAAACTTATATATATATATATATATATATTGTTTCCTTTAGCTCTTTAACTATGTGAACCTGTGTTCTCCTCAAGGGATATGCCTTTATAAATTACCACAAATGAATTGTGGGAAGCAGAGGACTGGAATAGAGTATACGCGGACGAATTCTTTAATCTCATATTTTAAGAAGCCTGGCAGGCCAGGGTTAGAGCTGAGTCCCTGTCAGGAGCGGCTCGATCAACAATGACTTAATGTTTTTTAACATTTCCAAATGCTCGGTTTATTCACTTCAAACACACATTAAACAATCTAACAATCTTAAAGTTAACTTCCTTAACTCATCAGCTATAAGGGTGACACAAGATTAATTCAGCATCCTCTCAGTGACTGGCCCTCAGCGCCTTTGGGCATTGCCTTCTTCGGGGTCCTCAGCCGGTGGAGTTGGAGAGAGCGGGTTCCTAGCTCTCGGAGTTCTGTCTCTCTACCCAGGCCTTTAGGCGTTCTTGCTGGCTCTTTGACATCCTTCTTTCACTCAGCCAGGTCGTAACAGGGTTCACCAGATATGTCTGGGGAGCTTCTAGTTACCACTGTGGTAGGTGGTTTGCTTCTTTTCCCTGAGTCTGCAGAGATTCAGCATTTCTTACTGGGCTTTTAGTCTCTCTCAAAAATGGAATCACTTAGGTTCATAGGTGGTATGTAATTCAGCATCTTGCAATGAAGTTCTGTGTCTTACAAGGAAGTTAGTTCCACGTCTTGTAAGGTAGTATTAACACGCTCTCATCAGTCCCAATCACATTCATATAATTAATATTGATACCCACAATATCCTCCCATAGTAGTACTGCCTTAAAGTTACCTCTTACAAACACATGCTTCATTGCTATCTGACTGACAGCTTCAATGGTAGGAGCAGACATGTTTGATTGCTCTCTCTGCTCAGGGGACAGGCACTCCCACTTACTTGTCCCTAGCACTGTGTTAGGTTACTCCTCCAGTGAAATCTAGGGACCTCTAGGGATAGGGTCCATCCACTTTGATACTTACCTGGTTATCTTTAATTAGAAGCTCTTGCATGTCGTGAAAGTATATAACATGATCTCTCTCCGGCTGTGCTCAAACCTAGCTCCTGAGGCCATGGCAGAGGTGAGAGCCCCACAACTTTTGTCTGTCTCTTAATTTCTTCCCCCTCAATTACACAAGCATCCCTGAGAATACATCTGGATGTGAGGCTCGATCTCAAAATTAAGTAATTTAAAAATATTAGTGTGTATTCCATCATATTTCTGGAACCTAGAAATTCAAACTCAAGGAATTAACAGGGCCAAGTTCTCTTATAAACGCCTTAGGAAGAATATATCATAAATCTGTCTCTTAATTTTACATGTGCTTGATATTCCTTGATCTGTAGTTGATTTCATTCAATCTCTGTTGTCCTCTTCATCCCGTGGAGTCCTCTCTTGTGTGTTGGTGTGTATCACACAATTCAACCTAAAATAGGTCCTAATTCTACCATGACTCAGAAGAATTATGAAAAATGGTATATATGCTTTTTTTTAGATTCAAAACATAATATGGGAATCATAATAGCCTTGTATTCAAGCCTGAGTAGAATTTATACAAAAACACAAATGCTGCTGATAGTATATGTTCAAATTAAGAGAAAAATATATTTGGAGGATAAAAATCTCTGAGTGGGAAACAGAAGAATGCAATTAGTATATCCATGAGTTTAAACAACTGAAAATTCAAATAAAAAGTTTCAGCTAAACCCAAGTTTGAAAATAGAATCATAGCTCTCCTAAGATTTTATTATATTTGGGTACCTTTGAACACGTTCTGACTCAGAGTGACTCTGGACAATAGAAAGAAACACTGCTCAGCCCTGAGCCACTCTCACAAATGCGATGTTATGTGTCCATTTTGAGTGGGGTTTTGGTTTTGTTGACATTCAATTTTACCAAGCACGACATTCTTCTCCAGGGCTTGTTCCCTTTTGATAGAGTGTCCACAGTATAAAAGAACCAGTGTTGTCCTGGGTGACCACCGTATAAAGAGTGTCCACAGTATAAAAGTGTCCAAAGTATAAAAGTGTCCACAGTATAAAAGACCCAGTGTTGTCCTGATCACTTTAAGAAGAATTCTAGAAGTATTTCTTCCAAGACAGATTTGTTTTGTTATTTTGGCATTCTACAGTAATTTCAATATTCCTTGCCCACCCCATAATTCAATGTCCTCATTTCTTCTCCAATCTTTCTTCATTACTTATTGCCCAGCTTTCACAGGCATATGAGGTGAATGAAATTACCAAGTTTGGGGCCAGGTATATTTGACCTAACATTTGTTTTGTTTTGGGTCTTAAAACCTCTAAAGAGGTCCTGTGTAGCAGATTTGCCCATTGTAATGCTTCATTTGATTGCTTGATGGCTGCTTCCATGAGCATTGATTGTGGACGCAAGCAAAACAAGATCTTTGACAACTTCAGCCAGCTCTCCATTTATCATAACGGTGTCTGTCTCTTGGCCCATAGAGTGATTAGTGGACTTGAACTGGCTTCCTCTGGTCAGTTTTGCACTGTACAGCAAACAGAGCTACCAGAGCTCCTTGAGGAGAGTCAGCATGGTCAAAGGATACAGCCCTAAAGCATTCTTTCCCGATTTTAATTCCCCAGTCTTCCTTTGTTGTGCTTACACCTGCTTCTCAATCCATGTACAAGTTCCGGAAGAGCACAATAATATATTCTGGAATTTCAATTCTTCTCAAGTCTCTCCATAGTTTCTTTTAAGCAAAAGGGAAGAAATTTATTGGGGCTCATCTGGGAAACCCTAGCAGGGCCCAGCATGCCCTACTGTGTAGGCATGCCCAGCAAAAGGTCATACCATTCACTGAACCCCCATATCATAGAGGGACTCCCCTTGAGCTGAGCCCTAAAGCCCCAGGACTGGCTGGGGGTGGGGATGGCTCCATAGTTTCTTATGATCCACAGAGTTGAATGCTTTCGTTTAGTCAGTTAAATAGAAGTAACCTTTTTTTTTGGGGGGGGGGATTATTTGCGTTCAGTCAAGATGGGATCCTACATAATTCATATCCCAATGCAAAATGTTAATAATTGTCATTGGTGTAGTACAAAGACTATTTAAGTCACCTTCAAAACATTAATGCCTTTCAGTGTGTGGCAATATATTTTTGGACAAATTTTATTGCTGAACATCTTAGAGTTTTATTTTGCCAATTATGAAAAAGGAAATATATTCCTTATCCAAATGGCTGTTATAACAATTAGATACATTTATTTCAAAAGGCTTTGTAAATAGTGACATATACATGTGCAAGTATGTGTATTATACTAGATTTTCATAGAATTTACACACTTCTAGGTGATTAAAAATTAAAGCACAAATACAAAAAGGATTTTAACTTCTGTTAATAATTGAAATACATGTTTTTGCAGGTTAGTAGCAACAATGCTTTTTCTTACTTTAAAATTTTTAAATTATTTCTACATAGTTATATAAACTGGAATAAAAAATTGTGGAAAAATAAAATGAGAATTTTATATTTCAAAAACTTTTGAAAATCCTATATAAAGTTTTTTAATGTCATAATGCAGATTTTCATATATATGCTTAAAGCAGTATAAATAGTCTAAGAGATTGTTTCTGAGGGTTTAAATCAATAAGTAACATACTTTAAAGAAGTAGTAAATATTTATATTAAGGAATACATACTTATTGAGTACCCTAAAGATTTTCATATATTCAAATATACTAATTCCATTTTAGAACATAATCTGAGAGATAATGTTCCCATGGAGAAGAATAGCATTTCATAGTTTGGGAAAATGATATTAGACAATAATAAAGTAATTGAATATCTGATAATATATATACACATTGGTGTATTATAAATAGAATTTCAAATATGTTTTAGCAATATAAATTATTTAAGATGCATTGATAATCAATAAGGTAGTAGAGGCTCAGGCTTAGAATTTTCACTTTCCATCATGGATGACTACATTCTATTTCTAGTCACTGATCACCTGTCTCCACTGAATATATTTCAATAAGCAGTTGTCAGTGGACCATTTAGATTAAAATGAGCAATGAAAAAGTGCCTGGCAATCTACTTCCAAAAAATTAGCCAATAAATAGTACACAGGTCCCAATAGTCTGATCTACAACTTACCATGGGGATGATGCAGGACCAGGCAGCATTTGATTTGTAATTCATGGAATTTCCATGACTTGATGGTAGATGAAAGTATATAACATTTTTTTTGAAATATGAGTGTAGCTAAAAAGATTGATGCCAAATTAATGAAAGTTTACTAAACAAAATTATCAAAATTCAAGGCTTTAATTTCTAGATATATCTCCCATCTAGGTATATATGCACTTTTGAAGTGTTTTCAGCTTCTAATCTTGCCTGAAGAATTCTGTCCTCTTAGGTTTATACTACATCAAAATAATCATTTTTCTTTTTTTAGTTTGGAGATGAAAAAGCCAGAAGGGGCAGAAAAGATTGGGAGTGTAGGGTGAATGGCTAGGGTTTTCCATAAAAATGCTTCCAAGAATGAGCAAGTATACTTCTGTGAGAGAGAAAAAATATTTCTTGGCAGAACTTTCCTGGCATTTTCCACACCAACAAATTTTTCCATTTCTGAAAGCTCTGTCATAATAATCCTTCATGATCACCTTGTGTACTTCAAGAAAATTTATCAAAGTATCCCTTTGGCAGGAATCACACACACACACACAAACACACAATTGATTGCCATGATCTTCTGAACTGATCTGTGTCTATACACGTACTAACCCAGGAGGACCCCTGGAAGTCTCTGTTTTTGTTTAGACTATTTTTAAGGCACCCTAGTGAGACTAAAATAAGTAGAAGAAGATTTGTCTGTAGGCATCCATTTATCTCAGACATGTTTAAACCTATTGATTTAGAATAAACCTGTTTGTATAATTAGAAGGCTAGGGGGCATACAATGTGAAGATAAAATGAAGTAGGTACTTAGAAAAGATGATAAAGTTGTCTATATCTATATATATATAGCATCATCCCCACCAACATTAAGTCAATTCTGACTCATAGCAACACTACACAGTGTTCCAGAAATGGTTAATCTTCATGGGAACAGACAACCTCATATTTCTGCTCCTGAGTTAACTGACTTGCATTTAGCAGCCCACAATTGAATCCAGAGTGCCAACAATGCTCTGTCCATAGATATCAGGGCTGGCACTTTCCTCTTTGTATTTATATTCATATTTATGATTGCACTTACTTTAATTTATTATATTTTACATATATATGTATAATAATCTGGCTTTCAACATATTCTATTTTGCTTGTTCATATCAGGATATATCATATATCTGTTATGTCATTGGGGTAACCCTCTTGAATTTTTGTTGTAAATATTTTTTTTAGTATATGAAACCCAGGATTGGTGAAGTATTGGGATAGCAAATAGAGTAAGGTTTTCTGGAGGGTTACAGCAGTGTGTGTGTTGGGGGCAGGGGGTAGGAGCGGATAAGAGGGAGCTGATGCCAATGAGTTTAAGAAGGACTATAATGTTTTGAAACTGATTGTGGCAGCAATTGTACAATATTGCTTGATGTTATTGGACTATGGAATGATATGATAATATCTATTAACTCCAAATAAATGGTTTTGAAAAACATGTATAAATATTATACTAGGGGATACTCCCCCCAATAAAACCCATAAATTTTTCAAAGCTATATATTTAATTTTTTTTTACAAAACAACCTTATCACCTTCAAAGTACTCTGCATTACACTCTATGCATTTGCCAAATCTGCTATTCCATTCTTGGAAACATTTTTCAAACTCATCTGTTCAGATGGCTGACAGTACCTCCCTCCTTTTATTCCTCACCTCTTCTACATCATCAGATTGATGTCATTTCATGGCCCTCTTAGTTTGTGGAAACAAAAAGATGTCTCATGGAGCAAGGTCAGGTGAGTCCGATGGGTGGGATCAGAAAGGTATGCTGTTTTTTGGCCCCCAAACTGGCACACTGAGATGGCTGCATGAGCAGGTACATTGTCATGGTGGCAAAAACAGTCCCCCATCTGACACAATTCAGTCCTTTTTGTTGCACACTATTATGCAATATTTTCAGAAAGTCTAAGTAGAAAGCTCAATTAACAGTCTGACCTGGTGGAACAAACTTCAAAGGCACTATGAATCGACATTTTCATTCATTTTGGAAGTTGATGAACGTCCAGAATGAGACTTGTCATCAATCAACATTTTACCTTTTTTGAAATGAGAAAATCATTAATTCATTGACTTTTCCCCATAGTGCTGTTCTTGTAAGCTGTGTTCAACATCACAAGAATTTCTGTGCCATTTTTCTCAGGCAGGAGCCAAAATTTCACAGGTACACACTCTTCTCTTAAATTGCCCAACACACAAAAAGAGTTTCGCATGCAAAACTACTTTCACACACAAAAAAATTACTGTGTCCAGAGACAACTTTCCCAGGTGATGCCACTGGGTGCACTAACACAGATCGAGTTGCTCAATGCTTGCCTAACAGGAAAAAGACGTACTATTAAGGCTTTGCCCAGTGGAGTTATTTTCCTTTGTTTGGAAGGGTACACCTTCGTATTTCAAACAACACTTTCTTTTCAAGCCTGTGTCCCACAGAAATGTCTACATTTCAGGGAAGTTTTATAATTCATTTCAATAACTACAGAGGACTCTGAGGTAATATTCATGGTTAAGGAATTTATAAAGGAATTTGTTAGCCTACAATGGAAGTGATAAATGCTCATGAGTCCGTTGTTAAGTTGGGACATATTACACAGTCCTCTCAAGACTGCTAATAAATGCGCAAAGGGAATGCCACTCTGTTGCAATCCTCAGCCTGACGTCACTGTTCTCCACTTTTGAGATCAGCAATTCCAGCTCCCCTAACTGAGTGTGCATAGTCGCTGTACCCCACAAGGCAGCCTCCTGCCTGACAGTACTCAGCCAAGAGCATTCAGCTTTACATGCTCCTGGTTCTGCTGCTGTTCCCCTGGTGTCACAGCTGTCTTCTTGATCAAGGAGGTTAAGACCACAGGGATCGCAAAGTCCAGAGAAAAAGCTCCACACCTGACTCTTTCTGGTGGTGAAATCCGCCTCTTGTTTGTAGAAGGCTCATTTTATACCCAGCAGGATGCCAATCCCAATGAATCCTGTTAACAATTATTCACAGGTGAATCCTATCAATATTTCCTCCACCTTCTTACCAGACACAAACAGGTAAAGATGTAGAGAGACGTAGGCTAGAAGAACCATGGTAATCATCCAATATCATTTATATTTATAGTTATATTTATAATTATCCTTTTCTTCATCATGTTATTTTATAATATTTTTATTTATATTACATTAAATTTAGCTTTATACTTTTTTTATTTACTCAAATTTATATAATTGTATATATTTACATTTTTCAATTATACTTATTTGTTATATGATATATATTGTATTATATTTGCATATGCTTATAGGCATGTGTGTAAGTATAAATTGACATAATATATTATACTTACACTCAAAAGTATAAATAAATACGTTATTTATATGTTATTATTTCAAGTGTCCTCTGACTTGAGGAGCCCATCTGCTATCTCTAACAATGTTCTGTTTCCTTTGTTTAGGTGCTCAGTATTTAAAATGCTTTGATTCTGTGCATTATGCTTTCAGCGACTTTTTCCTTTGAAGTGAGAGCTGACTCCTTCTTTGTTGTTCCTTCTTAGTCTGGAAGCTCCTCTGCAACCTGTGCACTTTGGGTGACCCTGCTGGCATTTGAAATATCAGTGACACTGCTTCCAGCATCACAACAACACGCAAGCCACCACATTATGAAAAACTGACAGACAAGACATGGAAGAGACTATGGAACAGATATCATTTGCTCATTTGAAAATTCAGGATATGCTGAAGAAAATTAAAGCAAATCCACAGGAGTCAAAACATGACCTTGACTCTATGCCACCTGATTTGAGAACTTCTCAAGAACATATTTGACACATTGCACACTATTGACAGAAGACCCGGTGAACTGTGGGAGGCTGTTAAGATCATCATTCATGAAAAAGCTAATCATTAAAAATAAAGGAGAGAAATAAAATATCAAAGTGGATATCAGAAGAGACTCTTTAAGTTGCTATTAATTGTAGAGTAGCTAGAGCAAATGGAAGAAAGGATGAAACCAAAGAGATGAATAGAAAATCCCAAAGGGCAGTTCAAAAAGACAAAGGAAAATATTTTACAAAATGTGCAAAGACCTAGAATTATAAAAACAAAAGGAAAGAACATACTAACCATATCTCAAACTGAAAGAACTCAAGAAAAAACTCAAGCCTCGAAGTGTTTTGCCTTGAAACATAGTAAAGGCAAAATATGATTCAGGAAACTTCAAGGGAAGATGGAAATAGTACTCACAGTCTGTACCAGAAAGAATGAGTCAGCAATGCAGCATTTCAAAAGGAAGAATGTGAGCAAGAACCAATGGTGCAGAAGGAAGAAGTTCACACTGAACTGAATGCATTAGCCAAAAACATAGCTCCAATAATTGACCCATTACAATTCTATGATGCCAGGAACAAGGGGAATTGATTGAGTAGAAAAGACAGCTTTCTGATCTGAAATGCAACAATCGGTAAGTCAGGGACTGTCTTTTGTGTCACTATGAAGACAATGGCTGTGCTCTGCAGCTACCATCACGTACTCCAGGAGGTGAGTGGCAAGTTCAGAAAGATAATGAAAGTAAAAAAAAAAACACCCCAAAACAACCTCTGACTGCATCAGGAACATACATGTTTTACAATGTGTCTAGTGGAAATGTTGAATCGCTATGTAATTATTCAGTACTAACACCATTGTTGTAATAGTCTTTTCTGAGAAACAAGCAAACAAACAAAAATTTCCCCTCATTGGCATCTTCAGCTTTGTGGTAAGAGTAATTATGCTAGGAAGCAGAAGTTCTTGGATTTGACTCTCTACAACCACATTAGTAAACGCAAAGCTATAATATTCATGTATTATTAGGAAAGATTGAAAACCATCACACATTAAAGAGTTGTAGGATGATAGACTATTCCATCATAGAGTGAGTGCTAATTCCATGTGAGTGGTTTTCTTATCAAAGCAAACAGTCTTGGACACTGAAACAGAAGAAAGACAGGTGCAGATGGAGGAAGATGAAAACCATGGGATGCCTAGGTTTGCCAGCAGTCACCATTTTTCTGGGTCTCAAGAAATTAGAAACAGGATCAATATCCTGATTGTCTTCTGAAATTTAAGACAATACATATCTTGTCTTCAAAACTACTTGTGGTATTTTGTACCAAATAGGATTTTGTAAATACAAGTTATAATGATCAGTAGTAACAGTTTACTTTCATTTGACAGAAACAACTTTGTAGCAGAGATATCCTTACTATGTATCCTAACTCTGGAGAGGTAATACATTTCCTGAGTCACAATAGTTTAGAGATAGCCCGTTACATTGTTGAAATGATATAATTAGATACATGATTCCATGTGGCAAACTATGAGTCTTTTAAACATTCCAGAATCTATCACAGTAACTGGACAGGAATCCAGTGACTTGGGCCATAACCGTTTCAGGAGCAAAACAACATGGAGACCATGGAGACAACTCACTATAGTGAAGCACTGGTTTCGCTGGCATCCTCTGCTTTTGATGGTGGCATATGCTTTATTTTTGTTAACTAGTCTGACATAATATCTGAATACATTTCCCTACTAATTTGTTGAAGTACCAGAGCAAAAAAAAAAAAAGATAGTTTCAGGTCTAGATATATCCACAAGTGTTCCTGAAATTTGGCGAGTCTGTTATTATAGCTAAAAAAGTGCAATGATGATGCATTTTTAATTTCTATTTAATTTTTGCTGATGCAAATAAAGATGTCTTGAGCAAAATTCCAATCCTTTATTTTTAAAATAAAAACAACTTCATCAGTTCCCTACATCTCATTCTCATTATGAGCACAACAAGCCACACTCGCAGTTATGAAGTGCTTTATTTCTTAGGAAAGAAATTACAAAGTACAACAATCCTGATGCCTCTATGTGGGGCAGATAGTTAATATGCTCTGCTGTTAACAAAAGGTGGAAAGTTCTAGTCTACTCAAAGGTGCCTCAGGAAAGAGCCTGGTGATCAACTTCTGAGAAATCGATAATCAAGGATGTACAGAGTTATCGTAGTGGAATCTATGACAACTGCTTTGTTGTTATCATCATTTGTTTTAGTTTGTTTTCACCACTACCACCGCTTTTCCAAGAGAAAGGGCTAGAGAATGAGTGAGAACAAGAGCGAGTTCATTCCCTAATATTAATAAATTCTTTGGAATGGAGGGCAATGATTATTATTCTCACAATCTCTTAACACATACAAGCATACTTACTTTATTTGTGGATGAACCTAGAATCTATCCAAATGCTTTTATGATATTCAGACCGTCATTTATTCTTAAATCCCAAGACTTATCAGAAATTTTGCTCCGAATCCTTATACCATGCAAAAATATAAAAATATTTGCTTTTCAATTTCCCAAACAGGAAACATCTATTATATTTGGAGATGTTACAGCTATCACCCCACCCCTACCCCTGACACAATTGCTGAAGACAAAATGGGTGCATAAGCAAATGGGATGAAGACAGCAGATGGTGTCCGGTTATTAAAAGATATAGTGTCTGGGGTCTTAAAGGCTTAAAGTTAAACAAGTGGCCAACGAACAGTCAAGACCACTTGGAAGAAGCAAACCAAGAGGTGTCATCAGGACTGGGCAACGGGCATCAGAAGATTCATAACATACAGCAAACAAATAAAAATGCATTGGTGGGAACAATGGGGGTTGGGAACAAAGGGGGTTGGAGCAGAGACTCAAAACTCATCTGTAGACAATGGAACATCCCCCCACAGAGGGGTTCTAGGGAAATAATGAGTCGATCAGGGTGCAATAGAGCACCAATGGATCACGCAATATACCTCTGGTTCCTTGAGGCTTTACACCATCCACTATCGTGACCCCAGTGCTGATTCCAACTCTGGACTAGACCAGCCCACGTGCATAGGTATAGGCAAGAGATAAAGCTCACGACACAGGAGCAGGAATGGGAAAAGCGATACCAAAGGGCAGGAGGAAGTCAGAGAGAGGAGTGGAGGAAGGGGGAACTGATCACAAAGAACAGAAACCAGAGGGGAAAGGGACACAGCGGTCAGTGTTACATAAAAAAATAATAACAATCTATAATTGATCAAGGGGCCACGAGGGGGCGGTAGGAGGGAGGGAAAAAAGAGGAACTGATCCAAAGTGTTCAATAGAAAGTAAATGTTTGGAAAAGAATGATGGCAATATATATACAAATATGTCTGATCCAATTGATGTATGGATTGTAAGAATAGTTGTAAGAATTACCAATAAAATGATCTTAAAAAATAAAAACTAAAAGTACAAGTAGATGTAATATAAGAAATTTAAATATGAACTTAAATGCAGGGCATTCTGGGCTATGTTATATTTTAAAATAGAATTACAGGAACAAGTTTTCTAGTCCACATCAAGTTGTTCCATGTGTTTATGTGGGGACTTTAGTTTGTCCTGTTTGTTTACTGATGTGTTAGGGTTCTTTAGATAAACAAAATCAGAATGCTAATAATTTTACATACATTTATACAGATAGATAGATTATAACATAAGAAATAAACAGTTAGTTAAATTATAAAGCAATTTAAATCGCTCAGTGCAACTCACTCCCGGGAGACAGTTGTGAGACACTGGCAGTACTTCAAGTCTTGATAACTGCCAGGTCATCCTCTGTAGAGCACTTCAGGCTACCCAGTTACAGGCAGCAAACAGCAAAACAGGTCACAGTCAGCCAGATGACAGGGTCCGACAGTCCCAGCTCAAGAAATGTACATTCCAATGGTGTGGCGAAGCAGGTCTTGAAGAAACCTCAAGTTACAGCGACACAGACCATGTGTTTATTGGCCAGGTTGGCACAACAAACTAATTAACTCACCTGTATTTTCTATTTTCTTTTTTTGTTTCTCCTTTTCTCATTTTCTGTGAGGGAAAGGACACTAAATTAATGTAATTGTGGAAAATATAATCCAGGTAGTTTTACAAGCTTGAGTATGGTAGTAGAGATGTATTAGTCCTTTTTCCCTAATATAAAATATAAAAACAGTAATATTGAATATAATTACTTGACAGCACTTTAGTTTTGTTATCCATACAAATGCCCCTCTTTATCGTATACTAATAAATATGTACTGGAGCCAGATGCGGTCATCTCTAATTAATAATCATTCCAGAAATAATTTCTGTACTCCCACAATTTAATTTCATTATTGATAGTGAAGTAATTAGAATTTTCAATGATAAAATAGGTCAAATAAATTTCCTTCAATTATAGAAAAATAAAATAAAGGCACAATCAGAAAGGGCTTCATTTCCAGATTTAAGCTTTTGCTGTGTCTTATCAGTTCTCTACATTTTTATTCACTGAATAATTACTCATGTGTTATTGTGAAGGGAATTTTTGTAGCTATCCACACTTTCAATGTATAATATTATGTCCTATACATTGTAACCATCAATATTTAAGACTTTCCAATTAATTATAATATATAATTACATAATTTTTCTGTTTTAAAGCAAATTATAAATTTCTGAATTCCTTCATTTGCCACAGTGTTGTTACATTCATTCTATGTTCCTTTTTTTCTAGGCAAAGTGTTAAAAACCATTGCCTATAACAGAATATTTGTCTTAAGTTAATGTTAGAAGAATATTGTTTCTATATCAAATGTTGTCAATCATCCTAATCTAATGACGAAATACCTAGTTGTAACATGTTACTTATTCAGTTTCTTTGTGAAACCAGAGCTATTAAGTATTCCATTATTAAATTATCAAAAGAAGAAAGGAAAGACAAAATAAGAGTAAAAAGGACATGACACATTTCTGAGACCTCCTGCCATTGCCTTGCTAGTCACTGAACTTCTGAAGACTCTTGTCTTCACTGATATATGAATATATTTACTTTGGTAATCTTGAAAGTGAAGTTCTACATTGTATAATTCTAATAAGGAGAATAAAATATAGATAGATATGAGTAAGAAGAGAGTAACTAAAATTGGAACAGAAAATGTGCAGAAGAATTTCATCAGGTTTTAATATATAATATTATTGAAAAGGCTATATATATATACTTCTTTTTAATCCAAGCATGCAAATTTACCCTAAATTTAATTCCATTTTCTTTACAGTTTGAGTATAAAACTTTTATGACTATGAACATGCTTGGAAGATGAGCACTATCAAAAGTTAAAAAACAAAAAGCATTATATTTTTGTAAGCATTATATTTTTGTGTGCTTTCAAAAATTATATAGCTTGGTCATTTATGAAAAACATGACAACCAAGTTTGTATTTTCTTATGATGATGTGTCAGTCCATGTCAATATCATGAGTCACACTCCATTTCAATTATACACACAAAGGTAATATGAATTTTGCCTTCATCTAGTTATTCAAGCTTGTTGGTAGGAAAGATGGAAAAAATGAAGCCCATCAAGGAGTGAATTATATGCATTGAGTTTCTAAATTGATTGAATCAGTACATATTTATACTAGACATACCATTATTTTTTCTTGGCATCAGAAACTAAATTATCCCATTATGCAATTAATAAAACTAAATGAATTGCAGCAAGCCATGTTTTTCCTGAATCTTAAAAACTCTACATGCTGTCTAAACATGCTTAGAAATAGCAAAAAGTACTGATAGTGATAAAGATTGGAACTAATAAGAAGAAACCATCGCCAGGATTTATTTACCGTCCTTTTCCCTTTTATTCTGTTCCAAAATTTAGATAAATTTTTAAGCAGTTGAATTTCCTTGAGAATGACAATAACAAGAGAAATTTGATTACAGAGAGAAAATGTGGTGTTTAACTATAAATTGATAAAAATTACACATTAAGAGATCTAATATCAGCAACCTCTTTTATTAAACATAAAATACAGCAAGTTTGTGTGTCATATGATTATATAACTTCTTTTAATCAATGGTTAAAATATAAAAGAATTGAGACAGGGAATATAGCTTCCTAACTCTTTTGATCAATTTATATGTGTTTAAATTCTTAATGTGGAAAAATCAATTTTTCTACAAACATTAATAAATTTTTATCTGAATCTTGAAGCAATAATTAGACTGTCACACATTTACAAATATTGATTTTGTGTTTTTTCAAGCTTACAACATAAAAGAAAAAACTCTGGTAACCTAATGAAAGCACTAAAATCAATTGTATGAAAAAACATTTAAATGTCAGTGTTAGATTTTTTAAATGAAAAAGAAGTTGTTTTGTTTATAAATAAATAATATGAAACAGAAAAAAGTTATGTGGTTAACTGAAACAGAAGTAAAAAAAAAATTAGAAATTCTATCTTTATAGGTCCAAGAACAGGAAAAGTCACTAAATCTTTCTACATAACATTACAATGTACCTATTGCTTACTCTGTCTGGGAATATGAACTGCTGGATTCTATCTGACTGTGCAATCATACCTGTCATCATATCTCTGGTGGATAATATTTTTAAAAACCTGATTATTAGAAGTGATATTTAGCATTTTGCATCATTGTGACTGGGCCAAGATTTTCAGTGGTTTCACAGTTAATATGTAGTAATCTAGGTATTATGATTTGACCTAAAACAATGTCACAGTAAATTAGTGACATAATATCACATTATTAGGGTAGAATACAATGTGTCCACTCAGGTCACATATTTATTTAATTAATTGTCTTCGTAGTTTGACCTGTTTCCAGTCTAAGTGGATATAGCAGGAAAATGTTCTTGATTTTGTTGCTAAATCTGAATCTTGCATCTTGCTTATTGACCTCCAGTTCTTTGGAATTGAACCAAAGTTCTACCATATTGACTGTAGATTCTTGCATTTCTTAACTTCTGCAAACACCACCTCATCTGCTGACCTTGGCATTGTGTTCTTCTGCAGCCCCCACCCTGTTACCCTCCTATTGGTCTCCTACATCTTATATAAGAGTGAGGGGAAGCTTCTAGCCTAACATCTGATCCCTCCCATATGCCTATTAGTTTGTCTTAGTGTGGTTGTTTGTGTGTTGCTGTCAGGCTGCAAACACTGTCAGATGTCACTTGGATTTCGACTCCCATAGGGTCTTCCAAAGTTAACAGACCTCAGCAAAGTTTGCATCCAACAAAGATGAAATAGACAGTCTACTTCAGAGGAGAGAGTGATAAATAAATTTTAGAAATGTATCAGTCTTTCCATCTGAAATTGATCAAACCTTCAATCTAGCTGCATTGATAAGTTTGGTGATTTGAATGCAAAACTGGGAAACAAAGAACAACTGTGGGAAACAAGACCTTAGTAATAGAAACTACAATGGGTATATCCTTATTCAATTTTGCAGATCAATAGCTTCTTCACAGAAAATATATGTTCTAAAAATACAAATAGTGATTATACACATGAACTTCTGCAGATGGAATACAGAGAAATTAAGCTGACTGGATCTGTGGGAGTAGAATATGGAGAAGTTCAATATTAGTATCAAAAATGAGGCCATGAGCCTATTATGGAACAGATTGCTCCTATGTAAATTCAGACTGAAGTTGAAGAAAATTTAAAGAAATGCATGAGAGCCAAAATGTGACCTAAATTAAGAGAACATCTTAAAAAGAGGTTTTATTCATTGCACACTAATGACAGTGAAACTGAAGAACTGTGGGGCAGCTTCCAGAACATAATACAGGAAGAAGACAAATGGTCTTTGAGAAGATAGGAAAGAAAGAAAGGATCAAAGCAGATGTCAGGAGAAACTGAAATTTGCTCTTAATTAGAGCTGAGGCACACAGAAGTGATGGATTTGTTTCTCTCGTCAACCCAGACTAATACAATATCATTGATGTCACATTCAAATAAACCTTACTGAAGACCAGTCAACCAACAGTGGCTGCAGGAGTACATGGCAAGGGAATTGTCTGAAGTTAAGGACAGATCCAGAGTAGGACGTTGAACAAGAGACATCAGATGAATCTTGGTTCCAAGCAGAAAATACCAGAAAGATGATTTTTTGTGTTTCATTGACTCTGCAAAGTCACTCAGCTGTTTGGAACATGACAAAGGATAGTGCTCATGTGGAACTTGCACATGGATCAGGAAGCAGTTGTAGGATCAGAACAAGGGGATATTACATGTCTTAACCTGAAGAATGAAACTTATACCAAGAAAGTGGCTCATTTAGATGTAAAATTGGCTATAAATGCCAAGGCTGATAAAACAAGAAGCAGGAAAACAAACCAGGAAGTTGAAAGGTGAAACAGGGAGACCATGGCTGGTAGAAGCAGAGGTGGATATATTCTAGTTGAGCAGGTCAGATACAGACTCTGATCACACTTAGGGTGAGCAGAAAACAAGGTAGGCCATTGACTCATGACCAAAGTACAGGAGTTGAGCATTTTGGAGTAGTAAGAGAAGCAAAATATGAAGTCGCTCTCCACAATAATTGCTTATATAGAAAATAGACCATATCTCTTCCTTGAGGATACATCACCAGGGCTATGACCTGAGTAAGGATTTGCTCTCCCGACTAATCTTCCCACCATTGCTTGGTTGCTACCAGTAGATCCCATCATGGTATTGGTTACAGTATGATAGGTCAGGAGTGGGAGGAAGAGGAGGCGATCTCAACTGTGACAGTCCTAAGAATCCTGATCCAACCAAGTAATAGAAAATTCTATGGCTCTGTGGGAATGTCTTTCTCTACATATTTCAGAATCCAAGAGCCATAAATATTCAAAATTTCTTGGTATTTAGATGCATCTGCCAAGTTTGTATATCTTCACGTTTGTATATCTTCTCTTTTCTGTATTTATTCTACTATTTTTAGAACTCAAATGTGATTTTGATTCGGGTATCCTCAATTATAGTGCAATCTCATTAACTTAACAAAAGAGACAACTTATTTTCAAACAATATCACATCTATAACTACAAATTGTCACACAACTTGTTGATGGAAAATGATTATTCTTTATGCTTATGGATTCCTTTGGTCAGGAATATCAGAAGTAACAGCCTAATGTAAGAAGACTGAGGTTTGGGATAATTAGAAGACTTGTTTATTCATGTTTAACTTTTGGTTCTAGCTATTGACCAAGGAATCACATTGGACTATTGCCTGGACATTGTATGTATGTTATTTTGACATTTGGCTTAGTCAACCTTACAGCATGGCAGCTGGATCTAAAGGGTAAACATCTCTCATAAAAATGAAAACTTAGTGCAATCAGGACAATACTGACTCATAGTGACTCTCTGTGGGTTTCTGTAGAAATCCCAGTCTTTCTCCCACAGAGCTACTGGTGGTTTTGAACTGTTGACCATGCAGATCAAAGCCCAAAGTGTAACCACTACAACCCCAAGGCTCCTACAAGTGTCTCTGGCGAGAACCAATTAAAGTACATTTGCCTTTTTTGACCTTGCCTTAGAAATCATACTGAAATGGAAATGGAGCTATCTGCACAATGCAAAGGAAAGGAAATGACCCCAACCTCTTGAAAGTTGAGTGGCACAATTCGGGGAGAATAGGAGGAAACAGAAATATTTTAATGGCTAGTTTTATTATTATAACTTGGTCTACTCATTGTTCAGCAGCTATATTATATATCAGATTTGTAATCTTAAAATAAATAAATTAAATAGAACATAATTGTATTTAGATAATGTAGCTTTATACCCAATCAAGGAGAATGATATTAACATATTCCAATTATGCCACATTTTTATGGATCTCAAAATATTTTTAATAGTTCAAAGATGATAATGTAAAGGGAAACCATGATGGTATTCAATATGTCAACACTTGTCTTTCGTAATGACCTTTTTGTTTATTTGGCAATGTATTTAAAGTTGGTCACTGGGTATATTTATAAAGGTTGCATTTAACCAGAGGGGAAATATCATAGATTCCATAGGTGACTGCTTCCATTTTCACTCGTGAGAAGGGGAATCACGTCTGCCCTGAGACGATTTCTTTGAGGCGAAGGTCTGACCAACATCCGCCCACTATCTTTGGTTTGCACAGGGCTGACACCAGCTGTCCCTCTCCTGCACTCACTTCTCCATAGCTTCATGACTCATTGCCACAACCAACAGAACTCGTGGACATTTGCATCCACTCGACAGCAAGGAGTTTGTTTGGTTGGTTGATCATGAGGTCAGTTAACAGATACTAACAAGTTAGTTAACATTAGCAAACCTTCAAGGTGTAAGCTTTTCCACAGGAGTGCCTCTCCTCAGCCATGTCGACAGCCCTGTGTCTCTGGGGTCTCTGACTCAGAGTCATGTGACCTCTTGTTCTGTGGGTCAGTCTCCACATTGCTTCTCTGTTCTGTCTCTTACTATTGGTGCTGGGGCCTGCGCTGCCTCCACCACCTCAGGAGTTCTTCTACGAAGTCTTTGCATCCTTGACTGACAACTCTGGCCATACTTCTGCCAGGACTTGTGTCAAATTGTCCTCTTAGCTGCCCATGGGACTTTCACCATTCTTCTCCAGTACCACAGTTCAAATGCAAATTCTTCTTCAGTGTTTTTTATTCAATATCAGATTTTCACATGTCTATGAAACCACTGAAAAAGCCATGGCTTGAGTCAGGCGCATCTCCATCCTTGCTTTTCAACACGAGGAAGGCTCTTGAGGAGGTAGATTGGCACTATGGCTGCAAACATGTGTTCAAGCACAGGAAAAGCTGTGAGCATGGCTCAGGACCGGCCAAGCTGTCATTCTTATGTGCATTAGGTCATCATGGGTCAGAACCAAATCGTCAACACCTAACCACAACCACATTCTTACTAAGAGTGGAAAATTACTACGACCTGAAGGTTACTGTACTACACATTTCATTTTCATAAGCTCCGATATGAAAATCTTTCTAACATCTTTTTAAAGGAAAAATGACAATGTATTCCCAACTGTTGTAGTTTTATACAATCACACCTACAGGTATAAGCAGATTAATTTGGTGATTTTGAGCACCAACTAGGAGCTAGCTTTTTCTTTCTTTATAAGTGCTTAATATACTGATTTACTTTTAATTGCTGGAATCAGCCAGGTAACTATTAAAGCCTTAGTACGGGTCTTCTTCCAAGCAGATAGCCTTACTGATATTATTGCCAAGAAGGGGAATTCAAATTCCATTATCTCTCATTATCTTACAAGGCATTTTACTTCTGCTAGCTTTAATTAAGTTAAAATCTGTTTCACTTGCATTACTGATTAGAAGTAATTGAGTTTGTTGCTAATCCTATCTGGGAAGTCTTCTGTTGCTTAAACAGGTTTCCTTCCAAACAGAACTGTTTCGGGGGGACGTGTCTGCAATATCAGAGCTAAATTTTATTTCACTGATTTTATTAATATGTTCTCTGGATATACTTCTCTTGGGAAAAAATCTCATACAAATCCAAAAACAATTGATTTTGCATATTTGGACAATGAGATGGTTTAACAGTGATAAACTTAAATTTTGCACTCAGATAAATCAGTGGAAAAATGATGAAAAGCATCAGTTTTATGTTGCTTTGTTCTGAAAAATAAAGATTGGCATCCTCCATTAGTAATTTATTTCTTTTAAAAATGTATTATGGCTTTAAAATAATGTTATTAACACATTTTGAAAAATTAACTAGGGAAATATGATATCAGAGTATGCTCTACATATTTTTGTCATAAAGGAATCTGTACCTAAGCTTTAGCTGAAACCATAATGACTAAAATGGAGAAATACTTTTCTTATTCTTTCGTGTAAAAAGAAACAGAGACTTTACCAGCAATGAATGCTGTTCAAAATTTACAACTGATATTGTACAGTGAATGTCCCACCATTACACTGCAGTCCAATCTCCCAGCAGGTCTTTGAATCATCTGCAACCACAGAGAAGGTGACAGAAAAATAATCCTCACAGCAGAGTACAGCTAGGATGAAATGCAAGTCCCAAACTCACTGCTCCCTGGCTCACAGTCGGCTAAAACCCATAGACGGTCACTCTGGGGCTTCTTGTGTTTCAGCTCTGTTTGAGGGATGTTAGACTTCTGGCAGAAAATATAATTTCTGAATTTCATGTCAAGGAGAAATCTGAAGGTCTAATTTTGTTATTTGGTAGTTAACATCAATTTTATTTCTCCTTCACAGTTGTGACAATGTGATTTCTTTTTCTTTTATTATTGATAGAGCGCTATCTTTAAAGCTTGAGACTGAACAAACCAACTTTTCTTGGCTTACAGTGTTATGGCTTGAAGTCACTAGAAAGACCACAGAGAGCGGAATGTGGATGTACGCACTTACTAGTGATGTGTGAATAGCCTAATTGACCTGATGGCTGTGAGTGTGAGTTTTGAGATACGTTAGGTGATCATATTTGTCTTGGTAAAAAGCAATTCTTAGAAGCAAGAGTGACAAAACTTTGTCTCATGTACTTTCCATATTTTATCCGAAGAGACTAGTCTTTGGGGAAGTGTTCCATGCTTCATAAAATAGTGAGTCAGAATAAAAGGGAGAGAGAGACCTTTACTGATAAGAGCTGAAAAAGTGGCTGCAACAGTGAACTCAAACATACCAATACTCATGAAGATGCCCCAGCACCACGCAGTGTTTCCTTCTGTTGTGCGTGGGTGTCTCAGTGAGTCAAAACTGGTTTAAAGGCATAGAACAAGGGGTACAGCTCATTGTGTCGTTCAAAGGCTCAATGCACTATTACTGGACCCAGCTGTTCATGGAAGAAAATTAAACCTTCTGATCCATCATGATTTTCATCTAAACTCCTATACAGAGTGAGGATGAGTAGGAAGAAACACAATGGCAGTGATTTGGTTGGTTTTAGGGCAAATTATTATTGGAAGCAAAAGTGAGTTCGTTAAGAAATTATCCTGCCAAAGAAAGAACATCGCTAGGGCTAGTGACTAACGTGGTTAATAAGTGATAGAAAAGTAGTGAAAGATACTCCATTTTTTTCTAGAGATTTGAAGTGGTATGGTTATCCTACCATATGTTTTATAATGGAACATGAAAGATGGATGGATGCACATATATTTGAACAGATAGCTATCTATAAAGGTATCTGTTTTTTATCCCTTTACAATGTGCTATAGAAATACTTGGAAAATTAAAAAGTAATAGAATGATTGTGGAATCAACACACTGGTTCTGCTTCTCATTTCCAGTCAAGTGTAATACAAATGGAACATTTGTTTCAGTGCATAGGACTATTTGAGCAGTACCACCAATATGTTAAGACTGATTAAAATGTATGCGTTTGTCTCAAAAATGATCAATACTGAAATTTTGAAAAGCCATGTCAAGATAAATAAGTGTGAGCATTGACTTGTGAATTATTATTATTATGACTCTATAATGTGAGAAATTCAGTACACTGAAAGATACTTTGGATGACACACTAGTATCTGCTATTCCAAGAGGTTGAGAAAGATAATAAGAGAAACGTAGAGAAGTATGTCTACATATACAGTTATATACAGAAACTATAGATGAATTTCAGAGCTGTCATTGAGTAAGGGACTCTCCATAAAGTTTAGTGTTATAAAAATGTTCTTTTGTTTATATATAAATTTTATATTGATTGATAATGATATGATTATATATAATGAACAAGTACAAAAATTTAAATAGATACTAACCTGAAACCCAATACTGTTGGGGTAATATGGTCTCACAGGAACTCTATGGGACATCGCAGGTCTTCACGTTCGGGGTGTACAAGGCTGTGAATCTGTAAGAACACAGCTTCACTTTTCCTTTAGAATTTCTGGGGGCTGGAACTGCTTACCTTGCAGTCAGCAGCTTAACTTTTAACCGACTGCACTGCCAGGGCTCTCAGCAAATGCATAATGTGTTCTTTAATCACCTAACAGTATGTATCAACATGAGCACTAAGAAAAATCATAATTATTTTTCAAAATGCCTATTACTCAGTTCTTTTAATATTAAACAAATATATTTTCAAACTTTGAAAAATATTTGAGATATATAAAATAAGATTTTGATTATTAAAATGCAGTATTCGTCGAGTTAAAAATGTTAATAAATATTTTGAAAAGGTCATAAATCTTTTGCATTTTTCAAATATTGCTTTCAATGTGCTTAAACTAGATTCTATAATTTGCCAGTTTACAATCTAAACTGCAGTTTGATGTTCAATAATCCATTTAATTTTAATAGCATAATGTTATAAGTGAAAGTCTAAATATGATATAATAACTGCATCTATTTAGTAGATTCATGTTTACTAATAATCTGTTTCCTTTATCACCTCATTATCTGCTCTGCCAGTGAAGTTATTTCCTATGACCGAGAGTACTGTACTGTTCACAGTTCATTCTTAGAGCCTTGTGAACTAGATAATCCCTTATGTACCAGTGAATGGTGATAATCCTGTATTGAATTTCAATATCTCCAGTTCTGAGCAATGCAGCAGAGAGTCACGGTCTATCCTAGATGTAGTTTCCTTCAAGCAATGCCACACTCTATAGACATTCAAAACCTCAGAGACCAATGGCTTAGCAGTAGCTGGCTCAAACCAGCAATAAGCCTGCAGCAGCATTAACTTTTGATTTTTTTGCCGATGCTGGTTTTCTATTTTTAATATTGCACCCGAGCGTCAGAATTCAGACTGTTGTACAAATTGCAATGTCAAATGCAGCAGCTCTCCTGCAGCCTGCCTTTATTTTCCCTCTTCCTCTTCTGATCGTGAATTATTTCTGAGAATACTGATATACACATTATTCTATAACTCTTTTGAATTTGGGGAGATGGTGGAAGTAAGTGAAAAACAAAACAAACAAACCAACAAAAATATCTTCAGGGGAATAATTTTCAGTGAATTTAAGGACTAGGTGTATTTGAGCCTGTGTTTTTTGCCTGCCTATGCGTTGGACTGTAGACCTGTTTCAATACTGTGCAAATGATTTTGTGCATCCGGGCCAAAGTACCAAGCACACTCAAAACAATTCCTTAATAATTTAAACATTGAAAAGGTAAAATGTAAAGATCCCTGCATGAACTATTTACTCTTCTTTTTAAGTGTGTTAAACTAGAGGTCAACTACAATTATACACTCACATTGGGAGTTCTTCCGAAGCTAAGTAGAGATTTATATCTTTAGACATAAAGAAAAACACATAATTATATGAGACATGGGATACAGCAACTTATCAATCACAGACATTAAGGTTAAAATTATTCTGAACAGACAAAATCATTATCTTAATACCCACTTAGTGAAGCATAAATAATTTTATTTTGAAATTACCTTAAATCTTTCACTCAAATGTTAGTTAACTTTAATATGAAGATTGTTCTAATAAATGTATTAACTCAATTTCAAATCACTCAAGTACTCTTAGCAGATTCATAAGGGACAGAAAGCAATGCTTATAAACATTTAAAAATAGAATCAAGATACAATTATTGATAACAAAAAGAGAAGTACATTGCATTTTGCATTTGTTTGTGTTTTGCTTGTTTTTGTCCAAAATGTGCTTTCTTTAAATGCAAAAAATTAAAATGCACAAAAATTTAAAAGTCTGAAAGGATTTTGCTCACGAATAATAGGTCCTGTATTCATTAGTAGATGATTCATGTTTTCTCTGCTTTCAGAAAGCAAGGTGGTGTCACCTGTACAGCAGATTGTTAAGGAGCACTCTTCTGATTGTGATGCCACCTTTTGCTTCATACAGATTTCTAAAGGTTGGTGAAAAGAAACAACCTTCCCCACCTCTCCTAAGTTTAGATCACACAGTCTTCTTGTCTGTTCCCAGGACTGACTTTTCTTCTACGTACAGTTTCCACACAAGAACAGAAAAATATCCTGGAATTTCCACTCTTTATAATATTGTCCACACTTTTGTTATCATCTACAGAATTGAATACATTGCATGATCAATGAAATACAGGAATTTATCTTGCTGGTGCACTCATCCTTCAGTTAAGATCCATCTCATATTAGGATGATAAATATTGATCTAGGTCCTCTTCGGAATCAGGCTTGAATTTCTGGCAGTTCCTTATCTACATACTGGTGGGTGTATAAACATTTTCCATGTTGGAAATAATCATTACACACAGCTATGATACTTAGAAATTTGCAAAGTAATCTCAGCTACCTGTAAATTTAATTCTCAAAACATCCCATTGAATTAAGTGCTATTTTGCACTTTTCTAAGTCAGGAAAGTAAAGTTCTATGAGGTACAAAAAGTCATTAGTACTTATTGAAGCTAGTCCCTGAATTCAAGGGTATAAAATTCAATACTATTCATGTATTTATTTCTGAGACATATAATTATGATAATATTGTGTGCGCTGGCGGGACCACTATCCTAAGTAGTATGGTAGTAAAGACTTACACCAGGAGATTCAGGTCATAACCTGAAGGTTTCTCCTTGGGATGTTGCCTATTTTGAATCTATAAATGGATTTCAGAGAACTGACCCTTTGTCTTTCTCTTCTTTCTTCAGTCCTGCACCCACAGTCTGATATCTTGGCATGTGGTGCCTAGTAGCCTACAATGTTGCCTGCCAATTCTCAAAGCTATCCCCAGCTTACCATAGTATTTGATCTGCCTCCACCAGTCTGAACTTCTGGCTTCCCAGGGTTATCAGCTACAGGTAGCCATTTGCATTAATAAAAGCCTCTAACATAATATCTGACGGCTAAATTGAACTTCAGTGACTCTACATGTTTCTTGATACACACTTCTCTCTTCATGTACACATGTGGTCTCGCTTCTGTTATTCTAAAATAGAAAACATGTATACTGTTAATTCAAATATTTTATACATGTATATCACAACTTTAAAATAATCAAGCACTGTTGAGACTGTAAAAGAATGACAAATGATAAAAACCGAGGCACAGTGAGGTATGTGTCGGTCTGGAAATCATAAGGTTAGCAGTTCAAGACCACCAGTTGCTCTGAAGGAGAGAGATGAGGCTTCCTAATCCCACAAAAAGTTAGTCTTGGAAACCCACAAGGACGGTTCTATCCTTCCTCTAGGATAGAGTCACTATGAGTCAGATGACTCAATGGCAGTAAGCTACATTTTATACCAGCATACTTCTTCTTATAGTTTAAATATTGACCACATATTAATAATTCAAAATAAGGCATAATTTAGAAGGCATTTGGCTAGATTCCCCTTGTTTTAGTAATATGTATTTTGCGGTTTACTAAAAAGGTAAATAAACAAGACAATATTCAAATATTTTAAGATAATTACATGTTTAAGTACCTGAGTCATTTCTTTTTCTTTTTAACCTTTTATTAGGGGCTCATACAACTCTTATCACAATCCATACATATACATACATCAATTGTATAAAGCACATCTGCACATTCCCTGCCCCAATCATTCTCAAAGCATTTGCTCTCCACTTAAGTCCTTTGCATCAGGTCCTCTTTTGTTTCCCCTCCCTGCCCGCTCCCCCCTCCCTCATGTGACCTTGGTAATTTATACATTGTTATTTTGTCATATCTTGCCCTATCCGGAGTCTCCCTTCCCCCCCTTCTCTGCCTTCCATCTCCCAGGGAGGAGGTCACATGTGGATCCTTGTAATCAGTTCCCATGGAGTCATTTCTTACAACATCACTCTAATTAAAGATATGTTTATTAATGGCCTTTAGAAAATATAAAGAATCCCTCTTCCAATCTCTCTTACTGATCATCTTTTGAGAAGATACAAAATAACATTCTTAAATCCAATTTTTAAAACTAAATTTGCATTTTGCATTTGCTTGTGTTTTGCTTGTTTTGTCCAAAATGTGCTTTCTTTAAATGCAAACAATGTACTGTTTTAGTATTTCATGTCTTGCAGGATACAAAAAGGCATCCCTATTTTTCATTTATTAAGGGGAAATAATACCTTGTTTTACTATGAGGTGAGTAGAGCATGCATTCAACCCTTTATGTCCATTTCCCAGTATTTACACTGACTCTATTTAAGCAGATCAAATCTCAGTCAACAAACCTAATTCTTGGCATAAAAGTGGTACTGAATGTAATTTTTGTAAATATGGGAAGCATCTTTTGTCAGAGTAGGTTCCAGGTGAAGTTCTTGAATGAAAGTATAGTATCAATACACATTGTTTAAAACTCCAAATTCCATACTCACAGTTTACTAGTATAGAATCAATAAGACAAACAAACTCTTAGAATAAAATATTAAAAGGAACACATGCACATATAATTACATGTGCACACATACAGAGATACACTAAAAAATAAATAAAATAATATCTTACTGCAGAGAAGCTGAAACTCTGTCAAAATGCCAAATGTCTCTTATTCTTTGTTTCTGGATATTATTAAAACTGGCTTCCAGGCATCTCTGTCTATTTTCCTCACATTTTCCTTCACCCTCTAAGTCCCAATCACCATGCAGGCTGTGTCACTCAATTACTGGACAACTGTAACTCCCTGTCCTGCTCTGCTCAACTAATGATAGAATGAACACATGTTATCACTAAGATCTTCAATGATAAATCAGTATCTAAGTCTATTCTTTTCCCTTCTTGCTTTTCAATTTTATTTAAAAAGACAAACTCTCTGTTTTACTCCTCTTAATCTTTCAGTCTTCTTTTTTTTAATCTTTTTTTAAATTAGGGGCTCATCCAATTCTTATCACAATCTATACATAAACATGCATCAATTGTATAAAGCACATCTGTATATTCTTTGCCCTAATCATTTCAGTCTTCTTTTTAATGCAGGCCTTTAATGTATCTTAAAATACATAGATGTTTAATGTTATTTAAACCCAAAATTTAGATAAGACCTCTTTATTGTATCTGAATAGCATTAAGGTTGAACACCATTGAATGCATTATCAATGAGTCTTGAAAGTCTTATATTCTAATTATATATGTATAGACAATAAATATCTTACACACAAGATTAATGTAATTTTTGCTCATCACACACTTTAATGATAAAATATTATAAGATTATACTGAAAATATTGAACAAAAATGATGCTTAAGGAAAGTCAGCCATAAAAAATCTTAGGCAATTGGAAATATTAATGATCTTTATATCTACATATAAAATATTGGTACTTATCTATTAAAACAAAAATAAAAATCTCAACAAAAATATTTAATTCATTATGCGGATTCCAACTCATAGTGACCCTATGTAGGTTTTCTGAGATGGTAATTGTTTAAATAATCCTAATCAATTTTTACTGCCAACTGGAAAGTTTCAACTGCTTATGTGGTGTCTTATATAAAGTATAGGATACAGAACTGAAATATATACAGAAGGGTGTTAAAATGAAGGAAAGATTATTATTTCAAACTGTATTGTGGTTGTTGAATAATTTCATGTCATCTTATAAACAGAGTGGAGTTTAGTCTGTCAATCAGGTCGCAGCCTGACGATGTCTGTCTCCTGGTGGGCGTGACCATCTCATGAGGATACTGGAACTTCCTGCTCTCTCTGCTTCAACTTCCTGTTGACAAGCCACATGGAGCCACGCTGATGGCAGCCAGAGCCCTGGTGATGCTTCCACCCCCACTGGATCCTCAAGACTTTCCACTCACCAGTCTGTGTATTCATCATTATTGCATGTTCTTTTGAGTCTGAGAGGAATTTATGGACTGGTATTAGACATATGGACTAATATTGGACTTATGGACTTGATCTGGACCGGTCAGGGTATTTTCTTAATATACAATTGCTCTTTGAAATAAAGTTCTCTCTTACACACATATGAGTGTGTCTGGATTTGTTTATCTAGTCAACCCAGACTAATACATTTATGATACACATTCACATCTGCTTGGGGAGAAAAATGAACACAGGCCACAAACCCAAAATATGATCTTGAATATATCCCACCTGAATTTTGAGAAAATCTGAAGAAGAGATTTGACTTATTAAACACTAGTTAAAGAAGACCTGACAATTGGTGGAATAACACCTTACATGACAAAAGCAAAAGATCATTGATTCGTCAGGAAAGAAGGGAAAGATCCAAAGGGCTGCCAGGGGGCTGTGCAGTGACTCATGAGTGCAGAGTAGCTAAAGTAAATGGAAGAACTGATGAAGCAAAATTGCTGAGCAAAGAGCACCTCCAGAAGACAACGGAAACATTATCATGGAACATGCAAAGGCCGGGAATTAGAAAATCAAAAGGAAGAACATGATCAGCATATTCTAACCTAAAAGAACTGAGGGAAAAATGCAAAACTCAAGTTGCAATATTAAAAGATTCTAAAGGAAAACATACTGAATGATGCAAGGGTCATCAAAAGAAGACGGATCAGCTATTTAAATAAATAGCATAAGACCAAGAACTTATGGGACTGAAGGAAGTAGTCCAAGCTCCACTGAAGGCATTAGCTGAAAATAAGGGTCCAGGAATTGATGGAAGACCATTTGAAATGCTTCAACAGATGAAGAAGAACTCATTTATATCCACAACACAATTTGAAAACAGCTACCAAACCAAGTAATTAAAGATATCCATGTTTCTGCCCATTCTAAGGGAAAATGGCGCAGCAGGATGCAAAGATTTTCAAACAATATCATTTCTACCACTTGCAAGTAAATCTTTGCTGAAGATCATTCGAATATGAATACAGCAGTGCATAAACAGGGAGCTAGAAGAAATTCAATCTGGATTCAGAAGAGGAGGTGTCAGGAGGGATATCGTTGCTGGCCTCAGATGAATCTTGGCTGACAGCAGAGACTAGCAGAAAAATGTTCCATGTGCTTCATTGACATTGGAACTGTGTCATAAAATCAATGAGAAGAATGAGAATTCATCCTGTTCCTGTGGAACCTGCACATGGATCAAGAGGCAGTTGTGCAAACAAAGTCAGGGAATATTGCATGACGTAAAAGCAAGAAATGTGTGCTTCAGATCCTAGCCACTTACTCTATTTGTACACTCTGCATGCTGAGAAAGCTAGGCCATGTGGAGAAGAATTTAGCATCCAGATTGGAGGAAGGCTTATGAGCAACCACTGATGTGCAGATGGCACAACCTTGCTTGCAAAAAGTGGAGAGGACTGGAGGCACTTGCTGAAGAAGATCACAGATTGCAGCTTTCCACATGGATTACATTTCAATGTGAAGAAAACAAAAATTCTCACAATGCGACCAATCGATAATTATAGAAAGACTGAAGTTGCCAAGAATATTATCTTGCTTGGATCAACAATCAATGCTCATGGAAGAGGCAGGCAAGGGTTAAAAGGCAGCATCTGTGGGGTAAATCTCCTGTACATGACTTCTTCAGAATGGTGAACAACAAGGACATTTCTTTGACAACCAAGACGTGACTGACTAAAGTCTTCATACTTTCAATCACCTCCTATGCATGTGAAAATTGTATATTGAATATAGACACTGAAGAAGAACAAATACATTAGAATTAGTGCATTGATAAAGAAGTATTAAAAATCTCACAGACTGCTACAAGAAGAAACAAATCTGTCTCAGAAAAAAATCCAGCAAGATTACACCTTAGAAGTGAGGATGGCAAGATTTGTTTCATGAACTACGGGCCAGGCTCTGGAAAAGGATATCATGCTTGGAAAGCTAGCAGGGCAGGGAAACAGAGGAAGACATCCTAGGGGTTGCTGCAGTCATGATCAAAGGATGGCATAGAAGGAGCCAGTATCCAGTGCCATCGTGTGTAGGCTCTGGATGACTCAAAATCATCACCTGTCTACCAGTTACTTGTACTGAGGTGGCTTAGGTGTTCTGTGATGCTGGAAGCTATGTCACTGCTATTTCAAATGCCAACAGGGTCACCCAAAGTGAGCAGATTTCGGAGGAGCTTCCAGACTCAAAATAGACAATGAAGGAGTAGTCTGCTGTCCATTTTGAAGGAACAAGTCACTGACAACACATTGCCAGATACTAAAGGCTTAATGAATGGAAGCTGGACATTGTCAGAGACAGAGAGAGAAGCTTAATATCAGATGCCAAAGCCAGGCCAGAGATTGACTGTGAACGAGATCATCAACTGCTGACATGTAAGTTCACATTAAACTGAAGAAAATTAAAACAAGCTCATGAGAGCAAAAATATGATCTTGAGTCTATCCCACCTGAATTTTGAGAATGTCTCAAGAACATGTTTGACACATTCAACACGAGTGCAGACGATCTGAGGGAGAATATCAAGAACATCATCCCCTCAAAAAGCAAAGCATCAATAAAAAGAGAGTAAGAAAAGCAAAGATCAAAGTCCATGTCAGGAGAAATTCTGAAACTTGCTATTAATCTTAGAGCACCTAAACCAAAGAAAGAAATGATGAAATTAAAGGTCTGGAGTAGAGATCCAAAGCCCATCAATGGACAATGGAACATCCTTCCACGGAGGGGCTGCAGCAAGGGGTTGAGTCAATCAGGGTGCAGTAGAGTTCTAATGGGTCACACAATATATACCTCTGATCCCTGGAGGCTTCCCTGCTGCAATACCCCCCACCCCCCATCATGACCTCAGTGCAGCTTCTCAATCTAGACTAGACAGGAGAATGTACATGGGTATAGGCAAGAGATAATATTCATAACACATGGAACCCAGGAACAGGAATGGGAACAGAGATACCAATAGGATACGGGGAAGGAGGGGAGAAGTGGGGAAGGAGGGGGCAACAATATCAATGAATGTCTCATGACCACACACACCCCATCCAGGGGGAAGAACAACAGAAACCATAGAGGAAGGGAGAGAGCGGTCGGTGTAAAATATTTTAAAATAATTAAGAATCTACAATTTATCAAGCGGTGGGGGGCTGGAGGAGGGAGGGGGAAAAAAGAGGAGGCAACCCCAAGGGCTCAATGGATAGTAAATGTGTAGAAGAGAATGATGAAATATATGTGTGATATGTCAGCTGCAATTGATGTATGGATTGTAGCAAGAGGTGTAAGAGTCCCCAATAAAATGATTATATAAAAAAAATCAGCTATTGAAAATCCTGAGGAGTACAATCCTATTCTAATCCATGTGAGTCAAAATGACTTGATGTCAACTAGCTTGTGTGTTTGATTAAATATTATCTTTACAGATTTGTAAAAAAAAAAGAAAAGAAAGAAAATGTAAAAGGGCAGCTTGAGAAAACAAACTAAACTATTAGAATGAAATGTGTGAAGACCAGTCGTGAGACAACCTGAAGGAAAGAACAGGCTCAGCATGTCTGACACTGAAAGTACGCAAGAACAAAGTGTGCGGTTCATGCTGCAATCTGAAAAGTTTGATGCACGAAAGATTGACTGAGGCAGGAGGCACCTAAAGAGAATGGAAAGCGTACTTGACACCCCCCGTTTCAGATGTAGGGAATGATCACGAACCAATGGCACTGAAGGAAGAAGATTGACCTGTACTGAAGGCATTAACCAAAAACAAACTTCAGGGAATTGATGGAATACTAATTGAAATCTTTCAACAAGTTAATAAATCACTGTAAGCATTTACTCATCTACGCCAGGACATTTGTAAAACAGCCACTTGTCCGACGACCTAGAATAGATCCATATTTGTGCGCATTCCCAAGAAAGGTGACCCAAAAGAATGTTCAGATATTTGGAAAATATCATGAATATCACATGAAAGTAAAATTTTGTTGAAGAATATCCAACAATTGTTATAGCAGAATATTGATTGGGAGTTGCCACGGTTCAGGCCAGATTCAGAGGAGAACATGGAATCAGGGATATCTTGTTGCTCCCAGATGGATTTTGGTTCAAAACAAAGAATACCAGAAAGATGGTTGTTGTTGTCCTATTGTTTTCTTAAGTGCCATCAAGTAGACTGTGACCCATTGCAATCCTATGGAAAACATAATAAAAAACTGTGTGGTCAACTGTTCCCATGTCTGAGCCCATTGAGGCAGCCACTGTGTCAATCCATCTCATTGAGAGCCTTTCTCTTTTTCATCATGTTTGGCATCCGTCTCCAGGGACCAGTCTCAGTTGGTTTGTCATACTATGGTGGCTTGGGTGTTGCTGTGATGTTGGAAGTGATGTCACTGGTGTTTCAAATACCAGCACGGTCACCCAAAATGAACAGGCTTCGGAGGAGCTTGCAGACTAAGAACCAACAACAAAGGACTCAGCTGCCCATTTTTGAAGAACCAGCCGAAATCCTTTATGTAAGAAGATGTTTACAAGTGTCGTATTGACAATGAAAATGGATTTGACACTGAGGATCATGACAAATCATGGATAGCATTGAGAGGAATGATAATTCCAGAAACCTTAACTGTAAATGTGTTATATACAATTAAAACTTAATTATATATAGCAACCCGTGCATGGGTCAAGAGGTGGCTGTTTAAACAGAATAAAGGGAGACTGCATGGCTCAAACGTCAAGAAAGGTGTGTATTGAAGTTGGATTTCTCACCATATTTACTCAGACTGCATGCTGAGAAAATCGTCAGTGAAGCTGGATTCCATGAAGATGATGCAGCATCCTAATTGGTGGAAGGCTTATTAACAAGCTGAAATATGCAGATTACACAATCTAAAAGTGAGGAGGACTTGAAGCATTGTTAATAAAGATCAAGCATTTCCACCTTCGGTAGGGTTACAATTCAACATGAAAAAGACCAACATAGTCACAGCTGGACTACTAGATAGCATCATGATCAATGGAGAAAGGTTGACGTTGTCAAGGATCTTTTCTTGCTTGTATATCCACAGCCATTGCTCATGGAAGCAACCATCAAGAGAGCAGAAGCTGAGTTGTGTTCAGTAAATTGGTGGCACTCTCTCTCTGGAGTATTGAAAAACCACGGCAACCTCAATCATTTCAGAGGCATGTGGAAGTGGGATATTGAATCAGGATGACCAAAAAAGAATCTACGCATTTGAATTGTGGTGCTGGAGAAGAATGCTGAAATGACCATGGAGTGCTAAAAGGACAAACATATCTGTCTTGGAAAAATACTGCTCTAGTGTTCCTTTGAGGCAGCGATGGTGAGACTTTGATTGACATACTGTAGGCAGGCTGTAAGAGACTCATCCCTGGAAAGGAGACTGTGTTAGGGGTCTCAGAAGGGCAATGAAAGATGGAGGCTTTCAGAAGACAAAGTCACACCACGGCTGCACTAACGTGCTCAAGCAGAAGAGTACGTGTGAATATGGAGTAGGGCAAGGCAGTGGTTCACTGCTTTTTGCTTAAGGTCGCGATATGTAGGAACCAACTTGATGGCATCAACCAGCAATGCATTTTATTCCATGGCTGCCATTCCTGGACAAAGATGAATTTATAAAGAAAGACATCATTTTCCATCATATGCTCATTAAAATTGGGGCCATGAAGAAAATAGTATTTTTTAATAAAAATTTAGCTAGGCAATGGATATAGAAGTCATTGGACATGATTCGAGTCTCTTCCTTTGAGGGGCCCAATAAACTGCAACGCAAGGCTACCACACAATGCTATCTTCATACTCTGATTTTCATGACATGTCTTAATCCAGCCGGTGTAATTCTGCCTTTGCAAATGGACATTATTGAACGTTTTGTCCTCTTTCCAACCCTCCTTGTTCACATAAATAATAGCCATTCATTTCTAATGGGCACATGTCAACAATCCTTGTACTTTAGTCTAAAACGCCGTCCTGCACATGCATGCTTGCCTTTGCTCAAACGTGTTATAAAATCTGTCTTGGAGCTAGCCTCAGTTGAGCCTGTTCCGATTCAGAACAGCTCCATATGCAGAGTAAGACAGCACGTGGGCTGGAAAGCTCCTCACACGTGTGCCCAGTCTGGGCGCTCTCGGGAAACCTGTTCACCTGGGGTGAAACCTGCTGGTATTAAAAATGTCAGCACCACAGTCGCACCCAGGCTGTCACAGTAGAACCCACCGCCGGAAAAGCGGCGGCTATACGAAATTCTATGTCTTTGGCTAAATTAGTGATACTATCAATAGAATTACCATATACCTCATAGGTATTATTTATAAAGTTCCCCAATAAGATGACAATGATATATCTAAAGTGGACCAGTGACATATATAAACCATAAATATATGAATTGATTTTGAATTTGCGCCTACTTTTAGCCCTAATAACAGAGTAGGTTTGTTTTAGGATGTGACTCTTCTTGCTACTTACCGTCATGAAGAGATCACTGTAGTCATGGATGATATAGCCAAGTGTAGCGCACGCATCAGGTGGCGCTCAGCCATCAGAAGGAATGGTATCAGAGTCCTAAAGGGTCGTCTTAAAACAAGCTCTCCTCTAAGTGACAGATCAGCTAAGTCCACGTGGGAGCAGCACACCAACCTCTCACCTAAGGATTTTAAGTAATAACATTCAAAACCAGAGGAAACAATGGCATTAGACCTTACATTCTGACCCCCTATTTGGCAGAAGCCTTTGGATGGCAGTGAAAGCCCGATATCCATTCACAGAATCATATCCATTAAGCGTCCAGTGACTCTCTTCTGACCTTTGACCGGGATGTGAATCTCTTTGAGATCAGACACACAGAGCAGTGGAAAGTGGACTAATGCAGATGAAATTAGGTTAGAATATAACACTTTATTTGTTTTCCTTTTTGGCCCATTTTAAATATGTTCTAGTTTTTTGGATTTTTCTGCCTGCCTTTTGAAAGAGCTTTGTCTCTGTTTTATTTGGTTATTGTTTTTTGTTTGCTTGTATACTTTTCTTTATATGAAATCTAGGATAGGTAAATGTATAGAGACATAACTGGATTAGTAGTTTCTGCGGGATAAGGGTGCTTGAAGAGAAAAATGGGGCTAATAATAATGAGTATAAGAAATCAGAAAATGTTCTAAAATTGATGGTGTCAATGATTGCACAACTCTTTCTAATTCTGTTTAATCCCTTGAAATGTATGAAACTATCATTTAAAAACATAAAGAATAGAGATCAACAGTTGCTCCTTGTTTTTAATTAATTTCATTAATAGCTCCAACAAAGTAAACATTCACATATTTTCTACAAAAGCAACAAAAACAATCTTATTGTGTGGATCTATTTTTATTATGATAGTATCTTTGTCGCCTTTTTCTACTTCTTTCACATTAGTCTCTCCTTTTAAACCCTCATTATCTTTTCAAACTACAAATCTGTGGTTCCCCAAGACTGCTTTATTCTTAGAAGAGGCCCAAGGCTTTGGAACTTTCTAGAATTTATACTTTAAAGACCACCAATATTTAAATTTTTGATATGCATAGGCAAGACTCTCTTGGTTTCTGTCAGCTTATTTTTCATAAAGAACATCTCCATTTTGATGTATACAATTGAAATTGAGATTCCCTTTAAAATGCATTATTTTTTTGCCTTTTCCCTATCAATTTGCATGAAATATAATCTTACTCTATTCTTATCTTTTTTATTCTTTTCCATAACGATCATCTACAATATGATAGAGTTCTATGTTGGTTTGATTATTCCTCTATATCCCAATCTGAGAAGTGAGCTTCAGGTACCTGAGGTTAGCAAGCACAGTGCCAGCAGGGATCCCTAAGGTATAATTTTAAAGGATGAATAATTGAAGAGATGAATGAATTAGAAAAGGTTTTTCATTTTTCTTTTTGGGCTGTGACAATTTACCATAAATTCATTGGCTATAAGAAGACAAATATATTATTCTCCAGGCCTATAGGATTTGAAGGCCAACACGGGTGTATATTAAATAAACATAAGTCATAGCGTGGCATTCCTTTATGGAAACTCCAGGATCAATGTTATTTTTCCCCATTTTGTTGTCTAGAGGCCACAAATATTCCTTGACTTGTGAACCCTAGGTCCCAATCTCAAATCAAGCCACAATGCATCTGACAATGCTTTCACAGACATATTTCCCTCTAACTTTCTTCATCCCTCTCCTTCTCCACTTTTAATGACTCTTGTGATTACAGCAGGCCTGCTACAACAATGCAGAATAATACCTCTACGTGCAATTCCATTCTCTCTGCAGTGGCAACCCCTTAGCCATCCAGCCTAAGCCATTTACACTGAACAGTTCTGGGGTCAAGATGTGGAGCTAGAGAGAGATTTATTCTGCCTGCTATAAATGCCCATAACATTTCCTATAAACTCGGCTTCAGTGGAAGGAGGCCTGGTGGCACCAGGACTTACATAGTGGACTCCTACCCCAAAGTCCAGCAGTTGGAACTCATCATCCACTGTGGGGGGAAGATGATGCAGCTTGCGTCCATAAAGATTACAACCTCCACCAAAAAAAATATAATAAGATTACAACTTCCACAGAGACATAGTAGAAAGTTCTGCTCTGTGCTGTAGGGATGCTGAATCATGACAATGGAAAAGCGTATAAAAGCTGGATTTGTAATTTTCTGGTGATTTAAACAGATCATGCAGTTAGTTGACTGCTAACACATATTCTCCAACTTGCACTCAAGTCTAAGCTGGATCTGATGATGTAATTCCCTAAACCAAGTCATTGAAAGCCTTAAGGAGCACAGTTCTATTCTGACAAAAATGGCATGAACTGTGTCAAAGTCAACCTGATGGAAACTGCCTGTTTTAAGTTGCGTTTTAAAATGACTGAAGAAACACAGGCTATGAAAGTACGTTGTCTGGGAAAATCAACATCAATTGGAGATAAAAATATAAGTTGGTTATTACTTCATGCAATATTTTAAAGATCAGAAGGATGTTGTGTACAAAAATAAAAATACATAATTAGAAAAATCTTTCAATAATACATTTATGCTCATGGGAATGGAGTTGATTATTCTAAGCACTCAAACTGATGAACAAATTGGAAAAGGATATATTATGAAAAGCAAATAATAGGAATTTAAACAGTCATATGTGCACACACAATTAAAGACATAAATCAAACTCTAAAATACAGATTTACAAAATATTGTAGACAAGGTGGTAAAATATTTGTTTTATAAGGAATTATTGAAATTAATGATAAAATTTAGATAAACAGATGGAAAATTTTAAATATAAATAATAGAAACCGAAATATTAATAAAAACTTAAACAAATATAAAATTTTAAAATCATAGAAATTAATTCTTTTTAAAAAGCTCTTCTTTCTTGCTTTTCAAATCAATGAATTTTGGTAATAAATTAACATTATGTACTCGCTCCATGATAGGATCTGCTGTGATACTGCATATTTGTTAGACTGTTGTAAACAAACAGCATTTTCTTGACATTGAAAGTGGCATTTTCAGTGGAATTTCACAATACATTTGAAGTTTAACAAGATTATAAACCAGATTTTTGAAAACCCCTGTATTTCTAATACATGACTTAGTAAAGTGTTATATTTATTGAAGCGATTGCTCTGATGGTTAATTTACCTGTCATTTTAGCTAGACTATGCTTAACAGTGTGTTGGCCATGCCCTAGACTATTCCTCCATAAAGTCATCGAATATAATAAGATTCAACTGAATCAATCTGGTTAAAGAGGAGTTTCCTTTAGAATGCAGTTTTTCTCCATGGCCCAATAGATAGGCCAGCAGCTACAGCTCTCGGTCTCTTCACTGCACACATTTTCTCTTCCCTGACCCACAGATCACGAGAAGGAAGCCAGCAGAAGGCTCCAGTCTGCTTCCTGACGTGCAGATTTTTAATTTTCCAAATTGGACAAATATGCAATATGAATTAATTCCTACATCATCTCTGGCTCTGTCATATATATATATATTCTGGTTAGGTTTCTAAAAAAAATCAAAATCAAACATTATTCTCAAAGTCTACAAAAAAGGTGAAGGCTAATATTAATATTAATGCTTTAATTTATGGGAATTTCTCTGAAAAAAATCATAAAATTGCTAATAATAGCACTAGTTGAAATATGAAGTACCTGAGAGAAAATTAAAAATAGAAGAAATGTGAAGAGTAAGGATTATCAGCAAGAATTATGTGCCTAAAAGATGCTTTAATTGCTTCATGTAAGGCAACTATCAAAGCAAACAGCTGGAGGCAAAAAGTAGGCATATGTTATTTCCTGGTAAGCAGCAAAATAAATAAATGAAATTAATTTTTTAAAATGTAAAATACAGATAAATATGGACACTGAGTTTAATTAATATCTTCTAAAACATTATGAAAGATTCATTTAGATATAAAATGATAAAATAATGGAGATATTCTTACTCTCATTACAGACAAACCACAATCCACATATTATTATGTTTTTTATTTTTTGTCAGTAAAATTAATATAGCTCATATTCCTTCAATCTTATCCTTGTAAATACTATGATGTGTAGGGAAATAATACATAGATTAAATCGCACCAAAATTATTCTAGAAATTTCCTAAAATATTCCAGATTATGAAAAGAGAGTTACCTATCAATATGGGCAAAGATAACCTAGAAAAAAATCAGCCAATAAAATTTAATTACCTTGGTAACATCTGTTCAGTAGCTCTCTCCTTCTTCTTCTTCTGTCTGATAAGCTTGTTGTAATTACTAAATATATCCTTTCAGGATTACCTTTCCTTGTGATTTCCAGGGGAAAGTGAAATTCATTTTGTCACCAAACTAGCCCTAGGAGTCAGAGGCACAGGTACTTTAGATATCAGGTTACTTGCATTGAAATTTGTCAAGTTAATACATTTTCCTTTAGTACATTAGAAAAAATAAGAAATATTGCTTGTACCCTTCTCATCTGTAATAGGAATAGAAAACCTTATGGAAAATATGTTTTCCTAAAAATCATTTTGCATTAGATTTGGATTTGTTCTTTTTACGTTGTTTTGTATTTGTATTTTGTTTGTTTGACTTTGCTTTCTAGTGCTTGGTTTTTGTTATCAAAAGTGAAGTAAGATGAATGTAGCCATAAGGAAAATTGCACCTCAGTCACTTTATGATGTACATCTAGTCAATATAATTATGACATGGACATTTCTGAATCTCCTCAAGAATAATAATTTATGCATAGCAATTTATGATACAATATGTGAATTAGTCAGTGATATATTTCATAAATATATAAATTTCCTAATGATTACAATTTCTTAAAGATTACCTGCTATTAATATCTATATTTTCTACTAATTTATTTTTATTCTCTCTTTAACCGTTAGAGAGTATATAGTGAGTCATTAGTAAGCTAGTCTTAAATTAACTGAGCTCTTCAAATTCCATTTTTAGGGTGCTTCTAAGTGGCACGATTTGAAGTGTGGCCAAGAGAAATGACCAGCATGAGTCTATCAGATGGTTGAACACTGACCCTCAAGTGTTTTCAGGAAAGAAAGACTATGAGTTCAGGGATCTGAGCTCTACCTTTACCTTCCTCACAAGTAATTATTATTTGAATCCTTCTTACCTGAAAAAGGTAGACATGAAAACCCTCATTTACTTACACATACAGAAGAAAATTATGAATCGTCTTCCTTTTTTTCTTCTGTAAAAGGGAACTTGTTTTTTTCTACATTTGTTTTCATATTGCATATAAACACAAACAGCCTCTCTCTCTCTCAAAAAGTCAATGACAAGTGCTTGAGCGAGCTGTGTAGGTAGTTCAGATAATGATCACATAGGTGGATAGCTGTCCTTTCTCTGGGTGACAGTTCCCTGATGATGTCAAGGTTGTGGCACTCCTAATTCAGGGGCTTGACTTGTGAACCTTGTTAGCCCTTTACCCTGGCAGACTTCTCCCCACCCACCCCACACCCCCGTCCAAAAGGACTAAAATAATCATTCCTATATATCACATTGACTATGTTACACATCTCTTTAAATTGGATCGTATTCTTCTTTCAAATCAGAGTTGAATTGGTCACCCTGAATACTAAGGCCTCCTGGGTGATTGTTTCTGCCTATCTCATCGTCCCCCGTAGGCCTCTCTCCTACCTTCCAATTTAAAATGGTATAATGACTTACAATGCCTAGGCCTCTCTGTTCTTTTCTGCTCTCCTCTCCACAGTCAGCTTAATGGATTGGATTTTTATCTTCTATTATACAAAAGAATGAAAGAATGCTTTACAGTCACTAAAAGCCTTGTCTTCCAAATTATTTTATAATCTTAGCTATTTTCAGAGAATTATATTCACTCTTCTGAGAAACCCTGATAATCCCCTTCTTTTGCTGTATTAATATAACATTTATTAGAATGGGTTTCGCCAAACTAGTCCCATAACTTTCCTTATGTAACATGCCCAATGATTCCAGGTGGCATGGACAGGTACACTGCCTTTACCCCAAAGACACCCTTTAATTGGAAAAGACAGATTCTCTGCGTCCTACTATTAATAAGCCTTTTGGGTCACTTAGAAACATTTAAAATGTCATCTTACAAAAAAAAAGGCTTCAGCAATGCAAAGGTCAAGTTACTTCCTCCTTTAAACCAAATAAATAAAACATTGTATCCATTAACTTTACGCTGGTGAAACACCTAGGATGTGGAAATGTTCGCTTGCGGATAGGAAAAGCTTGAGAAAATCCCGATGAAAGAATGCCTATTCGTTAAGGATTTATTTATGGTGAGAAAAATACATAAAGATGACAGATACTGACAAAGAGATGATATTAGTATCAAGTATATTCAATAACAGTGATATAGAAATATACATATGTGTCGAAAACCATCATAGTCATATGCACGTAAGCATAAATATACATGAGGAAAATGATTATGTTTAAAATAAACCTGGATAATTTAGAGATGAACGCAAAAGGACCCAAAAAGAGAGCAAGAGAAAGAGTGTAAAGCACAGAAAGAGATATTTAAAGGTTATAATTTTACATATGACAAAATAGCAGGGGACCCTAAAGGACACTAGAGCATTTTAATTCCGTACATGACTAAATGGAAATGTTAGGATTCTGTGAGTCTGGCAGTGGAGTTACTAAACAGTAAGCACCCTGGGGTGACAACTAGAAAATTAGAGACTCAGTTCCACCCAGAGCACTGCGAATAAAAGACAGCAAGCCACTTAAAAAAAATCAGACGCTGAAAACATTAAATAAATTAATAATAAACACATTTAGAAAACTAAAATTCGAGTTTTATTAAGTGTTGACATTACATTGTATTTCAAATTTCTAGAATGGAATCAAACCATTTTGAACTGGACAATTGTCATAGATGAAGACTGATGCCTTAAATTCTCAACTTTATTAAGAGAACAATTCTGCAAATCACTCCCCCCTTATACAACAAAATGAAATATTATCTACCTTTTCACTTGGCAATAGCTATTTCCTAAAAGGAATGAAAGAAAAGTAAAACTAGTGTTTTTACTATTTCACTAAATTCATTAAAAATGGGGTGCTATCTTAAGATAAAAGCTTGTTACACTTCAGATAAAATCCATGAAGATGAGCTATGGGTACAAAAGCAACTGGTACAACATAGCTCATTCTAAGCAACTAAAATCATTCTGGAAATAAAGTGAAGAAAAAAATGGTGTTTTCTTAGCACTATTTTTGCCTACAAACTATTACAATTGTTTAAGGATTTCCAGTCATTAATTAAAATCTCAGTAGTGAAATAAAAATCAATCCACTCTGTCAAATTGATTCTGAACTGACACATGAAGAGCTTCTGAGGCAGTAAATCAGAGACAAACTGACTGATCAATTCCTACAGCAGTGGTTCTCAACTTCCTGAAGCTGTGACCCTTTAATACACTCTTCTCATATTGTGGTGACCCAACAACCATAAAATTATCTTCATTGCTACTTCATAACTGCAATTTTGCTACTATTATGAATCAGGTAACTTCTTTCCTCTATTTCCCTTCACCTTCCTCCTGTCCCACTATCATGCTCAGTCCCCACCAGGGTTTCAGCAATTTCTATTGGTTACATTACACTTGATCATGCCATACCAGGCCTCCCAAACCCTCTTCACCACCAATTTGGATCACTTGTTGTTCCCTTGTCCCTGTGTTTGTTAACACCTCTTCCTTTCCCCTCTCTCCCCATCTCTCATGTCCCCCCAGAACTGTTGGTCCCATTGTTTTCTCCTGAAGATTGTTCTTCCAGCCTATCATATTTAGACCAACCTGTGGAGATAATAACATGCACAAAAACAAGACAGTGAAAACCAAATAACAATATACAACAAAAAAACAACAAACCAATGACAAAACACAGCACAACACAACAAGAAAGAAAAGCTTGAAGTTAGTTCAAGGATCATTTGTTGGCCTTTAGGGGTATTTTCCAGTCCAGTCTGTTGGGGCACCACACCCTGGCCCCAAAGTCCACCTTCCACATTCCCTAGAGACCTCGTCGCTTGCTGTTCTGTTGTACCCCCTTAATATTTTGTCTCAGTGTGGTGGGATCAGATCGGGTGCAATTCCCACACTGCGTTTCCAGTGTTGTCCCCTGTAGGGCTATGGGTCATTGAGGGGCATCATTTCTCATAGTGGGGCTGGCCATGTGGTCTCTGTGGACTGGCTGCTCTAATTGGGATCATCGTCCTCAAAGCCTGGTGGGCCAGGATGTGCTCCACTCTTTCCTCCTCCCCCTTCATCTGCTCCTATATGCTCTGATTAGATATGTCCCTCTCCTGGAACTGCAGATTCAATGCCGTCTTTTGAAATAAATTCTTCTGGGGTGAGTGTATTGGTAATTACTGGCAATTGTAATGTAAAATTTTGGGGAAAAGGAACACGCAACAGTAATTAGAAAATATTTTCTTAGTGATAGAAACAAAGCTGGAGATCACATGATGGGATTTTAGAAGACCAATGACTTTTCATAAAAATATTATTTTTCAACAACACAAAATGTGACTATGCACACGGAATATTCCAGATGGAAAAAAACAGAAATCAAATTTACTACATTTGTGGGAAAGGAAAATGGAGAAGCTCAATATCAGCAGCTAAAACCAGACCAGGAAATGACTGTGGAACAGACAATTGCTCATATGTAAGTTTAGCTGAAGCTGAAGCTGAAGAAAGTTAAACTAAGTACATGAGAGCCAAAATATGATTCTATCCCATCTGAATTTGAGAACATTTCAAGAACAGATTTGAAAACATTGAATTCTGACAGAAGACCTGATGAGCTGTGGGAGGATATCAAAGACATCACTTATGAAGAAAGCAAAAGGTCAATAAAAAGACAGGAAATAAAATATCAGAGTGGATGTCAGAAGAGACTCTAATTTGCTCTTAATAGTAAAACAGCAAAGGTAAATGGAAGAAATGAATGACCAATATAACTGAACAGCCAAGGGCAGCTAGAGAGTTCAAATACAGATGTGGTTAGGCTAAAGCACCTAACCATTAGGTCTCCATTTGACCTATTTTAAATCTGTACCTGTGTCCTTTTTGATTGAGATTGTTCTCTGTTACATTCTGTCACTTTCCTTGATTTTGTTGATATATATATATATATATGTATATATATATATATACATATATATACTTAGTTTTTAATATTTCTCTGTATATGAAACCTACTCTGTAGGTAAAACAACAGAGACAATAACTGGACTAAATATTTTGAAGGACTATGGTGGAGGTGTTTATGGCAAAATGGAGAATCAACAACAATGAGTAAAAGAAAGAAGAAAATTCTCCTAAATTGATTGTGGTGATAATTGCACAAGTCTATTTACCATTATTAAACTATTGAATTTTATGATGTGGAAATATACATCAAGGAAATTATTTATTAACTGTTTAAAAAATAAAAGACAAATTAAAATATTACGGTGAAATGTGCAAAGACCTAGAGTTGCAACACCAAGAAGGAAGAACTCAGAATATCTTAACCTGAAAAAACTGAAGATAAAAAGTATGTGTTTACTACTAAAAATCACCAATGAAACTATGAAACGCCTCAAGACCTGCAGGAATCTGGAAGACGTTTTGCTGAATGAAGTGAGTGAACCACAATAGGACACATAGTGTATGGGTCCACCGCTGTAGGAACAAGCAGTAGAATGGGTACATGCTCAGATTTGTAGAGCATTTGCCAGAGGGTGCTTCACTTCAGCTGGGATCAAAGGGTCAAGGGTGAGGAAAGGGACATTTTCAACTGAGTGACTGGCATACGAAGCTATGATGAGGTCTCCTCAGACAGTGATGCCTTATCAGAAGAATGAGAGATACAGAAGGGAAAAACAAGTCTGGAGAGATGAAAGGGAGCAAATATGTCCCCGGAAACACAAATGCATGTCTGCTAGGAGGAAAAGCGAAAGAACTGAGCTCCAGGTGGGGGTAAAAATGGCTGAGAATATGGGGGAGTATCTTCGGTGGTACGTGACAAATGGACCAAATTGACATGGGCTTCTGGGTGCATCCTGGGAACCCAGGCCAGGTGCCTTGGAATGTTGGGACACTGAATCCTGGATCTTCAAGGTGCGCAGCATGCTCCAGAGGCAACATCAATGAGCTGCAATGAGAGAACGCCACTGGGTGAACTGGTCTCTACCTCAGACACACTTGTCACCTGAGGACTTAAGTTGGAAACTGCGTGGTGTCTGAGGAAATAGAAGACAGCTGTACCAAGATTGCTGAAGTGTTGGTAGGCAGACAAATATGGTCTTGCTACATCAATGTCAGATATGCTGTATTAAGATATGTATTGTCCTGGCAAACCTGTGATGGACATTCTCAGTGATTATTATTTAAATTTCCCCAACAATGAACTGCCATTATTCATGTAAATAGTGTCCAGGCACGAAAGATTGATTCTGTAAAAGTGAATAATTCAGGTTCTGTGATATGCAGTTAGCCTACTTTGACCCAATATCGCTCCTTCCACAGGACTTTAAAATTTTAGTATCAGGCAATAATCAAAGACAATATTAACACATGATCATTTTTCTCCAGGGGGTGATCAATAAGACTCTGTACCATAAATTAATGAGGAGATTTTGAAAGAGAGCCTAAGACAAACAGCAACAACCCGCCCCCCCGCCCCCGCACCCCCAAAAAGAGGAAAAAAATCCAAGAATGCAGGATTCAGTTAGGGGCTCCCACTAAATCCCAGCTCCAATTGAAGAACAGCTGTTTTTTGTATCACTGTCCTGCTCTGTACTCCCCCTCAAGAAGGTGAGACAGAAGATATGGGTTCTACAGCAAAACATGGTGAAGGAATTATCTCATGCCCAGTTATCACATAAAGTAACATCTGGGATCTTAAAGGTTTATTTCCAAACAAGCAATCGTCTAAATGATATGTCAACTGAGTCCACTTGGAAGAAGCACACCCTCATTAGTCACCAAAGGATTGTGAGCCATCTAATCTGCACTAAATGTAATCCAAGGAGGGATTGTTATCAGAACCTAAATGCTGAGAATCATTGTGCAGAGAGTGATGCATGACAGCGGGAGCCCAAGATGCATTTGTAGAACTCTCTAGGAAAGGAGGCCCAGGTGAGCTCTTCCTATGTAAAATTGAGGGATGACAGAAAGGGGTCACTGAACAGGGTGATTGGGGGAGATGAGTATAGAAAGTCAACAAGATAAACAGTTCAAAGAGTTGATCCCCTCTGGTGCATGCTGTACTTGATCTGGTTTTCAACATTTTTTGTATTTTTCTTTTGTTTTGTTTGTTCATATTAGGGTTTATCTCAGAGGTGTTGTGCCATGGAGGTCACCCTCTTGAACTTGTGCTATATGTTTTCCCGTTTTGGGTATATGAAACCCAGGACTGATGAACTTGTAGGAACATCAAGTAGAATAATGTTTCGAGGTGGAGGTGGGGGATAGAATGGCGGTGCTGGGTGGGAAAGGGTAAAATGGAGCTGATGTCAAGGAGTCCAGGAAGAAAAAGAATATTGAGAAACTTATTGTGGTAGCAATTGTACAACACTGCTTGATGCGATTGTTCTATGTAATGATAAGATATATGTATTAGCTCCCTATTAATAATAAATTAAAATAGTAAAAATAAGTCTGGAGTTACAATATTAAAACATTCTATAGGCAAAATATTGAATGTTGCAGGAAGCATAAAACTAAGATGCAAACAATACATAGGGACACCATGTAAAAAAAACATACTGAACAAAATTAGTCGACATGTCACCATATCAGATGGTAGCATCTGAGCCTTCAGGACCAACAGTACTGAAGGAAGATGTTTCAGCTTCACAGAGGGGAATGCCAAGAAACAAGTTCTGGGTCTGCCTGCCATTGATTCAGGCAAACACACAGACTAGGTTGATTTAAGAAATTCTAAATTTATTTCTGAAAGTGCTTAACAGAAGGAACAAGTGGAATTTGCTACAACTAAACTATTTAACAGATTCAGTGAAAAATCCAACAAATTATGTACCTAAAATGATGTGGACAGTTTGTGGCTAGACAATTAACATATTTTGCGACAGACTTAGGAGATAATTAACAAATTTTGCAATGTTGAGGACCCTAAGAAGTGTGAGCAGACGACATAGGGTGACAGTCTCATTTCCCTAGGGATTATCAGACCATCAGTTGATATCAAATTTTCTCTAAGCACTCTGTTACTAATCAATCTAAATGGTCTTGCTTGCCTCCAGATTTAGAATGGGCTCACCAATTAAATTCCAAGGAATTTTTTACTGTAAAGAAAGGAAGCATTACATTTTGAAGATTTTAGCAACCTAAATCTTAAATTATTGTATAATTCTAGTTCTTTGATTAAGAGTGGGTTAAATCTTCCATCCCTTCTATCAAAGTTATCAGTCACAAACAAGGCTACCGAAATTGATGAAATGCCAATTTAAATACTGCAACCAGCTGAAGAGACACTAGAGCACTGACACCTGTAGGTAAAGAAATGTGGAAGACAGCCCTCTGGCAAACTGATTGGAAGGGATTCATATTTGAACCCATTCCAAAGGAAGTTGCCCTAAGAGAATGAACAAAGTATAGGATAATAAGATCTATTAATCATGGTTACAGCAATGCATTGACACTGAGCTGCCATAACTTCAGGCATTCAGACTGCGGAGGTCTTGACAGGGCATGTCATTGATGAAGTCAGATAGCTCCTCTATGAAAGCAAAGAATACCAGAAAGATGCTTACTTGTATTGTGTTGACTTTGCTAATGAACTAGACTGTGCGGATCATAACAAACTATGAGTAGCTTCGACAAGCTTGGGAATTCCAGAACAGTCAATTGTACTCATGGCGAGCCTGTACGTGGATCAAGGGACAGTTATGGGAACAGAACAAAGGAATCTGCATGATATGAAATCAAAAACTTGTATGTCATTGTTGTAGTCTCTCCCCAAACTCTTTCAATCTGTATGCTAAGCAAATTATCAAATAAACTGGACCATTTGAATAAGAATGCAGAATCTATTTTGGGAAAATCTTTCAAACCACCCTTTATAGGCAGAAGGCACAACCTTCCTTAATGAAAGTGAGGGGGGACTTGAAGCATTTGCTGAAGAAGACCAAAATTTCATCCTTCAATATGGACTACACATCAGTGTGAAGGAAACCAAAATTGCCACCAATGGACCAGTAGGGACATCATGTTAAATGGAAAAAAATGATGACATTTTCAAAGATTTCATTTTGCTTGATCCACCATCAATGTTCATTGAAGTAGCAGTTCAGAGATCCAGTAAACATTGCACTAGATAAATCTGCTTCCTGAGACTTCTGTGAATGTTGAAAAGCATGGATATCCATTTGAAGACTGAAGTGTGCATGACCAAAGCCCTGCTATTTCTGATAACCTCATGTGCATGTGAAAGCTGTACCTTGAAAAAGGAATACCAAAGATGAATCGGTGCATCTGCATTACCATGTTCTCACTGTCATCGAGTCTGTGCTGACTGATAGTGACGCACGGTGGGTTTCTGAGACTCTAATTGTTCATGGCAGTAGAAAGCCCAGTCTTTCTCCCCAGAGCTGCTGGTGGTTTCCAAATGCTGACCATGAGAATCTCAGCCCATCTCATAACCACTGTACCATGAGGGCTCCTCAGTTAGGTGTTAGCGAAGAATATTGAAACAACAAAAAAGGGTGTCTTGGAAGAAATAGAACCAGAATTGCTCCTTTAGAAGACAAGATTGTAAGACTTAGTCTCATGTGTTTTTACATGGTTCTCAGGAGATCCCTGCTCCTAGAAGTGAACATCATACTTAGTAAAGTGAAGGGGCAGAAAAATTTTTTAAAAAAGAAAAAAAGGGAAGACGACGGCCAAGATGAATTGACACAGCAGCTGAGAAAATGGGCTCAAGCATAACCATCGTGAGGGCGGCACAAGGCCAGCTCTTATCTTGTTCCGTTGTAAATAGGGTCGCTAGCAATCATCATGGCTGGGCAGCACCTAACAACGATAACAGTTTCCTTTACTGAAATATGTTTAGTTTAATTATATGAACAATTTTGTCAAAGAATATTGAAAAAATGCCACGGATTGTCAAAAAAATCAACAGATCTGTCTTGGAGGAAGTATAGCCAGAATGCTCCATGAAGGCCAAGATGATGGAGGTTCAAGTCACATCCTGTGGACATGGCGTCAGGGGAGAGCGGTCCCTAGGAAGGCTTACATGCTTGCTAAAGTGGAGGGGCAGAGCAAGAGGAAGCTCTTGAAGGAGAAGAATTGGCACAGTGGCCACAAAAATTAGCTCCAATGTATGAAAATTTGTGAGGATGGCACAGGGCTGACAGCGTCTCCTTCTGTTGCACCTAACTCAACAGCATCTGACAACGTATGTCTCTATCCAGCTAGCTACGCATCTTTCTCTCTCTATGCATGTCCCATATTTGATGGCACAGGGTAAACATATGTAGGATAAAAAGATGCACCTCTCTTTTGGAGTAATCATTTCTAGGCATAAGCTTGTCTTCCTATAGGGTTTCTTGCCAATATGAAAGATTCCTCTTGATGCTTATGGTTAACCCTTGGCTGCTAACCCAGAGAAGGGCAGTTCAAGTCAACCATCCTCACTGCGCTCTGAGGGAGGACAATGTAGCACTCGGCTTTCTTCATGACCAACAGCTCTGGAAACCTCGGCGATAGTTCTCCTCCGTCCTAAGGTGTCTCTGCGAACCAGACTCAGTATTGACTCTCAGGCCATGGGCTTATTTTTTAATTCATGGTTCTATGGCATTCTTGCTACAGCAAATGCCTAGGAGAATCTTTTTTTCCCCTGCGTACTCTGTTTTAAAAACCTTTAAAATGGAGAATACTATACTTTGCATTCTGCATTTTCAGTTCTCTAAAGAGAGGGCTGCCTGCAGGCAGTCCCTTTAAGCTTTGGGAGGTTGTTCTAACCTTCTATGTGATTAGATTACTGGCAATCTGCTACTCTGCTGCATAATGCATTTATATAACAGCAATGAGAAAAAAAGTAAAAGAAAAGAACCAGCACTTGTTGTTGGAGAGGCCAGAGGTGGGCAGGTAGATCATTGTTCTGTTCTGAGAATTGAAATACATGTAGAGAATGCTTCACTTCACTTTACAGTTATTTTGGAATGTCATGTACATTTTCAGTATTTTTTTCAAATTTGAAGTACATAATGTACTAGCTTAAAAAGAATACCAAATTAAACTTAAAAGTTTTTCAATGTCATTCAAGCTTGTGGTTTATATCTTTGCCTAAATATTTGTTATATAATGGAATATGACTTATTATTATCATTGCTTAGCCATTTGAAATATTTTTACATCAATTATTAAAACTTAATGCAAACAAAATGCAAAAAAAATGTGGAATGAATTTCAGAGTTGGTTATACTCTATCATGAAAGGCAATAAATAAGATGGTTGAGTCTTGGTATTAACAAGGTTATGCAAAGCCAACAAACAAACAAAAACAGTTTTTGAATTGATTCATTAGTATGTATTCACATCTTGTATAAGAACAGTTGATAAGTGAAGTATCAAGTTCTGCAATGGTATATGATTGCAGGAATTCCAGTGGGACAAATTGTCAATTGTAACAAAAAAAACAAAAGTATAATTTCTTGGGTAGAAAATGAAAGTTTCTTCAGAACATGAAAATAATTATATGTTTTAAGAAAGAACATATAGCTAAATACATCTACAAATGGTTGGTACAGAAAATCTACCAATTATATTAAGTAGAATATATATACAATTAAGCTTGAGTCCCTTCATTACTGTTTACTGGACATGTTATCAGGTTATCAACCAATCCCTGGAGAAGGACATCGTGTTTTGTAACGTGGAGGGACAGCAAAAGAGGAAAGTGCTTATATTTTGACACACACAGTGGCTGTAGCCATGAACTCCAACACAAGGAAAACTGGGAGCATAGTCTAAGGCCAGGGTGTCTCCTGTTGTACACAGGGCAGCCATGACAGATGAATGGATGTGCAGAAATACAGATGGATAGATCTACACACACATCAATATTTAGGAAAAGAATGAGTCAGGATAAACATATATGGGTTTAGAGTGGAATATAAGGTAATAAGAAGAGGAATGGAGAGGGGAGGGGAGCAAAAGAAAGGAAAGAGGGATTAAAGGGGAGCAGTGCAGGAAGGGACCCGTCTGGCAGTGGGATCAGCAAGTACTATAGTCCAGAATTAGAGGACAAACCTTTTCCTCTCACAAGTTTGCTGGAAGGATCATATGTGGGTCTGTGCTTTACTACATCAGCCTGTGATCCACGTGGAGTCCAGGTTGTGCATTGGACTGCTGGCCGCAAGTCAGTATTTCAAAGCCACCAGCTGCTCCTGGGTGAAATGATGAGACTTTCCGCTCCCGTGAATATTTAAAACCTCAGAGGTGCCAAGCCAGGCGGGCGGGAGTTGACCCAGCCTGGACCGCGGCGGCTGGGGCTACTGAGGGCGCCCTGGATCCAAAGCGCCCTGCGCGGGGCACCAGGCAGGGATCGTTTCATCATCAAATCCACCGGAAGTGCAGTGGATGGCACTTGGCTGTCAGATAGAGCGTCTGGAAGCGGGACACTGGAGGGTGGCGGCGGCCACTGTGGTGGCGATTCGTGTCCGGGACAAGCGGCGGTGGCGGTGGCGGCAGCGGGGGCAGCATCTGGAGACCCTTGTCCTGGTAGACAGCACTGTCATCACTGCCCGTGATCTGAGAACGTGCTGACTGAGCATGTGCTGGGCCTTCCAGGACTCCCATCAGTAGTTAGAGAGGCCTCAGGAGGAGTGTGCAGCCCTGCATTTATGCCACACCACTTCATTCATTGCCATTGGGGATGACCACGTCAGGAAGACAGGATTGCCCAGGCAGTGGCAGCCCCACAAGGCCTGGGAACTCTGCCACAGACCCTGAGAGCTACTGGAGCCCAGCTATATTTCCACTGATCTTGGATCCACATGGCCCTGCACGCACCAGCCTGTGATCTTCCTGCATTTTGCATCATTGCTTGTGGCTCTATGATTTGAATCCTCAGACGCCATCAGTTTCCTATGAACTTGAGAGGTCAATATCCAGTTCATTCATATAACATGTTCTGTCGGACTGACAATCATCCTAATGAATAGTCACTTGAGCAGAAAATAAAAGAGAATTTTTCGCTTTAAACCTCACTGGTCCCCCCTCAAAATACACTGTTGTTGAAGTTTAAAAAAACAAAACAAAACCTCAGAAACCCATCCGGGCAATTCTGTGTTGTCTTATGTAAGATAACTGTGAGTCAAAATGGACTTGGGTCAGTGAGTTCAGTTTGGAACTTGGGATCCATATAGTGTGTTCACATAAATCTTCATAGTAACGAAAGAGAGAAGCATGGGGATTGTAAGTATTTTTTCAACAGATAAAGAAAGTAATGGATTAATATTATTAGCAATGCAGTTTATATATGATCCCAATTGGCAGCCAGAGAATCCTTAGGTGACTTTGGGGATATGTCTAAAACATCAATAAATAAGAAACAGTGTGGCACAATGATTTCCTTCCTTTGCATTGATCATTTCTTTTGTTAGAAATTAGTCCCTCTTCAGTAATACCTCATTTTACATAAACCCATTATTTTCTTTCCAGTGTAGAGAACTTCTGAAAAAACATCCTAAATTATTTTTTCTTGATTTTAATTGGTCTTTGATGGTTTAACATGTATCAACAGAGGCAAAATTTTGACTTTTAATGTAGGGAATGCGATTTGTATCATTCCTTTCCTTGGGCTGGTACTTTTAACTTCAATATTCCCGTTCCCTTAAAGCTTCCATAAAACTGAAACAAACAAACAAATCCAAAATTCTCTATTTTGTTTTTTAACCAAATCTTTTAATTATCATAGTTCTGGAGGCTACATATCAATACAAGGCATTGGGAAGGCCAAGCTACCTCCAAAGGCTGTAATAGAAGATCCTTTCTTATTTCTTTCAACTTGACAACCTGTTAGCTTCCAATTGTATGGTACTTCCATTGTTCAGTGGCCATTTCCCGGTGTCTCTCTTTGCCTCTTTTCTTCTTTAATAGGACACAATCAGATTGGGTTAGGACCCATACTACTCTAGTAAGGCCTCCTTTTAAATGAAAGGCTAACCAACAAACGTATTTCCAAGTGGAGCTATATTCTTTGGTACCAAGTTTAGGTCTTTCACACAAATCTTGGGCTCCCACATCACCTTGATCAGTGGATGCCTCCTACATTGGACTAATGAAATTATATTCAAAACATTCAATAGCCATGTACTGTAAAGCGTGTCCTTAAAGATTAAGTTGCATGCATGTGTATTTTCATTTTTACAGTTCATAAAAAATTAATTACATTAATTAATGGCTTTTAAGATTTCCACTGGGCCATGGAGCTAAATCTGACTCATGTTGTTAGGTTTCTTTGGGCCCATTCTGAGCTATAGGCACCTCAGTAGACACAGAATGAAACACCATGCAGGTACCTGCAGGAGCCTCACATTTGCTAGGTTTGAGCCGATTGTTGCCACAATTGTGTCAATCCATCTCATTGAGGGCCTTCAGAGTTTTTTTAGCTGTCTCTCCCCTGTTCCAAGCATGAAGTTCTTCTCCAGAGACTTGTGTCCAAATATGTCCAAAATATATCAGTCAAAGCCTTGCCATCCTTGCCTGTAAGGAGAATTCTGACTGTGTTCTTTTCGAGAGAATGTCAGTTGTTCTTTTATCAGTTCACGGTCCTTTCAATATCTTCCCTCAGCACCACAATTCAAATGCATGGATTATTCCTTCACATTTTATTTAACGTCCAATTTCACGCACATACGAGGCAATAGAAAAACACCATGACTTAGATCAGCTAGTCTTCAAGGTAACATCCTTACTTTTCAATATTTTAAAGAGGTCTTATGGATCAAATTTATCTACTTCAATGTGTTTGGTTTCTTTACTGCTGCGTCCAGGAGAATTGATTGTGGAACCAAGCAAGAAAAAATCCTTCACATTTTCAGGCTGTCCTCCAATTAACGGTGTTACTGATTGGTCCAGGTGTGAGGAGTTTGGCTGTCTTTCCCATGAGTTGTAATCCTAAGTAGTGTATACATAGAGTTTTTTGACTGCAGGTGGTTTAGGGAGCAGATCGCTGCATATTCTGCACACAATGGCTGATGCGCCTGAACTGCCTAGCTTGAAATTAGCAGCCAAAGTTAACTCTGCAGCTCCCTTACCACACTGATTCTATCATTCAAACCCACAAATCCTTCTTCAGGATAGTGATGGAATCATCTGACTCTATAAATGTTTACAAAGCCTGGGAAACCCAACACGGTGTAGCTACGAGTTAGATGAACCTCAATGGCTGTGGTTATTTTTTTTTGAGGGGTGGGGGATGACATATATTTTAGACAGAAAAGAGTGGAGTAGTCTAAAATGTTGAAAACACTTTTATGCATATAATAAATACTGTTCTTCTGTTCTTGAAATTAACAAGTGGCTTTCAAGTCAATTTTTATTCCTCACAACATGTGTGTCAGGATAGGTCCATGATCCACAGCTTTCCTTATGACTCCTTGCCTTTTTTTTCTGAGGCAGACCAATGGGACTGGCTGTTAGGTGCCATGGAGACAGTTCAAACCCATAAGGACCCCATACAATGTAGGTCAATCACCGCCTGGCCTGTGCCATCCTCACAAGTTTGGTTCTTGCAGTCTAGGGTACTTTCAATATCCATCCTCCACACCATGAGTCAAATGCATCAGGCCTTTGGTGGTCTTTGTTATTCATTGTCTAACTTTCCCACGCATATGAGGTGACTGAGAATACCAAGGTTTGCATCAGTCCAACCTTGGTCTTCAAAATGACACTCATGTTCTTCAACACTTTAAAAAGTTCGTATGGAGAAGATTTGCCTAATGAAATATGTAATTGGGTTTCATGTGTACTGATTCCATGAGCATTGACTGTGGATTCAAGCAACATGAATTTCTTTATCAAGTTCAATTCCATCGCCACTTACCATGATGTTGTATGTTGGTTCAGTTCTGAGGATGTATGTTTTCTCTTCATTGAATTACAATCCAGACTTAAGGCTCCAGTCATTCACCTTCGTCAGCAAGTACTTTGAGTCCTCCACATGTTCAGCAAGCAAAGGTAGGATATCTGCTTATCTAAGGTTGTTAATAAGCTTTCCTCCAATTCTGATGCCACCTATTTCTTCATATAACCGAGCTTCTCTGATTATTTTCTCAGAATAAATAGGATGAGAAGGCACAATCCTGAAACACATCTTTCAGGATTTTAAACACTTTAAAAACACTCAGCATTCCTTGTTCTGTAAGAATGGCCATCTCCTGGTTTATGTTCAGGTTCTTTGGGAGGTCAATGAGGGGCTGCGATACCCTCATTCTTCTCGACCATGCCATAATCCAGACTAAGTACTAGTTTCTCTTATGCAGATTATCTACTTTTACTCTGCTAAACCCAAACCAAACTCATTCACCCATTCTACCACATCCCCGATATTCTATGATTCTCTATGTAACATAGGACTAATCATACTGGAAATAGCATTCCCACAGTTCCAAAACATCATAATCTAGATCATATGCTTCTAATTCACTTGTCTAGGAATTAAAGAAAGAGACAATGGTCATAATTCTTCCTTCAACATTCAGGAATGGTCTCAGAAGAAATAATATTGGAAAGATTATGAACAAATCCTGGAGTGTTCTCTGCAATGGATCTACTCTTGTATGCACGTCAGCTGAGATCACCTATGGCAAGTTTCTTACTTCCTGAAAAGGGAAATGATATGCACTCTTATTTTCTCCCCTTGGACTTTCTGATAGAGTGCTAAGTACACAATATTCTATACCAAATTTCTTCTATAATAAAATATCTGGAGTTTTAAAAATTTAATCAAATTCTGACATTTACTAAGCCTAATACTTTACCTCTTTATAGATTTGACGGATAGAGATTGTGGATAATGCGTCTCTACAAAATTGACTGCCAGTTCTGTTTACAGCACAATTGACATAACTCCAGCTTCATAAAAACCATAGTGCATATGCTTTTTCTTTCTAATTATGATTTACTTTTAAGGTACTAAGACATCTAAACTGCATAAAACAAGACCATCCACATTTTGCTTTAAACTGTATCACTACCTGGAAATTCTCTGGAGTTCAGTTTAGAAAGTCATGAGTCCAGTTGGGTCATCAAGAGAAATCTTTCATTTCACATATTATACTCAGATATCTATTTGCTATTTGGAGAATATTTTTTGATGAGATGAATGAACAAATATGAAGAATCACCTATCATTAAATAAAATCCTGAGCAGACATAGATCCTTCCATGCAATTTTAATTTTCTAAGAATGTTATTAGCTGTGATTATCCTACTTAGTTTCTTCTAAGTAGCTTTATATGGATTAGTAACAGCCATACAGAGACAAAACCAAAAATAGCTAGAGGAGGAACTGCAAGATGCTCTTGCCAAAGAAATTTCCCACAGGAAATGATCAAAATACTATAAATCGTCTAGGTCTCCTTCAGATGAAGTCAAACGAGTGCACAGCATTGCAACCAGCTGGATATTTAGCACGCATCTAAACTGATGATCTAATAAAAGTAAGTGATTACCTATTACTTACAGATATTTTTGTCTGCACATAAGCAGTTTAATGTATATTGAATAGCAAAATCTGAGAGTGGCTTGAAATTTTTCTGAATATTTTTATCAGAAAAAAATGTATGACATCTTTTCTAAGGTGCTTACATACAAGTAGTTTTCCTATTTGTTTTTGGGCAACTATGGTGAGCTACAAAGTTAAATGTACTGGAAACCCATTTAAATATGTTTATGATTCCACTTGAGCTTTTATAAATTAAAGCTGTCAGGGATTTTGCATACCAATAATATTCTGAATGTAAATTATTATTTCAATGGAATATATGCCCAAGGTTTTTTATATTGAATTTGCTTTTTATTCAAAGCCTTCCCAATTTCCCAAGAATGTGGGTATCCATGCATACTATAAAATCAAGTTGCAGCTTAATGACCTCATTTGGAGGTACGACGGAGAAAAATAGCTCACTGGAGCCCAGATACACTCTCTCCCATGTAGACATTCCTGTTGGCATGTCAGACAGCACTATGCTGATGGAGCCAGAGCCTGGAGCAGGAGGAGCCACATGGGGACCCACACCAGTGCTGAGATGTTTCCACCGCCACTGGATCCACAAGACTTTCCACCCACTGGCCTGTGATCTTCCTGTATTTGATGTCATTGCATGGGTTGTGTGAGTCTGAAGAGGAATTTTTAGATTGGTATCAGACATATGGGCTAATTGACTTATGGACCTGGTCTGGACTGGACTGGACTGGACTGGGCTGGGATGTTCTCTTATTATACAATTACTCTTTATACAAAGCTCTTTCTTATACACATATGAGTCTCCCTGGATTGCTTTCTCTAGTCAACCCAGACTAACACATATTCCCATTTTACTATATGTTCTTTAATCATTATAAAGGATTTAAATTGTAACTCAGTGGAATATTTCTTAAAATCCTAGTTGTGTTTTGTGTTTAAATACTTGAACTCTTCCTAAGTCCATTTAACTCTAAAATCACTCAGAATCCAATTTTCCTCATTGTGTAGTTGTGTCAAAGCATAGACTATTTTATTATGTCCATTATTGTTGTGTTTTGGGATATTGTTTTTATGACTAAAAAAATCACTTTATTGGGGCTTGTACAATTCTTATCACAATCCATACATACATCCATTGTTTCAAGCACGTATGTACATCTATTGCCATCATCATTCTCAAAACACATTTTATTATTTTAATTGATTTTTAATTAATATGATTTTAATCCATTTATAATAAGGGATTTCAAATAATTCAAAGAAAAGTTGAATAAAAATGTATTGGAATTTTCCAACAAACATTTTGAATATTACAATAAAAAATTAGGTTGGCCCTCAGGGGTTTATGAAGCAGGAGAAATCATGATGAAGTGCTAATTAAACCAAGAGAAAATTACCTTTGACTTTCCAAGTAAGTCTGATCAAGCATGTGTGCCAGCTCACACAAACACACATGTATTATTTTTAGTTTCAAGGCACATGCAATGGGTGTTGACTTAAATACATTCCAATTTGTGATGCTAAGATAAATTTATTCAGATTAAAAGACAATTTTATGAAATACAGCCTACAAGTATTAAAATAATTTTAATTTATGGAGTCCTTTTTTCATATTTTAAAGAATAGAGGATATCCTTAAATGTTACGGGAGAAAAGTATATTTCATTCAGATGACCACATGAAACTTTAGCTTACCTAACCTCTTAAATAATTAAAATATTAATTTATGACATGATCTACACCATTTCTATCACTACAGCCATAGTTTCCAACTAATTGATTCACCATTGTTTTCAACATTCATATTCCTATTATCATTTATTTCAGTGTATCTTGACTTTATGTCTGATAAATTTCAGACTATAGAACTTATCAAAACTTCTCAATTTCCTTTTTTCTATTATTGTTTGGTGCCTAGACTTAAATAATAGTCATATCCATGATGTTCCTTGTAGGTTTATGGCTACAATCCTATCACGGTCAGAATTGTAATTCATGCTAGATGTTAAAATATTATTTTTGACTGTGAATGTATAAGAATTTCTCTTCAATGTTTATTTATGACACAGACTGAAATAGGCTAATTCCATTTCAGTTCTATAACACTTAGGGTACTGAGCTTTATGTATTACAACACATTTTAACTACTTCCAATTTTCTTAGATTCATATTTCATCCGTTTCATATTCTAGTATTAAAGGATTCTTCAAACTTTTCCTTCTCAGTTTCAGACATGGTCCATAAGCAAATGGATGTCCTGAAAGCTCTCCTTCATCCCTGTTATTTATATTGATATTCCTTTGAGGTGGCAGCTCTTCCCCAGTAGTATTTCAGTACCTTTCAACCTGATTACCTCATATCCTGTCATTATATCAGAACACGTTCCACTGTCTCTCATAAGATTTTCATTAGCTATTACCTCTATTCCTTTTTTTTAGTATGTCAATCTGGCACTTCTGTTAACCCTGATGGCCCTGCAGTATTTGAAAAACTACCGGCATAACTTCTTGTATCACAGGATCATGAGACCCATCATTACTACAAATTGACAAATGGGAACTGGTCTAAAATGCACTGTGGTCATAGTCAGCAAAATCTCCTACTTCAATGTAGTTATATAAATTATAAAATTTTTTAAGTACAATAAGCTATAAATGAAATACATTGCTTTAAATACATCTGCAATGTAATTTATGACACATTTTCTATTACTTAAATGATAATTAATTTTTGTTAAGGCTAAACTCAGTATCCAAAAGAAATTTGTTAGAGTGAAATATTTTGGAAAATATTTCTTTCTGTCACTGCAGTATTTTGTCTTCAAATATGAAAGATTCCTTAGCGATCATTATACAATTGAACTGCCATGAAATTTCATCAGTCTGACAAAATCACATATGGAATGATCAACCTATCTAAGGACGATATACATTTTTTTCTTTTACAGTAATTAAACTCTTTTAATATGGAATTTTTGTATATTTTACTTTATGTGCTCCTATTTTAAGAAATAAAAAAGGATATCAGTAAGAACTGGTTCTCACATTATATTTTTTCAATAAATTCAATTACATGTAAGTAATGAGACTAAAAAACAGTCAACCTGATGGTGTAACACTATTCCATATATCAAAGCGTGAAGTGTTTTGTGAACGTTTGTTCTTGAATATCTTATAGGTCATTGCCTCCCGATGCAAAGACTTTAATCATTGCTAATTTTTTAATATTAACATTTTCAGAGATATTTTTTCTGTTATTTGAATGTATAAAGTATTTGAAAGCAGCTCTTACTGCTATCCTTTTTTATTTATAAATATCATAATAGTATTCTATATATAACCTTGAAATATGTATTTACATGTGTGCTGTACAAACCAAGTTAGCACTATGACGAGCACATTTAATACAAAATCAAAGTTAAAGTAGTTTAATTTAATTTAATTGTTTGGGTTTAATCTGGTAAATTATATTCCAATCCTGCATTCTTGATGGTGAAATTTCAAATCATGGTTTAATTTCTTCTAATAGATAAATGTAATGTTAAAGTAATAATGTAATAATAAATGTAATGATGCTTTTTAATGCAGAGCTTAATTTAACTTTAATATTTTATGTCTTTTAATATTTTACTTTAATTAATTTAACTTTAATATTTTATTTCTTTCAACAATTTTGAATACTTGATGAACTATAGAGAAATTAGGGAAGCTTTGACTACATGAGTAAAACCTCCTTATCTCAGAAAGAAAACTAAACTTTTTGTCATAATGTATACATTTAAAAAATTAAGCAATTATAGTTATGGATCATGCTGCTAGGCACCAGAAACCCACAGGAAAAAGGTGAGACTCAGAAACCCACAGGAGGTGCTCTTTCCAATTTTATAGGGTCACTATGAGTTGGCATTGACTCAGTGGTAATCAGTTTGGCTTTATTGTTTTTTAGAAGCATTAAGTTGTATTTTTTCTTAATTTTGAATATAATGAACACTTTCTTGTTATAATGATGGCCAATGGAGACAAAGTAACACCAATTCAACTCCATTAAATAAAACACAAGATTTAGTTTTTTTTAAAAATATCTTACAAAACAATGCATTTTCTTCAGAACTAAAGGGTATTTTTCATTTTCTTCTTACCCATCCTTTGTCATATCAATGTCAATTCAATACAAAGGGTGTACATGTTTTCCTCCTTCCAATACCTCCAAATTGCTATTCAGGCTTGATCTATTCTTTTCATAAGGCAAGTTCAGGAGTACTTCGTTTTAATATACACAAACCTGGGTGAGACATGTAAACAATGATGACCATGCATGGTGTATTCAGTTGCAAGAAAAATACCTCACTTGTCTTCATTTCAGGTACCTGAAGCTCCTTTAACAGGCTGGATTTTTTGTTTTGTATTTTACAAATTGTACTTGTATATTAGGCAAAAAGAAATATTTTATAGAAGGGTTGGCGCAATATGTTGAAGATTGAGTTTATTTACACAGAAAAAATGCATTTGTGTTACGTTTCAATATGTCTTAAAATATATTGAGGAGTATTTAAAAACATTTTAAATAAAGAAAATCTAAGATATCTGAACAGCTAAACAACACTTTGCATCTAAAATGAATGAAGAGCTATATTTCTATCGATCAGATATACTTTCTTACATTTTAGAATGTGTTTTTTTTCTTGCAAACTCTGTAACTTCATGATATCACCAGTCCTTAAAAACAAATTAGCTGTAGAATTTGGCACCATAAGTCCTTTTGATTTGGTCCAGCATATGACAGGCTTACAACTAAGCTATAAAGAGTGTTTCAAGCTCAATTACAAGTTATAGCACAAGTTATGTCCACCCATGAAAGGCAACCTTGAGAAAAGAACATAAAAGAGAATGGAAGTTTTAGAGTCCAAGGAAAATGAAATGAAGGTCACAGGTAAATAAAAATAAAAAATGCTATATTATAAAATAGTTTTAACCATTCTGAAGATATAAGGTGAAAAATTTCAATGGGAAGCAAACAAAAGGAGCAAAAATTGGAAGAGTTTAACATTTTCATCTGAATATTATAACCGATATTTTAGCCAATTCTTAACACTGTCAACCTTACTTGGGAATTCATTCACTCAGAATTTGAATTCATAGCAACAAATGATAAAACTGGAGAGATGGAAGTTATATATGGCTAGTTACTTGTATTGAGTTTTAATGATGAACTGAAATCATGGAAGAATTTTAAAATCTATATTTGTTTTGGTTTAAATTTGTGTATTTGTTTTACTTGAAACTAGCTTGTATGTTACAGAAGAATCAAGTCAGGTTCACTTTTACTCCTCCTCGTTCTATAGCCACTGTCTTCAAGTCTGACAAGGTCAGGAATCGGGGGAGCGTTCAAATCGGTGGCACTTCCCTCTCAAAAACAAAAAACAAACAAACAAACCAAGTGAACAATTTTATTAATTCATTTTAATGTATTGGTTTAATTAAATTTATATTTTAAAAAGCATGCAGTTCATTTTTAAATGAATACACAAGTAATATTGTTGTGCCCATATAACACACTCCCATCGCGAAAAGCAGCATTATTGTTCTATTCTGTGGTAGTTGCATGATTTGTGTCAACTGCAATTTGTATGAAAATGAAGGAGTGGAAACCAAATAGTCAATCAGGTCACAGCCTGATGTCTCTTTGGAGGTGTGGCCTTCTTATATAGAATAAATAAGGAAATTCTCCCACCCCGCCCTCCCGCTTTCTCTATGCCACTTTGTATTGCTCCTTACCTGGGACATCACTGGGACTCTGTGTCAGCCTCCAGCAGTGGCCCCACGTGGGCCGCCCCTCCCTGAGAGTTGTTGATCCTTACCACGCTCCCACCAATCTGGTATCCACGTGACCCTGCACTCATTGCCCGGTAATACCTTTGCTTCTCTCTTCAGGTATCAGCATCATTGGCCTGCAGCTCCATGCACCTGAAGAGGATCCTTGAATTGCTGGGGCAACTTTCAGCTGCTTCTTGATGTGAAGTTCTTTCTTAATCACAGATGAGCTTCACTGGTTTGTGTTTCTTTTTTTTTTAATTAATAAATCTTTTTATTGGGGCTCATACAACTCTTATCACAAACCGTACATACATCAATTGAACAAAGCACCCTTATACATTCGTTGCACTCGTCATTCTCAAAATTCGCCTTCCACTTGGGTTCCTAGAATAAGCTGGCTTTCCCTTTTTCCCCCTTCCCCCCCACTTCCGCTCCCCCCTTCCCCCTGGTCCCTTGATAGTTTATAAATAATTATTATATCTTATCTTACACTCCCCGGCGTCTTCCCTCACCCACCCTCCTATTGCCCATCTCCCAGAGAGGAAGGAGGTCACACATAGATCTCCAAGATCGGTTCTCCCTTTCTACACCCCCTTCCCTCCCGGTGTTGCCACTCCCGCCACTGGTGTTGAGGGGTTCGTCAGTCCTAGATGCCCTGTGTTTCCAGATCCCTACCGCACTGCTGTACATCCTCTGGTATAACCAGGTCCGCAAGGTAGAATTGGGGTCATGATAATTGGGGGGGAGAAAGTGTTCAGGAACTAGAGGCAGGTTTTGAGTTTCATTGCTGCTACACTGAACCCTGAGTGAGTCATCTCACTCTGCGAGTGTTTTTCTAGAATACAAAGTCTAACACATATTCAATCCACATCCCCACACTGCAAAGAAAAACTATTTGGTGGTTTCTCTTTCTTTGCTCTTATGACCCTTCCGTTAAATAAGATGCCTGTGTCATCGGGTACTGACATTTACTACAATCAAAAAGAACTTAACTGACTTTAGCACCCTTAAACACATCCAATGTTCACATATGTCACGATAGGTAAGTCACTATGTTTTGATTTTACATTGTCTCTTTTTTAAGTATAGGTAATATATACACATTTGTTTTATTTACCAACCATGCTATGATATCTTTTAAATTAAGTATCAATTCTCCTTTCTCCAGTAACAATGCTGTGATCCAGTGTGGAACAGATTACCTCACCTCTGTGTATCTTTGTTCAAACATCCGTGAACAACAATAAAAATGAAATAAATGATAATAGTTTACATACTGGCTATTAGAATTAAATTGTTTAGTTAATTGTAAAATTTAAATAAATTTTCAAATTGTAAATGTTCAGTGAATATCGCTCAGATATATATATAAATAAACTTAATTTATTAACTGTAAAAAAGGACTTTCTAACCATTAATTATGGATTATTATATTTATATTTATGCTGCTAGTGTTCTCTATAGTATATGAAATAATAATTGATTAAATCAGATCATATAAAATACTTTTCTTTTTAGGTTTACTATCAAAGTATCAAACCTACTGATTGAGTTATAAATTGGAAAATATTTTAAATTACTGTTGCCTTAGTAATTATTTAGATGCAGTCATTTTAAATGATTGGACTGTCCTCCATTTTCTTGCTTTTTCTCTCTTATGTTATTTCAAATTGTCACTCTTCAATTTTCTTTTTCTCTGGTAAAATGATCATGGCATACTGTCAAGTGATCATGGCATACTGTCAATCCTATCACAGACTACGTCGTCCTTCAAGATTGATTTTCCAATGTTTTTTTACAGTGGAAGAAATGCCATTCCTCTTGATTGTATCACTTCTGGCGCAGTAAGTCCCTCATATGGTTTTCTGATTCCCATCAGTCAATACCAGTCCATGTTAGTTCACTAATGTCTAGTTCCATTTCATTTCTGATGACTTCCAATTTTCTTACATTCATCCTTCACACTTTCCAAGTTTCTATTGCTAAGAGATGTTTTCCGGCTGTTTCCCCTTCCTTTGGGTCCTGTCCCATTACTGTGTGGTACTGTGGTGGATTGCGTGTTGCTGAAACGCTGGATGCTATGGTACTGGACTAAAATGCCAGCAGTGTGACTCTCTGAGGAACATCCAGACAAGAACAGAATATGAGAAACGCACTGGCTGCCCACTGTGGAGGAAGAAGCTGCAGAAAACCGTACACGTTGCTTCAAGAGCGAATGAAGGCCTACCGAATGGAAACAGAACTATTGTCAGGGAAGGCGCTGAAAGGATGGGCCTCTCCAGTCGGAGGGCGATCTAACGCTGACTGAAGAGGTGCTGCCTCTCCCAGTGGAGGCGACTGTGTAATGGAAGTGAGGGAAGCCTGTGGGAGTCTGCCTCCTGGCTCTTCATGCTTGATGGGACGTGACTCAATTGGAACACGGGCAGATGAAATTGGTTTACTGTGATATTTAAATGCTGTAAAAGATTTTATTTAGCATTAATAGTAGAATCAAGGAGCTATTGCACACAACTCCCAGGTTTGGTGAGAAGTGGGATGGTTAGGGAATCAAGATTCTTAAGTTTTTCAGTAATAACATCTGTATTAATGAATCTTTTCTGGGTTTGCCACATGGTCCTTGAGCCAAAAGAATGCATATCATGAATTACTCATATAACTTCCATGATACTCCTGTGATAAGCATGCTGAACAGTTCAGTATATTTTAAAGATATGTATTTGTAAGTTCATTTACTAATAGGTCTTTAAAAGAGAATACTGAAATATCTTTGGTGAGTCAAACCGATACCTGCTGTTAATCAGTCTCTAATGGAAGCTGCAAGTTTGAATCTTTTAAGAGAGAAATAAGGAGTCAACTTTGATACTCAAAAAGAATTTCAAAATGTATAGATTCTTTGGTCTCTTATTTAAGAGTGGAATTTAAGCAATTAATTACAAACAGTACATGTGGTGCTAGGGCTTCATTAATTTCTGTATAGCCTCATTTATTTTCCACTTGTTAGAAACTTACAAAAAACAAATTCATAGAGATTAATTCTATTCTGGCTCATATCAACTCATTATGAACCACTCCATATTATTAAGAACGTGTGTTATTACTGTAATCTACAGATAGGCATAAGCACATGATTAAAATAATTAATTGTGCTCACTCATACATTAAAATTGTCATTGTGTTATCTCACCACACTACAGACAAAATATATATAATTGGTACTATGACTAAGACATGTATTGAAAATATGTATATTGGGGCATTCTTGCTTTCTACTTTGAAATCCAATCAATTTTCCATAAATGATAGCAATTGTTAAAATCTACTTCCATCAAGTTGATTTCAATTCAATTGATCCTGTAGTGAGGAATAGAGCTATCACATTAGGGTTTCAAAGCCATGAATCTTTACAGAAGTCGAGTACCATATCTCTGTCTCATTGAATGATTAATGGATTCGAACCTCTGATGTTCTGGAGACTAGTTCAGTACTTTATCGGGCTTCTTTATTGATTGTATGCCTTTTGTAATGATGGGAGTTGGATTAAAGTGATTATTGAAAATGCCTAAGATGACATGGTATTGTTTTCCTTATAGGTATATGTAGATTTAACTTACTACTCTCTGTACAGTTGATTTATGCCAATAAAACCTTTGCATTATTTACCCAAGTATATTTTAATGAGTTACATTTTAAATCATTTTTTATTTCATTTCAGGACTGAATGTCTGGAGAAGAAATGTTAGTATCAACCAAAATGATATAAAATTGACAATTTATAAAGAAAACATCCTTATTCAACTTGTTATTGCCTTTACCAATTGATCTCAGATGAAGATGGATCTGTTATAATTTCATAACTGGATGTCAGATGGCATTACTTGAGCTAATCAAATATAAATTTTCAATTTCTGTCTGCCTACTGTTTATTCCATCTGTTGCTTGCTTCTTACCATACATATTAGCATTTGAAAATCAGTTTAAGTATTTTTAAAGCCAGTTTTAAATGTTATTTTTATGTATACTTTGCAGTTGCAAACTTGAAGAATGGTTGCTGAAAATATAAAAACTTTAGTTCTCAATAAATAAAATATAACAAATCAATGTTTCATAATACAATATCACTATCTTCTTTTTGACTGAGAGATTAATCCATATTTCCTTATTGTTATACAGAGTCTAATGATCTCTTTATATTTAAATTAAAACCATCTATCTTGATACCTGTGAGAAATTGGTGGTTTAGTAGTATAATTTTTTGCTTTTCATAGGTTAGATCCATCCAAGTTTGATGCCTAACCAACACATCTCATGCTTAACACCCATTTGTCAGAATAGTCTTCTATATGGTATCATGATGAACAAATTTCAGCAGAACTTCCAGGATAAAACTGTCTAGGAAAAAAGAAATCTATACTTCTATTTATAAAAAGAAACCAGTTGAAACTCTATGGCTGACAGTGGGCCAATCCACATTCAGGAAACACTTTTTTCCCCCCTGTTCTTCATATCATTCTCACCAGGTGGGGAACAATATGAATGGCAGTTAACAAAAACATGCTGGTATTGAACAGAAAGGACTTAAATATTTCTTCAAATGACCTTGACACTTTCTGAGTTGTAGACAGTCTGATGGAGGAGATAGTCATATAAGCTGCAGCACACCGGATAAACAAATAAAAAGTACTCATTCGGGGCCGTTGGTCTTCTCCAGGGCTCCCTTCTTCCTTGAGAGGTTGACCTAACCCTGATCAATAATTGGGATCAGCATTATCTACAAATGTTTGAAATTTCTAAAGGAGCATTTATAGGGGCTTTTCACTGCCAGGGGTCAGCAAACCATAACTATCTCACTTTTTGGTGTGCTACTTTTAATATGTACATTTTATAAGCAATGGCATTTTAAATAGTTGGCTAATTTATTTCTGACCTTATCCTACTATGGATCTCTGTTACTTTAACTTTCTAGTCTCTATATATGGAATACTTCTTAAGTCTTCAGTCAGCAAGTCAGTACATTACTTAACCAATATTCTATTATCTTGTCATTTCCCCCACAATATTAAGTAAACTTTTAAAACTTTTATTTCAAAGCTTCAAGATATTTGATATTAATATGAAATTCCTCATCCCACGCACACCTGGAAGAATAAATAGAAAACAATTTAGACTTATTTTTGTTATGCTTTCTTTTAATTATGGGGAAAAGGGCAATCAAGTAGATATTTGCAGGTAAACTTATTTTACAATAACATTTTAATATATATGGGATATGATTCTATTTTAATTATTTACCAATATAAGTGGCATATTTCCAGTTGACTTAATGCTGATTTAACTGTTATGACAGCATAGAAAAGATTCATTTTTGTTTTCTGGTTTGGTTTTTGCTAGTGCTATTAATAATTTGGTTAACTAATCTACCTCTCTCTCTATATATATATATCCATCTACCTATCAATATTCCCCATACATGGGCTTTGAATATGGACTATTTCTCACTAAATGTTATGTGTTACTATTCATTTTATGACACTGTATATCATATTTTAAGGAATGTTTTTCATATGTGATATGGTTCCTTGTTCCTTAAGAAAACGTATTGTGTTCATTATTTTTCCTCATTCTATATGGTGAATAAAAACACAGTGGAGGGATATGTCTTATGTGTGTTGTGATGCTTTGGGCTTTCTTTCCAATCAGCACATTCCATAGAAAATTGATGGAAACAAGGGTGTTTCCTTATGAGTCATTTGCTGGCCTGACAGTGTAGCGGTTATGTGCTGGGATCCCATCTGCATGGTTGGCAGTTCAAAAACACCAGCAGCTCTGGAAGGAAGAATGGGCTTTCTATCACTGTCAATAGTTGTTTTAAAAACCTACAAGGCATCGCGACGAGTCAGTATTGATTCAATGGCAGTGAGTTTGGAGTTTGGATTGGTCTTTTTCAGGCAGCGTCAGAGCTGAAGAGCAGAGTTTGAAACCTGTAACCTAGATAAACGATAAGACAACGTGTTTTATGATAAATGGTTGTCCATTTCTCATCCAGGAGCCAAGTTTCTGAAGTAAATAAAGCCATAGATTCTGTCTACAGTATAAACGGCTTGAGCTTTAACTAAGAAAAGTAATCACCATTGGATCTATTCTGACTCCCACCTACCCTACAGGGCCGGGGAGAACTGCCCTTTCTGGTTTCCAAGCACGAGACTATTCAAGGGAGCAGAACGCTTCAACTCTGTCCTGCGGAACAACGCGGGAGTTCCAACTGCTGACTTGGCGGTTAGCCGTTCACTTATCCCAACGCACTGCCAGACCTCCTGTGGCGGTCACAATTCATAAGACATGATTTCCAATAATGACACTAGGCCAAAGTATGTAGAATGCTGATTGTATTTGATTCTCAGGTAGTTTGCCTCATAATAAAGAGCACAGTGAGTGAAGAATTTGGAAAGATGGCAGTATAAAAAAAGCGTTCCTCCAAACCTCTCTCTCTCTCTCACACACACACACACACACACACACGCACAGACACACCAAGTAATGTAACAAAGGAATAGAGCTTGATATTGGGTCTCTCAGTTGGGGAGGAGAGCAGAGGCACAGGGGCGTGTAACTGGGCTGTTGCCACACAGTAGGAACATTGTTCGCCCAGCTCATCTATCCCTCCCTCAGCCACATAAGCAATCACATGCTGTGAACTGGGGTAATAGTCCCCCCACAAAGGGTCGACTTCTGTAACCCACAATCTCTACTTGTACAAAGAAACAGAACCCCAAGCTTCTGCTGTAAAATCAATGAGATGGATCTCAGAGTAGTTCATGTGGAATATGCACAAAGGTCGCATAGCAGACCTTGTTGGTGGCAAGTCTATGACAAATTGTGCCTGAAGACATGCAGTAGTCAACACTGCTCTCATAACCACCCCTCCATTGGCTCCCTTAGTGTTCCCAGATTGGGGCTGCACTTATTGTACAGAGTCAGCTATCATCCATGACCCAGTCTGAAAAACAGACTTTTATTGGAGGCAGCACCTACCGTCATCGTACTACAGGGAAGCTCTTTTTTTTAAAAACATTTTATTAGGGGCTCATACAACTCTCATCACAATCCACGCATATACATACACCAATTGTATAAAGCACATCTGTTCATTCTTTGCCCTAATCATTTTCAAAGCATTTGCTCTCCGCTTAAGCCCTTTGCATCAGGTCCTCTTTTTTTCCCCTCCCTCCTTGCTCCCCACTCCCTCATGTGCCCTTGATAATTTATCGATTGCTATTTTGTCATATCTTGTCCTATCCGGCGTCTCCCTTCACCCCCTTCTCTGTTGTCTGTCCCCAAGGGAGGAGGTCACATGTAGATCCTTGTAATTGGTTTCCCCTTTCCAACCCACTCACCCTCTACTCTCCCAGTATCGCTCCTCACAGCCCTGGTCCTGAAGGTATCATCCACCCTGGATTCCCTGTGCCTCCAGCTCCTATCTGCACCAGTGTACAACCTCTGCCCTATCCAGACTTGCAAGGTAGTATTCAGATCCTGGTAGTGGGGGGGAGGAAGCATCCAGGTCTGGGAGAAAGCTGTATTCTTTATAGCTCTTTAACAAGAAGCTCGATCTTGCTGCTAGTCTGTTTGTAGCGTGACAGCCCCTACTCCACCCAGACATTGTCTCTCACATCCTGTTTGAATTGCCCCAGAGAGGCTCTGCACAGTGCTCCAATGAAGGTTACGCTCCCATAACCCTCAGTCTATTCACCTCCTTGAGCACCACAGAGCACCACAGGACTCTAGCCTCTGAAAGCAAACTCCCTTGGAGTCAAGTATTTCACTCTGTTTCCACCTCATTTGGCCTTGCGGACTGCTGGCTAATGCTTCTGTGAGCTAGGCTGGATTCTTATGTGGAGGCTGCACTAACAGCCTTCAATCTACCAGAGGGATTCTGAGAGCAGTAGGCCAGTCCTCCTTGGGGATCTGACAGGGGCATGACAACCCATTACCACTTGGGAAGAATTGCATGATAGGCTGTGGCAAACTGTAGATGACTCCCACAGTGCAGTGTGCTTGTTTGGATATCAATCTACTTGTCCCCTTGGGATCTTACTCACTGTCACCAAGTGCATTCTGACTCATAGTGACCCTGTAGGACAGAGTAGAACTGTCTCTGTGGGTTTTTGACCCAGTAATTTTTTATGGGGATAGAAAGTCTCATCTTTTTCCTGGGGTAGGAGCTGGTTCATTTGAACCGCTGATCTTGCAAAACTGTAGCTAGTGTTTTTTGTTTGTTTTGTGGTCAGCTTGGCCTGGCCAGGATTATCCATAGCTTCCCAGTAAATTCTCCCACATAAGGTTTAGGACAGAGCCTGATAATATCTCCTGATGTCTGCCAAAGAGATGCTGTGGAGAGCAGGTTCCTTTTCCTTCCTTCCTCACTATGCCATGAATTCTGCATATGGTCTCTTGGAATGGGTGCCCCCCATTCATGGCAGTGCTTGCTGATACTGTGAACTCTCCATAGCCTGCAATTACATTGGATCTACTGATCTATTGGCCTTCACTGGCCTCTGATTTCCCACCTCCAAGCTCCAGGTTGCCATGCCAATCAGGGAAAGCCTTCAGCATAATATCTGAAAACTAATCTGGACTTAACCATTTCTATAACTATGTAAGCCATTTATATATCTTCTTTGGCTTCTCTAGAAAATCAACCCATTGTATTCAGCCTAAAATACTCTCTGCACACCCCATAAACCAGGGCTTAATCAACAAACCAGGACTCCTGGGGGATAATTTTGGATCTTTCTGCAAACCCTTTGTGTTAGTCCAGGTAGACTAGAAAAACAAATTCATAAACATGCATATATGTATAAGAGAGAGTTTGTATAAAGGGTAATTGTACACTAAGAAAGCATGTCAACAAGTGCTGTCCAACCTCATAAGTCCAATATTAGCCCATATGTCAGTTACCAATCAATAAAATCCTCTTCCTCTAGTTCCTAAATGCTTCCTCACCCCCTCCCACTATCATGATCCCAATTCTACCTTGCAAGTCTGGTTAAACCAGAGGATGTACACTGGTACAGATATGAACCAGAAACACAGGGAATCCAGGGCGGATGACACCTTCAGGACCAGTGGTGTGAGTGGCGATACTGAGAGGGTAGAGAGAGGGTGGGTTGGAAAGGGGGAACTGATTACAAGGAATCACATATGACCTCCTCCCTGGGGGACTGACAGCAGAGAAGCGGGTGAAGGGAAACTTCGAAAAGGGCAAGATTTGACAAAATAATAATTTATAAATTATTAAGGGTTGCGGAGGATTAGACCAGCTATCCCGCATCAAGCTGGGTTCGAACTGAGGCGTGCGGATGATAGGAAAAGAAAGGGCTATCTATGTACAAAGCATGGGACCGGGAGGACACCAATCTGATGGACCAAAGTCTCCAGTATATTTGAAGCTTGGTTTATATACTCTTCTTACAAAAGGGAATTGGTTACAAAACAAACATCAAAGAACTTAAACATTCCTAAACTCTTATCTATGCAAATGTTACTTAACTAATCACAGTTTCTTAACTTTAGAATAATAAAAGCACTAGGTTCAAGGACAATAACACGGATATGCAAGATTCAAGAGAGCCTCAAAGAGATCATAAATAACTGAGTTATCCCTCAATGCTTTTAGCAGCAAAGTCACAAACAACAGTCATTTTGCAGCGCTTGTCTGCAGAGACACAGAGACGCAGGGGACTAAATAGTCACCCATTACTAAACACCTTGATCAGCTGGATGCTTCCTACATATCCCCCTTCTTTGTTATTAAAAATGAGCAAAGGGGGACTGCATCTGTACTGCCAGTCCTTCAGACTTGGAGGAGGGGGTAACTCCAGGAACTTGGTTCAACTCAAGGCTGGTCAGAAGAACTTGTGCATTAAGACGTGCTAGCACGGTTTGAAGACCTTGCAGACAACAAGGTAATAAAACGCAAGTTTTTTTCTGAAAAATCAATAATAATAATAATAACAACATATTCCTTATATTCATGCAGAAACAATATAGGGTTAGTTATCTCATTGTTAAGCAAAGACATTTGATAGACATATAGCAACTTTATCTTTTGTTAAGCGAGACATCCTCGAGAAAATTAAAACACCTGTTTTTCCAGGCCTTGCATACTTTCTTGTTCTTGATAGAATCACAGAGGAAATCAGCAAACACCGACACAAATCATGAGAATTTTCAGCTGTTTTAAGGTTGAGTCTTAATGGCCTTTAACATCTTTCTTTCCCCCTTTTTAATTTACTGAAGACGTTTTCACTCAAAACGTCAGCAGATGACTGTGTCTGGCTTAGGTTGGGAGAGGTCCTGATGCCCTTACCCATCATTGGATCTACTGCTATTTAAAAACAGTGTCCTGTCTTAGGTTGGTACATCTGGATTCAATCCCTTTGCCCGTCATTGACTAACCAGCCTCTGCCTTACACCCCTGTTTGGGGAGGGGGCGAAGTACGCAGGTGCACTTCATGATGTTTTATTCCCAAGGCCAATTATTTAACCATAACCTTGCACAGTGCCATAGGAAGTATGCATAAGATCAACAATACACACACTTGCTGTGACTGTGTTATAAAGAGTATTAACTTTTTGTTCTATATCAATCTATATGTTCCTCTTCAGACTCACGAAACACATGCAACGACTTCCAATGTAGGAGATCACAGGACAGTGGGTGGAAACTCTTGTGGATCCAGTGGCATTGGAAACATCTCAGTGTTGACAGGGTCTCCACATGGCTCCTACTGCTCCAAGGCTCTAGCATAGCCCATGTGTCTTGTCAGTAAGCACGTCTTACAAGGAATGGGTGAGTGTCCTTTCACCAGCAAGCTATTTATCTCCTTAGTGCCTGAGGTCATCAAGTCACAACCAGTTCGATAGGTGTGGTAGTTATATAATTGTCAATTTAAGTATTAAGCGTGTAGGGGTGGAGTCTATCCTGTCAATCAGGTGAGACTTCTATGAGGGCATAGCCTTCACCTAAGGATTCTGGGAATTCTAGTTTTTCTTCCTTGGAGGTGGGAGACTCTCTGCTCACACCCTGGGAGACATAGCAGCTGACAAGGCACATGGACCCACCCTGATGTAGCTCTGGGTGCTGGAGAAGCCATGCAGTGACCCCTGCCAGCGCTGAGATGTTTCCAATGCCACTAGATCCAAAGACTTTCTACCCACTGCTCTGTGATCTTCTACATTCGGCATCGCTGCATGTGTTTCGTGAGTCTGAAGAGGAATTTATAGAATTGTATCGGGCATGTGGGCTAATACTGGACTTATAGATTGATCTGGACTCGGCTGGGATATTTACCCAATGTTCAATTCCTCTTGTATATAAATCTCGTTCTTATACACATATGTGTGTCCATGGAGTTGTTTCTCTAGTCTACCCAGACTAGCACAACAGGCTAAACCTTACCCCTTTACTCTTAAGTCTCAAATTGACAACAGATTATGTAACCACGACATAAGGAAAATAATGCAAGAACAAAATATAGATCTAAAAATAAGGATATTTCAAGAGAAAAAGGAGAATAACTGATAACATAAACAATAGGATTTATCAAAGGATTTAAGCAGGCAGATGGAAGAATTGAATTAGAGGATCTCCAACATTGAAATCACGTTGATTCCAACTTGAAGTAAAACCTAAAGAATAGGCTAGAGTGCTCATTTGGGGTTCTGAGGGTTTAATTTTTTAAGGGAGTAGACAGCCTCATTCTCCCAGTGATCCCCAGGTGGGTGTGAATCACTGGGTATACCACTCCATGAGTATACCCTTACACTCTGAAGGCTCCGAGAGTTAGAGGATAAGATAATTAAATTATGGACACTGGAAAGAAACAAAATGAAGAGTCAAGAAAGTTGAAAGTTTAATGGAATTATGTTACAACAAGAAACAATATGTACAAGGAATGACAGAAGTAAATGTCATCATCACCACACTACCACTGTCTAGTTAATTTCAACTAACATTCACCCAATAGGATAGAGTACAACTGTTCTCAAGGGTTTCTGAAGCTGCAAATGTTTACAGGAATGACTGTCTCAGTTTTCTTCTAGATAGCAGCTAGTGGATTTGAACTAAGAACCTTTTAGTTATGCACATAATACGAAATCCAGTATGTCATCAGGTCTATCTTAGAAGGATATTAATATCTTATAAGGATATTCAAGATATATAATATGGAAAAAACTATATTGAAGGAAAATGTCAGAAAAGGTTTCTAATATATCAAAGGACATGAAGATACAAATATAAGAAATGCAACTCTGGGGAAGGTAAACCCAGAAGTCAACATCCAGACAGTCATAGTTAGTCTTCCCAAGAGATAAGGATAGAATCTTGAAAACAGTTGGAGAGAAACTAACAGTCACACACCAAAGATTCACAATAAGAGTTGGTGTTGTTCCCTCAGAAATATCGGAAGCCAGAAGTCAACTGAATAAGGTATTTAAAATGCTTAAATAAAAAGAAAAATTATAATTTAAAGCTGTCAACCAAGAATGCTATACCTAATGAAACAGTCCTTCCAGAATGGGGGTAAAAAATAAAACATTTACAAACATACACTGAGAATTCATATCTACAAAATGAACCCTACACAACTTCCAATGAGAGTTCTACACATTGAAGAGCAAACATTACAATGTAATTCAAAACCAGGCACAAAAGAAGTATCCAGAATAAAGAGCAATCCATGGGCATGTATATGGGCTGCCACTCAGGTATTCATGCTTGACACTTCTAAGGACTTTTGACTTCATTGGCTTTTGTTTAGTTTTGTTTTCATAATATATATACAAAAGACAAAGATATAATTATAGCACACATGAAATATGCACACAGTTAGTGATAACCACAACCTAAAAAGAGAAAAGAATTATACAAATAATAGTCTTATATAGAAATTGGTACTAATTTACCCAAGAATATTTAAATACAAGCTCTTAAATGTAATATGTGCTTTGTGTTAGTGACAAAGAAAATTGAAACACTAAACCAAAGAGTACTACAGGATAAAACTAGGGAAGAAATAACACACACGCACATACCCAACAAAATGGGAGAAGTCACTTCTTATCATTGTATCATTAAGTACAGTGAATGTAGATGGATCGTTTCCAATCAAAGGTAGAGAGTGGTGGATTGGATGAAACAAGCAAAGGAAACATAATCCCACTATATGTATTTTATGAGACACCCATAGGACACATTAGTTTGAGAATGAAAGTATGGGGGCCAGAGGAATATTCCATGCCCCCCCAAAGAAAAGAACAACAAGAACAAGAGAGAGCTGGGGTAGCAATATTAATGTTAATAAAAGTATCCTTCAATAAAAATATGAAAGAAGAGATAAAGATATATTTATGGAAATACATTATGATAAAAGCATAAATCATTGAAGAATATTTCCCAATCATAAAAAATGTATGCAAGCAACATCAGAACACCACATTGTATAACTGGTAGAATTAAAGAGAGAAATGCATAGTACTTACTACATTAGTAACTGCTGTTATTAGGTGCCATCAATGATGTTTTGACTCATAGACATCATATGTACAGCAGAATTAAACATTGCCTGTTCCCACGCCATCCTAACAATTGTCGTTAGGTTCAAGACCATTATCGCAGCCACTTTATCAATATAACTTGTAGCTGACCTAATTATATCACCATGGATATTAGACAACATATCTAGAAAAAGATAAGCAATGCTATAGAAAGTTTGAATACCTAAGATATCTGGACTATAAACATAATATACATTTTATGTCAGGTCACAAGGGTAGACGCCATATGAAGTCACAAAACAAGTCTTGAAACCTTTTACAAAATTGATGTCATACAACTTTCTGACTACAACTTAATCAAAGTAAAAATCAATAATAGGATAAAAACTGAAAAATATAAGAAAAATAAACAATATTAAAAAACAAATTAATGGAAAGATGTTCCTGTTCATGGATTATCAGACTTAACGTTGCTAGGATGTCAGTACTATTCAAAACAATTCTGAGAGTCGACATAGCCTAGTCAAAATGGCAACAGTCTTCCTTAAAGACATTGAAACATTTACAGCCTCAGAACTCTCTACACGATTGTTATGAGTTGGAATCTATTTGTTGGCATTGAATTATTGAGGGTTTGTCAAGTCCAATTGATGGAAAAAGATGAATCTTTCCAATAATACAGCTGCAAAAATTAGATTTCCACACACAGGAAAATGAAACAGATGCAAACCTCACACAATACACAAAATCAAACTCAAGTTGAATTAATAATTTACATGTACATATCACAACCATAATATTATTTGGAGAACAGGCAGGTGTAAAACAGTCAGGGTGAACTTTCAACAATTGATTATTTAATATAACAACAAAAGCACCAACAGCAAAATCCAAAATAATAAGAAAGATTCTCAAAAAATTAAAATTTTACTTCATAAAAAATTTTTACAGATACAGTGAAAAGACAATTTATTGACTGGGCTTCTATCTTTGCAAATTATGCATCTGACAAGACTCTAGAACAAATTATATCTACAAAACACTGACAATTTAGGAACTACCAAAAAATAACCCAATCATTAAATGATTCAGGGAGTCCCCCAGAGAGAATCTTCAATTGACTGCTGAGCCCAAGAGAGGATGTTCACACAATCAGCCATCAGAGAGGTGCAACGCAAAACATAAATGACCATTTCAACCATCTCACTTCCTGTGGGTGGAATAAAATGAAACACTAATTTAAGAAAATGCAGAAGTAAACAAAAAATAGCGAAAATGTGTAGAAATTAGACTCTGTGTTTATTGCTGGTGCCAATGAAAAATGGTAAAGCTGTTTTGGAAAACAGCATGATGGTTTCTAAAAACGGAATTCTTTTTAATAAAGCAACAACTATAATCCTAGTTTATAACAAGAACTTGATTTATACTTAAACAATTAAAGATCATCTAAAACTTAACAGTAAAGCAAACTACCAGCTAGGAAAACAATGTGTAAGAGGTTGAGATAATATGTGGTACCATTCTATCATCGTTTACTGCAAGCTATCCACATCACATTTCAACCTTGACTTAGTCCAACAAGCTGAGATGGAATCGGTCATGTGCTGAATAGTTTTTACTTATAGAGATATCCTGATGAACCTCAGTTTGGAGCTTCCAACCATGATTGAAGTTTCCTAACTTACATATATGCATGCTGCAGAGATTGTATTTATTGTGAAGAGCGTCTAAAAAGGTGCTTCCAAACTGAGACCAAAGAACACATTTCTATAAGACCTCTTTCAAAATGACATGTCCTCAGTTTAAGTTCAGCAAGATTTGTTTTCAAAGAGCTTAAGGTGAGGCTACTCATATCTGTTCAGGCACACTGTTGGAATAACTGCCCTTGATCAAGACTGCTTCCTGCAATGTAGTAACTAGAAATTAAAGTTTTATCTCTAAATGTTTGGGTTCCTGATTAGTGATTTACAGTTGAAATCCAGAAGGATTTCTGGATTACTATTATGATAGTCGATGGCAATATTTGAAGAAATGGACATTGGGGATGTCTGGTAAACTTCCTATTTTGAATTTCAGAGTTTCAGTTATTCTTCAAAACACCTTTCACTGTTCAAGTACTTCCAAAGCTTATTGAAATAATATTTTCAATAAAAGTACTACCTCAGTCATTAGAGGACCCTCTAAGGATTATTATACTTGTAATTCCTCAGGTTGGAGACGTGGAATTGGATCCAGGTAGTTCTTAGGTTACACGGAGGTAGCTGCCATACAACCATACTTGCAATTAACCCACAATAAGACAATTATATTAAAAAGTTGAGGTCATACAATAATTTGCATCAATAATGGGATATTTCTTTTTCTTAGTCAAGGAATAGTTTCAGAAAACATTTTTTGTATCTCAATTTCTGTGCGACATTTTCTCCTACAAGAAAAACATTCACACTTTTTTTTCAGGTATTTTTCTCCTTTTGCTTTTAATTCATTTTTAATCAAAGTACTTAAAAGCTTATTTTCCAAAAACATAGTCTTTTGATACTATTTTAATGGCGTTTAACGTCTTAGTGTATTTAAATGTTCCTCTCCAATTTTATTGAAAGGAATGGCACAGTAATTAGGAACTTTAATTTTTCTTTTCCAAATGTTACGGAATAGTAAAAGTATATTGAAACATACAGTTGCAGGTGAATAAATAGTCTGACAAATAATTCAATATTTATCTGCAATTTGAAGGTGGAAAACTCCAGGAATTGATGGAATATCCATTGGAATATTTCGATAACCTGATGAACCCACAGAAGCATTTACAATCTGTCAGTTACTTGGCCGCATGCCTCTAAGAGATTCATATTTGTACCTGTTCCAAAGAAAGTTTACCCAATAGAATGATCAAATTATAGAGTGATCTCATTAATATCACAGGCAAGTTAAATTCTATTGAAGTCCCTACAATAAAGTTAAGCAGCACATTGAACAGGAGCTGCAAGAATTCCGGGTCAGATTCAGGAGAGGACTTCTAACAAGGAATGTCATGGCTGATGTCAGATGGATCTTTACAAAGCAGAGAAAACCAGAAAGATGTTTACTTCTGTTTTATTGACTATGGGAGGATATTTGATTTTGTGGATCAAAAAGCAAAAAAAAACCAACCCAAACAACCATGAAATAACCACGAGAAGAATGGGAATTCCAGAACACTTCACTGTGCTCGTGCAGGATTTATACAGGGATCAAGAGCAATGGTGCAAAGACAAAAAGGGAATCCTTCATGGTTCAAAGTCAGAAATGGTGGGGGTCAGGGTTTTATCTTCTTGCCATACTGATTCAATTTGAATACTAAATAAATTATCAGAGAAGCTGGGTCAAGGATTACTTTGGATTACAACTCAATATAAATAAAAGAATAATTTTCACACCTGTACCAAGAGGTAAAATTGTGGTGAACAGATAAAGATGGAAAATATCAAGGATTGCATCTTGCTTGTATCCACAATCATGGGAGCAGAAGGGGAAAGATCAAGTGACACATTATATTCGGTAAGTCTACTGCACAAGACCTCTTTAAAGTGTTTAAAAGCAAGGATGTCAGTTTGACTAAGGGGCGCCAGATCCAAGTCATGGTGTTTTCAAATTCCCCCTATGCATGTGAAAGTTGGACCTTGAAAAAGGAAGACCAGAGGAGAATGAATGCATGTGAACGGTGATGCTGGAAAAGAATATTAAAAATACCGTGGACAGCCAATAGAACAAGCACATCAATCTTGGGAGAAGTACAGCCAGAATTCCCATTCGTAGCAGGAACAGTGAGATTTTATCAGGACATGCTATCCACCCTGAGGGATGGCATCATGTTGGTAAAGGAGAGGGGCCTCGAAAAGAGGAAGATCTTCCAAAGATGGATTGCTATGGTGGCAGCACTGAAGGGCTGGAACATGAGGATACTTATGAAGATGGGGCACAAGTCCTTCTCTTTGACAGACGTGGCTATGAGTCGGGCCTGACAATAGCAACACCTCTAATTTTCCTAGTAATTGAACTGAAGTTTAAAATTTTATGATTAGCTCTAAACCACAGTTGATATTTTATGCTAATTAGATAACTGAGTGAAGGCCAGTCAAATAAGAAATTCTAACCTGTGAGAAGCTGGACACCGAATTCAACCAGATGGGCAATTATTCAACCAATTATGCATATGTAATGGAACTCCAGTGAAATTATACTCACTGAAAATTATGTGAACTAATCAATTACCTCAGGAGTAACACTGAGATCAGGGAATTAGCTATAATATTTTTGAAAATGGACCACTTCTTAATGGCATGTGAGTGAATCACCAATTGATGGCATTCAAAAGCTTTCTGCCCTTGATTCTGAAATTAAGGAGTGCCTAAAGTTTTCTGGCACTCAATCTGAAACAGAAGATGTTTTAAAACTTCAAGTTTAATTCTTCTAAGATGAAGAATTACCTATAGAACCAAAGCCATAAATCAGAAACAATGAACTCCCCAACATTCAGATCTGTGATTCAGGAAACAAGATGTCTCCTAAACTTGAGAGCAGTGAGTTAGAAAGTAAGGATCCTCAGAGGGATCGGACCAGTGAACTGAAGAGCTTCCCAAAATGGGTTTCAGTGGTTCAGAAAATGAGCCCCTCCAAAAGGAACCCAGGCAGTGACTTAGAAAATGAAGTGCTTCCAAGTTCCCAAATAGATGATTGGGAAAGTGAGAATCCCCCAAGGAACCAGGCCAGAGGCTATATGAAGAATTTCCCAACCCTCAACTCAGTGAATCTGAAAGTGAGCAATCACAGAAGGAACGGATTAGCTATTCTGAAACTGAAAAATGCCCAAAGGCACAAGCAGCATCCTGAGCTAGATGATGACACAGATGGCAAGTATGGGGGAGAAGACACCACAATTCAAAGTGACCCCTTTCATTCAGATAGACGTAAAAAGAGGGAACGTGTCATGGTTCCGTCAGCAAGGAGGAAGAACTGATCATTTAAAGTGATGAAGATGCCGAACGAGAGGGGGTGCAGAAAGGAGTAAATCATAAATAGGCTGTTCTTTCTAAGGGAAAAAAGGAAGCACCTTAGAAAAATTCATATTTTTACTGATGAAGATGATTTTGACAATAATGTTGTTATTGTTAGTTCTCTCTCATTTACAAAAAATGGTGGCCTTCTCAGGTTCTGTTTTCTTCTGACAAGTCCTATCTAACTGAGACAAGTCTCACCATCCTTGCTGCTAAGGAGCATATAGGCTGTACTTCTTCCCAGAGAGAAGTGTTGGTTCTTTTGGCAGTCCATGGTACTTTTGATATTCTTCACTGGCAAGATAATTTAATCACACCAATTCCCCTTCAGTCTTTTGCATTCCATGTCCAACTTTCACATGTATGAGACTCTTGAAAATATGCCTTGGGTCAGGCATAGATTAGTCCTCAAAGTTACAAAGTTGCTTTGTAAAAGTTTAAAAAGGCGTTGTGCGACAGATTTATCCAGTGCTTTGTGTCATTTTATCTCTTGATGGCTATTTCCATGATCATTGGTTGTGGAACCACACAAGATGAAATCCTTGACAACTTCAAACTTTTCTCCATTTATCATGATGGTACCTATTGGTCCAGTTGTGGGGATTTGGGTTTTCTTCACACTGAGTTGCAATCTATAGCTAAGGCTGCAATCATGAATTATATAACCTTATTCCTCATCAGCAAGTGTTTCAAGTCCTCCTTACTTTCAGCAAGCAACGCTGTCATCTGCATATGACAGGTTGCTCATAGCCTTCCTCTAATCCTGATACCCCAATATTCTTCATCTAATTGAATTTTTCTGATGATTTGCACAACATGCAAATTAACTAAATCTGGTGAGAGGATACAACCCTGATGAACATCGTTCTGATTTGAAACCATGCAGTATTGATTTCTTCTGTTCTAACAATTGTCTCTTGATCCACGTACATGTTTTACAGGCACACAATGAATGTTATGGAATTCCCATTCTTCTCAAGGCTATCCATCGTTTGATACAATACATATAGTCAAGTGCATTGGCATAGTCAATAAAACACAAGAAAATATTTTTCTGGTTTCCTTTTTTTAGCCAAGATCATATAACTTTAACTGATTCTATTGAATCCTCTGAATTTGGCCCGAAGCTCTGGCATCTCTTTGTCCATGTTCTATTGCAACCATTGTTGGATGATCTTCATGTGAAAATAATGATATTGTTCTACATTTTGGAGCATTCTCTTGGGTCACCTATCTTTGGAATGATGACACTCTGTAAGCATTTTGCCAAGTAGCTCTCTTCCAAATTTCCTGACAGTCACAAAAGTGCTTCTAGTGCTCCATCAACATCTTGAAACATTCCAATAGATATTCCATCAATTTCTGGAATTGGCTAATGCTTTCAGTTCAATTGGTTAATGCTTTCCGTTCTTCCTTCGGGACCATTATATCTTGTTCATATACAACCTCTGGAAATGGTAGGATGTTCACTAGATCTGTTTGATAGAGAGAGTTTAGGTATTCTCTCTTATTTAATGCTGCTGGAATCTTTCAATATTTTCCCCATAGTACATTTCAAGAGTGCAACTTAGGGCTTGAATTTTTTTTCTTGAGTTCTTTCAGTTTAAAATATTCTGAGTATCTTCTCCCTTTTTTATTTTCTAACTCTGGGCTTTTGTTCATTTTATTATATTATGCTTCTTTGTCATGTAGAGTTGCCCTTTGAAGTTTTATATTCAACTCTTTGACTTCAGCATTTCCCTAATTTGCATTAGCTACTCTATGACTAAGAACAAGTTACAGAATATCTTATGACATCTTCTTTAATCTTTTCTTTAGTTCATGTCAATTTAATATCTTTTGATTTTCTCATGAATGATGTTCTACATATCCTCTAATAGTTCACCAAGTCTTTTGTCATTCGTGTTTAACTCAGAAAACCTAGTCCTGCAATATTTTCAAAATTTAGGTAGATTATACTCAAGGTTTTATTTTGACTCCCATAGACATAATATAATTTGTTTCAGCTTCAACCTAAACTTACATAAGAGTAATTGGTGGTCCGCTTTATAAACATTCCCTGTACTATGGACTCTCTCCATTGTTTCTTCCTAGAAATATCTTCAATGTGATTTCTTTGTGTTTAATCTGGAGAAGTCCACATATATAGTAGACATTTGTGGTTTTGCAAAAAGGCATTTGCTATGAACAAGTCTTACAAATTTCTCTCATGGGATTTCCAGCTTCATTTCTATCACCAAAACTAATCTCTTCTTGGCCTTTTAGCTAAGACCAAGTTTAATATCTGTCACCAAAACCACACTTTCAAACTATTGTTTTCATATTTGTTTCTGCATCCCAATCCCCAGTATTTGTCAATGAAACTTGATTGCACATTTGCTAAATTTTAGGTAGAAGATTTTGTTAGAATTCTTCAATTTCTGCATCATGGCTTTAGTGATTGGTGCATAAATTGGAACAATTGTATGGTTTAGGTTTCCTTGAAGGTGGACAGATAAAATCCTATCACAGAGAGCATTATATTTCAAGGTAGACCCCACAATCATTACCTAAATATTACCTTACAAATCAGATTAGACCAGAATATGCACACTGTTATAGATAAGAGCCTGCAACACATGGAATCCAGAAGAGATAAACCCTGCAGGGCCAACAAGGAGAGTGGAGATACTAGGAGGATTGGGGGAGGGTGTGGGGAGAAAGAGGGAATCAATCACAAGGATCAACCTAGAACCCCCTCCCAGAGAGATAAACAACAGAAAAGAGACTGTAGGGCAACAGAAGATGAAGTAAGATATAAAACTAATAATCTATAACTTATCAAGGCTTCATGAGGGAGGTCAGGCAGGGGATGCAGGGGGAAAAAGAAGGAGCTGATATCAAGGGCTCAAGTAGAAAGAAAATGCTTTGAAAATGATGATGGCAGCATATGTACAAAAGTGCTTGACACCGGGGATGAGTATATGGATTGTGCTAAGAAATGCAAGAAACCCCAATAAAAGTATTTAATAAAATTAATTAGTTAATCAATTAAAGAAAAAAGAAGAGAGTTCTTTTTTTCAGTGCCTTCTGACCTGAGTGGTTTCTCTTCTGCTACTATCTTTGACAAAGATCTGCATCTATTCCTGATGCTTTCACCATTTCACAATGTTTCAGTCCTATGCATTAGCTAGTTAATGGCTAAGTTCTCCAAATTGGAGAGTCAATTAACTTTTTGTATTCCGTTCTTAGTCTGGAAGCTCTCCTGAAGCCTGTTCACTTTGGGCGACCCTGCTCACATCTGAAATACTATGACATAGCTTCCAGTATCATAACAACACGCAAGCTACCACCATCTAACAAAGTGACAGTCAAGGGGTGCTCTGAAAATAAGGTTGTAAAGTAAAAACTAATCCAACATGACTATAGAATTAGACACAAAGAAGGAGGAAAATACAACTTAACATCAGCCCAGGGCCATTTACATCTTTACCCCCTATCTTATTTACCAACGCTGACACCAAATGTCTTACACACACTGTCTTACACACACACTCTCTAGTTCTCTGTGGGGTGCCTTAATCCACTGCCATGCCCCCCCACCCCCTGAATAACTCATAGACAGAAGACATTAAGAGGTTACAAATTAGTATCACAAATGATAAGGATACTGTTTGCCTGTTGATAAGGATAGTTCTGTCTCTGGTCATCTGCATTTCACTCGACCTTTCGCTTAGCCTCTGCTCTGATCAGGCAGGTGGTATAATGTAGTACAAAGCTCCTCTCGGTTGCTGAAAAGTGCTCAGAAAGTCACCCACCTCGGAAGGTAAGCTTCCTGCAATGGTGCACTCAGCTTCTCTTCCTGTGATCCAAGAAGCCTGCGGCTCTTTCCCTCACAAGCCGTTCATTCTCCCACCACTGTTCATGGGTCACACCTCTCTCTTCCTCTGCTCTCACTTAGCTCTTGGAGAGAGGTTTCACATGGAGACCTAAGGGTTCAAAAGCTTTGCTTTGCTGTTGTTCTTCATTCTCTTTGGTAAGAATTCCCAACTCTCTCTTCTGAGATGAGTCACCTTATACCCAGTGGAAAGGGAAACCTGGGCAGTCTCCTCAGATATCTCTAAGGAACACAATATAGTTCTACTCTGATAGATATCAGTGTCATGAATCAGAATCAACTCAGTGACAACACATGTTTGTTAGTTTTGTGTTCGTTTGTTTCCTTTTGTATCTAAATTTTGGAGATTTCGCTTTTAATTGTCAGAGTAAACATCTGCCATTGATATACTTTCTGCTGCCCAAAAGAGATGTTCAACATATTTCGAGTATTCCCCTAGTGAGTCCTAAACATAAAAACACATACAACTTAAAGAGGAAATAGTCTTTGGAAATAGTCATGAAGGAAATAGTGTGGAGGCTATGCCGAACCTCTTCCAGGAATACTTGGGAGATGGACTATCCAACGGCACACCTACCCAAGGAGGATTTCTAAACGGCAGAGGTCAGACTTCTTCCACCTATGCCAGCTAGTAATCCCTCCCAGGGATTCTACTTCTCTGGTGGGTTAGCTCATTTACTTCAATGGCCACACAGACATCACAGACATATTCAACATTCTAGGGGTATATTAGGGAAATTAGCAGGTCACAAATAAATATCAGAGAACATTAAGGATACAGTCTTTTTTTTTTCTCCCATAGCAGTGCCTTTTCTCAGCCCTGCCACCAGGCTTGTCTTTCTGCAGTCTCTGGGCATAGTGACTTTAATGTTGCTGATGCCCGAAGGCCCTCCGGTGTACTTGTTCTATTGGGAGTTCTACCTTACGGTGTAAGAACTGCTCCTCTGCTCTGTCTCCTGCTCTTGGTGTGTCTCCTCTGCCTCTCCATTTAAGATTCTGAATGTGTTTCCTTCTGTTGTTGTTTTCTTGTTTTGTTTTGCTTGTCCTTCTTGGTGCTTGTGGGATTCTTTGCTGTTGCTTCAGAAATGGCTCGATTTATATCCAGTGTAATGGCAAAATTGACCAATCCCTGAGGCAGAGTCCTCAAAGTCGTATTTGCATGCACCCAATCACCTCATCTGCATGTGAAAGTTGGACCTTCAATAAGGAAGTCTGAAGAAAGTTGATGCATTTGCACTGTGGCATTGGCAAAGAATATTGAAAGTAGCATGCACTACCATAAGATAGACCTGGCTTGGAAGAAGTACAGTCAGAATGCTTTTTAGAAGCAAACATGGCAAGACTTTATCTCACCTTCTTAGGACATGTTATCAGAAGAGACCCTTCCCTGGAGAAGGGCATCATGCTTAGTAAAGTGTGTGTGTGTGGGGTGGGGGGGGCAGGCAGCAAAAAAGAGGAAGTCCCTCTCCAAGATGGTTTGACACAGGGCCTTCCACAATGGGCTCAAATGTAAGAATATTGTGTGGCTGGCTCAGGTCTATAATGTTTTGTTCTATTGTACCCAGGGTTACTATGAGCCAGAACTGATTCAATGGCACCTAACAGTAACAAGAACAACAAGAACCGGAGCAATCTAGTCACTCAGTGGAAATTGTGAAACTGATGGGTAGAATAGACATACCAAGGAATTTTACTTCACCCTTTTCACACTTGAAGTCTTTTTGACAGCCCCTCTTCCCAATAGCTTGCTCTAGAGCCTACATTAATTCAACAGGACTTATTTTAAGTACTGGAAGGGGAGAGTTCACATTGAAAGGAAGAGTCTCAGAAGCTCTGCATGTAGTCCCAAAGACAAACTGTCCATTGAAAGTGGTTTTGTTTAGAATGTATCTTTGGGCTCTAAATAATATTAGAAATACTTTTTCTCAGAATTGTCTACTATTTTAAGAAAGATGCTTACTCTGAAGTTCATTATTACCATGTATCTATTTTTAGGTGTAGAATTTTGCACAATTCTGTCACCTCTGATCCAGCATTGAAAAAAATGCTTCTTGGTCACGTACTTTTTACACCTAAATAAAGTAATGAAGGCACATTTTAAATCACTTGTTTTTAACCATGTCAACAGACATTTAATCTTTAAAAAATTAGCATCAAATAAATATGTGTCCTTTGGTTTTGTTGAAATATCAGAGTGCTTCCCTTGTAAAATAGAAGTCTACTTATTCCATGTGTTTACCATTGTTTAGTCTACCTTATGGCCGGACATTGAATCGGCTTTGAAAAGCTATTTGTATTCCGTTGCTGCTGTTGTTTGTAATCTTCCAAATAGTCACTACTGGCAGGGAAGTGAAATTATTCCATAAGGTTGCAGCCATAGTCTCTGTAACTTCCACCAAGTGACAGGCTAGGAACATCTAATCCGGCGCGGAGGACACTAACATGAAGATTGTTCAGTGTTGTTTTGCAACGTGGTCAAAAACCAAGTCAGAAGCAGGAAGAGGAATCCGTCATCTTGAGAAAGAAGAGTCCCAAGCGGAGGGCCTGCTGGATCCCTATCAGCAGTAGCAATGGCATCCGAGGCTGCAACATAAAGACCTGGAGACAGAGCCGTGGGCTTCCCTGCCCACACAAGGACTCATGCAGGGGGCCTTTGGGCAAGACACTGACTTACAGCTAGCGGTGCTCTTTGGGCATCTATCAGAGCTGGAGGACCTCGGCCTCGCTTACTGATGAGGGCAGAAGTCAAGCATCCATGTGGCTGAGAGGGGAGGAGCAGAGGAGAGTACTACAGATTGTTTTCACTGTTTTTAACATCATGAAGCACATTGATAGTAACAGCTTCATCCTCGTTCACTGTTGTCAAGTCATAATATTTCACTATTGGTGTTCATCATCCATCCCTTCTCTCTCTACATGTTAGCGCTGGTGTGCTTGTTAGCCAACATCAGCATCAAGTCCATTAGAAATGAGTCATGTTAGGCGAAGACATAGCATATTGTTTTCTTGGCCTAGATATTTCATTCTGAAGAACTGCTGCTAAATGAACTACAAATTATTCCTGTTTCTACTTCTTATTTTCCTGATGAATGATATAAAGACAGCTTATACTTAAATGGCTAGATATATCCAGGAATATTTCTAGCATTTAGCAAAGGTGTGTGAGCACATGTATAATTATTATGATGAAACTTTTGAAAGCATAATAAAACCACAGAGATATGAAGTCTTTCCCAAGGCTAGAATCATTAAAATTGTAGCTAATAACCTAAATAATAATGCTTTATTTATTTTGAAGATCTTTATCTCATCAAAATGTAACATAAAAGAGTTGAGTGCTTTATTAATGAAAATACTCACTACATGAATTTTATAATTTTGTATTATATATTTCTCAATTGCTAAAATAAAAACTCAATATGTGGTAAATTCTATGGTATATAAAATAATAATATATTTTTATGGTTATTTCAGTTTGGTTGCTGTTCATTAAGCATAGATATCTGTAGGAAGATGACCTTCATGAGAAAGACAGGGCTTTCTAAAAAGTGACAGCTTCTGAGGCTCTCGTGGGCAGTTCTCTTTTGTCCCAGAAACACTGCAGCTCAGCATTAACCCAATGGCAGCAAGAAATTCGTAACATTTATATGAGAATTTATTTAGTCAAGAGGAATAATAAATATTTAATTATTCAAATGTTAAGCATGAAAGTTCCTTATTGGGCTGCTTTCTCATTCAGACAAAATAATATTAAATTATATTATGGTAAATTTAATTATTTACTATATTACCTTTTGAGATTCTATTACTTTTGATTTTTAAGGTTTAATAATAAATTTACATATTTAATGTAGACAATGGTTATATCATTGTGAGTAAATATAAATTTATATATTTTTAAGATTTAATAAATAAGGAAATAGTTTCAGAATACATACATTTTAGATTTGACTGAATTCTTATAGAAGTGCTTTCTCAAAGGACTTAAGAATTTTCTTCATTTAATTGGTCAATGATTGAAGCAAATGATGATTCGTTTTATGATTCAGTAGTGATGTTGGGTTACTGGGTCCAACCTTTGTCTAGATGCTATTCGGAAGCCATTGTGGGGATGGCATTACCATTTGCTGTGGTCGTGATGTGACACGAAGGTGTTTCCGACTCATCGGGTCCCTGTAGGCCGCAGAACAAAGCCCCACCTGGTCCTGCCCCTTCCGTATAATTCTTGTTCTATTTGAGCCCAGTTTTTCACCCACAGTGTCAATCCATCCTGTTGAGAGTCATCTTTTTGTCCTTGCCCGTCTTCACCAAGCATGATACCCTTTCTCAGGAACTGTCTCCCGGGAAGTAGTTGTGACTGCGTAGCTGCAAAGCTTTGGACTGCCAGCTAACCACAAGGTTAAATGATTGGCTGTGAGTTTGTTTGTTTGTCTAGTTGTTTTTGGTCTCCCTGAAACTATGTCCAAAGCATATGAGATGAAGGCTCACCAACATTCTGGCTGTATTGCTTCCAATTCATTTGTTTGCCCCTTTTGCAGTTCCTGGTATTTTCAATATTCTATGCCAGCACCCTGATTCTAACGCATGGACCCTTGCTTCTTCAGTCCTCATTCAATATTCAACGTTCACAACTATCTTAGTGAAGTGAAATACCCCAGCATAGCTCAGTTCTCAGGGTGCCCTTACTTTTCTCAACACCCTGGGTTCTCAACACTTTGAAGAGGCCTTTATGCAGCAGGTTTACCCAAATGCAATCCGTGTTTGGATCTCTCGACTCCTGCTTCCATGCTTAACATTGACATTGATGGAATTCCACATCCCAATGCAGAAGGAGTAAATAAAATTTAAAATGAAATTTTCTTAAGTAATATGAATGGGCCTCATTTAAATCAGTAAAGACCTTAACATACCTTAAACAGTGATTGATTAAAAAGTAAATATTGCACGGACTAGTTTTCAGAAAGCAAGATATGTATGGGCTTAATTGTGATTACTTACTAATGTGAAATACAAGATTTCACATGAATTTTAACTCATCTTTGATTTTATCAAAAGCTAAATTCTGTAACAAACTAGAGACTACCTTCAAGTTAATGACAGCTCTATTGGAGAGGGTAGAACTGCTTCAGTTCAGTAATCATTTAAAGGAACTTAATATTTTTTATAACAAATTCTTCAAATGTCACCTTGGGTAAATTCATATATTATATAATTGATATATTTTTAATATAACAAAATTGCACACATTTATTATTTATCTGTACATTCATTCATTTTCACATATAAAAGGTATGATTTGAAAAGTAAAAGTAAGGGTACTTTTCTCTCTCTCTCTGTTATTTTTGACACTTTTATTATTTGAAAGAGGGGCCTAAAATCCAGTATAGGGTGACATGATATACCCCAACTTCTTCAGTGTCTCTATTTGTAAATGGAATTGAATTTTAAAAGTTTCTGCTAAGTTAGAAGAATATGGATATAATATATTAGGAAATATTTAATAGGTATAAATAGGAGCAGATGGTAGGTTGATTTTCTTGTTCCCGGCATTCTTTAGTCAATATCCAGGGATCTTGAACTTAAAAGTGAGTTTAACCTAGCTTGAATTATACATGTACTACTCACAGTGTACTTCTGTTATTTCTGCAATTGTACTGGAAAACCGAAATAAAATGTCCCTATAAATGTGAAAGGTGAAACTGACAATATCCACCCACTGGCACAGAATTTTAAAATAGTCCCTATCCTTAACTTATAACGTGCTTCCAGAATTCCCAGCCGGCTAGCTAGACAGGCATACGTAAAGAACAATAATAAAGACCCACATTTATTTGATTAAAATTTATATATCATTGTGTTATTTGAAAAAGTACAGTAAGTTCTCCAAAAAATAACCTTGAAAATTCCTATTATATTCTAATGTTGTTTACTGCTATCACGTCCACTTTCATAGCAAATTTATATATTAAAAAGGGAAATATTGTTCGATCCTTCATCATCCTTACAATATCCACACTTTCTGGCGTCTACTTCCCCACGTATGATATTTCCCCGCAGCAATGGATCCCTCCTGATGCTATCCCATAACAAGTGACACCGACAATGTTCTGCTGTGACTCCTTCGGTGTTTTTTAAATTGGCTTGTTTTCTGAAGGAGGTACAGGGCCTTTCTTTTTATGATGAGTCAGTTGCTCTACTGATACCTGTCCAACTTCAGCTGTTACATGAAATATGGTGGTATCAATCAGATCTATGTGGCAGTAAAATGCCAGTCATTGTATTATGACAGGCTGATGGAAGAGTGGACTTCCATTGCAATGCTGTGCTATATTCATTCATGGAGGATTGAGAATGGCAAGCATGGCCAGACGCCATGCAATTTACCTTGGCAGGAGCAACAGAGAAGTAAAAGACAGGGACTCTAACCTTATAAAGCTAATATTCTCTCTCATTGATTCACTCTCCCTTAAATAATGAATAACTAACTATCCCATGCCACTTACAGATACAGATAATGGATATAGAGCTACATTTGAGTCTACATTTTATATTCAGTAACTCAGCTACTAAGTGGGAAAGCAAAAACAATTACTGCCTTATGTGGACAATGACACATATTCTGTAGAAGCACACTGTCAGACCCTAACAATGTATTTATGTACAATATGTGACAAAGGCCAACAAGGGAATCCTGATCTCTGCTGAAAATAGTTTCAACAATTTCTCAATCAATTGTCAAAAAAGAAGTTATGTAATCTCTTGGGGGTAATATATATATAAGGTTTTCCAAATAATATATTAATATCATACGCTACTATTATATTAAAAACTAAACACATGTGATGGCAAGAGAAAGTAGTAAGTGAATCAGTAGTCCCATAATAGTCATTTTAATTTAATTTTCAGAAACCATGTACTTTATGATCAAAGATGAACTCTAGTGTTAAAAATGGGAAAATACATAATTTTGTATCATGTAATTCTCCAAATTTATTTCTTTGTTTTGTGGAAAAACATGAAATACTGACCTTATGTCATTTCTTTAGTAAATGATTATATATCAAGGTCATAAAATTATTATAGGTAAAGCTGGTGAAACACAATTATTTAATATGATGTTTTGATTGCCACAGTCACAAAATAATGCTAAATACAAAAGAATGTGTATATATACACCCATAGATAAACTTGAGATTAAACAATGCAGTAACATATTTAAATATACAGTGATATTGTCAATGGTATATTTCACATAACACTATAGTTTATATTTATTTAAGGTTTTTCTATTGTAGCAAATATTGTTTTGTTTTTGTCTAACAGCCTGCTTTTAAAAAGTTCCACAGTCAAAAAAAAAAAACTGGACAGGTGAAATTATCAATATAATGATAATATTTCAAGCTAGATATATCTGAGCCATTTTGAATACTGTGTCATTTCCATGTCCATCTTTATTCATTTGTGCTTACCCATAATCAGTTGATACCATTAACCTCGAGCAACAGGGAAATAACACTTTGGAGCTCCTTGAATTTTATGGCTGAATATGATGTCGACACAGCAGAATAAAGCAGCGCGGGTTCAGTAAAGCAACTGCTGGCTTTGTTCGTGGTTCTTGAAAAATGACTCTAAAGTATAACGGAAAATCTCTGAAAGAATGAAAACAGTAATAGGAGATCTGTGAATATTTCCTCTGAGTATAATGGAACAAAAATAAAGGAGTTATCCTAAGAAATATGCACACATGAAAGTACATAGAAATGGCCACATCAAGTGTGCGTCCAGTAAAACCGTGCAGAATAAAGGAGAGCTGCATGCGTTTCCAAGTGAACAAACGAAATATTTTTATTAGTAACTGGCAGCAAGTATAGTAAAATGGTTTGTTTCAAGAATTTCAAGAATTCTCAATATCTTAGTTTATATAATTATTTTTGCTTTTGAGTCTTTTTCTAAAAATCTGTACAGGAATTACTAAGAATAAGAACTTGTGAAGAAAAGGAAGGTTTTTTTCCTCTATTAAGTGAATTAATAACTTAGTCTTTCCCTAAACTCCTTCCTTTTCTTTGTTCCTAAGATACTAAATTCAGTGTACATCTGTCCTACCCCATGTTGAGTGCGCTTTGAAAGTCTGAGTTGACTTACATGTGCAGATTCCAGTGTTCTGTTCTTGCACCCCATTTCCCTTCTCCGCATTATTTAATATTTTATCACTCTCAAAACACTTATTCTCCAGACTTACAGGAATCTGCACTCTCCGACTTTCCTCTCTTACCGCCTACCCCTTGGTCTTCTTCGCACGTTTTCTCGAGAAATTCCACGTGCCGACCTCGGCATGCCTCCGGCTCTGGAACCGTCGTCTTTTTGCACAATCCCTCCCATGATGCAGTTTTCTAACTGTCGAATCAATATATTAAGACCACAATTCTCCTTTCAAATCCAGGTGTTCTTTTCATCCAGCCACACCTTCAGTATCTTCATCTCGGACATCTCAAAACTGGGATGTCCAAAATAGGTCTACGGCTCCCCTGGTTGCCCTTGTCCTTGCCTCCATAGAAATGAACAGGACTCCGTCGTTTTAGTTGTGAATGAACACCTTGCAATGGTCGTTATCTCATCTTTCGTTGACATCATAGATTCAATTGAATAGTCACTCCTATTGCCTCTGGATTTAAACATAACGGGAACATCCCACTTCTACCACAGGTCCCTTTCAGGCAACATCATTGTCTCTTCACCCGGATGCTCTCTGGCTGCAGTTCACTGAAAAACCTGCCCTTACAGTTTTGCTGTTGTTGCCAAACAGCGTTTACCGCTGTCCTTTGTACAAAGTATGCCAGAATGTGCTACCGTTTGCTAGTAACATCTCATTGCAGCTTGTACTCAGAGTGAGAACAAAAAGCCTATGCATTCACATATCAAGCTTATAGATGAAGGATTATTTATCTACTTAACATATTTTCCTCCATTCTCTTTCTGGATAATGCACTTCTAGTCACTCTGAAATTCTTGCTGGTTTTCCAATATCCCAGGTTTTCCCTTGAATTGGGTATTAGCGCTGCTTAACGTCTCCATATATACATGATTCATTGTTGTACTTTCCCCCTATTTTTGATTAGCTTTCAATGGATCATTGAGATATCATATCACTGATACCAAGAACAATTCCAGGTACAACCCAGCTCCCTTGCTCCCTGATAATTTTCCATAACACTAACATATAACGCTGTTATCTAAATTACTCATTAAAAAAAAATGTCTCCTGCACTCACACTGGGATTCTTGGTGGCGTGGTGAGTTGAGTATTGGACTTTCAAAGGTAATATGATTGGTTTAAACCCACCGGTCACTCCATGGATCAGAGAGGAGGCTGTTCGGCCCTCAAAATCTCTGAGACTCTGAGGAGCAGAGTCACTATGAGTCAGGTGAATTGATGGCAGCTTGAGGTTCTGGCTCTCTCTCATAGTACAAAGTTCATGAGGTTAGGTCTATTGATTATTTTAATCCCGACTCCATCCCCAGAATGTAGCACACTCCTTACTCAATAATTGTTGAACACAGCGGAATTATTTAGCTACAGGAAATTTACGACATTACAAATCACATCAGAGCAGCTACACTATTTGTCTTTTTTTAACTTACCACATTTACCTAGCACAGGGCCTAGATAACAAAAGGACCCCTTTAAAGACATGACGTTAAACATGTGCTGACTTCATAAATGACCTTAATAACAAATTAATTTTCCAAGTATTTTGAATTATAGTATTCACCATAATTTTGACAGTATACATGCTTTGTGCAGATATTACTTTTACTTGATTTAAACTGTATTAAAATCTATATATAAAGTGAAAACATCTTCCCTCATGATTACTAATTTTTATGTCAATATGGGTAACTTTGGTTCACAGTTGTTGAGTCAAAACCTAGTGTAGCGGTAGCTAGGACATGTTTCTATGTGGTTGATAGCACAGGAGGCCACAGGGTCAGCTGTTCAAAATCACCAGCTCTTCTGTGGAAGAAACACAGTCTTTCTGATCCTGTGAGGAGTTATCATCTAGGAAACCCACAGGAGCACACAGGACCCTTCATGAGTTGGAAGGGACTTGAGGGCAGCGCGTTCGGTCAGGGGTTTGGACTCTGCATCAGCTGCCTCAAGTAAAGACGGTCACACTCCACAACACGGTCGAGACTCACGCAGTCAAGTGAAGGACTTCCAAGCAAGGAAATTTGGAAATCCTAAAAAAGTTATATCACTCTCTGTCAGGGGAAGCCAGCTCTTAACACATCATTACGGGTCTGATAGGCACAATTGTACAGTGATAATAAGTAAAGATCATAGTAAAGTTATAGAGAACATGAGAGATAGAAGTGAAGTATTGAAATAAATGGAGTCAGACACAATTCATAGTAGCATGCTCACCTCTGCCCTGCTAGATGGTCCACGTGGAGGGAGAGAGCGAGATCTTTAATGCTAGCCCAAGCTTTTTATATTCTCTGGGGACGTGCAAGCCCCCTAATTACAGGTGAGGACATACGTCCCAGGAAGGGGCTGTACTATAATAGGAAGAGGAGGGATTGGGGGGATACACACGTGACAAGATGGGTGGATCCTAGGTTTAGGATGGCAGCTTAACTTTGACCTATTCTGTAGATCTCCATAGGAACCATTATCAGTAGGGTGGAAACCCCACCTATTGGAACCAAATAGATGACTGCAGGTGTCCATTGTCTTTAATAGCAGGGCGTGGGGCCTGCCATATAGTCTGGCAACTGATCACCCTCTGGGAGGATGCCTGTGAGCATCTGACCTCCCCCCACAACTCTCCAAGCATCCATCTGCATATTTGGGATACAAGACTTTCCATTTTCTTTAATGACCTAAAGAGTTTGGACTTGACAACATTTGCAATCATATCAACTAATTCCTCTATCTACCCAGCTGCCTATGTATTTACTATCAGTCTATAAATATCCACATTCAGGGTGGCTTCAGAAAGTTAGTGAAAAATGGCCCTTAAAAATGATGGATTGTTTTTCCATGAAGCTTTTAAAGGCCTTCGTGTGTATGTGTGTGTGTGTGTGTGTGTGTGTGTGTGTGTGTGTGTGTGTGTGTGTGTGAGAGAGAGAGAGAGACTGGGCGGGTGGGGTGGGGGGAGAGTGAGAGAGAGAGGTTCTATTTCTCTAGAGAACTCTGTAGTAGAGTAAACATTCATAACGTAGCACCTCTAACTGTCTCAAGATACCCATCATTGATTTGGTGGCATTATGTAAACAAGGCAAGTGTGCAAGTGTAACACTAATAGAGAGAATTGGTCAATTTTAGTTACCACTCTCTGGCTATAAGCATGGGTCATCTTTAAGCAGGAGCAGAGATAGAAATCCAATAGAGGAGAACATTTTTGATACCTCTGTATGAGCTGCCAGTGGCTGTGACCAGATGTACCAGCAACTGTGGCTCAGAGACTATGGGCCAAAGCAAAGGAACCAGGATGAGACCAGAGGCAAATCAAGGAAACCATGAGATGAAACAGAAGAGCTGCACTGGGCCTCTGGGCCTGTGAGTGAGAGTGACAGGGAGGCTTCCAGGTCCATGGAGGCAGAGGCCAAGGGACTGGTTAGCTGAGATGCTGTAGACCAGAGAGAGACTTGGTTGCTGCCTGAGGTGAGCTGTTGCTGTCGACTAATGCCTATATCCTTACTGTTTACTGATCCTACTTCTGATCATTAACCTATTACGTTTCCTAATAAACTCTCTTCCTAGTGAGTATTGTCTTTGAGTTCTGTGTGGTCATTGCAACGACTTATGGAAGCCAGTGATGTGAGGAGCCTTGGAAGGAGCCATGGCAGTCAGAGTAAGGGAAAGAGGAACGGGATGGGTGGTGATGATATGGCTGATCCCTGCCTTGTGGCAATAGAGAAGCTGGACGGGGTCACATATGGCCACTTCTTCCACACCGCTATTGCACTCAGATATTTCGGAATAGTTTAGAGATTTAAGATAGCTATAAAATTTTAACTGCTTATTATATATAATGTGCACATATATTGTATTACCTGAAGGAGCCCTGATGGTATAGTGTGCTAGTTTAGTACTAATCACGAGGTCAATGGTTCAAATCTACCAGCTGCTTCAAGGTAAAAAGAGAAGGTTGTCTCTTACCATAAAAATTTAAAGCCATGAAAACCCTTTTGGAGCAGTTCTTCCCTGTCCTATAGGTTTTTTAGAAGTTGGAATCATTACCATGACTGAAGGTTTTACCTTTGTTACAAATTATGCACGTAAGTTAGCAAAAAAATAGTGTCTGATCTACAACCCTCAAACCCAAAGAAACTTAAAGGACAGATGATTTATTTTTCTCAAAGTTGTCAAAACCCAGCCTATAGGGCTGAGATGGAAGAAGACAATAGCTGCACATTTTGGTAGTTTTACTTAATAAATGACTATAATTTTACAGCAATGATTTATATATATATATATATATATATATATATATATATATATATATATATATATATATATATATATATATATATATACACATATACACACACATAAATAACCCAGGCATTATGCATTGTTCTACATTGTGTGTAATTCCTAGGAGTTATTCTCATAAACAAGCTTACTGATATTTTATATGTGGATGACTTCAGTTCCAATTTATTTTTATCTGTAATGGATTTAATGTTAAGACTTGGTAGCTGTAGGGATAAAGGTTTGGTTCCTTTAAGCCTACTCTCATGAACCTACCCTTGTTTCCAAAAGAACCCTTCTTCTCTGCTCTAGGCACTGATTTCTCCAAAGCACTGAGACATCAATTTTTCTGCCCAGGGAAAAACTTTTACCAAGGCTGCTAGCCCTAGAGAAGTTAGCCAAATTCAAGTTGATGCACAGAGAGCCATTTTGGCCAGAGTAGCAGGTGAGGCTGGTGTGCCCCAGATGTGATTAGTCTACAATGGTTTTGTGGCATGGGATATTTAAAATTTCCCTGATAGGTACAGGCACTGAGAAGTCAAGTCTACCTTGATTTGAGAAAATGATATCTCTGGATAGAAAGGATCCTGCAGGAATGAATCATGGGGCACCCAACCCTGAGTCTCCCTGCCTCCAAGGTTCACATGGATGCTGAGGTTGGGACCTAGGCACACTGACAATAGCCCCTGAGCACATGGGAGCAGCTTGTGATCAGGGTGTGAGAGTCCTGTACTCTACTCCACCCATGTACCTGCAGCTCAGTTACAAGGAATTCCACTCTCCTCTGGTTTCCCACGAACTGCCCCAGTGGTAAATGGACAATTGTTTTTATTTCATAATCACTGGTATACTACTAAATTCTACGTATGACACCTTGACTGTGATTTGTACCTCTTTTATTAAAATATAATAAAAAGTAACCTTACCAAATAGTTGAAGAGTTGAAGGAGGCTAAAATTCACTTAAGGAAAAGCTTTGTTATGTGTAATATAAACAGGGAACTTTCAAAAATAATTTTGCCTCATTTGCGCAGTGAGTTAGTTAAAGTTTATTGTGCCAAGCTGGATGATAAACACATGTGGGGTTAATTAAAGGACAGTGATATAAATGGCTCAGTGAGACTTGCCTTTTGAGTTCTTGGGTCTCTTGTTTGTGATGGTTGGACCAGGGTGCAGCTGCCTTAGCCAGTTCCCTGCTTTAGCTGGCAAGGCTCACTTCCTGTGAGACCTCCTGAAGAGAAGCCAATTGGACTAACCCCAATGCAGCCCTAGGTGCTGGAGCAGCCGTGTTGAGACCCCTGCCAGGGCTGAGATGCTTACATGTTCACTGATTTCAGCTTTCCTCCTGAAATTGGCATCATTGCATGTGTTTTATGAGATGGAGGAGGACTTTGTGGATTGGTGTTGGACATATGGGCTAATATTGGACTTGTGTGCTTAGGCAGGACTGGGTTGGGATGTTTTCGTGATGTGCACATACCCATTATATAAAACTCTCTTTTATACATATCGTTTCTGTGGATTTGCTTTCTCTAAGGTATCCAGCCTAACATACCTAATATCCATGTGGCATGTTATGTGTGAAAGCATGTGATTTACATCAGAATAAGGCATTATGTAAGATGGGGACTCAAAAAGTTTATGGAACATGAAATTCCAAGTTAATGGAATTTTCTACAAACCCTTTGAACCTCTTCATATTACATCTAATAAATAAATATATTCTCAAACCAAATCCATGGTCATTGAGTGGTGAATTGATTCCAATCCAGAGCAACACCAGAGGTCATGACATTTACAAAGTTGTGATGTTTGTGGAAACCAGCTACCACATCTTCCTCCCATAGAATGGCTGTGAGTTAGACACACTGACCACTCCATGAATAGCCCTTCACTTAGCCAGTGTTTGCACACACAACTATTTAGTAAAGTTTTGTAACTTGTATGACTTTAAAATTAGTCAAGATAAAAAGTCTATTGATGGGCATTTTATATATATGTAAATATAAAGACTAACATGTAACATATCTGTGTTCAATATAGATTCAGTTAGAAAGAATATATTATGTAATAGAAGTAGATAATTACTGTACATATAAAAAGACTATGCATTAGTGATTGCAGTCATTTTTATATATATAGCATATATTTTTGATAGTAACCAAATTCAATCTTTAATTCACAAAATCAAGAAGATGAAAATTAAAATTCAATTAAAAGATTGTTCACTTTTGGTATATTTATCTCATTGGACTGCCCCTTGATATTGTGCTCTGTTCTATAAATGTCATATAAGCTCATAAAAATCAAATAGATGCTGAGGATAGTGGGAAACACCTGTCACAGTGTGGAATTTCTCTCAGAATGTGATGATAAGTGATGCATTTACAAATTGCAGTCAGATGCTTTTGTCTTGGTCAATATAAGCATCACATGGATGACAAACTCTATGAAAATTAAATTGCAATTTTAAGAATTTGAATATTTAAACATGAAATATTGTATGTGTCTCTTGTCAATGGCATAATTATTCAATTAGTTCTTGATTCATTTATTCCAGAAGATTATGCTAAAGTTCTACGTGTGTTATATACCTTAGTGAAAGTATAATGTAATCTCACCTATGTTACAGAATGTAAAAATCCAAAAATTGAGGCAGTTATATATTATTAATTATTATAAAATATCGAATGAGGTGATTTTCAAAGTGAGGAATGTGAATGAAAGAAATAATGGAGAATTTAAAAGTATATAGTGTAGTCAGAAATATGATATAATATTTTACTTCAGCAAGAAAAATCAGTAGTTCTAATAAAAACATATAAACAGTGTAAAATACTTGACTAAAGATAATAATTTTTTCTTGATGCCTCTGGATCTACATTATCTGGCAAAATTACAGTAAAAATAGAGGATCTATAGGATGCTGTTTATTTGTCATAACAGAACTTGTCTCCCTAAGCCCTGACAAGATAGAATACTTGAAAAGTAAGTTGAGTTTTTTGAATCCCCCTTGGTAGTCAATGGGAATAGTCCTACAATTGGACTTTTAGAAAATAGCTGCACTGCCACTGACCATTTTAGAATAGATGAAGTCTTTGTCCTAGCTGGGAGTCTTCATGGTGCCCGAGGGATTAAGTGTTAATACCTCTTATGATGGAATAGGAAATAGGAGTTAACACAGAAGTTACAGGGAAAAATGAGTGAAGGAGGAGCCTGTAAGAGACCAGTCAGCATCTGCATTAATAAGTATTTAAAATGTATATGAATAAAAATATTGCTTTCCATGCCACCAGCTGATCAAGTGTCACCATTTTGAAAAGTAGTTTCACACCACAAAACAAGAATTTGCTAATAGCCAACTTTTTAAAAACCTATACATGAATTATCAGTAAATTAAATGTGTTTCTCTTTTACTATTTGTTTCAATTTTCATTTCAAAAGTGACTCTTTTGCCCTCCCACAATTCAAAAACCTAAAATTTAACTTAACACTATTATTAATCCTTCTGCACATATTTCCCCCACAAAAATATCATTTTTCTTAAAGCTAGTTTGATAAATAATGTCCACATTTATATAACAAATTAAACGTTGCTGTACTTTTACATTTTACCAAGTAATCAGCAATTGCTACCTCTACTTAAATTTCAGAAAAACATTATAAAAATATTATAAATTACTCAGAAATTGGCTGTATAATACATAATACATAATATGAGAGTTAAAACTACAAAACGTTAATATATTTTGATGAAAACAAAATATTGAATAAAATACACTATCCTCTATTAAATATCAAATATGCATGCATGTTACAAATATGTATATTATTTTAATTGCACATTTTGTATTTATAATGACTACTAAAAATTACATTTTTAGAGAGTGGTGGTATTTATTATATTTCCACTTAACATTATTAATTAGCTGGGTTAGAAATACATCGTCTATAAAATTACATAATACCAAAATATAGTTTCCTAAATGTGAAATCAAAATGTTCAGAAAGGCATTCAAATGGCCAATCAACATATGAGAAAATGTTCCTGATCATTAGCCATAAGGTAAATGCAAATTAAAACAATTATGAGATATCACCTAATACCCTCAAAGACAGCCCAGTTCAAAAATTCAGAAAACAAGTGCTGAAGAGGGTGTGGTGAGATAGGAACTCTCATCCACTGCTGGTGGTCCTGTAGATATGTGTAGCCATTATAGAAATCAATTTGGCAATACCTAAAACAAATGGAAATCAAGCTACCATATGATCCAGCAATCCCCCAACTGGGAAAACCCAGAAGTGAGAAACAGATCAAGATCAGATATCTGCACACCAATGTTCATCGTGGTGCAGTTCACAATTGCGACGACCTTGGAAAAAATCTAAATTTCCATCAACTGACATATGGATTAGAAATCTCTGGTATATACATAAAATGGAGTACTATGCAGCCCTAAAAAGCATTAACAACTGTTTGATGCACAATTGCCTCTTGCAAAGAGTTGGAGGAAAGTATAATAAGTGAAATTAGCCAAGCACAAAGGGGCAAATACATGAGTCCACTCACATAAGGTCAATATGTACAATGAGCATAGAGGATAAACTACTTAATGCATGGATGCTGGTTTGAGGCCCAGGCACTTTGGTAGGGGTATGACCCAACTCAGGGATGCATATGACAGTCAACTCAAAAGGAGGGGGCAAGATAGGGAGAAGAAAGAAAAGAGAGACAAGGGTGATGAGTAACAGGGCATGATTACACCCATGGGGAGAGTATTGTTTATGGCTCCACAGGAAAGGGACAGAGGGACCAGAGGCCCTCCCAAAGTGCCAAGCCTTGTGGAGCGCACACTTGCATGGAGCAGCAAACTAACAGAGTGGACAGTGGGGCAGAGCCCAAGCAGAGCGATGTTGATCCCCCTCCCCAGAAGAAGGCAATACAGAGGACATCACTGAGGATAAACCAGACCCCAATGGGAGTGAACTAAGAGGGAGGGAGGGAGGGAGTAGGAGGAGAGAGAGAGAGAGAGAGAGAGAGAGAGAGAGAGAGAGAGAAGAGAGAGAGAGAGAGAGAGAGAGAGAGAGAGAGAGAGAGAGAGAGAGAGAGAGAGAGAGAGAGAGAGAGAGAGAGAGAGAGAGAGAGAGAGAGAGAGAGAGAGAGAGAGACCGCATCATTGCCCACCAGGAATGACATCCCTGCTTGGGGCAACCAGTGCATAGAGAGGAATGCAGTGCTGCCCCCACCACAAGATGGGGCATAGCGCTACAGTGGACAACATTGGAGACATTGTGCAGAAACTGTGCCCACTCTACCGCATACCCAGTGGGGTGAAATGAAAAGGGAGTGCAACTGGGCAGCAAGGGGAGCAGAGTAATCAATTCTTCAAGCATTCCTGAAATATAGACTTCTTACTTGGGAGAGAGGGCTTGGCACCTCATCAGAATTGATAGGAAAATATGCATAAGGGTCTCAAACCTGGAACTATCTATTGTTTTTTTTTTTTGTTTTGTTTTCTTGTTCTGTTTTGTTTTATTTTCTTGTGTTTTGCTTTTCCTTTTCTTTCACCCTTTGTCTATCGATGGATAGGCTGGACATCAATCCTGAGGAGAAAACAATGGACTGGCAGTTCTGGGGACCATGTGCGGAGGAGGGGATAAAAGAGGAGCTTATACCAAGGGTTCAAGTAGAAAACATTAAGGAAATGATGATGTCAGGATATGTGCAACTATGCTTGAAACAAGTGATGTGTGAATTGTTACAAGAGCTAGTACAGCCTCCAATAAAATGACTTGAAAAATGTTCAGGAAAGCATGTCTTCCTTTATATTCATCTATTATGTTACCATAAGTCATTTTTTTTGTAGTGCACATTTTTTTCAGAGATAGTTTTTATTCACGAATATAGTAATATGTTATTTAACCAAAATAGTAGTATTATACTACGCATGATTGAAAATAAGTTTTACGCTATGTTTTTTCATTTGCTAGGTTGAACAAATAAAAATTTTTTTTGGAGTAAAAGAAAGAAAGGAAAAGAAACAGAATAGACAGAAACATGATATGCAAATTCTAAAACATTGTTATTCCCTGAAATTAGAGATGTTGAAAGGTTCATATAACATCTACAATCCTGGGAATTTTATCTTTCTATAATTTATACACATGCATTCTTTCTATCAAAGCAATGATTGAACATATTTTGTAAATATAATTCAATTTTACTTATACCAAAAAGACACATTGTGACCACACTGGTCACAATAAAGCCATGATTTTAGATAATTAGAAAAATTCTATTGAGAATTCTTCTTTTATCGACATTAAATTCCAAGTAAAGTCCCCGTTTATGGAAGTTACAAGCTGTACCAAAAAGAAAACAATGAAACCACTTAGTCACTTTCTAGTTATTTCCAAATCATAGAGCCCTATCCATGATTTCTGAGTCTAGAAACACTGATGGAAGAAGGCAGTCTCATCTTTCCCTCATAGAGCAGCTGCTGGGTTTCAACTTCTGATTTGTACTTAAGGGAACACTTAGTCCACTTAGCTGCCTGAAAGTCTGTTCTGATTCAGTGTCGCAAGGCATTAGAGATACATATATTTTACTGTTTTGAATTATTTATCAGGTGGTTCTAATTTCATTTCTTTAGAAAGGCTTTCTGGGGTTTTATTCTGTTCACAGATTTGAACTATTCTGTCTTGTTTTATGTGTTGGTGTACATTTCCCAGGTTTATTTTTGTTATATTCAATTGAGTGAGGAAAGTGCACTATCTTACTGCTAGCTTTTCAGCACCTACTCAGGTGTTCTTCCCCTACCCTATTGGTATCTCTGTTCCCATTCCTGTTCCGGGGTTCCATGTGTCGTGAGTTTCAGCTCTTGTCGATACCTGTGTACATGCTCCAGTCTAGTATAGATTGGGAAGCTGCACTGAGCTGATTTCCTCTTTTCCCTTCAACTGTATGTTTTCTTATTTTTCGCACTAGGACATGGATGTCTTGCCTAATTATATGGGTTAGGCCATGGGAGGGAAGCCCAGGGAGAAGGCAATGAGACCAATGGCCCAGGAGGGTAGAGAGGAAAGAAGGAGGTGGGGAGAAGGGTGTGGTGAGCAGATGGCCTGTGGACAGGGGAACAGCTAGGGAAGCAGAACCAGCATCTAGGAGAGGGTAGAGATCTTGTGAGGATTAGAGCAACACCAAGCTAGTGGAGAGGAAGCGCTAAGAGGTGGAAGAAGGGGGAACGTGATGACTTGGCAGGAAGAGGCAAAAGGAAACAGAGATTGGAGCGGAGACTCAAAGCCCATTTATGGAGAATGGAACACCCCCCACAGAGGGGTCACAGGGAGGGGGTGAGTCAATCAGGGTGCAGTAGCGCACTAATGGGTCACGCAATAGACCTCTGTTTGCTATACTTTTCAAGGGATAAGAGTGTAGCCAATCCCCATCTTCACCTATGGGGGGCGTGGTGGGGGTGTTCAATGGCTTCCCGCCACTTTGTGAATCCTCTGCTTCTTCTGTGCCTTCATGGATTAGGCACTAGCTGCATGGTACACCCATGTTTGGAGATAGATGCTCTCCACATGCTTCACCTCACAGAATGTACAGTTCTGGTAAGGTGCTCTGTTCCTGGCCATGGTGTAGGGTAATATCAACTCAACTAGACCAGAAACCTTCATCTTCGCCACCATTTGAGCCAATAGGACTTCATTCAGACACGAGACGAACTGAACCCAGCCCTTTCTGGGTCAGCAGCGTCATCATATCGCTCCTGTATTGTCTCCCCACATGTGTAGCAAATTTGATTTCCTTATATTCCAACAAGTGAGGCCCATGTATATATTCATTATTTGTGTTTTTCACAAATGTTATTTTCAATGGATGAAACATTAGTCTTACCAAATTCCATTATTTAATTGTCAGGCATCATTTCTACCACAAAGGCTATATTTTCCAGAAGCCGATTCTTCTACTTTATTTCCAAATTTCATATTTTGATCACTAGTGATTACCATGTTTGATAAATTTAACACTGCAGAATTTGGTAAAAGACCTCAATTTTCTCAATTTGGCCATTAGTGGCAGGTGCATAAATTTAAATAATGGTTGAGTAACTGAAATAAGGTGCTAAAGGATAGAACTTGAATTGTTCTTTTTAAAGGTGACTGTAACATGATTTTGCTTCCATCTGACTATCTGACTTAATATGGCCTGTACAAGGTAATTTAGCTTGTTAATTCCTTGGATAGCACTTTTTATACATGATATTTTATTTGTGACAACTTCCAATTTTACTAGTCATACGTCACACAGTCCACATTCCAGTTATTAATGGAGGTTTACAGCTGTTTCTTCACATTGTGAGTCAAATCATATCTGTAGTAAAGGTCCCAGAGTTTCCCTTCAACCACATCATTAATGTTGATTATACTTGAGAAGGCAGTAGTCTCCACCAATCATATATGAATCTCTTCCAACTGAGGGACTATCATGTGATACTATATCAGACAATGTTCTGCTGTTGTGCATACGTTTTCAGCTTTTCCAGAAGTGAACCACCACTTCCTTCTTTGTAGTCTGTCTTAGCCTGGAAGCTCAACTGAAACCTTTTATCATGGATGACAGTACTGGCATTTTAAATATCGGTTGCACAGCTTCTAGCAACAAATAAGCACCACAGCATGACAAACTGATAACTAAAAATCAAAACAAAAAAACCCTCACTGTCATTGAGTCAATGTTGACTCATAGCAACCCCTGCAAATTTCTGAGACTCTAACTGTTAATAGGAGATGAGAACCCAGCCTTTCTTCCAGGGCGAGGCTGGTGTTTCCTCTTACCAATCACGCATATCTCAGCCCAATGCTTAACCACTACCAACAGCCCATGGGTAATAAAATGACTTTATTAGGTGGACAAAATAAGGAAGATTCTATGAGACAAAGGGAATATCATCCGGACAAAGACTGAACGACATAGCCACTTACATCATTGTCTGTCTACAGGGAACTTAATTAATTAAAACAGAACAGACATTGCCCAACCCCACTCCATCTCCATGATTGCTGCACTTTCAGTTCAGTGTGTCAGCAATTGTTTTCCACTTAAGGAGCCCTGGTGGTCTAGTGGGGCTGTGACACGCTCGGCAGCTCGGCTGAATGGCTGAATGCCACAGTCCCCAAAACCCACAGAGGCAGCTCTAGCTTGTCCTGTAGGGTTATTATGACTCAGCACTGACTGGATGGCAAGGAGTTTTGAGTTATCGACCCAAGGCACTTCATCTATTCCCCATGGTAACGCTCTTTTCTGATGACCTACCCAAAGTAAGCCAAGGAAGTTTCAACATTTTGGCTCAAGGAATATTATTCAGCTAGTTCGTGATATCTTTAACCCCCCCCCCCCCACACACACACATACATCATAGTGTATATGGGTGATTGGGTGATGTCGGTTAGTTATTCTGTTGCTAAGCACAATTTCAGAGGTTCAAATACACCAATCACTTATTGAGAGAAAGATGACTCTCTGCTCCAGTAAAGAGTCACAGACAGAGAAACACTACATTGAGGGACTTGATGCCAGCGAATTTGGTTTGGGCATGGGTTTTGGAAAGACAGGTCTTGAGTCAGGAACACCTTAGTCAAAGTGAGATTGTTGCTTTTTAAAACTTTAAAGAGTTTTTATTTTGTTGTCTGCTTCTTCTTTTTGAAGTAGCAGGTTTTCTGAATACAATGTCTGAGTTTTCTTACTGATTCCTGTATGAAACTGATTACTGAACCATGTAAAATAAAATGATTGGTAGCATCAATTTGATCACTAGTGATTATCATGTTTGACAAATTTAACACTGCAGAAGTTGCTAAAAGACCTTCAATTTTCTCATTTTGGCCATTAGTGGCAGGTGCAAATGTTTATATAAGAGTTGGGTTTTATATAAATTAATCTAATAACTATTTTAAAGAGTATAGTATACATTGATTGTGATGTTACTTATTAATCAGATTGTGAGGATTTCTGTTTTCTTCATGATCCAAGGTAATTCCTACTAAGGGAATAAGGATATCTTGACTCCCTTCAAGAAAGGCTTTCATCCGCATATCTCAAGTTAATGAATTTTCTTTATATGATCCTCACTCTTGTTTTATTTGCCAACATACAGATGGAAAAAGCAGCGAGCTGGAAGGCTGCAACCCTGCCACGCACCTCGTCTAGTTTTCAATCACGCAGCCTCAGGAGATGCTCTGTTCTCAGAAGTGCTCTTTGATCCAGCGCGAGTCTGTGGGAACACAAATAAGGGCTCTGGAAGAACACAAGTAAGGGCTTTGGTTTCCAAACTTTGTATGATTATATCGTTAGTACATATAAATGCGCAATCAATTGACATAAAATTAACACAATGAAAAGTTGAGTAAAATGACTGTGACATGTCATTGGGGAAAAATAACACTATATTTTGCACTCTACGGGAAAATTGAAAATAAACATAAGTCATGCTATACTGAAAAGTAGTCTTGAATTCCCATTTAGCCTCAAATATATTTCAGACTTAATTTTATACATATCTTTCAATTTAATTATTATATTTCTTTGAGAGTTAAATACTTTTTCATAATTTGAAAGTTTGAAATATTTAATAAAGTGAATACAATGTTATATTGGGAAGCAGTCAAGCCTGCAAATTGAACACTAAAGGAACATAAATAAACTGCATGAGGCAAAATGAATGATTACTGAGCTCGCATTAATATAAAAACTATTTTAAAGTGTATAGTACAATACAATTCTCTAATGAAGTCATATTTTAATAATGTTTGATTCATTTTATTATAAATTGAAACTTTCCAGATGATAAAATATTTATACGCTTTCACATATCATTACTCTGCTGTTTTGTAAATATGGATTTTTAGGTAACTTGGAGTTTTAAAGAAGAGGAGGCAGAGACTTGGAGAGGGGCTGAAGCAGTGAGTAACATGCAGCAGTCACAGCACAGTCCTCGTGGTGTGGTATTCCTGTTACCTGCATGACAGGCAAGCATTTTATTAGAACCTCAACGCTTTCTGATGTAAGGTGCTGTTAGTGAGAAATACCTTTATCGATAATTCAGATAATTATCTTCAATGATTAAACCAGAATATTCAAAATTCAGGACAGATTTTATGTCATAATAGAACACATCATATCATGTGTCAAACATTCCTTTGCCTGATATTGTATTAATCATGCCTCAGTTCTGCTCTTTAAAATGATAGCCTACAATTCAAATGCGTTCAGTAATCACCCAGGAGTTGATGAACTTGCATTTCATTATGTATTATTCAAAAGGTGTTTCAGGAGAAACATTCTCTGCCTCTTCTGGCACCATGTACATATCTGTAAATGATGCTCAACAGTCTGTCCATAGAGACTCTTCAAGGGCCAAAAGAAAGCACAAGTGGAAAACTTCATTTCAAATAGTAAGTAGAGAGGTTTGGATTTTGTTCTTTAATATTGTGTTGCATTTCTTTATTTAATCTATAAGAATAGAATTATTTAAATAACCCTTTTAAAGTCAAAGTTTATTGTTTTCCATTTATAGTATTCTTATTTAAAAGAAACTTTTATTTTCCCAAAGCAAACCTAATAAAGAAAAGTTTTAAAGTCTCCTCATTTAGTCAAACAAACAGTAATGGGAAATGAATGTAACATTTATTGAAAGTGACTGGAATATAATTTTAATGAAATAAAAAATGTATACACTTATATATAACTCCAATCCTTACCCTAGTGACAACTACATAGTTTATAAATTACAACCCATTCATTCATTCATTGCATGTGTAAAAGGGTGTGAGAGTGTTCATTCAGCTGGGAAATCAAATTGACTTCATATCACTATAGTGAAATAGTGAGAAATGATATATACTTGCTGTTTTGGAAATTCATTTAAATTCATGTATGCATTTCAAGAAATATTCATTTCATATTTCTACACATTTAATAAGAGCAATTTATTCCAATATAAATCATCTGGCTGTCATTCAGATATCCTGAAAAATGGTAAAATTTAGTTGATGTTCTAATAAAGAAAATTGAGGCATTGTAAGATTTATACATGAGTTCAAATTTGCTTTTCCCATTTATATCAATGAATTTTGTGTGATTATAAAAATAATCTTCTGCTATCCTATCTTTCTGTATAATTCAAACATACTTGCATGGACAACTTTTTTTAAAAAAATTGAGTGTTGTTTGGATGTGTCTTTTAACATGTCAACTAATTAGGAACTTGGATAACCATTAAACCCACTACAGGCAGCTTGCTTAATGTTAACATATTTTAAATTAAGTTCTTGATCCTCTTTTTAAAACCTGTTTCACACCGGCTTTTGAAATATTAATACATGTGTCTATTCTTCCAATGTTAGAAAGGAGCTCTGCTGGCATTGTGGGGTAAGTGTTGGTCTGCTAAACGGAAGGTTCCTGGTACAAACACACCAGCCACTCTGAAGGCAAAGATGAGGCTCCTTTGACATGTACAGTTTTTGAAATGCTGTATCAAGTTGCTGTAAGTTGGAATCAGCTAGATGTCTTTGGTTTGGGTTCAATGTTGCAAGGCCAGATAAACCAAAATGGAAAACATACAATTTCTCTCTCACACCTCACTAAGTTATTAGACTATTTTGTTCACTCTCTCTTAAAAATATGTCCAGAATCTCCATTAGCATCTTTATCCACTGATGTAAAAATCACAAAACTGGGGAGGGGGTGTGCAGGCTGTGCAGGGAGTGTGGAGGAGAGAGGGATAGAAAAGAGGGAGAGGAGAGAAATAAATCTTCAAGTCAGCTCTGACGGTGACAATTCCCTGTGTCTGAGAGAAACTGGACACCACTGGGTTTTCAATGGGACATTTCTAAAGTAGGTGACTGTGCCTTTATACCAATGTGCCTCTGGTAATAAATGATCTCCCCACATTTTTACAAATAGTCCTGCACAGTATTATTAGCACCACAGAAGAACGCTGAGTAAAAGTTTACAGTTAAAAATTACTAGGTTCTGTTTTTACAAACATACAAATAAAATAGAAATCTGACCATCGACAAGATAAGATGTTCCAGTGAAGTCTATTTTCTCAGCTTATTATGATTTTATTGTTATACATCAGGGAGAAAATTTTTGAATCCCAGAAATGACACTTCTTTACACTTATGTAGCATCTGATAGGCTTGCATATTACGGTTTAGGGCATATTAGTAGATTCATATTTGTATCACTGACTTATTAAACATTTATGCAACATTTCTGCATGCACCAATATTGGCACAAAATCCTTGAACATAACACTTCTCCTAATGCTTACAATCTAATCCAATGTATTTCCATTCATATTTCATTGTCATTGCAGGTGATATAGTGAGGTAGACAGAGATCTGTTACACTGGCTTCGCTTATTTTTGATAATGTAGTGATATCTTATAAACTAGCAACTCATCTCTTCTGTATGTAAAAATAATGCTGGTGGCGACAGAGAGTTACTTATTGGCCTGAAAAACCCAAAGAGAGTAGGTCAAACCGACATGGGAGAACGAGAACGATGAGGCTTTCTGTAAAGTTTTACTGCCCCAGGAGCCCCACAGTGGAGCTCTGCTCTGTTTTGTAGGGTCCCCATGAGTCAGAGTCATCTAGTGTTCCAACTCTGGAAATGACTGAATGATACTACCATTACATTTTTATTAAACAATAAGTGAGTCAGCACAGCAAATATTTATCTCAGATGTTTGAAATATTATATTCATTAGAATGTATCATAATTGTGCTTATAAATAACATTGGTTAGTAAAAAAAAGTATCTATGATGCATCAGACTTAAAAAAGAACTGATTTGTCAAACAAGCTATTTTCTTCCATGTATGCATGCTTCAGAGTAAATGACCACATTTCCATTATGCTTAGATCTCACATTTGTTATAATTTTAATTGATACATAAATAAGTGCAGAATTTGCTTGTACATTAACATTGACAAATAGGTTTTAAATATTATTTCAGTATTTAATATTGTTTTCAAAACATGTCAAGCTCTTGAATGGCTGTGTGTTTTGTTTGCCTGTTTTAGTTGAGTACTTTAATAGTATTCATATGGTTGGTATGATTATAACTAGGGACATTTATTTTAGAGAACTGTCGAGTTTTGATTGCCAAGGATGTAATAAGCACCCTAGGTTTGAATGCTAAAAAGCAGTGCATAGAAAATCAAAGACCCATGAGTGGTGAAATTAAGGAAACTGCTCACATACCCCTAGGGTTATTGGTGGGTTACTGCATATTTCACTTCTTCCTGGTGGTTAAATTTTGAAATATCATGTATATGATTTTATGGAAAATTTTGCATGTCGCATTGATCTAATTCAAAGATTACACTTCATCCAGCTACACAGCTGCTATCAGTCACTGTTTCCTCTATATTTTCAGAAAATCCAAAAGAAGACAAAGCTGCAGAGCATGGAGGAGAATAAAGATTTTATATGTATGATATAGATTTGTAAGATATTTCATTATTAAAGCGATCACCAATTTTAATTATGGAGTTTTGTTTGCTACATAAAAATATTAGACTTAGTGAAATTTATGCTACATACATTTTTCTCTACTAATTATTTTTATCAATATTCATTCACTCAAATGATGATCTATCACTAATTATTTTGCTAGTATAATTTACACAATGATGTATGAGACAATTACCTTTTACAAATGCTAAGCAAAGGAAATTATTTTTTGATTTTTAATGTTCAAATAATTGTCCTTTCAAAGTTTTCCTTAAGTGATTGGAAAAACCTAATTTCAATTATTTTAAACAAACCAATACATTATCTGTTAGGCCTGTGAATGAAAGAGATGTATAAATAAATGTATGTAGGCATATACTTGAAGAAAGGAAAAGTGTTAAGGTCTTTATATCTATTATAAGAGAAACGTAAGGGTAGCAATTAAAGGAAGTGAGAAAGATCATTTCCATGCAAATTTGACTCGTATTGTAAATTAACGCTTCCTGATTTACTTATTTATGTAGGTGAGTGTGAATTTTTCAGTAATATATATACATATTTAAAGTGCATAATTTACAAACATATTGTTGGATCATATTTTAATAGAACATCACCCGGATATAACTACTGATAAAATCATTTATTATGAGAATCTCATTTAGGCACTGTTCCTTTCATTAAATCAGCAAATCTTATCATTTCAAATTTTGTACATATGAAAATATACAGTAAGGACTCTGGTCTCCGGTTTCTGTAGCTCAACATTGTGTTGTTTTGAGGTGCTGGTAAATTGGCGCCTACTCAGACCAACTTTATGCGTCGCAGAACACAATGGCGTCTGTCTCTCGATTGTTGCTATAACCAACTTCGGAGCTTAGTCACGCTGTTTTTCTGAGGGTTCTCCTGTTTATCACTGCCATTCTATTGGACCAACCATGATGTCGTTATCCAATGATTGTTTCCACTCGGTTGTGTGTCCGAAGTCAGCAGTAGGAAGTCTTTGTATGTCCCTGACTACAGAGTATGTATTCTGGTTATATTTCCTCCAAAATGTATGGGTTATTTTAACATTAGATTTGGAAATTCATCCTTTATTCATCAGTTCTTGCTTTAAATGACATGTTGTGTGAATATAAATAGGGTAATTCATATATTCATTCTATCTGAAATAGATTCTTTGGAAGTTCCTGGTGTGGGGCTATTACAAATTCTACTAGTGGGTATCGTTAGCTGAACATGGAGTACATGGGTGGTGAAAATGATTAGCATGCTCATCTGCTAAACAGACTCTAGACTGTGCACCTCCGAAGGGAGGCTTTGCCATCTACTTCGGAGCAATAAGCCAGTGGACCCTACATAGAGCATGGGCTTACTGTGCCACACATGAAAGCACCGTGGGTCACAATCAACTTGATAACAACTCGTGGTGCTAAATGTATATGTGCACATATATCAAAAATCATATTTTTTTTAAATTTTATGAACGGGACGAAAGATCTTTCATCGCAAACACCATATCAGGGGAGAGCATGAAAGCAGTCCCCCACTGCCGCCAATTAGGCAGTGGAGTTTCCCACATTTGGGCAAATCTCAGGGGTCAGCACACCCGGAGTGCAATGGGTGAGCCTCGCCCTGGGAAAACCACCTTCATTATCATGGTATCTCCCCTGCCAGGTAAGTAATCAGGGTTCTAGTTCTAGTGTGCACAGTTTCACTGCAAACAAAATGTGTTGCCAAGTGTTTCTTCGGTCAGTAGATGGCTACAGAACATTCTCTCAATGGTACGCTTGTCCTTAGACGCTTTAGGGAGCCTTGAAAGGCAAGGTTCTAAAACCGACTGTGGTGGTGATTGTACAGCTCTTCTCCATGTGATGGAACTAATGAATTGTACGATATGTGAATTACATGCCAATGGAACAGCTGAAACAAGGAAATAATATGACACAACTGGAAAAAATGTTTTCTTTTTTTCCCCCCTCAGTGGGTCGGCTGGGTCAGTGACATTTTTGTGACACAAAGCAGCTCAGAAGACTTTAGGATCCCAATGGGGTAATGCTGATGGAATTCCTTTAAGGACACAAGGCGAACTCAAGGGCTTATTAGGAAGTTTCAAGATAGCAGGAAACTGCAGGGGGAAGGAAAAAGCCAGGAAAATAATGTCAGGAAATTTTATCATCATGATAATGCACTTGCTCATTCTCTGAAGGCACACAGGGGTGGAGTATCTTACAAGAATTTTGTTGAGAAATCTTACCTCATACCCTACAGTACTGATATTGTCATGTCAGACTTTTCTTGTTGTTGAAACAAAAAGCCTTGAAAAGGAACATAATTTAATCCCTTAATCTACGGTTAGACATCCAAAAATAAAAAAATATGCTCAGTAAATCTCAAAATTAAAGTACTATAAAAAATTCACATTTCAAATGCAGTATTGACATAATCCATAGGTAAAAGATTAAATGATTTTGGAAACATCAATAGAAGTTGGAAGAATACACAGAGAGACTGTTCTAAAAATCACTATTTAACATTCAACCATTTCAAGAGGTAGCATAGGCTCATGGACTAATGGTACTGAAGGCAGAAGTGTAAGCTACACTGAAAGCATTAGCTTAAACTTTTAGCTGATGGAATCCCAACTGAAATGTTTAGCAAGCTGATGAAACAATGGAAGCACCCTGTGACCTATGCCAAGAAATTGCATATGTCCTTATCAACTGGCTGGCAGAATTTACCAATTCCAAAGAAAGATGACTCAATAGGATGTACAAGTTATAGAACAATGGCATTTTTATCATTCTGGGGACAGATAATTATTTAATATGGATTTTAGAGGCAGAGTCTCTAACTCCCATGAAATAACCTGTTCTTGCATGGGTCTGGTAAGGAGGTGCGGGAAGATACTGATAGGATTCACCTGTGAGTAATTCTGGCCAAGCTTCTCTGCAGTTCCATCTTGCTTTGTATAAATTATCCCCCACTGATAAACAGAAAAGATATCATTACCTGCGGGAAGCAGGTATGGTGAATGTCCTCTGTACCCAAGATGCCTGTGCGACCAACCTCCTGGATCCAGCAGGCACTGATGATGTCAGAGGAGCAACAGCAGAACCAGTGGCCCGGACATGGACCTGAGTTGTGGACTTCCTAACTCAAGGAAGAAGTAAAGCTGAGCATTTTTGTGCAGGGGGTGAGCTCTCCTAGTGGGGTGTTTCTGGACATTTTTTTAGAGATCTGACCCATGGAACTGGAGGTGAAGACCTTCAGATGGTGGCTTCCAGCAAAGGGTGCGACCCTTTGGGTATTCGCTTTGAGATCTGAAAGAACTTTATACCATTTCCTTACAAACAACTATCCTGAGCATTTCTCATCGGCATCACTTGTTAACTTCCTCAATAAGCCCTCTAATCATGAATTTGGATTAAATTCTCCTCTACATATCCAGCTTGGGGACTCTATTTCATTTTCAACCTCAGCTCTTCAAGCTGACATCAACGATTTCCCTTTTCCATTGTGAATATTTAACACCTCTTAATATGGTTCTGTGGCACCTTATTTTCTCCTTGCATTTCGACTCACATGTAGCGACAACAACTATGATTACTTTATAAGCCATTTGTGGATGATATCCATCAAATTCATAGCTTATGATCATTTAGTTCCTCTACTTGCACCCATTCCCTGGATTCTCTCATCTGTTTTTTAAAAAATAAAATTTAAAATGTATGGTGTCAATTTCAACTTATCACAATTCCTGTCTCAGAGTAGAAATAGGTTCTAAAAGTTTTCATGGCTGATGTATCACCAGGACTTTCTTCCAAAGTGCCTTTGGGAGGATTCAACTACTTGCATTACACAGGAACCCTCATCAGCCCTTCCCATGCATTTCACTCCATAAAATTGACAGTTCCGGGGGATCATGGGAGAGGAGGAGGCGAGGGAAAAGGAAGTGGGTGCTAACAAACCCAGGGACAATGGAACAACTAGTGATCCAAAATCAGTGGCAAGAAGAGTGTAGGAGGTCTGGCAGGGCTGGATCAAGGACAATGTAACTGAGAAGAATTCCTAAACTCAAATAAAGGCTGAATATGATAGTGGGAAAAGAGGAAAGTTCAAAGAAATAGAGGAAAGAACTATGAGGCACAGGGCATTTAAAGAGATCTAAATTCAGGCATATATATATAAAAATATATTTATATATATGACGAGGGGGAAATAGACCTATGTTCATATATTTATAGGGTTAGTATTAGGGAAACAGATGGACAGTGGGCCCCTACTCAAGTACTCCCTCAACAAAAGAATAATCTATTCTAACAATTCAGCAGTCTGAGATGATCACCTTCCTGGCACAATCACTGAAGACAATAGGTGCACAAGCAAATGTGGTGAAGAAAGCTGTTGGTGTCCAGGTATTAAAAGATATAGCATCTGGAGTCCTATAGCTTGAAGAAAAATAAGTGGCCATCTAATAAACAATAAAGTTCACATGGAAGAAGCACACTAGCCTATCCAGATACGATCGCTGAAGACAAAGCCAAAGCGGATGCATAAGCAATTGTGGTGAGGAAAGCTGATGGAGCCCAGCTATCAAAAGATATAGAGTCTGGGGTCCTATAGGCTTGAAGATAAATAAGCAGCCATTTAACTGAGGAACAGCAAAGCCCACATGGAAGAAGCACACCAGCCTGTGGGATCATGAGGCATCAAGTGGATCAGCTATTAGGCATCAAAGACCAGAAAAAAAATAGCATTGTGGTTGAGGGAGAATGCAGAGTGGGGACCTAGGGCCCATCTGTGGAACATTGGACATCCCATTGCAGAAGGACTGGGGTGGAGACGAGCCAGTCAAGGGGCAGTGTAGCAATGATGAAACGTATAATTTTTCTCTAGTTCTTTAACGCTTCCTTACCCTCCCCCAACATGATCCCAATTCTACCTTACAAATATGGCTAAACCAGAGGATGTACACTGGTAGAGATAGGAACTGGAAATACGGGGAATCCAGGACAGATGGTGAAGGTGGTGAAACTCTGAGGGTGGAGGGAAGGTGAGGGAGAAAGAGGGAAACAGATTACAAGGATCTACATATAACCTCCTCCCTAGGGGATGGACAGCAGAGAAGTGGGTGAAGGGAGACATCAAAGGATGTAAGATATGACAAAATAATAATACTTTATAATTATCAAGGGTTCATGGGAGAGGGAGGAATAGGGGAGGGAGGGAAAAAAGAGGAGCTGATACCAAGGACTCAAGTAGAAAACAAATGTTTGGAGAATGATGAGGGAAACAAATGTACAAAGTGCTTGATACAATGGATGCATGTAGAGATTGTGATAAGAATTGTAGGAGCCCCCAATAAAATTATTTAAAAAAATAAAATAAAATTGACTCACACATTGATTTCTGTAATTCCAAGACTTAGATAGTATGTTTATGTAAAATAAATATCTCTGCCAGATACTCAATTCATCTTTTTCTTTATTATCATAGCCAATCATAACATATTGAGTGTATAGAGTTATTGTGTTCCATTTGCTATTAGCAAATGAGTTTTAAGCCTGAAGACAATAGTGTCATTTACCACCTGCATCATCCTAAGATTTCATGCTTTTTATTTACTAATTTGTGAAAACGGGGCAATTAACTCCAGGTAAGTGAGTTGCCATTTATATCATAAGTATATTCAATACTTTGAGTAGAAACAGCAAATTCCTGAAAGTCCGGCTATTGAATGAATTAATAAGCACCATAAAAAGACTTCATTTCCTACCAACTTGCACAATGCAAAAATTTATTGCTGCAGGTTACCTCTCAGTCTAATGGGAAAATTAAAAGTAGATGGCTTTCCCTTTTCTTAGTGTTGTGGAATTTATTGTTTGGAAAGTGTAAGGACTCGGGGCAGGGCTGCTTGCTGTCTTGCAAACCGAGCACAAAACATCTTCCCTGCAGCCTGTGGCCTGTCTTGAGATGTGCCACGGAGAAGGACAGCTCTGCCCCTGGCATGGTCTGCTTTTCTGAGGGCGTTAGTTAGGGTTTTAGTGTGGGTTGGACGACCAGGGTCCAGACTGATGTTCCTGTCTCGCTCTTTAACTTGAACTGATTTGATTCTTATGTGGTGAATTTGAATATACTACATTTCAAAAGCTATTAGCCTATGGCAGATGAATAAATATGTTCAAAATATCAAGAAATCCTTTTTTTTCTTTTCATATTGTAAGTAGCCTAACTCTGACACATTCCATGATTATTTTTAAATGGCGTGCAATTAGTTTGGATTATGAAGATTGCTTTATATTTTAAAGTTTTTAGTTAAAATCATTCAATAAAATGAATTTTTAAAACTTTGTATTTAAAATTATGCTATATCAATATGTTAAATTCTATTTAGAAATAACTTTTAAGCATTTAGAATCTTTTTTCTTTTACCTTAAATTTGAACGTCTTGCATATTCTCAACTTTAGACTTTTAACAACTTGATTTACCTAGGTGATATTATTGAGTGAGGCAAATGAATATTTGCACTATCTTTAGTGCACTAAACATATGACCCAGTGTGGAAATTATACATATAATGGAACTTTTTCCATAGGAAAAACTGATGTACCCACATGGATTAATCCACTTCTCCAGAGAGTGATCAGGGAAGATTCCTTAGTCAATTTATACACTTAACTAAACATGCCCAATCATATTGCAATTAGAACAACACTGATTTATTTGAGCTATAATGGCTAGAACAGCCAATTCTCATTAGCTGCTGAAATTGTGTGCCGCTATCTGGGCACTTCATACTTTCATGCATGTGCACTGCTTCAGCACGGAGAGCAAAATGACATTGTATAGTCTTTCTGTGTGTAGGTACCAGTAAGCATTTGTTCTTTAAGGCATACAGAATCTATAGTTAATTAATGAAGCTGACCTTTATTCCAAAGATCTGTTGTGCAATGTAATTCACAAGGTATATTCTTGAAGAAGAGACAATGTATTATGTATTCTGGAATTTGTTGATTTTGGAAACATTGACTTAAACAGAAATGTAGTCTAGGAGAATTAGATACCAACATTGTATTGACTCATGGCATATGCATTGATGTAAAATATAGGATTTTATTTTTATTTTTCATAAGAGAGTGTTATCACATGCTATAATTTATTTAAAGTATAGTTCTTTAAATGATTTTCACAGAACCAGAAGGCAGTAATAAATGATTTTCACAGAAACAGAAGGCAATAAGTAATCTTTCTAAAATAATGATAGCTATTGTTAGGTGCAACACAGTTGGTGGTGACCCATAGCAATCCCAGTCCTTTGCCATCCTCACAATGCTTCCTATACTTCAGTTCATTGGTTCTGCCACTGTGTGAATCCAAGAAATGTAGGGTTTTCCTCTTTTTCACTGCTTTTCTGCTTTACCAAGCATGATGTCCTTTCCAACGATGGTCCAGAGATTAGGTCCCACCTCATCCTTACCTCATATGAACGCTCTGGCCATACTTCTTCCATGAAAGATAAGTTTGCCCATTTAGCAATCCATGGTATTTTCAATATTCTTTTCCAGAAACACAATTGAAAGGTATTTGTTCTACTTCCATCTTCTTTATTCAATGTCCAAAGTTTATGTGCATATGAGACAATTGAAAAAACATTATATAGTGTCTGGGTCTTAAAGGCTTGAATTTAAACAGGCAGCCGGCTATCTAGCAGGGACCCAACAAAGCCTACATGGAAGAAGCACCTCAACCTGTGTGGTCACAGGTTTCAAGGGGATTGGGTATCAGGCATCAGAAGACCCAAAACAAGTAATCATATTGATGTGAGTGAGGTGGGTTGGAGTGGAGACCACCAGCCCATCTGTAAATTCAGGATAAAACTGAAAGAAGAAAAAAAAACTAAAATTGATCCACAGCTGTCAAAATACAACTTTGAGTCTATGCCTCCTGAATTTATAGAAAGTCTCAAGAATAGTTTTGATGATTTGGACACTATTGGCAGAAGACTTGGTGAGCTGTGGGAGAACAATAAACCATCATTTATGAAAAAAATGCTTTAAAAAGGTCATTAAAATAAGACACAAAAAGGGAAAAGACATATGTGGGTGTCAGAAGAGACATAGAAACTTACTAGTAATCATATAGAGTAGCTAAAGCAAATGGAAGGAGGGATGAAGTGGAAGAGCTGAATAGAAAACCTCAAGGGGCAGACAGAGAAGATAACGTCAAATAATATAGTGTCTGTTTTATCTCAGATAGAAAGACAGACCAACAGTCATTTCAATGAACTCCGCAGGATGAGCTATTATTACCTTCTCTGTCCTTGGGCCATGGGATGTGATGGTTCTGTCCCAATTGACTAAGGAACAAACAGCTTTTTCCCCACAGAATTCATCAAGTCACTGTACTAAAAAGCACTAGTCTACGGTCCCTCTTTCAGGACATAGCATATGAACAAAAAAATGGTGCTGAAGAAAGATACTCCAACTGCCCTGAACACACTAGCTAAAATCAAGACTCAAGAAATTGATGGAATACCAATTGAAATGTTCAGTTAGCTGAAGAAGCCCTGGATGCATTTGGAAGATGGCTTCATGGATAACTGACTCCCTGGCCAGATTCATAAGTGTGCCCATTTAAAAGTAAGATGACCTGACAGAATGTCCAAACTATATATAGACCAAGATCATTGATGCAGCACACAAGTACATTTTCACTTAAGATCATCCAACAACAGTTGCGGTCGTCATTGCCAGGGAACTGCCAGATGCTCAGGCCAGATTCAGAAGAGGACATGACATGAGGGATATTGCTGTTATCAGATGGATCTTGGCTCATAACAGAGAACACCAGAAATATATTTACTTGTGCTTTATTGACTATGCAACGATATTCGACTGTGTGGATCAGAGTAAATTATGGATAACCCTGAGAAGAATGGGAATTCCAGAACATTTCATTGGTTTAAGAGGAAGTTGTGGGAAAAGAACAATCGAATGCTACCTGGTTTAAAAATCAGGATAGCTGTAAATGGGCGTCATATCCTCTCCCTATACTCGTTCGATCAATATGCTAAGCAAATCATCAGAGAAGCTGGATTACTGTATATACTCACATATAAGCTGAGTTTTTCTGTACATTTTTAATGCAGTTTTTGTGGTAAAATTGGGTGCCTTGGCTGATATTTGGGTGGGCTTATACTCGAGTATATACGGTATGTGCAAAATAATGTGGCATGGGGTCTGGAGGAAGGCTTAGTAACAACCTGCAGTATGCAGATGAAACAACCTTCCTTGCTGAAAGTGAAGAGGACTTAAAAGACTTGGTGAAGCACAAACAGTTTAGCCTGCAGTGTGGACTACAACACATTGTAAGGAAGATCCAGACCTTCGCAACCGAACCAATCGATAACATCATGATAAATGGAGAAAATTTGAATTTGTCAAGAATTTTTTCTTACCATAATCAATGCACATGGAAGCATCAGTCAAGAAAAAAAGATGTATTGCCTTAAGTAAATCTGCTGCACATGACCTCTTTAGAATATTGAAGAACAAGGACCTTTCCTTGAGGACTGATGTGCACCTGACCCAGACCCTGGCATTCTGCATTGCATCATATGCATAGGAAACTTGACCACTGAGTAAGGACTGTAGCAGAGTTGGTGCATTTGGATTGTGGTTCTGGGGAAGAATATTGATATTTACCAGGGACTGCTAAAAGGACGAACCAGTCTGTAATGGAAGAAGACCAGAGTGATCCTCAGAGGCAAGGATGGCAAGACTCATCTTATTTTCTATACTTTGGACATGTCAGGAGATAAAAGCCTTTGGCAAAGTGGAATAGTGGTGAAAAAGAGGGAGGCTCTTAATGAGGTAGATTGACACAATGGCTGCGTTGTGTCATAAAGGTATTTATTACTGAAAGCTCTCGAGTTCAATGGATCTAAACAAAATAAAAGATAGTTAAATTTGAGCATATAATCATCAAGCTTTAAAGAAAACAAAACAAACACCATCAAAATGACCAAACTTTAACTACAGGTAACTGAAAATCAGTCTGATGGACAATTTCTCAGCACCAATGAGATAATTGAATCATAATTTAAAAAAATATTCTTTTTGTAACATTTTGGTTTCTATTTCCTAAATATTAATTTCTAATTTTTATCAAGTTTTTGAATTTAGGTTTAATTATTTCATAAATATATTGAATGTTCTTATTTCGTTGTATGGCCTTGGATGGGTAGACAGTGGAAATGAAATCATTGTTCCTTAATGTGTTTTATTGTTGTCTTTGAAATTATTTACATGAACTCTATGAAACATCCAAAAATATTCAAACGCAAGTTACCGCCTTGAATATCTGTGACATCTTACTTTGTTTTTACACTGAAGAATCATCCTGAAGTCCATCTCTTTCGTCGCGAGGTCATTAAATTCAATCTCCAGACACAAATATGATGGGGGAAAACCCTGCACAATAGCAATTCACAAATCCTCCAATCTGTACCTTCATTGGAGTTATTTGTTGAGATTCCTGTCCAATTCTCTGAGCACCTGTGACACCATTGCCATCACTGTATGTTTCGGATTGAGATCACCACGGGGTAAATAGACACAGCTGCAGATCCAGGAGGTCTAATGAAGTCATTCAACATGGTGCTTCTGAGGTTATGACAACAATGGTTTAGAAAAAGATTCAGACCCACCATTTCAAATAAATTGACATTGTTGCTTGTGTAAAAGTAGCTTTCCATTCTTTTGCCCAAATAAAGAAACACACCACTTAACAATGTGCTTATATTATTGTATGTTGTCATAACTAAATATAGAGTTTGCATACAGTAAGGTGAAATGTTTTAATGTTTTTGTTCTTGTTAGGGCACTTAGCATATTTTTAAAACAAGTTTAATTAATTTATTACATAACAATCGAGCAGAAAAAATTTAAATGTCTTAGAGTTAAGTGTTTCCAAAATATAATATTGAAACTGGTATTTTTATGCAACTTTAGATGAAAAACTATATTACTTGAAGAGTACAGGAAATGTACCTGAGGATTTCCAATAATCCTTGAAACTGCTGTTATTAATAAGCATGCTCAATATCTAATCTTCAATTTCATGATATTTCTCATTGTGACATTTTCATATAGCGCAAATGAGTTAGCATTTTATAGCTCGATTTAAAGTGTTCCCCAAAGTAACTTTTAAAGTAAAAGCTTTTCATTTGAATCTGTAAGTGTAAGTAAGTCAGGTATTTGAAACCCTTAATAATAGCTCTACATTCTCTCGATGGCAGCGATATCATGCTCGTTTTAATGTACAACCTACATTGTAATATCTAGTAATTAACTATCTATGCACTTCCCAACCAGCAAACCAGAGTGTATTCTAAGGAAATAATGCTACATATATTAAAATTAACTCAATGTTTTCTAGTTAATGAAACAAAATGTCTCAAGTAAGAAGTTTTGGGTAAGGACTCCTTTTCTTTAATGATTACTAAACCTTAACTCACTGTCACTGAATTGATTTCTAATGAAGGCTGTAAACTCTACGGGAGCAGGCAGACTCTTCTTCCTTCTGTAGAGTGGCTGGTGGTTTTGAACTACCGGCCTTGCAGTTGGAACCCCATTGATACTTGGACAGTGTTACTACAGTTTCTTCACCAGTAAAAAACCTATTCCTTATGGATATATATATATGTATATATAATATATTTTGATATGAATTGTAACTTACCATATTTATGTTTTTTAAAGTGTATGCTAATTCTTGGGAATAAATCTATTTTATTAATTTATGAGAAAAGCATTAATTTTGAGGTCAAACTCAATCATTTGTATTTGTATTTTTCCATTTATCTCTAGGATTACAAACAAAAGTAACTTAAATTATCTGAATATTGATTTATTCATTTAAAATGAAATTACAATGAAAATTTATGAAGAAAAATTTGGTGGTTTTACCTTGCTTTTCTATCTTGCAAGTTTTCTATTTTGGCAGCGGGTGGGTGTATCTTTTTTTCTAGAGTTCTTGTGAGAGGAAAATAAGTTTGAATCTTTCTTTTCCTGACGGGTTTGTGTAGTAACCATGACAAAGACCACCATAAGGCATCAGAGGAACTAATATGGGCCTGATGATGGTGCTCACCGTCATAGCATTTAAGATGAAGGCAGAAATCGATGATCCTGATAAGTCTACAGAATGCTGCAGGTTGCATTATGCCAATGCAAGCTCAGAGAAATTCATTAGGACAGAGTCAGACTGCCTCTTGGGGTTGGCTCCTTTGTGGTCTTCAGGGAAGTGTCAGCAATTCTTTTGGTACCTCTCCCTTTTTCTATTTCCATGAGTTCTGAGATCTTTCCTAACTCATAGCAAGCCTGCAGGGCAGGGTGGACCTCTCTCATGTCATTTCCAAGGTTATTTCCAGGAGGCAGACTATCACATCTGTCTCATGAAAAGCAACTCAGAGATATGATTTTCCAACCTTTCAGTTGGCACCCTAATGCTTTAATTTGCTTTATTCGTGGCTAGTTTAGTCTGTGTGTTAAAGTAAATAAAACAATAGCACTCTGAATACTGAAGTAAGGTGAGTAGTGAAAGTTACATAAAGATTTGACAAAAGGGTTGAACTTTGGAAGAGCTCATTTTAGTGGGACTGTGGGAGGCACGGAGCTCATAGAGTGGCTGTAAAGGAGAATGGGAACAGAGGAGGCTGAAAACCAAGATAAAGAACTCCTTCCTGGTGTTGTTATCACTGTGGCATCATAAGTGTTATTATCATAAGTGGCAGTACTTATCATAAAAATATAGTGAAAAACAATTGTACTTCTAGAATCCAGAGTTCTGTGGAGGATAGATGTAGTAGAGTCATCCATCAGGAATATAGCTCCAAGATGATATTATGGACTTTGAAAGAAGTAGTTTTATAACATTGATGTAGAAACAAACCTTAGGTCATATGAATATGAATAAATGTATTTCCTCACTCTTTGTGTGCTCCTTTGAAGAATTATGGATGAACAGACTATATAAAAATAGGAACTCAAAATGTTTCTATCTATGTTTTAGTATAAATCAATAATTATTTTAATTGTTCTTCAATAAATTGATGTGTTGATTCTTCCCTGGTCAAAATTGGATTTGTCTGTTATAATTCAGCCTGATTTTTTAATGGAATTTAAATAAATGTAGTCTTTTACTAAGGAATCCAGAATGTTCCAGAAATTAAATAATTGCAAAAATATTCCAATATTGCCTGCTTTTGTCATAGAAACTGGGGCAGAACTGTATGTTCACAATAATTGACCCCTAAAAGCACAGCTTCCAATATGACCATGTGGTTTCCGTTTCTTAAAACAAACCACTGACATTTTTAATGACCATGTCTACATTCAAAAGCTAAACACTGAAGATCAAGAAACGAATGTGTCTGAATCAGTGTATTAGCAGAGAATATAGAATATACTATGGGTTGCCAGAAGAAGTAACAGATGTGTCTTGGAAGAAGTACGGCGAAAATTATATTTATAAGTGGTGATGGTTAATATTTTTTCTCAATACTTCAGGAATTTTTCAATACTATTAGGAAGCATGCCATGACTAATAAAATATCAGCAAAATGAAGAATACTATCAATGAGGTGGGTTGACACGGTCATTGCAATAACAGACTTAAGCCAAGCAAAGATTGTGAGCATAGGATAGAACTGGAGAGTATTTCTTTTGGTTGTACATAGAATTCGAAGTGGCCAAAACAATTAGTCAACACTTAATATTTAAAACAATACTGCCACTGCTTTTTTATAATATATACCAGGTAAAGGACTCGTAAGTACTCTGAATTTAATTGTTTTTAATAAACCTGAGGTGTAAAAGTTGTCCTGACTCCTTCAACTTAATTTGCTTAAAAAAATGAGATCCAGGGAGAGGAAATAATGCTCAATCAAAAAATTAACGTGGTGATGGCAACATATGTACAAATGTTCGTCATACAACTGATGTGTGTATTGCTATTAGAGCTGTAAGATCCTCCAATAAAATGATTTATTAATATTTTTAAAGTATGGAATTTTCCCACACACATGCAAAAGTTAAAATCTGTAAATCTGAGAATCAAATCAGATGCATCTTATTTTATAGCCTACACGATAAGCCTTGACTCTTAGCAGTAGATTATGTTGCTTCTTCATTTGGGTCTTTAGTATTTAGCGAACCATTGACTGTATTAATTTGATGGTGTTAAAAATTTAAGAACTCCGTTTTCAAAATCATCGCAAATGGATTTTAATCTTATTAGTTGTGAATCATTTGTACAGACTCCTTTAATATTTGCTTTTGATTTATATCATGCTGTATATTTAGCATAAAACTAAATGCTAATGTCATAGTCTACTTCAACAACCATAGAAATATTCCTCAAGCCTTTGGTTTTAAAGATAACCAATTTTTGCATCATAGTTCTGGGGACCAAAGTCCAAGTTAGACAATTAGCCATTTTATTTCTTTCTGCGGGCTTGGAAAGAGGTTTTATCTCATGTCTTTCTCTTAAATTTCAGTAGTTCGGGAAAAGCCTTTGTTTTCCTTGACATATAGATGAGATGCATCTTTTTATACAGTTCTCCTTTCATGTCTCTGAATTTGTTCTAATTTAGATGAATTTGTGTCTCTGTATTTGTTCTAACTTATCTGCACCAGTGTACATGCTCTGGTCTAGGCGATTTGCAAACAAAACTTTGCTGAAGGCATTTAAACAAATTATTTTAGCAGAAATTTCAAAGAGCTGTTGAAATATAGCTAGATTCAGAAAAGGATGTGAAATGATAGATATCATTGCTGACTTTAGATGGAGCTTGTCTGAAAGCACAGATACCAGAAAGATGTTCAGTGTGATTTGATCAACTATCCAAAGGCCTTCGGCTGTGTGGGTCATAGTTTAACTACAGATAAAAGTATGGAGAATGGGGCTTCTGGGGCACTTCATTGTCCTCATGCAGAGTTTTATTCTGATAAAGGCTTCTGAACAAAATCAGGGAATATTGCATGGCTTAATATCAGAAAAGAGGTGTGTCAGCAGTGTAGACTTAACATACTTAGCATTTAATCTTTAAGCTGAGCAGATCATCAGAGAAACTGAACTATATGAAGAACATAGCATCAGGGTTAGGGGAAGGCTTATTAATAACCTTTGAAATGCATATGGCCCCACCTTGCAAGGTGAAAGGGAAGGAAACGGGAAGCACCTTCTGGTCAAGGTAAAGACTACAGCCTTTACCACTCACTGTGTAGAAAACCTCACAATCTACCATTAGAGAATAATTTCAAGATCAGCAAAGACAAGATTGAAGTTGTCAAGAGTTCCATTTTACTTGGATCCTCACTAATGCTCTTTGAGACAGCAGGTAATAAATCTAAAGATGTACAGCGTAAGGCAAATTGCTAAAACAACCACAAAACAATGCTACCAATGTGTCTCATGGGACCCTATAGGAGAGACTAGCACATCCCTTTGCATTTCCAAGGCTGTAAATATTTATGGGAACAGGAGGTCTCGGTTTTCTCAAGGTGGTTTTGAACTGCCGACTGTGTGGCTAGTAGCCCAATACGTATCCTACTAGGACACCAGGGCTTCTTCATCTGCTCCCAAGAATTAAAAATGCTAAGAAGCAAAGATTTCACATTGAGGAGAAAGGTGCCTCCTGGTATTTCCTCTTGTCTCATATGCACGTGACAGGCAGGCCCCGAGTAGGGAAGCCTGGGGCTGTTTCTTTCCATTGGTCGCTCTGAATTGGAACTGGCTCAATGGCTCTTAAGCAATGGCTTCTCTGTTTGTGTCTTTTGGAGGACTGGTGGATGCTTGGTTGGGAGCTGAGGGTTCAGAGGTTTAACCAGGCAGAATCCGTTTGCCTCTGTAAAGGGTGACGGACTTAAAAAGCAAGTGGAGCAGTTCTGCTTAGTTTTAAAAGTCATTGGGAGTCAACACTGAAATTACTGCTATGGAAAAAACATGTCCCCAAATTTATAGATGAAGATCCTAAACCTTAAAGGAGCTGGTGTTCATTCATCTTCAGTGTCAGGAGTTTAGCATAATTGCTCTCAGGATCTGAATTGATTCCAAAATTCATTTGATTCCAGAACCATTACACTTGAGAATTGTATGAAACTTAAAATTCCAAAATAAAAAGCACAAAAAGAGAAGATATTATATCTATGTATTATATTGACAAAAACAAGGAGTTCAAATTACTTTACAATGAAACTCATACTTTTTATCCACCACCTTATTCAAAGCATGTAACACATGCTGCTTAATTTAGAGGTTTATTCAAATATCAGGATGGAGCTATGTGCAATATGTATAAATGTGAAGCTTTAGGAGCCAGAAGTTGGGCATGAACTTTTGGGAACAAAAGAAAAAGAAGTTTTCATCACTGTCATTTTTAGGTGCCATTGAGTCGATTCAAATTCATAGTGACCTTATACATAAAATAATGAAGCACTGCCCAGTCCTGACCTACCTGAAAAAGTGTCCCTATGTTTGAATCATGGTTGCAGCCATGATGTCAATCCATCTCTTCTGGGGCCTTCCACTCATTTGCTGCCCCTCTGCTTTATCAAGCATGACATCCTGCCCAGGACTGGACTCTCCTGACTTGTCCAGAGCAGTTAAGGTGACGTGTTGCCTCTCTGGCCTCTAAGGAGCACTCTGGTGGTATTTGTTTTGAGGCAGATGGATTTGTCCTTTGAGCAGTCCAAGGCACTTTCACTATTGTTCTTTCAATATTCTTCCATCTTTCGTCACAAAAAATGTTGGTATTATCATGTGAATCCAAATTTCATGATTAAGGTAGGTATTGGCCATAGGCATTTTGATAGTAAAAGCTAATGATTGTGTTATTTTGACTTAAATTTCTTTTGGTTTGAGATTACATTCACTTAACATCAAGTTCTCTAAACTTGGTTCTCTGAACTCCTTATATTGGAAGCTATTTAATTGAAATCTATATCTGCCTGTTTACTTGAAATGAATGGTCACAATACAACATATTGGGCTCTGTTAATAGACTCTCCTACATTCAAATCTCTCTTTGAGTTGCGATTCTCTATGAGGTTTTTTTTACTTCATACCAGAAGCAAAACTTTGAAATCATATTCTGTCTCATAATCTCTTAAAATTTACTAGATCATATCAATTTTATTTTTATCACTAATATAAATAATATAGCTTTTAACCACCCACATTGTCACATCGAGTAATTTCACATTTGGGTGTTTGGAAAACTTAGGGGGAAAAATTGAAAAAGAAAAGGGCAGCCATGTAGGAAATAAATCTAGGAAGTAGGTAACATAAATTTTGTATAATACCATAAAATTGCTATAAATAAAAAATTAAGATTGTCTCAATAGATGTACAAAATCCTCATTAAAGGAAATTATGATGCTGTTCTAAGCAAGATAAAACTGTTCACATCTTCAACATTTTTCTGCATTTATCACTTAGTGGTCCCGTTGTGAGGATTTTGACCTTTGCATGGAGTTTTTCTCCATACAACTGCAATCAAACCCTCCTTACCTGTAGTAAGCACGCTGTGTCACCTGCAGAGCACAGAGTAGAAATCAAAGGATTCATTACACTGGGCACATACGCTGCCCAGGACCACTTCTGGGTTCTGAAAAGCAGAATGGTGACTTGTCAGATTCAGGTGACAGCGACTCAAGCCAAGGCATTTTCAATTGCTTCAGATGCATGTGAATATTGAACATCGTACAATGAAGACCGAAGAAGAATCAATGCATTTGAATTAAGGTGCTAATGAAGAACATTGAAAGTAGCACAGGCCATCAAAAGAATAATCAAATCCATCTTGTAAAAAAGTAAGTCTAGCTAGCTCCTTAGGGTCAAAGTTGGCTCGGCTTTGTCTCACGTACTTTGGACAACTTGTCAGGAAGGACCGAGCCCCGATCATGCTTGAACAAGTAGCAAGACACTGAAAACGAGGAAGGCCTTGGGCAACATGCATGGACACAGGGACTGCAAGAGTGGGCACCGCCCTGAGGACAACTGTGAGGATGGCGGCAGGTGGTGTTTCACTCTGTGGTGTGAGTGGCTATGAGTCAAAATGGACTCCACCCCTAACAACATGTGTGTATTTACTGGTTATCCATATGAATTCCTTTGAGTTTCTGGAACAGGTTTTTTTTTTTCAGTTTAAGGTTTTGGCTTTTCATAACCTTGATAGTCACATCTCTATAAGTATAATATGCACTGTAGGAGATTAACATTGAAAATCAATTACAGAAGATGTTAGGTTTCTAGTGTGGGTTATACCTGGGTTCTTTGCTTCGCATGCTGAAAGAATTCACACCCAAACACATTTTGTAATCCAAGTGTGATTTTATGAAGGAAAGGAAAATTTCAGGTTTTCTGATCTCAGGGGGTACATGCTACATCTGAAAAGCATGCCAAGCTTCCTGGAATCCATGCTGGGGTTCACAACTGGGCATGAAAACCAGGTGGAAATGAACACCCACAATTGCAGAATGGGGAATCCCCTAGAGTCCCAGAGGCCAGAGTCCCAGAGGCCAGAGTCCCAGAGGCCAGAGTCCCAGTGCTTGTGGGCCAGAGTACGGCAGGGGTGAGCCTGAGGGGCACGCTGGCATTTGTGCCCCACACACTAGAGGGCCTCTTTGGAGCTTGCCCCTGAGCATGGGCCGAGCAAAAAGAGACTGGCTACAGGTTTGGAGGGGTTGGCAAAAGAGCATGCAGGGCTCTGCTTGCTGCTTTTATTCTATCTCACCCTCTAGCTGGGGGAGGCGTGGTTGAAGGTATGGGTTGACCTCATTGGCTGAGTTCAGGCCCACCTGTGTGATGTACCTAAGATGGGTGTGGTCAAGTTATTGATTTTACCTGGGTCTAGGGGGCTTCTGTCTGAGCATGCTCAGGTCTGGGTTTCTCCCATCATTTTCCAGTAGGGTGCCTGATGTCTTTCCAATCCCTTTTATGGGGGCCTTTTTAGGCATGTCAGGGAAAACCCCCCAGTCCCTAAATGTAGGTACCTAACAAAGATTCTTGTAAATGTCAATAATAGCGAGCATTTCTAAACTATAAATTTATTTGAAATCAAGGCAATATAGTTTGCATTTTATTGGTCATTTTTGGGGTGGTAATAGGGATAATAATAAGAGAATTTTTATGAGGAAGATGGCAGGAAAAGTTAAGCAATTGATTTTGAATAGGCTGCATTGCTGAACAAAAAGCAACTAGTAAGATAAAACTAGTATGACCTTGAAGCACTAAGGCATTGCCCCACACTGGGAGAAAGGAAGAGATGAAAAGCTTTGTCGTGAAGAAAAGTTGTTGTTGTTTAAACTGGGAACAAACAATCAGGTAAAACCACTTGTGGACAAGCTGTGCATTAGTAAATGTGGACAAACATGATAATTATACGGATAAAATTGTACTATGGTTTAACTAATGCTCCAAGTGCTTTGGAAGTCCCTTTGTCTTTTGTCTCCGTGTGTGTTTCTTCTCTGGCTTATTGGTCAGGGAAATCGCATTGCAGGCGCTGGCGTCCGGAGCGACTTGTTGACCAATATCATTTCAGTTTACCGAGATCACGCACTTTCTTTTCTTGTAGGATTCAGAATTTACTAGTTTCCCTATTCTAACAATAAATGTTTCCATGGGAGAGGGAGATGATCAAGTGATTGCCATGAAGATAGAGCTATAATTAATAAAAAGGAAGAAATAAAAACCAAGAGGCTGTGCCAGAAGAGATCAGAGGAAGGATATAAAAAAGGTGGCATTCCCGCCTTGGAAGCCATCATTGAAAATGATTCATAGAACAGGTCCTCAATATATATTTTCAAAATATCAGAATGGAAGACACACGACCATCCTCAATTTACATGTATGTGCTAATTATTTGGCTAATCATCATTTCCACTTTGTGAAGTTGAATTAATTTAAAATAATAAGATCACCATGTCCATTTCACACTTCAAGTCTTCCTAAGACAACCAATAAAATAGCAAATGAAATTGAAAAATGATAGCGTCTCGGCTCTTTTCAGAAATAAATATACAACCAGAGCATGTAAACCCACTGTCACTTCATATAGTAGCAATTTAGGCTAAAATGAAGATGAAACAGCTTTTCTAGCTGAAATGAAGATATCAACCGCATTAAATTAGATTTTTTGGTACTTAAGTGAAAGACAGTTTTTTCCAGTATCTGAATTACCTGCCTCAGATCACTTCTTAAATTGGACTAAACAGTATTGAGTTTTGAGGCTGTTTTTCTATTCCCTTTCCTTGACACAAAGTTCAGTGCTCCATTTCTCCTTTAACTATGAGAGAAGCCTTAATAACAAAGAGTATAGAAGTAATATAGAAATGAAATGTTTCAGATTGCATTTGTGTCCCCAGAGTCTACTTCACACTTGTCCCAAGCAAAGCACAAATGCTGAAGTAGTTTTTAAGAGCTCTTCTTCTGGAGGTACAATAATTTATTTCATGAAATCCACATTTCCTTTTTTGAAAATAATGGGAAAATAATTTATTTTTGCTCTCTCCAGTTGAATTGCCCAGAGTATTGTTATTTATACTGATCATCTCATTTTCCTCATTGATAAAGTATATATTTTAATGACATTTTACTCTTTTGCATTTTAATGAGTTTTCTTAACTAACACTGGTGGTGATTGTCTTAACTCAAGTTTATTGATATGCATATCACATGGGGAGGAAAATCTACTTCCATCAGATTTATTCAAGCTCATAGTGATATTTTTTGTGTGGATTTTATTGTGACAGTTGACTTGATATCCCCCCAAAGTATATAGTCTTGATCCCCAAACCCAGTGTTGAATTCCCTCCATATATTTGATTATGGATATATATATATATATGTGTGTGTTCTGATTCCACAGCATATATATATATATTCTGTGAAAAGCAGGAGTATATATATGCATATACTCCTGCTTTTCACAAATTTTTCTGGCCTATCTCTTTATATATCCACACGTATCATTGTTACTGTCATTCATGCAGGCTTGTGTATGTAGTATGATTTACTGTTGTCAGTCACTCTTGTCATTGTCCCAATGTCATCCTTTGCCGTGGCGACTTTTGTGCTGACCTCTCTATGTGTGTTGTGTTCCTCTTAACCTAAACTGTCTAGTGTATGAAGCCCTGGTGGCATAGAGGTTATATGTTAGGCTGTGAACTGCAAGGTGAGCTGCTCAAAGACACCAGTGTCTCCACCGGAGGGATATGGGGCTTTCCATGCCCATAAGCGTTACAGTCTCAGAAACTCAGCAGGCACTTCGACCCTGTCCCACAGGTCAGTTGGACTCAGTGTTACCATGAGGGTGGTGAGTTCCGTTTGGGGATAACAGAGCTAGTGATTCAGCCTCCTTTCCCTCTGAGACCCCTTATCATCATCAGAAAATGTGTCTCGGTGTGAAAACCTTTTTTTTCCTTTAATAATTGTGGCGTCATGCAGATTTTGTGCTTTGTGACTGAATAATTTCACTCAGCATAATGTCCTTTCATTTTTTAGTATTCCATTGTGTTTGTATATTATATATGCGTATATATGTATATATCACAGTTTATTTATCCATTCATTCCCTGATAAATACTTATTTCCATTTATGTGGTACTGTGAATAGTGCTCTTATTAACATGAGTATGGATATCTTTATTCATGCCAGGGCTCTGATACTCTAGTATATAGCAGCAATAGTCAGATTGCTGGATCCTATGGTAATTTTATTTCTAACATATTTTTATTCCCAAGTCAGGAGCTCTGGTGGCAGAGTGGGTTCTATGCTGGGCTGCTCAAAGCAAAATCGCCAGTTTGAAGCCAGCAGACCCTCCATGGGGGAAAGATGAGACTTTCCATGCCCATAAAGATTGAAAGTCTTAGAAACAAATGGGGCAGTTCAACTCTCTCCTATAAAGTTACTATAAGTCAGAATACACTCAATGACAAAGAGTTGGAGGTTGGAATTCCCAAAATAGTATTACCATTTTACAATTATATTAGAATTGTAAGACGATTTATAACTTTGTTATAAATGAGACATCTCAATGTTGTATTAGTTTATGGCTTTATAATGGCTAGTGTTCATGAGTATTTATTCACCTGTTGGTTGATCACCTGAATACATTCTTTGATAAAGTGTCTATTCATGACTCTGCTTATGTTTTCCCTGAAATATTTGTGCCTGAGTGGTTTTATTTTTAAGTTGCAGAATTTTGTTTTCCCTTTTGTTAATTTTAGAGATCAGCCCCTTGCTCAGTGTGTTGTTGCCGTTTTTCTCCCAGTCTGTAGGTTGGGTTCTATTTTTACTTGGCAATGAACTCTTTTGACACACACACATCATTTAATGTTTAGGAGGTCAAACCACCTAATTTACTGTCTACTCTTTTTTATTAGTTACTTTTGTTCATATATTTATATCATGTGTTAGGGGCCCTACATTTACCTCTATTTATGTTCTTTGATCATATTTATAGCTTAAGTGTTTACAATAGGGATTTTGTTCTATCTGGATTATCTTTTTCTCTGTGTTGTGAAATATGGGTTCTGCTTTATTTTTCTGCAAAGGCATATCCAATTTTGTGAGTACCACTAGTTAAAAAACTATCTCCTCCACATGTAATAACTTTCAGTCCTCTGTCAAAAATCCACAGTTGGTGGATTGACTTCTGAGTTCTCAGTTCTGGGCTATGGGTGGATGTGTCTGTCATTGTACCATTGGCAGGGTATTTCGATAATTGTGGTTATGTAATAGACTGAGATTGGGATTTGAGAGGTCTCCTACTCTGTTTTTCTTATTAGTGCTGTCCTTATCGAGAGTCTTTCTTTTCCAGGTAATGTTGGTAATTATCCCCCCCCCCTCCTCCCCACTGTTTTCAATAATGACATGGGAAACTGGATCAGGATCACATTGTATCTGTAGAACATTTTGTATGTTATTGCCCTTTTCAGTGTGAAGTCTTTGATCCATGAGCCTGACACATTCCCACATATATATGAGTATCCTTTGGCTTCTTGTAGAGTTTGGTAGCTTTCTTTGTATAGGACTTTTGTTCTTGTTGCTAGATTTAATTCCTATGTATTCATTTTTTATGGTTATTGTAAATAGTTTTTTACTATATGGCAGATGTTGATTGTTTTTTAATGTTGAAATATTCTTGAATATATGGCATGAATCCCAATTCATCATGTTATATTAATTTTGTGTTTTTTATTATTTTAACTAGAAATTTTCTTAGAAACTTTGAATCTATGTTCATGAGAAATATAGAAACATATTATTTTTATTGATGATTTTTCCTGAATTTATTGTGAGTATTATGATCACTTCATATTCAGGAACATTGAGCAAAATTAGGATCAACTCTTATCTGAATGGTAGAGTTGACCAGTGCAGCCACCTGGACCAGGATATATATATATATATAAAACAATATATATATATATATATAGTTTTAATACCCATTTAATTTTTTCTTTGTAATTGTTCTGTTCAAGTTTTGTACCTTAGCCTGTGCTAGTTTAGGTAGGTAGTATGTTTTAGAAAAATCTTCTCATTTATTCTAGCTTTCAAATTTGTTGTAATACAGTTCTTCCTAGTATTCTGTTGATCTTTTTTATTTGAGCTGGTTTTGTTGTGATATCATTGATTTATTTTCCTATTTATGGTGTTTGCATAATATAGAAGCAACTCGATGATGATGATGCAATCACCTCATGATGCCCCCTGATGTGATTATACTCCTTCTATGATTTCTTAAGCTCCACGTCCTAATTAAAGAACACTTCTGGAGCAGTGTACTAAATGTTGGGGTGCTAATTACAGAGATGGTGGTTCAAACCCAGTGAGCACTACTTGGGAGTAAAAGGAGCGTGTCAGTGCCTATACAGATTTGCTGTTTCAGAAGCTCTCTACAGGGCCACTGTGCGTCAGAACAGACTCGATGGCAGCGGATGTGGCTGTTTTGCTTTGTTAATACATTAATGAGGAATAATTAGATTGTGTTCATGAGGGATAGGTTATATTTGCTATGTTAACAAGGCAGGATTAGAGTGGGATGTCCATCCTTATTACTGTCACAACCTTAATTAACTATAAGATGTTTTCCTGAGATTTGGTCCTTGTTAAGTGTTATTTTATAAGAAATAAAAGGAGAGAGAGAGAGAGAAGAGCCCTGTCCCCACTAAGAGAGAAGCATCAAAATTGGAGATTATATTTGGCCTCAAGGTCATAATGCTGAAAATCTCCCAGGCCTAGGGTACAATTAATGCCATGTATGCAGTTGGCCCAGGAGCAGAAGAGCGCCAAGGCCCTTCCCAAAGGCAACAGAGGAAAACCTTACTGTAGAACAGCACCCTTACAGTGCACATCTACCAACCTAAAAGGTTAGAAAACACATTTTCTTTTGTTAAAGCTATTCATTTATGATGTTTTTAATAGTTTTAATATTAAATAAATAAGTAATTTAATAGTATTAAAGAGCAGAGAGGCAGTCGTGTAATTTAAAGTGACTGTTTTGGGTTGCTTATAGATAGGCTGGAGATCAATCTTATAGATACAAATTTATCATGTCTACATAGTTAGCACCCCCAAATTTTGCACATACGGGCTTGAGTAATCTTCATTGATTGGCAATACTCCATGTATATTATTAGACAATATCGACAGTAGAATAGTAGATCCTGGAAACAGAGAAGAGGTAAATGGATTTTCTATATTCTCTATTTCAGATAGATTTTGTTTTATGCACCCCTTCTCTTGGATTTATGCCCTTTGCCTATAATAAACATCCCTACGAGTATCATTATTTCCAGTGGCTTCTGTGAGTCAAACCTCAAAGTGGCTTTAGGAAAACCCTGAGAAAACCCAGTATATAAAGTAAAGGTCATTTTGTTTTTGTTGTACATTACAACTTTGGATGTGGTCACAATTCTTGTAGGTATATAGTTAGATATTTAAAGTATATGCTCCTCAAAATATAAGTACAATGTGTTGCTGTTGTTAAATGCCACCAATCAATGAAACTGCCACAGCTTGGTCTAGGCACAACTTAGTCCTCAAAGGGAGATCTTGATTTTCAACAGTTTCAAGAGTTTTGTGCCACAGAGTTACCACTGCCATGTCTTATTGAACTTCCCACACTTTTGCCATTAACCTTGATAATTCTTAATCCAACAAGGTGAAATCCTTGACAACATCAGTTTTTCCTCTGTTAATCATGATGTCACCTATTCGTCCATGGTGAGCATTCTTTTACTTTTCATCCATTCATAATCCATGTTGAAAGCTGAAATCTTTGATCTTCATTAGCAAGTGCAGCAAGTCCTCCTCACTTTCAGCAAGCGAGGTCGTGGCATCTGCAGAGCTCAGGTTGTTAAGAAGCCTTCCTGAAATTCCAGGGCCAAATCCTTCTTTATGCTATTCAGCCTCTCTGACTATTTGTTCAGCATAAGGATTGAAAAAACGTGGTGAGAGAATGCAATGCCGATGCTCACCTTTCTTGATTTTAAAACATGTGATAGCCCCTTGCAGGTAGTTAAGGTTTATTGTGCCAACCTGGGTGATAAACACATGTGCGATTGATTGAAGGAATTAGTGATAACAGCTCAGTGATTCTCACCGTTCTGGCTCTCTGGTATCTTGGTTTCTGATGGTTGGACGAGTGTGCGGCTGCTTCAGCTGGCAAGGCTCATTTCCTGCGAGAAATCCCTGAGGAGAAGCCACATGGATGCAGCTCTGGGTGCTGGAGCAGCCGTGTGGAGACCCCTGGCAGCGCTTAGATGCTTACAATGCCACTGGATTCAAAGACTTTCTACCCACTGGCCTGTGATCCTCCTGCATTCAGCGTCATTCTGTGTGTCTTGTGAGTTTCAGGAGGGCTTTGCAGATCGGTGTCGCACTTATGGGCTTGGACTGACTGGACTAGGTTGGGATGCTTTCTGAATGTATAATTACCCTATATCTAAAGCTCTCTTATACATATTATAAATGGAGTTTCTGTGGATTTGTTTCTCTAGTTGACCCAGACTAACACACCCTTGTTCTACTTAAAGAACAGATTGACGTACACAATCTGCTTGAGCACAATGAAGCATTCTGGGATTCCCATTCTTCTCAAGGCATCTATAATTGTTATGGTCCACACGGGCAAATAAATGCCTTTGCAAAGACAATAAACACAAGTGACATATTTCTGATATTCTCTGCGTTCAGCCACAAACTTCTGTTGTCCGAAGTGGTATCCCTTGTTCCATGACCTCTTCTGTATCGGGCCGAAACATCAGGCAGTTTCTTATTAATTTATTGGTGCAACCATTTTTGAATGATAGAAAAATTTTGTTTGCATTTGTTATCAACGATATTATTCTAAAATTTGCATTTCTATTGGGACACCTATTTTGGGTTACAAATATGAATCTCTTTCATTGCTTTGACCAAAAAGGCGTCTTCAAAACTCCTTGGTGTAGAAAAGTGAGTACCTCCAGGCTTTGTAAGCTTCTTGAGACATTTGAGTTGGTAGACTGTGAAGTCCTGGAGACTTGTTTGGGCTTATGCCTTCTGTCTAGCTTGCGCATGTTCCCTTGGTACCATTGGTACTTGATCATATGCTAATTCTTGAAATGCTTGAAGGTCAAGTAGTTCTTTGTGGTACAGTGTCTAAGTACTCTTTCAATTTTTGCTTGATGCTTCCTGCATCATTCCATAGTTTGCTCATACAATCTGTCCATATTGTAACTGAGGCTTGATTTATTTTTTTACACTTCTTTCAGGACAGGAACTAGACAAGGTTGCCCTTCATCATCATTTTTATTTTAAAAAGTTCTGGATATTTTAGCTAAAGCTATAGATATCTAAAATAACTTAAAAGTATCTATATTAGACACAAAACAAAGATTTCTTTATTTGCATAAGACATAATCCTATACACGGAAGACTCCATACATTCAATTAAACAATGGCACCAACTAGTTGAAAATGTTGGCAATGTAACAGGCTATAAGATCGACATACAAAATTCCGTTGAATTTTTGTATATTAAATATGGTGATCCAGAAAGAGATATCAAGAGAATAATAACATTTATAATAGTTACACGAAATATAAAGTATTTAGGAATAAAACCTACCGGCAAAACAAAAGATTTATACAAAGAACACTACAAAATATTCCTTCAACAAACTTAAAGTAACTTATACAAATGGAGTAAATTATGCTGTTCCTCAGTAGAAAGACTAAATATTGTGAAAATGTCAATATTACCAACATTATTTTACAAAGTCAATGTAATTCTGATTCAAATGCCAGTGGAATTTGTCAAAAATAGAAATAATTAGCAATTTTATGTGGAAAATAAAGAAACCTAGGGTAAATAAAAGCCTATTAAAAATAGAATATCTTTCATCCCATGAACATAAAACTCACTATATTTCCACATTAATCAAAACATCCGGATCCTGGTACAATTATAGATATCACTATTGATGGATTAGAATTAAAAGCAGAGAAATACAGCAAAGTATCTATAGATAATTGCATTTTGATAAAGAATGAAAACAAATTGAATGGGCAAGAGATGGCCATTTCAACAAATTGTGTTGGAAAAATTGGATCTTCACCTGCTAAAGAATGAAGCAAGACCCATGCCTCACAATATGTACAAAATCAAAGTCCAAATGGATCAAAGATCTAAATATAAACTGAACAATTTTAGTACCATCAAGCAAAAATAGAGGCGAACTTAAGGACCCTGGTAAGAGGCATAAACCCAATATCATACGTAATGAAAATATGGGAGGACAACTGTTATATGATGGCATATTTGAGATAATTTGCAATGAGAAAAATAACAATAAGTATAAAAATGTGATATTACCTCACATGGACACTTTTAGCAAATCTCAATAGAACAGATACTATCGAGTGCTGGAGAGGATATATTGGGAGCGGAGTGTTTCTGTATTGCTGGCTGGACTGTACAAGTGCATACATTTGGTGATCAGAATGGCACTCCCAAGTACCGTAGAATCCAACAATCTCTCTGTTGGGTATATGCCCTAAAGAAATTAAAATATACCATGAACAGACATATGCACACCTATGTCTGTTGCCACAAATTCCACAAAACAAAAAAAATATGGGATCAACCCCAAACTCCAACAACAGAGGAATGGATAAACAATCTCTGGTACATGGAAACTATGGAAATTTTTTTGATCAATAATAAACAACGAGAACTTTCTTAAACACCACAACATATGGTTAAAACTAGAGCACATCATGCTGAACAAACTGAATCAGTCTTATAAAGATAAACATTCACTATCACCATTGTTATAAGATGAAACAAAGAAAAAGAAATGTGGTTTGACCACCAATAGATAATACATCCACGACTAAGAGGAGGCCAAAGAGTCTGGAACAGTAAGAGCTGAGGGATGAGAGGATGGTGTGGGCAGTGATAGACACACACACACACACACACACACGTACATATATATACATATATACATACATTTCCTCCAGATACCTTATCCATCAAAAATAACCATTGGTTTGAGCGGCTGCTAAAAAAAATAATTTTGAAATGGACTTGAGGAGTTTAGTGAGAAGCAAGTTCATCTCAAACAGAATAAAATAATAAAATAAAGCATGTTGAGTATATTCTTCCTTTTTGACTTTCTAAATCTTTGCACATCTTATTAAAATACATTACTTTGTCTTCTCTATCTGCCCTCTGAAATTTTCTGTTCACCTCTTATGCTTCATTGTTTCTTGCACTTGCCTCAGTTACTCTGATTAAGAGCACGTTCCAGAGTCTCTGAATCAGCCACTTTGACATTCTCTCTCTCTTGTCTTTTTAATTGGCTGTATGCTTTCTTCATGCTTTAATATTTGGTGTTATCCCATAGTTCATCAGGTCTCCTTTATTAGTATTCAATGTGTCAACTCTGTTCTTGAGATGTTTTTAAAATTCAAGTGGGCACTATCAAAATTGATTTGTCTTAATTTTCTTTCCTTTCAACCTGGATTGATATATGAGCAATTAAGGGTTTGTGTCACATAGATGGCCTCTGGCTCCTTTTAGCTGCTGATATTGAGCTTTTTTGGCTTTTCACACACATGTAGCCAGTTTGAAATCTGTGTCTTCCATCTGGAGAAACCCGGGTGGACGACACCATTTTTGTTGTTGAAAAAAGATATCCATGATGAGGGAGTTGTTGGTATTTCAAAATTCTGTCATGTGATCTCCAGCTTCTTTTAAGCCATATTTGCCACTCACTGCTCATTCCTTTTTATTGTCCACTTTCATATTCCAATCACCAGTTATTATCATTGCAGCTTGATGGCATGTTTTGATCAATTTCAGATTGAGAAGTTGGTAAAATTCTTTAATTTGTTCAACACTGACTTTAGAGGTTTTTACTTACATTTGAATAATAGTTGTGTTGACAGAATTTCCTTTTATGCTTATGCATATTATCCTAGCAAAGATAGCATTGTAATTACAGGTAGACCTTGAAATGTCCTTTTGACATTGAATGTGACATTTGTCATTTCCCGAATTGTAACCCATGTACCTGTCAGATTAAAAATGACAAAGAGCATTTTATTTAACCTTAATAATGCTTATGATTCTGATTTTTATGAGATCCATTTCATTTTGGATGACTTCTAGTTTTTCTAGGTTCATACTATGTACATTCCCAGTTTGAATTTGTAATAGAAGTTTGCACCTGTTTCTTTTTATTTTAGTCATGCCCCATCAGCAAATGAATGTCCTATAGACTTTAATCCATCTAAGTCATTATGGTTAACTTACTTTAGTTATATTTTGAATGCTTCTCAACCTGATGGGCTCATTTCTGGACCCATCTCTGACTGTATTCTGTTATTCATGATGTTTTAATCGACCAATTCCTCTGAAATTGTTAATGTGTTCTTTCTTTGTAGTCTGTTCTTAGTTTGGAAGCTCTGCTGAAACCTGCTCACTTTGGGTGACTCTGCTGGTATTTGAGACACCAGTGACATAGCCTCCAGAATCACAACAATGCCCAATCCGTCACAGTAGGATAAACTGACAGCCATATGGTGGAATTCCAAAGTATTATACTCAGTATAAGGTCTCATACAATATATAAAATAAGTGCAAGGTATTATATTTTACCTAAAATGAACTGTAAAATAATTACACAGAAAGATGTCAAGTTGAAAATATTCTGAAGGTTTAAGTAAGGTTCAAACTGGACTCTACAATTCTGGTATAGAAGAATGCTAAAGTCTAATGCAAATTTGAATGTGAATGATTTTTGGTTAACTAGTATGTGTCTAGGGTCGACAAGCATAGTATTGGGAAACCAAAGCATGAGGGGTCAACAAAACCTTGAAATAGGATTCCATTGAGAATCTAGATATGTCAAACTACTAATGTCACATCTACCTTTCTTATTGTTTGATATATCAAGACTTGCCTCATTTGCCACCTTTATATATATATTCAATTATTTCATCATATATCAAAAATATATGTATATATATAGAGGTAATCATTTTATCAGCAGCTCATACAGCTCTTATCACAATCTATACATACATCAATTGTGTAAAGCACATATGTACATTCATTGCCCTCATCATTCTCATAACATTCTCTCTCCACTTAAGCCCTTGCCATCAGGTTCCCATTTTTCCCCTCTCTCCCTGCTCCCCCTGCCTCATGAGCCCTTGATAATTTATTATTTTGTCATATCTTGCCCTGTCCTATGTCTCCCTTCACCCACTTTTCTATTGTCCATCCCCCAGGGAGGAAGTCACATGTAGATTCTTGGAATTGTTTCCCCCCTTTCCAACCCACCTTCTCTCCACCCTCCCAGTATTGCCATTCACACCACTGGTTCTGAAGGTATCATCCACCCTGGATTTCCTGTGTTTCCAGTTCCCATCTGCACCAGTGTATAGCCTCTGGTCTAGCCAGACTGGCAAGGTAGAATTTGGATCATGATAGTGGGGGTGGGTGGGGAAGGAAGCATTTGGGAACTAGAGGAAAGTTGTATTTTTCATCAGTGCTACATTGCACCTTGACTGGCTTGTCTCCTCCCCTAGACCCCTCTCCAAGGGGATCTCCAGTGGCTGACAAATGGGCTTTGGGTCTCCACTCTGCACTCCCCACTGCATTCACTATGGTAAGATTTTTTTTTCTGATGATTAAACATGGATTTTTTCTTTCTTTTAATCTAGTTACAGCTAATTGTGACATCTAATTATGTTAAAATAACTGAAGACTGGCATGTTTTTATTCACAGAATTATTTATCATTTTATATTGCAAGCTACACTACTATGAGGGAGCCTTGGAAGGAAATGAGATCCAAAATTCAAATATAATTTAAAGAGACACATTCATTAAGTCTTAAATAAAAGTGACAAGACAAAGAATAGACCAATCATCTAGATGAGGGGGACCATAAATAGCAGAACAAAATAGTGTCCAAGAATCACCGCCACTCAGTCACTTAAATAGGATGTGGAGAACAGAGTTTCACAAAGTCATGGTTGGTGGTAGATGAATTCATCACAGTTGAAGGCAGGTCTTCGAGAATCAAGAAAAGGACCTTGGTTGGGTTATGCACATTTTTGCAGAGTAGGAAAGTTTACGTGATTGGTTCAGTGTCCTCTGACCAAGACAGTCAGAGTAGGACTAATGACTATGTGGCCCTAAGCCCCAAATTCCATTATGAACACATTCAGGCAAATCATTTAGGGTGAGGCTGCCCACTCCCTGGGCTAGCTCAGGAAATGATAGTGATTCACTTTCAAACACACTCTACCTGAGGATAGAGTCTTTCACATTGATTGTCTATGATCAGAAAAACTCAATGGAGGCTAAATCTGTGGAAAATCAAACAGGGGTCTGGGCCTCTCACTGTGAAGCACAGATTTCCACAAGCTTAGTACCCAGAATGGACACTCTAATGCAAAGGGTAGGTGAGTGAAATGATAATGAAACAGTTGAATCATTTTGTAAATGGTCTTTTTATTTTAGTTCAACTGTTTATATTACTATAAATAATTCGCTAACAACCATCATAAAAAGTAATGATATTTGACTTAGCATCTTACCGGTAAGTCTTAACTGTACTTGTAAGAGATGCAAAGATATATTTGCAACTTGAAGGCTTTTGAAATACTTCATTTTTTTAGGCATTAAGGTTTCATAATGAACAGTGGCATGTTTCACTAATGCAGAGTTTTTGTTCCTTCATATAAACAGTGTGAAATTTAGTGCATTTGGTGAATTATTTGTAATCTCTATTGCATAGTAATAGCTAGTAGAGTACTTGCACATATTTCAATGATTATTCAATGAATTGTATTCAGAATATTCTAAGGATATTATCTATGTCTTTATATAATGCACATATTTTCATTACTGAAGTTCATATTTGGAGAGATATGTGTGAGAGCTAAATTAATTAGAGCTATTTCCTTATTTCAAGCTATATTGTTAGATAGTAGTTTACGTCTAGTCATTTCCCAGTAAACCCACTGCCTGCAAGTCAGTTTTGACTCATAGAGAGGCTTAGACACCTGGACCTCTTGAAAGGAGCAGACGGCCTCACTTTCTTTGCAGAGGAGCTGAGGGGAGGCCTGGTGAAGGAGTGGGCTATTGTTTGGGATGCTAACTTCAAAGTCAGCAGTTTGAAAACACCAGCATCTCCGAGGGAGAAAACTAAGGTTTCATTCTCCTCCTGTAAGATTTGCAATTTCTGAAACCCAAAGAAGCAGATTACCCTGTCCTGCAGGGCCATTCTGAGTCAGAATCCACTCGAGGGCAATGAGAGTGCAGCTGATAGGTTTGAACCACCAGCCTTATCTGCAGCACACAGACCCCAGCGAGTGTGCCATCACAGTCTGTCCTGTATACTTATGTTCTCATCAGGAAAAATGTGGACTGCTTTCTTTCTATTTCAAATTAATGCCGTGAAATAGGCTATGCATGAAAACTACATTATAAATGGCCAAATGAAGATGAGAATGAATATTTTGTGATTTCTAAAAGTGCTATAATTATTTGTATCAAATTATTATTGCTTCAAAACAATAAAGATGTTTAAATATAGTTGGTTATTTAATTTGTACCTTGACAACAAAAATGAATGAATTAATATTTGCTGATTTTTCTCCTACTCTTTCTCTCAAAAATTTATAGGAACAAAATATCTAGAATATAGTTCATGTAGCTTTTGTTTTATTTATCTCTACATTTTTATTCTTAAATTTTATATTAAAGAATGTGAATAAAATAGTAAATAATATAACAATGTTTAAAATTAAAAATTTTGTTGGCCCTAGTTCATTATTAGCTAATATATAGATTTTATCAAGTACATAGGATTTTACATGTTATTACATAAACACAGGCAATTCCTAACAAGAATAAGTGGAGTTCTATAGCAGCTTAATCTGTGAATGTTGTATCAAATCTCATGTCAACATTATACATGAGCGTGAAATCTTCTTGTCACCCACCAGCATCTATCTTTCTAACAGTGAACTTGAACCATGGTGCCATATTAAGGAAGGTTTCATATATCACCAAACATAATAATATGTTTTTCCTTCAAAATATAGTTATAAACTCAGAAGGAATAGTTAGAATGTCAAACTCTCTAGGTTTCTGTTTACTTATTGATTTCACTCTTTCTCCCCAACATACCCTGTGAGGTCTTTTTGAGTTGGTATCAGCAGCTAATCAATCCCTAAACTAGGCCACCCCTCAGAGGGCTACAGAGGGTCCCCATCAGTTTCTTTCTTTCTTCTACATTCCATGTTCCTAACAAGTCATAGGAGAACATTGTAATTAAAGGCATGTTATCTTATAGGCCATTCCAGAGTTGTGTTATTTATAGTTCTGATATTTCATGAAATATTACTATTGGGTAGAACAACAGAACTAGATGCTTTCTAGAATATCCAGGATTCAATTTATACGATTTCTTCTTCCTATTGTGCATTCAGAATATTGTTTCATCCTTAGCATCAGAATTAATAATTACATATTTAATGTATTGTATTAATCTTGTGGATGCTCTAACAAAGCTCATAGAATCAATGCACATGCTGGTAAAGCCTTCTTGTTCCCTACCAACAATTATCTTTCCAATAATGGCCTTGAACCATGGTACCATTTGAAGAAAGATTTATTATATAGCCAACCAGAACCAGCCTCTTAGTAGAATGAATAATTAATCACTTTATTACTAGTTGAAAGCCTGGCAGCTCAAACCCACTCAGAAGCCACTCAATAGACAGGCCTGGCAACAAGCTTCCGTAAGGCTATAGCTGGGAACACTCCTTGAAGGGTGTCTGCTCTGGCACACCTGGGATCACCACGAGGCAGCCGTGACTTAACGGCCAACTGACAGCTATGATGTGGGTAATGACAAGTAACACTGAATTCATATTTTCCATGGATGATGGGAAATGTAGGCTGAATCACTGAGGCTTGCAGAACATAAATTTTAAAATCATAAAATATTTCAAGTAAACAGCTGAGGAATTGTAAATATTCAAATTAAAAAGATAAAAGTATTCAAATTCAAAACTCTCTTCCATCGAACAGTTTCTGCCTCATAGTGACCCCCTGGGACAGGGCAGAATGCC